>NC_042617.1:71882965-72615465 GCF_901001135.1 Rhinatrema bivittatum | reverse complement strand
TTTTAATTACTTTTTTTTTTTTTTTTTAAAGAAAATCACCTGTGACAAGAAAACCACCCTGTTAGTTTGATCTTGGCGGGGTCCAATGGCTCTCTCTATGTCTGCCCATTACCAAATTCCTTACATGCTCACTCATAAAGCAAGAGGCACCACTCCAAACATTTTGCACCATTACCACAAGGTGCTAGGCAACAATGTCAGTGCCAATTCTAGACAGAAAAACCTTCTAAGTAGCAAAGAACCCCTGGCCAGTTTCAACCATTAAATAAAACTACCACTAAAATTATTCAAGAGCATCAGCCAATAAAAATTCTAGATGGCAGTGGCATAGACTCCCAATATAAAACCTGCACCTCTAGTTCTACAATATCTTGCATTCATAAAACCTCCCCGAAACAAAGGGTGCAAAGCAGAATAAGGACATTTCCCCTTCCGCTCACCATAAAAAATTATTAAAATGATGGTTTCACCTCAGTAACAGCAACACAAACTCCCTCTACTACTGGGAACATTGTATAATACAAAATCCTGCAAAAATGTATTCAGAATCTATAGGAAACCTGCCATACCATAACATTCTAACTACCAGGCTCAAATAGTAACAAACCTACCTATGAAAAGGCAACACTGCAAATATTACACTTGGCCCTAAAACATCAATACACCTCCTATTAGGAAAATAGATCAAGTCAGGCTACTATAGATCTCTATGCAGAAACTGCATGCTAGCAGAATACCTCTCCTAAGTCAACATGCAGAATACAGATAGACCCTCACCAAATACAGAATAAAGAAACCATAAGGTATAAAAGAAATGTGCAGACAAAAACCGGACTGGAAACTGCAAGAAGCCAGACTCTGTGTGCAGTGCAACAATGGAAAAACAGAAACATTGCCATTCCTCATAAAACATCAAACAATGCATTCAAGAAATATAAAATATCAATAATAGTAAAACCATATTAACAAAAAGAATATTTCAAAACAACTGATATATAGAACATCCAATAATTAAAAATTCATAAAAATTATTTTTAAATTTTCCAAACATCAGTAAAATATTTCAAAACATCAGACACATTAACAGTCAATAAATAAAACTAATAAGGATTTTAAAATTTCCCACTCTCCATACCTGGAAACTTTTCCAGTCATCCTGAGATTGTGGAGGATTAGAAGAGGTATGGGTTGGGGGGCACAAATTTTCTCCTCTCTCTCATTATCATACACATGCAATTGTTCATTCTCACTCATACACACATGCTCCCTCTCTCTCTCTTTCATTCACACACGCACACACAAATGCTCCTTCTCTCTCTCTCTCTCACACACACACACACACACTCTCTCTCTTACTATTGCGTTCGTGCCTCTTCTCGCCCCTCGCTCCACCCTCTCTACCTGGAATGCAACTCCCTTCGGCTCTGACAGACAGTGCAGCCGCGGCTTCTCTCCACCTCTTGGTCCCGGTTCCCCCCGGGCTGGCCTGAAGCTACGGATCCGCCATGTTCCTGATGACATAATGGCACGCGTGCACGCGCGCCAGACTTTATACCAGCAAGGGCGCGAACCTCGTGGGCGTCCCCGCATAGTGACGTCATCCATCTGCACTTTAAAAGGTCTTTGTTTGCTAACCTCTATCGAGTTAGCAAAGAACTCCAATGGGACTTGCTTCGGCAGTCCACAATACTTGCAACAAAGATCCGAGTTAGCTCGGCCTTTTCAAACTTACCAGGAGTACCCACTCTATGGGGGTTCCGCTCTCTCTTCTTGATTTCAGATTGCCAGAACACTCGGAAGACTCCTCATTTCCTGGAAGCGATCGCAGACGTGAACACAGTGAGTTCTATCACGTAGGAATCGGTACTTGCTCCACGAGGGCCTACATTCCTATTGCTCTGAAGACTCTCTTCCGTCCAAGACGTTATCGTAGGTACAGAGATCAAGAGTTACATTGGCAAGATTACAAATAGGAACTGGTACTCGCTCCACGAGGGCCCATGTTCCTAGAATCTTATACAGACTCTCTTCTACTCTAGAAGCCATTACATATACAGCAATTGTGAGTTCTTATTACAGACTGTTTGTGGGAACCAGTGCTCGCCTACAGCTCCTGTTCCTGAATGTACTGAAGACTCTCTGTGGCATAGAGCCCATTGCAGACATCTACTATTGTGAGTGTACCATCTTGTATCCAGTATACCCTGTCTACTCACTATTTCTAGTCTCTCTCTACAGCTCAGCGACCCAGAGATTATATTCCAGTATCAGAAGGACTTCAGCCTTGCTGGACACAGCGACTCACTACTGCCACCTCTGGTGGTCCAGCTTCCAGACTAATAAAGAACTATTGTGTTTATCTCATATTCTAGCCTAGCCGGTAGTTCCTCTCAGGATCTCCTCCTGGGGGCGCTGTCATCTGCCATCGGCCCAGGGATTCACCATTTCCTCCAAGTGGTCATTCCTTTCACTATTGTCACCTTGTGGGAGCCAACCACTACAGACCACTGACTCCGCTCACGGAAGTATTATATAGACAGCTACTCCTCTTTCTCTGAGACTTGCCAGCAGCTTATATATATATACAGATTGCTACTCCATAGCGGGGGGCATGATAGATTGCTATCTCAGTAGCGAAGTACAATATACCTATTGCCAACTCCTCTTCCTTGGAGAGTTGATCCATTACAGATTGCTACTCCTTAGCAGATTGATACAGCTTGCTACTTCCTTTCCTTACAGGAGTATCTAACAGCAGTTCGCTAACAGAATTACAGATAGCTAACTCCTCCCCTCTGGAGGAGCAGGTCATGTCATATCGCTACTCCTTCCCCTTTCAGGAGCACAGCAGAACAGCTTGCCAACTCCGCCCTCCTGGTGGAGTGAGCGACAGCAGATTGCTAACTCCTCCCCTCTGGAGGTGGCGAGCGTAACAGATTACTAGCTCCTCCCCTTTGGAGAAGGAGAGCATAACACTTACACACATATACGCTCCCCTCTCTCTCACACACCCAAACACACACGCACTCTCTCATACATACATGCTCACACATACACGCTCCCTCTTTCTCACATGCAATGCTTTCTCACACACACATACACTCTCATTCACATGCTAACATGCTCTCTCTCACACACACAACATGCTCTCTCATTTACACATACAGAAGCTCCCTTTCTCTCATACACACATGCTCTTACAAACACACAAGCTCCCTCTCTCTCATACACACAGGGTCTCTCTCACACATACACACGCTCCCTCTCTCTCTGCACACATGATCTCTGACACACACACATGCTCCCTCTCTCTCATTCACGCATACATATACACATGCTCTCTCTCTAATATATACATGCTCTCTCACACATACACATAAATGTTTCCTTTCTTTCATATACATATGCTCTCACATACACATTGCCTCTCTCATTCATGCACACGCATGCTCATACACACATGCTCTCTCTCATTCACACACTCATATGCTCTTATAGATACACACACACACACACAAGCTCCCACTCTGTCATAAACACAGGCTCTCTCACACACACACAAGCTCCCTCTCTCTCATATACACAGGCTCTCTCACACACATGCATGCTCACACTCCCTCTCTCTCATCTAGGCTTCTATCTTTTTCCTGGTCTGTGAGGACAGGAGGGTCTCAGGGCCTCCTCACTAAAGATGCCAGTAGGTTGGGATGCACCGATGGCCCCACAGCCACTTTGCCTGTGTGTGCATACACAGATCATGAACCCTGCACACACTGCAAATGTAGTGCACACAAAAAATCCCCATATTATTTGCATTATACTGCTTGTAGTGCACAAATTTCAACTCAACTTATAACAAGTTGCACAAAAGAAAATGTTTGAGAGAGGCTCCTTTTGCCTTTGGCCTGTCAGGCCTCTCTTCATAGCCATCACAGAATGGGGTCTGTGGCAGCCTGTCGGGTCTCCACTTTCATGGCATGAGCTTTCTCTTCTTCTCGCACAGCTCACTTCCTGCAAACCTCTTGTTATGATCTGGTTTCCTAGGGGAACCACTGTTTTAGAACTCAAGTGCAATAAATCCCTGCCCCAAAGCGGTTACAAGCTAAGTGGGTATGTGAGGCAACAAGAAATAAAGTGACCTGCCCAAGGCTACAAAGATTGTCAGTGGGGGATGAGGGATTTCATTTTAGTTCATATTTATAGACTGCCTTTTCCCCCAAGAAAACCCATTCTCTTTAAATCACATGTAACATGAATGTGAATTTCTTAATGTGAAATGATTAAAGCTAGCTACTCTCCTCTTTCTGCCCAAAAAATGTTGTCATAGGTGGGCGGAGACATTTTTGGCACTCGCACAGGCCATAAGAGTCCTCGTGTCCTCAAATTTGGATGTGGATAGAATAATTGTGAGTCCTGTTCTTGCTTAAGCAGGACACAGGCAAATTCCTTCAAAAGCAGAACACCTGGCACCCTAGCAATTGGTCAGCAAGGGAACCTGCATTGCCTGGGTAGCTATTCTGGAAAGAGGGGGAGAATGGGATGTAAAGACACAAATATTCCACAGTCTAATTACACAATGCAAAAATTATTGTTTACTACTATTGTGGCAGCTGGAATTTAAACAACCAGATATTAAACTGTAAAATTTGAAGCATAGAAAAGGGACAATTAGATGTCGAGGTTTTAGGGCTGACTGAATGGCAGTAAAATGATATCAGAGTCCCGGTATCAAGACATTGCTGTTCTTGCTGCTGTCGTATTGTCTGAAGTTGGATACAGTTGGTCAAGGAAATCTTGCAGTTTGAGAAAGTAAAAATGTGTATCTGAATTGGAAGTATCCTCATGCACTGAAAGCCGAGACAGCTATAAGATCCCGATGTTTTAAAGGAAAATAAACATAATTTGAAAGTTATTGACTTTGGCCTTCTAATGCTTGGAAGTTTCTACATGTTGTTGAGAAATGGAAAAAAAAAAACCCTTTCCAAGTTAAGGTTAAATGAAAGTGTGAGAGGGGACACTCGTTGAAATAATTAAATTAACACTGAGTGCCTCCTATCCCAATTATAAAATTATACTGATGAGTTGAACTTCACCTTATATATACCCATATATCATTTATTTTGCTAAATGAGCAGCATTGTAATGACAAAGATCAGAAAGGAAAAGAAAATGAATGTTCCCAACACATGATGAACCGTGGCCCCTGTACAGAAGATCTCCGGTAACAGAACATAGGGGGAGAGTGTTTCTGATGTCATAGGGGGGGATCCTCTGAGATCCAGTGATCACTGGATGTGAGGTTCAGCATTAGAACACGTGCAGTGCTGGTTCATTCATGGGCAAGGGTCCTGAACTTCAGGAAAACTAATTTTGTTAAGATGTGGGGGTACTTATTGCTGCGTCTGCCGGCCGCAGCAGGCCCGCGGCCCAGCCCTCTCACCTTCCATTGCCAAATCCAGTGTCTAGTTCCACGTCTCTGGCGGCGGTGGGCCGCCGGCTCTGTCCTCGGACCACCCCCGGTGCTCCAGCTCCTGCTACAAGCCTCTGTGTTCCGCGACAGGCCTCCACGCGTGGCCCGCAGAGAGACGCCACCATCCAGCGCCGCACCCCTCTCTAGGCGCACGCGCATCACTGCTAGCTTTAAAGGGCCTGCGACGGGAACTTGGCCACGGCCCCAGATGATGACTTCGCTGAAGCTCCGGTATATAAGACTGGGCTCAGCTCCTGATAGTCGCCTTTTCAACGGGTCTCCACGCTGGCTGTGTACTAGTTACTTCCTGGTGATTCTCCTGCGTTCCTGGTTCCTGATTCCTAAGAGTACCTGTTCCTGTTCTCCTTCATTCCTGTGTTCCTGATTCCTTGTCCTTCCTCAGATTGACTTCCTGGACATGACCTCTGCTTCGTCTGACCATGCCATTGATCTTCTCCTGGACCCGACCTCTGCTTTGTCTGACTACGCCATTGATCTTCTCCTGGACCCGACTGTTTCGTCTGACGAGCCATTGATCTTCTCCTGGACCCGACCTCTGCTTTGTCTGACTACGCCATTGATCTTCTCCTGGACCTGACCTCTGCTTCATCTAACTACGCCATTGATCTTCTCCTAGCCCAGACCTCTGCTTTGCTTGACTACGTTACTGATCTTCTCCTAGCCCAGACCTCTGCTTTGCCTGACTACTTTACTGACCTTCTCCTAGCCCAAACCTCTACTTTGCCTGACTACGCTACTGATCTTCTCCTAGCCCAGACCTCTGCTTTGCCTGACTCAGCTACTGATCTTCTCTTAGCCCAGATTCTGCTTTGCCTGACCTCGTTACTGATCTTCTCCTAGCTCTGACCTCAGCCTTGCCTTGCCACTCCTTGTTTGCCGCCAGCCCTGACTCCAGCTTGCTCGACGACGCCTCTACTGTCTATGTCCTGGACGGCCTATTCAGGCTTCGGCCTGTTCTTGCTCGGGCACCCCCTGTCTGACTTTGATTCTATTGGTGCCCGGGTCTCCAGGACTCCACCTCATGCAGTACAGACTTCTCAGCTTTGCTGTTGCTGTCTCTGGGCTGACCTCTCTATTCTTCCATTGACAACGACACACAGAGGCCCACCTAAGCCCAGCTGGCCCCGGTACCCAGAGGCTCAACCTGTGGGGATCGAGGACTGGTATTGGTGAAGCTCCAGCTGGCCTCCGTCCTTCAGCCCACTCTGCCTGCCGATGGTGGGGACCCGTAGGATCCTTCCTATGGGTAGTGCCAACCCCACCTCGATCCAAGGATCCACCTCCAACGCAACACTTAGAGGAGTCATTAACTAAATAGGATAAGCTAGAGGATGTAGAACAGTGGACAAAACTAAAGTAGATATTATAAGGGCAACAAACCTCTTTGTTAGGAGAGTAAATAAAGGTAAGAGGAAAAAAAGACCATTGTGATTTTCTAAAGTAGTGACTGAAAAGATAAGGGGGGAAAAAAGTCTGTGTTCATAAACTACAAGAGATCATAGAAAGAAGAAGACGCATTGAGGAAATATTTAACGTTGAGGAAATATTTAATAACGGTTAAGTATTTTAATGTCTTCTGGGCGAGAAGGTAACAGACTCTCACGCAGTGCTGAATTGAGGGCCCTATTACAGCTCTTGAAAAGTCCGGTTCTTTAATCTGAATGTCTGTTATAATGCTTGGTTGTAATGTACAAGGAGGAGAGGGATGGGAGGAGAGGGGAAGAGTATTATAGGGATGGGATTGATGTAAAACTGGTGATAATACTGTATACTTGTCTACTTATTTTGCTTGTCTGATTTATGGTGATCACCAATAAAACTGTTTGTTCAAAAAAGAAAGAGAAGACAGGCAGCCATATCTGGAAAAGCTAAGAGAACCTGGGGAAAAGAGTCAGGAGAGCATAGGTGCAAATGGAATTAAAAATAGCTAATATATTAGTGGGGGGAGGAAATGCAAAAGTGGTGTTGTCAGAATCAAAGGTGAAAGGAAAGGGGGAATATGCAGAGGTTGACAAGGAGAAAGAAAAGTTGCTTAACAAATATCAAATATTACTGTTACGCATGCACTGAGGAAAGGTTTGGAGTAGAACTGTAGAAAACTGCCACAAACAGGAATGGAAGTGAAGTAAAACTCAAACAATCTTCAGAAGACTGTGTGTTTGTGAGAAGCTGGCAAAACTAAAAGTAGATAAAGCAATGAGGCCGGATGGGATACATCAGAGGATATTAAAGGACGTTCTGGCAGCTCTTATTGCTGACTTTTTCAATGCTTCTTCAGAGTCAGGAATGGTTCCTCTTCACAAAAGTGGACATAAGGAGGAGTCTGAGAAATACAGGTTGGTTAGTCTGACCTCCGTGGTGAGTAAATTAATGGAATTGCTGCTTACATAAAGGGTACTGCAGTTTTTGGAATCCAAATTATGACAGGAACTGAGACAGCATGGTTTTATCAGAGGTAGGTCTTGTCTGATAACTCTAATCAAGTTTTTTAACTAGGTAAACAGACTTATATCAGAGGAGAATGGTAGATGTAATGTGCATTGATTTCAGCAAGGCCTTTGATACAGTTCCATATAGCCAACTTATAAACAAACTCAGCACCCTAGGCACAGGCCCTGAAGTAACTGACGATGTTAGAAACTGGTTGAGTGGGAGGCGACAGAAAAGGGGTAAACAAAGTTCACTCCAAGGAGGAGAGGTTACCAGTTGTTGCCACAAGGATCAGTCTCCCAGTCTGATTCTATTCAACGCTTTTGTTAGCAATATTGCAGAAAGGTTATCAGGAAAGGTTTGTCTTTTTGCAAATGATACCAAAATCTCAACAGTGTACACATCTTGGAAGGCGTGGAAAACATGAGGAGATCTAGTAAAATTTGAGGAATGGTCTAGAGTCTAGCAGCTAAGATTTAATGCAAAAAAGTACAAGGTTATGTTATTTAGGTTGCAAAAACTCAAGGGAGCAGTGCAGTATAGGAGGTGAAGGTGTATGCATAAAACAAGAGCAGGATCTGAGGGTTATCATATCTGATTATCTTAAGGTGGCCAAACAGGTAGACAAGATGACGGCAAAAGCAAGAAGAATGCTTCAGTGCATAAAGATAGTTATAGCCAGCAGAGAAAAGGAGATGATATTATCCCTGGATAAGTCCCTGGTGAGACATCATTTGGAATACAGTATACAATTCTAGACCACACCTTCAAAAGGATATAAACTGGATAGAGTCAGTCCAGAGGGTGGAGTAACATCTCATCTGGCCACAGGAAAACACGCAACTAGTAGTACCTACTCTGGATACCTCGAGTCTCAACCAAGGCAAGGACGCTGCTGACTCTTTCGTCTCCTGCTTTCGTGCCTCCCCACAGGTGCGCACATGCACAGATATGCTACTAAGGAAGGCCCCAAGCAAGAAAATGCTTCGGTGTGCCCCATGATGACATCTTTAGCACCAGGGTATTTGTGGGACAGTCCAGACCTAACTCCTTGCCTCAGCAACAGGTCCTCCTGCCTTACAGTGTGTGTTGCTATTTCCTGTACATTGTACTGCTGTTCCTGTGCCTGCCTCGTTTTCCTGTTATCTTGTCTTGCCTTGTCCATACCCTTGCCTTGCCTCAGTTACCTTGCCATGTCCACCTTGTCTTGTCCATCTTGCCCTGTATTGTCATTCTGTGTCTTGTCTTTGTCTGTCTTGTCTGTCTTGGCCTGATTCTCTGGTTCTGACCTTGTCTGTCTTGGCCAGATTTTGTTCACTGCCTGCCCTGACCCTTGGCCTAGACCTGGACTTCATCTGCTCACTGCCTGCCCTGACCACTGCCCATACCTGGACTCTCTCTGAATACTCCTTTAGGGACACTCGCCTAAGTCCTGCCAGCCCCTGGAAACCAAAGGCTCAATCCACGGGTAATGGGGTTGGTACAGATGAAGCTCTAGCTCCAGTCCAAGTAAGGGTGTGTCTGCCAGCTGTTGGTGTGGGCCTAGCAGGTTCGCCTTCTAGATTGCATCAACCACCCTACAGCCCAAGGGCTCACAACCATGACAGGTGGCTACTAAAATGGTCAACTATCTTCATCATAAAGTATATGAGAACAGATATATAAATATGTATACCTTGGAGGAAAGGAGGGACGGGGGAGAGATGAGTGAGATGTTACAATACCTCCAAGGAATAAATGTGCAGGAGGTGGGCCTCTTTCAATACAAAGAAGGCTTTGGAACAAAGAGTCATGGGCTGAGGGTGAAACAGGGCAGACAAGCGAAAGCTAAGGAAATATTTCTTTACAGAAAGAGTGGTGAATGCATAGAACAGATTTTAAGAGAGCATGGGACAAGCACAGATGATCAATAAAGGAGAGGAAGGGACTGTAAAGCTGAACAGGAAATGCTGATGGGCAAACTGGATAGGCCCTATGGTCATTATCTGCTGTCATGTTCAATGTTTCTACATTTGTGTTTCAGGATGGTGGAAGGGGGTGACAGGATTGGGAACTGAGTGCAGGGAGAGGGTCAAAGGAGAGAGAAGAGGGGACCAGGGACAAAGGGAGACAGGAAGAGGAGAAAAGGGCAGGGGAGAGGACCGGGGATGATGGAAGATGGAGAGAGTGAAGGTTAGACATAAGTGGGGGGGGGGGGGGGGGGTTGACGGTGAATTGGAGAGAAAAGGAATTTAGAGAGAAAATGTAGCAGAAAGGGGATGAGGAACAGAGGAGGGATCATAAGAGAAAAAGGAGGAGAAATAAGGAAAGGAAAGCAGGCAGGATGAATAGGAAGAGGAGACAAGATTAAAGAGAAGCAGGAGAAGTGGGCAAGAAGAGAATGTATTATCAAAAATGTCCACTGAAGAAGGGAAAAGATGAAAAAGAGAAAGACAGAACTGGATCAGAAACGAAAAAGGAAGGAGGAGGGCATGAGAGAAAGGGTAAAATAAACCAAGATCAGAGAATGAGAAAAAAGAGAGAGGCTGAGCCAGAAAACCGAGCCAGACACAGTAAAGTCTGGAAATATGTTTTTTTAAGTTTACCAATCAAAATAACTTTTCCGTTTCATAAAAGGTGCTCTTTTAACTTGCCGCACATATTCCAGTCTTGTTTTCTTTTTCATCTAAAATTGATTTGTGCTACCCTGGCAGAGACGGCTCCTAATGGGTGAATCCTGACCTTTCGTTGCAGAGGTACGGGACTCCTTTTTATGTGCTGGTCTTGAATATATGCGCCGCAGTTTAATTAGCTTCTTTCATGGGCTGAAGTAAAATGGACTTGAAATTACTTTTTGATATAGACCGGTGTAAATGCCACATAAAAAGTAATGTCTATTGAGAATGAATTAAAGCGCTGCACACTGAAATATTAACCTCTTGAGAGCTTACTGGACAAGGTCCACTCCTCCCCCTTCCCTCTTCCCGGGAGGCCAGTTGTTGCAGCTTTCTGTTTCCATTTATAATCTCCATACAGTTTGTGTTCAGAGAGCCATAAAACCTTCTGCCATAGCTTAACAGTCACGTCTCTTCGCAGCTGTCTTACGGCAACAGATTTCTTTCTGTAGTTACTCTCTCGTGCAAACCACCAGCCCCCCTCCCCCCCCTTACTCCGTCCCATGGGGGGGGGGGTTTCCCCTGAGGATGACATCCTGAATATTTTTTTTTCTGATTTTCTTTGCTGTACAAGTCACGTACTGTGGCAAACTCGTGAGGATGTAAAATCAGAGCCTCAGCAACCCCCTTGGATTGTTCCTCTCTGACTGGTCACTAGGTGTTGCTGTAAACAAATCACTTGGACTGCCCTCACCAAGGAAGCTCTCATGCAACGTCAGCACCACCAACCCCCAGCCCTCGCCAGCTCGAGAAATGGTGGCCGATGAAATCAGGAGCTCAGCACATCTCCTGCGTGCCGGCACAGAGCACTGGCCATCAAGCTGGTCCCCAGAAGAATCACTTTGAAGGTTCCCATTTAAACAAAAAATTGATTATTTCTGAACTGGCATAGCGAGGGATGGGACAGCTACCGAATGCAGAAAACTACCACCCTCTAAAGAGCTAAAAAAAAAATTTTTAATCCACTTTTTTTTTTTCTTTTCTAAAACAGGAAGCCTGTTTGGAAAGGATATCAAAAGTACTTTGTGGAGAAATTTGGTTTAAAGCTTATATAATGAAACTGTAAAGTAAAATTACAACCTGGCAGCTTCTGGTTTGTGATCTCTGAGTTAGTAAACCATCTGTTTGCTTTGTGGTTTATAGAAGCAATCATCAGAAGAAGGCCCTCAATCAGAACCATCTGTTTTTAGAGAGGAACCAGAAATAGATCTAAAGCAGAGCTCCAGAAAGGAATCCAACCTTCAACCACCGAAGAGAAACCGCTGCTGCTGACGAATCACAGAAGGGTACTAAACTTGACCTCTGAAGATTACAGTCCTTTCTCCAGCTCTAAATTTGAACGGGTTAAAGAAAGAAACGGAGTAGGATGGCAGACTGAGTCTGTCCATTTTTTTCCTAACGTCTACTGACCATCTCTGTCAATGAGATGTAGCAGAAACGAAGGAGTGGGCATCTGGCTAAGCCAGCCAGATAAAACTTATACAGCTAACTTGTACCAGATATTCCTCAGTTGTATGGGCATGCCACTGCATATACCCAGCTATTGGGAAGTTAGCCATATAAGTTTATCCGGCTAAATTTAGAGCTGCTTTCAGGCAGCTGGAAAGTTAGCCAGATAACTCAGCCAGGCAGGTGGCACCGCCCCCAAAATGCCTCCCCTGGCTAACTATTTAACTAGATAACTAAGACCTAGATTCATCATTTTGCTATAAAGTTTGCATGAATAGCGCACATGATTTAAAAAAGGGGTGCGGTTAGGGACATTTTTGAGATACTGCAACAGGTGTGTGATATTTTCACATTGCAAGCTGAAAAGTGCCCAGACAAGCTGGGGAGAGAGAGAGACCCTTTATAAGGCTCTCATGTCAACTATTTATACCACTGTAGGAGGGTCAACTAGTAACTCGGGGTGAGCGTTTGGTGGTGGTCTGGTTTTGGGAGGCAGTTTTAAATGAGGTACGAACAGCACAGTACACATCAGTGAAGATTTGATGTGATTTGGGGAAAATTGTACAGAAAATCAGAAAAAACTGCTTTTCTGTATACCCTCCGACTTAATATCTGTACACCCTCCCACTTAATATCATCTCATGCATTGAGAGATCAGCATAAAGGAAGTGCTATCCCCGTAAGTTATGAAGAACACAGGGCCAGAACAGGGAAGGAGCAGCAGCACACTAGACTCCATCCTCTGTTACCAGTGGGGAACCTGCCTTGATTGTGTGTGTGTGTGTGTGTGTGTGTCAAGTTTTCAGGTATGGACAGTGGGAGATTTTTCCATCCTTATTAGTTTTAATTACTAGGTGTCTGATGTGTCTGCTATTTTGAAATATTTTATTGCTGTTTGGAAAAGTTTTTAAAATTCTGTATGAACTCTTGATTATTGAATGTTATTCTATTCATCAGCTCATTGGAAATATTATTTTTATTAGTATGGTATTAGTATTAGTATGCTGTGTTGATTCTTCATTAATTGTGTACGTTTTAAGTGTACCCTGCCATGAATGTTGGATATGCGAGGGTAAAACATTTAAATAAATAAATAAATAAACAAATAAATAAATAAATACATACATACAACATAGACTGTTCTCTCCAACGGTGGGACCCGCAACAATGCACCACACAACCCAGCCAGGACAACGGTGGCACCATGTTTCTAACATGACCTGATCTTTTCAGCCCAGGCAGCACTACTGCAGCACTACCTCTCCAACAAGGCCCAGCAGGTCCCATAGAAGCACCATGTCCCCAGGACCACCACGCCAGCATGGCCCAGTCTCCTCAGCATGAAACAGCTAAGGCCACAGCAGCATCACTTCTTCGCATTCCCAAAGCAGACAGCCTAGAGCTGCAATGGCACCACCTTTCCAACATGCTCTAACCTCTTCAATATGCCCAGCCAGGGCTACAGCAGCACTGCTTTTCCCAAAATGGCCCAGCTGGGACCGTGCTGGGCAGGCAGAAGAAAAATTTGGTGATCCAGGTAACCAGGTCCCTAGGACTATCCACCTCAGTCAAACACCTAATGGCCATACTAAGGAGGGCATGTGTACTGTGTTCTGAAGGAAGCCATAGTCTGCAGACCCCTGGCTGAAGACCATCACTTTATGGCTGCACTAGACAGAGGGAGGAGGGGGGTGAGGGGTGGGGAAAGGAGAGAGGGTTAAAACTGGGGAAATCCTTAGATAGCTGCAAATGTAGATTTATGGTATCGTCATCCCCACAGAGGACTGTTATAACTGTTTCACTACTTTGTCAGAAAAGCCTCTTTTTCAGAGTTATTCTTCTGAATTTATTTCTATTTCAAGACAGCCTGAAGTCATCAAACTTTCATAGGCTCCAGACAGAGTACCTATTTTCTCATTATTGTTCAAATTAAACCATGTAGATTAATGTGCACTTTGTGTGCCTGGGCTGTAACGTCCTATCTTTCATTTACGGCGGGCTTCTCGTGGCATGCACAGCAAGTCCTGAACGAGCTGCGTCTGATGGAGCACGCTAACGATAGCAAAGAAGAAAGGAAAGCGCCCACTGCTCGATGATCTAAGATCCAAGGGCAGAGAGGGGCCCATGGACTAAAACGTTTCTGGAACAGGCATATACCCAAATCCCTGTTTATAGCAACACTGGAATAATCATGGAAGCAGCTTAATTTAGCTTGGATGCAAACATGTTATACCTAATAGCATAAGTGGCTTAACATGAGGAATCGATGTGGCTCAAGAAATAGGCAAGTTGATGTGTTGAATGGAGACAGCGTTTTTTTGCTGTAAATTGAACACTGACTTTATAGCAGAATTCTTGTGGTTGTGTTGGTCCTGGATTCTTTGCAGGTGACGTTTCATTTCTGTTTGCTCAGTGTAGGGATTATCCAAAGGGGATTCTGTGCCTGAGTTTTCGAGAGCTGTGCATGCCAGTCCTAAGCTGCAAGACTGCATGGGGGCCAGGGAGGCCCCCATGCAGTCTTGCAGCTTAGGACTGCAACCTGCTCCACAACAGCCAAAAGCAATGGGGAGTGAAGTGAAACCTGGAAAATAACAGGAGTTTGGTTGTGCTGAGGCATGTTAAGTTTTTCTGAGTTTGAGGGGGTAGGGAGTGGCAAAGGGAGGGCGTACCAATTTAGCATGTACAGCAGACGCCAGAACTATTTTTAGCGAGTGCATGTCCGTGCGGGACTTGCTGCAGTGGCTTATCGTGAGTATATACTTTGGAGAACTGGATTCTCTGCAGGCGGTGATATCTTCCATTGCACCAACATAATAAAGCTGATGTGTATGAGCTTTTGAGATAAAACCAGAGCTTAAAAGCAGATCTGGGTGTGCTCTCGAAAACTCAGGCACAGAATCCCCTTTGGATAATCCCTACACTGAGCAAACAGAAATGAAACGTCACCTGCAAAGAATCCAGGACCAACACAACCACAAGAATTCTGCTATAAATTCAGTGTTCAATTTACAGCAAAAAAACACTGTCTCCATTCAACACATCAACTTGCCTATTTCTTGAGCCACATCGATTCCTCATGTTAAGCCACTTATGCTATTAGGTATAACATGTTTGCATCCAAGCTAAATTAAGCTCCAGGCCCTATTTATACAAAGCTGTGATACGCCTCCACTTCAGTGCAAGGAGGTGGGAGAGAAGCCCTGGAGGCCCCTCATGTGTGTGAGACGGCTTCAGGGCACAAAGGGCCAAAATACTGGAACTTGCTAAAGAAGCATCAGTCCAAAAAGCCCCAGTGCCTGGATCGTGGCAGCAATACCTCGGGTTACTGCTTCCATGATTATTCCAGTGTTGCTATAAACTCGGATGGTCCCTAAACAAACAGCACATTTTCTCAATATCGTTCACATCAGTTCATGCCACATGGATCAACGTGTTTGTTATGAAAAGTCTGTTTAGTGAACCCTTGGCCCGGCTGTCTGGATAGTGGAAACCAGACGATGGAAAAGGAGCCGGGAGGCGGAACGGATCTGGCGGGTAGAAGCAAGTGTTCGCCCTGGAAACCCGAGACCCCCCCAGGAGGAGCCCGTAGGGGTCCGGGTCGCTGGGACTTAGGAGGTCCGGTAGTCAGGGCTGGCTGAAGACGAGAAGGGTCAAGCAGAAGTCCGAAGATCAGGGCTGGCTGAAGACAAGATGGGTCAAGCAGAAGTCCAAAGGTCAAGGCTGGCTGAAGACGAGATGGGTCAAGCAGAAATCCGAAGGTCAAGGCTGGCTGAAGACGAAGGCTGGAAAACCTGGAGCGGAACCACAGGAACAAGGACAGGAGCAAACAGGAACGGATCCTCAGGAATAAGGACTGGAACAAGCAGGAACGGAGCACGGCAGGAACCACCGGAACAAGGACTGGAACAAGCAGGAACGGAGCACGGCAGGAACCACAGGAACAAGGACTGGAACAGGCAGGAATGGAGCAAGGCAGGATCCAGGGAAGCAACTAAGTACTCACAGGAGCGACCTCGTTGCAAGGCAAGGTAAGAGAGACTGAAGCTGGCTTATATAGCCAGCCAGCCTCTGACGTCAGGAAAGGGGCGGTTCAGCACTTCCGGGTGCTGGACCTACAAATGCTGTCCCCTCGCGCGCGCGCGTACCTCGGCAGGGGGGAGGAGTTAGAGTCGGCCTCGACGGCGTCTCCACGAGGGAGACGCCGCTGCCATGCGGCTGCACAGGCCTGAAACCCCGGCGGAGCGCGACACGAGCGGGGGCCTCGGCACGGAGGTAAGCGCCCGGTCGCTAGTCTGGCGACCGGGATAGCAACAGTACCCCCTCTCTTACGCCCCCTCTTCAAAGGACCAGGCTTTTCAGGGTGATCCAAGTGGAACTGTCGCAGGAGAGACTTGTCTAGGATGTTGCGAGCTGGTTCCCATGTATTGTCTGCATCTTCGCAACCCTCCCATGCTAGCAAATACTCCCAACGTCTGTTGACAAAGCGAGTGTCCAGTACTTCACGCACTTGAAAGGTGGGATCGTCCACTGTAGGTACCGGGGTAGCATCAGGGGGTCTAGGATGAAATCTTGAGAGTATGACTGGCTTCAGAAGAGAAACGTGAAAAACGTTGTGAATGCGCAGGGAAGTGGGTAGTCGTAAACGGTAAGAAACCATGCCCACTCTCTCTGCTACGCGGAAAGGACCGCAGAATTTGGGTGCCAACTTCTTAGATGGTTGTCTAAGGTGGAGGTGTTTGGTACTGAGCCATACTTTGTCCCCTGGGAGAAACAGTGGTGCGGCCTTTCGATGCCGGTCGGCAAATCGTTTAGAAGCTAGTGCCACCCTTTGTAGTCGGTGCTGCGTAGAAACCCAAAGTCTATCCAATTGGTTAGCGGTTGACTGAGCGGCAGGAGAGGAGACTGGTATTGGTAGCGGCAAGGGAGGTTTAAGCTGTTTCCCGTATACAATCTGGAAAGGAGATCTTCCGGTTGCGGCGTGCACTTGATTGTTGTAAGCAAATTCTGCCCAAGGTAACAAATCTACCCAATTGTCCTGTTTGTGATTGATAAAAGCTCTCAAGAACAACTTTAATGAACGATTCATGCGTTCCGTCTGGCCATTACTCTGTGGGTGGAATGCAGTGGAGAAACTTAACTGTATCTTGAATTTCTTGCATAGTGCTCTCCAGTACCTGGCGGTGAACTGGGGACCACGGTCAGAGACAATATCATGAGGTAGCCCATGGATGCGAAAAATGTGGTGGACGAACAAGAAAGCCAGTTCCGTAGCGGAGGGAAGTTTGGGTAAAGGCACAAAATGGGCCATTTTAGAAAATCGGTCCACGGTGACCCAAACCACCGTCTTGCCTTGAGAAGGCGGAAGTTCTACTACAAAGTCTGTAGCAATATGTGTCCAAGGTTCCGCTGGGATCGGTAATGGCTGTAAGAGCCCCCTTTTGGAACCAGTTAGGGGTTTTTGTAGAGCGCAGGTAGGACAGGAGTTAACAAAAAGGGAAACATCCCTCCGAAGTCCAGGCCACCAATAGAAGCGACCTATAAGATCCAGTGTTCTTTGTACTCCCGCGTGCCCTCCAGTCAAGGAATCATGCCCCCAGCTTAAGACCTTTCTGCGAAGTCTTTTGGGTACAGGAGTCTTAATAGTGCTGTCCAGCGGAGTGAGGTTCAGTTGTATGCTTGCTGGGTCCAAAATGTGCTGCAAAGCCTCCTCCTCTTCCGGTTGAGTGGTCCGAGATAGAGCGTCTGCCCGAACATTCTTCTCCGCAGGTCGGTATTTAAGAATAAAATTGAAGCGACTAAAAAACAGTGACCACCTTGCTTGACGAGGGTTTAACCGTTGGGCTTGAGCCAAGTACTGCAAATTCTTATGATCTGTGTATACGGTCACTGGATGATTGGCTCCCTCAAGCCACTGTCTCCATTCTTCGAGGGCGAGTTTGATAGCCAGGAGCTCCTTGTCTCCGATACCGTAATTACATTCGGCCGATGAAAATTTCTTTGAGAAGTAAGAGCAAGGCATTAACTTGCCGGAGGCATCGTGCTGACTGAGGACGGCCCCAACTGCCAAACTGGAAGCATCCACTTCCACAATGAAGGGGCGCTGCGGATCTGGGTGACGCAAGCAAGAGTCTTGTAAAAAGGCTTTTTTTAGTTCCTCAAAGGCGAGACAAGCAGAAGTGGACCAGTCATGAGTGTTGGAACCCTTGCGGGTGAGTGCAGTAAGCGGGGCCACTTTTTGAGAGTAGTGTGGTATAAAGTGTCTGTAAAAGTTGGCAAAACCAAGAAAACGTTGAAGAGCCTTCAACCCCACCGGTCGGGGCCAATTAGAGATAGCAGCGACCTTCTCCGGGTCCATTTGGAAGCCACTAGACGAAACGATGTAACCCAAGAAAGGAAGTGTCTCGCACTCAAACTGGCACTTTTCCAGCTTGGCATACAGTTGATTGTCTCTTAAGGCGTGTAACACTCGTCGGACGTGATGACGATGAGAAACAAGGTTCGGAGAGTAGATCAAGACATCGTCAAGATACACGATAACGAATGAGTGGAGCATCTCACGGAGTACCTCATTCATTAAATTCTGGAAAACAGCTGGGGCGTTACATAATCCGAAAGGCATTACAAGATATTCGTAATGACCGTCCCGGGTGTTGAAGGCCGTCTTCCACTCGTCCCCGGGACGGATACGGACTAGATTGTAAGCCCCACGCAAGTCAAGTTTCGTAAAAACCTTGGCTCCTTGGAGTCTGTCCAATAGCTCAGGTATTAATGGAAGCGGGTACCGATCCTTCTTGGTGATAGTATTTAATCCACGATAATCAATACATGGCCTGAGGGTACCATCCTTCTTGGCCACAAAAAAGAAACCTGCCCCAGCTGGCGAGTGCGAAGGACGGATAAAGCCCTTGGCAAGGTTTTCAGTAATATAGTCCGACATCGCCCGAGTCTCAGGTATAGACAAGGGATAGACCCTGCCTCGCGGAGGAGTGGTGCCGGGAAGCAGGTCGATGGCACAATCAAATGGTCGATGAACAGGGAGGAGTTCCGCCTTCTGTTTAGAGAATACATCCGCGAAATCCTGATAGGGGACTGGAAGTTCCAAGGCGGCCTGACAGAGCGGAACAGCTGGTCTCTGAGGCAAGTTCAAACAGTTCTGGAAACAATAGGTGCTCCACTGGGCGATTTGAAGAGAATCCCAATGAATGATCGGAGCATGCAGTTGCAGCCATGGAAGACCTAGGACTATAGGATGTACTGATTTTTCCAATAGCATGAAAGAAAGTCTCTCAGTATGGAGGGTCCCGGTCCGAAGAGTGAGGGGTCCGGTGACCTCCGAGATGTCTCCCGATAACGGAGTTCCTTGAATCGAGGTGACTCGGAGCGGAGGCTCCCGGGGTAATGTGGGAAGCCCCAGTTGATTGACCAGTTCTTTCAAGATAAAATTCCCTCCAGCTCCAGAATCGATAAAGGCTAGAGTCTGGAAGGAGCCTCCTGGGTAATCCAGGGTGACAGGTACCGTACATTGAGGAGCAGGATTAAGACAACCTAGAGAGATCTCCTCCTTCTTCTCTAGGTTCAAGCGTTTTCCGGCCTCACAGGGCACTGGGCCAACAAATGACCCTTGGTACCACAGTACAGACATAGTCCTAGGGTGCGGCGTCGCCTCCTCTCCTCGTCGGTTAGCGGCGTTCGCCCAATTTGCATGGGCTCCTCGGAGGAGATATGACTGGGAGTGGATTGTGTCTTATGGGCCGAGGTCAGAGGCCGTGAAAAGGTGGGAGCCAGAGCGACCGGTCGCCTAATAGTTCGGCCCTCCTTGGCTCGCTGCTGAAGGCGTCGGTCGATCCTCCCCGCCAAATCTATCACTTCGTTCAAGGTAGTAGGAATGTCCCGAGTCATCAGTTCGTCTTTTATACGTCCCGCGAGACCTTCCAAGAAAATGCCTCGCAAGCAATTATCTTGCCACCCAAGCTCCATAGCCAGGGTGCGAAATTCAATGGCGTAGTCCGCTAACGAGCGGCTCCCTTGTTTCAATTGAAGAATTTCTGTAGTGGCGGTAGTCTGGCGAGCCGGTTCGTCAAAAGTCTGTTTGAAGTGATCCACAAACCTTTGCAGGTCCAGTAGTAAAGAATCTTGATGTTCCCAGAGGGGAGAAGCCCATATCATGGCCTTCCCATCAAGCAGGGACAAGATGTAGGCGACCTTGACAGCATCAGAAGGAAATTGCCCCGGCAGCAAGGAGAAGCGGATGAAGCACTGATTCAGGAAGGCCCTACAAGTCTTGGCATCCCCAGAGTAACGCGTAGGAGCCGGAAGTTGGGTCTGTACGGACGGCTGAGGTACTAGTGCTGGGAGTGACGGTTGTACCACCACGTCACGCGGCTGAGCGTCCAGGCGATTCGCCAGGCGGTCTACCGTGGCAGCCAATACTTCTAAACATTGTTGCTGTTGCTGGATTCTTTGAGCCATTCCCGGAATGGCCTGCAGGCCGGAAGTGTCCGCCGGGTCCATGGCCTTGCAAACTGTTATGAAAAGTCTGTTTAGTGAACCCTTGGCCCGGCTGTCTGGATAGTGGAAACCAGACGATGGAAAAGGAGCCGGGAGGCGGAACGGATCTGGCGGGTAGAAGCAAGTGTTCGCCCTGGAAACCCGAGACCCCCCCAGGAGGAGCCCGTAGGGGTCCGGGTCGCTGGGACTTAGGAGGTCCGGTAGTCAGGGCTGGCTGAAGACGAGAAGGGTCAAGCAGAAGTCCGAAGATCAGGGCTGGCTGAAGACAAGATGGGTCAAGCAGAAGTCCAAAGGTCAAGGCTGGCTGAAGACGAGATGGGTCAAGCAGAAATCCGAAGGTCAAGGCTGGCTGAAGACGAAGGCTGGAAAACCTGGAGCGGAACCACAGGAACAAGGACAGGAGCAAACAGGAACGGATCCTCAGGAATAAGGACTGGAACAAGCAGGAACGGAGCACGGCAGGAACCACCGGAACAAGGACTGGAACAAGCAGGAACGGAGCACGGCAGGAACCACAGGAACAAGGACTGGAACAGGCAGGAATGGAGCAAGGCAGGATCCAGGGAAGCAACTAAGTACTCACAGGAGCGACCTCGTTGCAAGGCAAGGTAAGAGAGACTGAAGCTGGCTTATATAGCCAGCCAGCCTCTGACGTCAGGAAAGGGGCGGTTCAGCACTTCCGGGTGCTGGACCTACAAATGCTGTCCCCTCGCGCGCGCGCGTACCTCGGCAGGGGGGAGGAGTTAGAGTCGGCCTCGACGGCGTCTCCACGAGGGAGACGCCGCTGCCATGCGGCTGCACAGGCCTGAAACCCCGGCGGAGCGCGACACGAGCGGGGGCCTCGGCACGGAGGTAAGCGCCCGGTCGCTAGTCTGGCGACCGGGATAGCAACAGTGTTAGATATCTGACTTGCTTTATCTTTAATTTACAATTGGCTCTTTAAGGCGTGCACAATAAGCCTCGAATGAGTTAAATCCGATGACACAAGAATTATGCAAACGAAGACCTTAAAAAATAATGTACCCAACGTTATCCAACTGGATCTCCATGGAACAGCAGCAGATTTACGGTTTTTGTCACAGAGACAGCAGCTTCCTGACACATGGGCTGCAGCCTTGTTTGTGTGGATATGTGAAGCTGTAAAGCACTTTACCTCCAACCATTTCTGCAACTATTTCACAAAGGTGAAATGTCTTCAGGGCTTGCTCACCAATAGTTACTTACAGCAATGCAAAAAGGCTTCCTGGGAACAAATCTGAGATCTGCAGCTACCAAGGAAAGCTGCAGCCTTTAGTATAGGGATGGGCACTCTGATCCTCCAGGGTCCCTTAACTGGTTGGGTTTTTAGATATCCCTAATTAATATGCATGAGACAGATCTGCATGCAACTGAGGCAGTGTGCATGCAAATCTATCTCATCCATTTCACTAGGGTTATCCTATAAACCTGACCGGTTAGGGGGCCCTCAAGGACTGGAGGGTCCATCCATGCTTTAATATGCTGGATACTTCATCTTCTCCCCACATCTCTATTCTTTTCAATCAACAAATTTCATTTCTTGCACAGTACTTTGCATGAAGTATGCCCTTTCCTATGGACTATGCCCTCATTTGCAGAATCCTTTTTCCCTTGGGAGTGGGGGTGAGGAGGGAATCCCAGCCAATGCACAACAGCAAAACCTGGAATGGGATTCTGGGCACATGTACTGGATTCCGCAGAAGCCTCAGTCTGTGGGCCCCTACTAAAGGCCATTGCTGCAAGGACTCAGTTACAGAACAAGGGTAGGCAACTCCAGCCTTAAGAGTGCCACAACCAGGTCTGGTTTTCAGGACATCCACACTGAATATCAATGAGATATATTTGCATACAATGGAGGCATTGGGTTCCAGGAAGGATCCAGCTTGCAGTGAGCAGTGTAGAAAGGTTTCTGCCCCAGTCATTGGACATAGGAGCCTTGTCCCGGATTCTCCTGTACCAGCCGGGAATTTCTGCTTGCTCTAGTGGAATAAGAGGACTTCATCATTTC
Source organism: Rhinatrema bivittatum (assembly GCF_901001135.1). Classification (NCBI taxonomy): domain Eukaryota; kingdom Metazoa; phylum Chordata; class Amphibia; order Gymnophiona; family Rhinatrematidae; genus Rhinatrema; species Rhinatrema bivittatum. Next base: position 72,592,907 of record NC_042617.1, on the reverse strand, counting down.
CAAAAGGGGTTTTGGGGAGTAAGAAACCTATTTCAATCAAGAGAAGGTCACAGGTTCTTGCAAAATGCTACCCAAAGGGCATGAAAACCTTGCACTATAATGAATGTATTTTCTGCTTGTTTGTAGTACTGAAAGGTTTTGGATTTTGTCTTCAGTAAAAGTACATTTTATTTTGGAACTTCACCCACTGTGTGGACTTCTTTTATTGAGAGACTGTGTGGTGACCTCTTTGGATCTTACAGCTTTAGCTGTCCTCCACTGGAGAATCCTAGTCTGGAGTTCCAGCCAGTTTTTCCTACTCTGCAGTATCTGTAGGTGGTCCCCTTGCCTGTTTCAGGGAGTGCCCTGAGAAAAGGGATTACATAACAATAAAACAAATAAATCTTCCCCAGATCCACTCATGAGGAAGCCATTTCTACATCTATCTTTAGGGTTACCAACTGGCTCCATTTTTCAGGCCAGCCTGATCCAGTCCTGGTTTTACCCTGCGGCATGCATGGCCTTATACTCCTGCTTTCCAAACAGAAATCAGAAATACAGGTTCATGCAAGCTACAGGGGTAAGACCAGGACTGGATCTATATGCCCTTAAAATATGGAGCCACTTGATCATTCTGAGACCGATACCCAGTGCCATTTATCTGGCTTAGCTGGACAAACAACATGATTTGAAAAATCCCGTGATGCTAACCAGCTCTGAAATATGCAAATAATGTGTTATCCGGCTAAAAAAAGTTATTTGGCAAGCTCGTGGGGGGGGGGGGGGAAGAAGAGGTGTCCGTGGCAGAGCTGGTTTTCCAGCTAAGTTAGCCAGATAAATGATTTTCATCATTATCCGGCTATCTTTAAGCTCAGCTTGGTGCATTCAGCGGCATGGGGACACCACTGAATATCCCAACAAAGTTAGCTGGTTTATCTGTCTTACTTTGCTGGCCTGCAGCAGCTGAAAATGCATCCCTCTTTTATGGCTTCATAAATTACAGACACCTCTCCACTCACTCACAATCACCCAAAATAAAAGCTTTATCTACGGGATCACCAAAGTGTAGTTTGTATGCTGTGCCTGCCTATATTTTACAAGCATCACTGATCACTGACTCACTTAGATTCCTAACATATGGAATAGCTTTGTGGACAGAGCTTTCAAACATCAATATCGCCTTACGGAAAATTCTGAACAGAAAAGGGAAACTCAATGATTGTTTGGTTTTACTGCTAACTGAAAAAAAAATAATGCAGTTGCTTTAGAATAATTTTCCCATTTTGTGCATGTGAAGACTAGGACCTATTGCACAATATACTCTTAGCAAGACAGTGATAATAACAATAATAAAATGTAGGTCAATGAATGTTTTTCTCATTCTATCTGAAAGTTTCCTCACAGGATATTATTCACAACTTTTTAATTCACTTGAAATGTATATTGTATGAACTATAATTTAACAAGTTATCCTGAGTACACGAAATGTTTATCACACAGACTAAAGGACTCTGGTTTCCAATAGTATTTAGATGATGATGTATGCTTAAATACATACTATACAAAGCTATAGATCCATGTAAGCTGAAAAAATATGATAAACAAAGTTATTGTTTCAGCTGTACAATGTAGTCTGTTTTTCAATTGTTTATTAAAAAAAAATAATCCCAAGGAATACCTTGTGAAAAGTAAGCTATTACTGTATCAGAAAAAAGGATCAGCACAAAAATTAATTTAACTAACTTCAAGACCCAAATCAAAGGGGTTTGTTGTATTTATCTATTTGTTTTGATTTTATGCATGTCATAGTATAAACTGCTTAGAATGCAGGATAATGCATTGTATATCAATAATTGGCTAAAAAAAACACTTGAAAAATTAGGACTTCCCTGTCTTGAAATGATTACACTTCGACTACTGAAACTGTCTTTCTCTAACATATAAAAACAATGTTTTAGAAAAGGCACTGGAAAAAAAAATAATGTGCTAGATCATTTGCTTTTTAATTTGTTTTGGATTGACTGCATATGTTTAATAGGTGGAATAAAAGTAGCTGCTTTAATTTCTGTCTGACCTGATGTTCTAGGAAATTGCAAGCACACAACTAATCATGTGTAAAAATAGTTTTATGATTGTAATACAGATCAAAGTGAATTTTTTTCAGTCAGGGAAAGTAAGAAAACTTAATAGTCTCTCTTAAAACATGTTTTAAGAGAGATTTATCATTTTCCGATTAAGCAGTAGCAACCCGTTACTGGAAGAAATATACCCATAACAGATCCCTATCCATAATACTGGCGATGACACTATCAGCCAATCGAAACACTTTGTTTCTCTAATTCAAGGGACAAGGAAGAAGTTTATGAGCTAAATATAAAATACTAAGCAATAGATTGCTCTCGTTTTTGGAATCAGACAGCCCAAGATCAGCAGCATACCTATGTGTTGAAAGGGGTTTAGGATAATTATATGTATGAATGCAAAGCAAAAAAAAAAAATCACAAGCAGAAAGCTTCAAATAATTTAGAGTGATCGGAAAAAGCACCTCTCTCCCAAAGAAAACATCAGAATTGAACTATATGCTAAGCATGATTGGAGGGACTCACTCACCTGTCCTGCGGTGTCGTATAGTCCCAGCAGATACTGCCTGCCACCCACTGTCACACTGACTGCAAAGGGAGAAGACAAGTTCAGCTTTCACCAGCAAAAGCCATGTAGCTCATTACCCAAGTGGTTTTCAATTATGCAGGAAGACCCTACTAACATACAGTATAGAAAAAAAATATATATATACACACACAAATGTAAATTGTAACTATAATGGTTAAATAGTAGTGGTGTTACTCGTGCATATATTTGTATAAAAATTACTGAGTATCCATTTTTGTTAATTAGTTTAAAGGCAATGTTTTTCAATATTATATATATATATATATATCTCTCTCTCAGATGCTTGTGATCTGAAATTCCAGCTCATAAACATTCAAGTCTTAAAATATTGTCTCGACTGACCACATGGCCCAATCGATTCTGCATGATCTTTGTTTTGCAGTGCACTAAGATCGTATACAGAAGAAATCCCTTCTAAGCCCTTCCAACAAAGCTTTGGGAGCAGGAATCCAGCGGATTTTAACTTTTTGGATATTTTCTTCTCCAATGTTTTGGCAAACAATCTTAAAATGAAGATATATTTAAAAACTGATTTTTACCAAAATGCATGCCATAAATTAAAATCCGCGCTAGAAATGGCGAAGTTTTGGAAAGTTGTCCAGTGCTCAGAGCTCTGAGTTTCTGGGCTGCCGGCACACCTCGGACCCTCCGGGACTCACCTGCATAGTGGTCAAAGACGGTGGGCACATACTCTTCCGGAAAGGCATCGTTGGCATAGCTCATAAGCAGGCAGGTCTTGCCCACCGCCCCGTCCCCCACCACAACACACTTCAGCATGCTCGTGCCCGTCCCACTGGCCATGATCTCGGGTGAATCATCATTTTAACGCGGGGGCTCGATCGGGCTTTCGAGTCTCCTGCTGCTCAGTTCCAGCAAAGGCGGTTGCCAGTGGCGGGGGCACAATCCGCGGCTAAAGACATTTTCCAACCCAACGCCCAGTTTAGCTCCGAGGGGCTTCGGCCGCCCCCCCCCCCCCCCCTCCCTCCGTTATCTCCCCAGTTGGAGCGGGTGACACAGTGTGTCATGAGACCCGCGCCTGGAAAGCGGAACTTTTCGCAACGACGAACCAGCGAGGTGCACGTCTCTCTGCCTCGCGCCTGCCAGTCCGGGCCCGGGCCGCACGAGGGGCTAGGTTCACTTGGCGCGCGCCCCTCCTGTCCTACTTCGCGCGCCCAGCGTTACACCCCCCCCCCCCCCCTCCTCCTCCTCCCCGCCGCCACCAGCACCAGCACTGGCCCCCCGTTGACGGCTCACACTAGCTTGGCCAGCGAACAGGCGGAGCCAGGAGCAGCGGCCGGAGAGCCGCGCCAGGCACCGTCATCAAAGTGCTTTCAGCCGGTGGAAAGCGCACCGTTCTCACCGACCCCCAGCCATTCCGAAAGCCCCGCGAGGAGACCTTGTTGCAAGGACACCTGAGAAGAACAGACACATCCATGTCGCAAGGAGTAACCGAATCCAGTCCTGGAATTTTTTATTTTATTTTATTTTACCAGTACTTCCCCCTTCCTCCACATTCATGCAAACACAAACATGGGATGAAACTTGTGCACAGCAGCCCCTACTATTCATAAATCTGAAACCTTGTCTGTTACTATGCATACAACATATACGTAGGTTCTTTAAGGAAACTAGGATTACAACTTCGGGTGTGACGTAGGGTAAAAGCAGGACCGGATCAGGTTGTCCCTTAGGTCCTCCTGCTATTTCTGACCACATAGCAACAGGACAGAAGGGACAGGCTGATCCGGACCTGCTTTTCCCCCATGGCTCACAGGGCTCGCTGTACTCTCAGAGGCGGAGGGTGCCGCTAAGCCCACCTCACCCTGACACTACGGGGTCCCATGGATGCTCAGAGAATGATGCAGACCTCCGCCCTCCATTCGAATTCTGCTTTCATAAAGAGGCAGAGCCCAGGGTCAAGGTGATGCCTCTCTGCCTGGCATGTAGAAGGAGATCGACTTTCATGCTGTATTAGATAAGACTCCCCAGCCGCTTGTCTAATTATTGTATGACAAAGGGAGTGTCTGATCATGTGCAACAGAGTCTGGTAAGAGCCTAGCAGCACATCATTGAGGGGATCTCACGGGGTAATGTCTCCAAATGGATCCGTTTTTGCACATACCATGACAGGAATGAACTTCACTTCTAAGCCAGGGTATGATGGATATGATTTTAATCCCTCAAATTTACTGCTAATGCCCTTCTACATATTAAGGTGATCCTGAAAGTTCTCGTCCTCTGGTGCCCAATACAATTGAGACTATTTCTTTATCTTTCTTGTTCTCTGATTGCATCGTTCCGATACTTGAGGATCTTCTCTCGCTCCACAAGTTCTGCACAATGGTCGCTTAGTATTGACCCTGCCCTGATTAATGCCGTTCTTGCGCTTTTACCATTTATTACCATGTCCGGTTTTCTTGCATCGAGCTTTTTATAGGTTGGAATAGGAATGTCCCAGATGATTGCAACATCTTTCATTCTCTACCATTCTTTTAGGGCTGTGATCCCAGTGCTTTTTTGGTACCATGATGAGGTTGTAATGTTTACACAGTTTCCAGAGGATGAGCCGTGCCACCTTATTATGTCTTTCTGTATATAGGCCTTCTAACATCAGCATGTGACACCCAGAGACAGGATGTGTAACTATTTCCAGTTCTGTTTTATAGAATCTGCATTTATCTGTTTTGCCATTCTTTTCTGTTCTGGCTGTGAACCATCTGGTCCATAGTCCACTGACCACTGCAGTGCTGCAAGGATCAATCTCTCATCTTTAGATTTATTCACTTCCTCACTTTTATGAAGACTCCGCGATTACAAGTCCTTATTTTAAATATGCCTCTCCATTGTTTAACATTTCTGAATAAAAAAATTATGTTTCATTTTACAGTGTCATATACATAAACATGGAATAAATATGATTGGTCTACTTTTTTTTTTTTTTGAGACAACATACACAAAAAAGAATTCAATCACTATGCATCAAATCACTTTCAAGCTTAATCTAATCCTTCAGACATTCTTTACATTGGATAAAGCTAAAGTATAGAGCTATAATCACACATACATATATATATATATATATATATATATATAAAACAAAGGAAAGGGTAGAAAATCTCATTAATTAGCCTTTCATAGAATGAAATTTCCCATATTGAATTATATTTCTGATAAGCATCTTTCAAGAAATAAGTCATTTTTTCAATTCAGTCTTTCTCAAAATGTTGGGCTCATCAATGCTCAATGACTGGTCAACTCTTGCTTTTTTAAAAACATATGAAGGGGTCAGTTTTGAAAACTATACATTTTGATGTAAAGTCCATGGGCACTTTTTACCTGTGGCCTTTGCATCAGTTGTCAAAGGGGAAATATGTGCTTGAAAATTGCTGAAGGGAAAAGCACCCAAAGAGATATGCATCTTCTTTTTCTGCTGATCCTTTCCCCTGCCCCAACACACTTAGTGGCAACAGTAAGGAAAACTTTATGTGCATTGTTTCATTCCCCTGCCCAGCCCCTTCCCAGGAACACCACAGTGAAAATCCAGATAATAAAAGTGAGTGCATTGTGACACAATGTACATACGTTTATGCATACAGAGGGTGGGCAATGTTCAAAAATATTTTTACCCAGATAAATAACCATTCACATGGGTTAATGGCCTTTTTAATACTGTCATAAATCTGATTGCCAATAGATTTTTTTTGATCCAGCAACATAAAAGCAATATAGGCTAAGCTTGCAAAATGGATATGCTAGAATCAGATTTAAATATGTCAATTGAAATATTAAATTCAGTTTCACAAACTGCATTCTCTGCACATTGTTTTTTTAAAAATATATATTCAAGACAATTGCATATCAAACTAGCACATTACCTTTCTGTGAAATAAGTTCACAAGACTTTTTAACAACATGCTATTATTCATAAGTAGAAACAGCTTTTGAGAATTGTTTTCCATAATGTTCTTGTCATTTTCAAACTCATTTTCTTATTCTAATAACAGTGAAGAAGATAGAACACACTTTGATGTTCATAGGTCATGGTGACAGGGATTTATGATCTGTTATTTATTACAAAGAAGAGGCAACTGAAAGAGCTCAGAGTTTCAAGGGGAGTTTTTAATTTGATGGTCACTAACTTTTTTATAACTACAATTAGGTATGGTTAAACTGCATTTTTTAATTCATAGCAGTGTATTCTTAATCCTTTTTCTAAGATAGCAAATTTATCTTCTATAGAGGATCCTCCATTTCTTGTCTACAGCAGGAGTCCAGAATGTATATGGTTCTCCTCCGGCTTCTAAATCTGGGGCTCCAGAGAGCAAGTATCTCCAGCTATTCAGACTTTCATGAATAGTAACTGTGGTAATAGGGGATATACAAGAGATATTTGTCATGGCTCAAAACAAGATACTCAGGGTGCCCAGGGAGTGGAGCCAGCATAGATGATCCCACAGTGGGTTAATCACCCATTTGCTTACACAGCTTTGATTCTCTTCTCAGAGCTCTCAACCACAAATATATTTACTCATGCCTGGGAATGGAATATATCTCTGATAGGTCCCTTGCCAAAGCTGTTCTCATGGCAAACATGAGAAAACTAGCTTAACTCCTGTCACATGTCAGAGAGAAATGTGACAAAACCTTCTTCTTTGTAAAATTTACTGGCTGCACTTATTATAGGAAAAGTTACTTTTAAATAGACAATACCACTTTTGCTGCAACAGATTGGGGAACTTGATGCTTTAAAAACCCCTTGGTTAGTCTCTATAGCCCAAATAACCATCCCAAGACTATCATGTATCACATATGCCCGTCCCATATACCAGTAGCAGCACATGTACCGTACACATGCATATATATACTTTAATTCTCACCCACCATTCATACTCAAATGCAGATGTACTGTACATTTTATTATTATTATATATATTTGAATTATGTTCTGCCCTTTCAGGCACTTCCAAACAGATTACATTCATTTATTGTAGGAATTTTCCTATCCCCAGTGGGCCCACAATCTGTTTGTAGAGGCAATGGAGGGTAAAGTGACTTACCCAAGGTCACATAGGGCGGCAGGGATTTGAATCCTGGTTTCCCTCAAAGGCAGAGCAAATCACTCTTCTGTACACACTCAGGACTCAAATCACAAGCACATATTCTACCACTACAGGGCATTACCAGATACTATGCACCTCCTACTTAAACACATTACAAATTCCTATTTATAGCAATATACATATAGATTTCCTTTTCATAAATCCACGCTTATTTCTACTGCACCAGAAACACAGTCTCATATACAACCATATCTAGAAGAAGTCACTTCACCTTCCATTGACTCAGGCCCAAATTTAAATGGCAAGCCTCTGCAGCAGGGAAATACCTATTGTACCTGAATGTATTTTGGAAGTAATAAAATAAAATAAAATAAAAAAGACACCATGCAATATATTTAGGGTTTCTGATCCTAGGTGTTTATAAATGGCAAATTTATTTACTTATTTTTCAGGCAATTAGGTGTATTGGCAGGTACTAAAAATAGGTGTTTTTTGGTATTTTCACGGCACAAAGTAACATTTTTGGTGCATTTTAGGTGGATTCAATTTCATAAGGCATAAATCAATTTATCTTCACATTTTTACATGCCTCTGTTATTTAACTTAAAATTCAAACTGCAGTTTCACAATGTTGTGTTGCACTGTGGATGTATGTGACTGGGGGGATGGCAGAGTGTGTGGGTGCATGTGGCTGGGAAACACTAGCAGTAGGGTAGGGGAGAGTTGGTGGATGTGGCTAAGGGTTGGAGGGGAGGGGGGTGTGTGTGATTAAGTAATGGTAGAGATTGTGGCTGAGGGGAATGTATGTGGCTAAGGAAGTGGTGAGTGTATGTGACTGAATGAGTCTCTCCCCATTGCACTCCTCTCCTCTACACTCCTCCCATTCCCACTGCATTCCCCCTTCCAACCCCCCTTCCAATCCCCTTTCCAACCCCCCTACACACACACACACACACACACACACACACACACTTCACTCCCCATTGCACTTTCCCTTCCCTGTCTTCACTTACCTCTCATGTTGGCTCCTCCTATGGAGCCTTTTCTTTGAGCTTACAGGACTTCGGCTCCCTGCCTGCCCCTTCCTCCCGTGACACCTCTTCTTCCACCGCTCTGGTGATTTCTGCACTCATGCCTCCTCAGTCGCTCAAGGATAACAGCCTGATGATGTCATCAGAGCTCCAGCAGGTGGCCACGTTTCAGAGTTCCCCAGTTCAATCCCAAAAATCAATTTTCCCCCATTGGGGTTGTTTTATTTGGGTTTATTGGTTTTTAACCAAACTTCAGATGCCTTAAATATACTCACAGGAAAAAAAAAATTGTTTTGGGGGGGTTTTTTTGTTGTTTTTTTTTTTGCTCCAGCAGTTTTCTCCTGAATTTTGGGGCTTCTAGCTCAATCAGAACCAGGTTCTCTTGAAAATCCCAAGCCTTCATTCACTTGGGTTTTCCCCCCATTTTTATAACCTCCCAGCTTGCCCAACACCTGCAGTAATAGTCCTTGGCCAGGAGCCATAAACCATGGCTCCCTCTGGAACCTGGCAAGTAAATATCACTGCCGTGCAGGGCTGAGACCCCTCCCTCTCCTAGGGACCTGTGAATGCAGCCTCTGCAGCATCCTTAGTAAGGAAGTACAGTCGTTTAAAACAACATTGAAGTCACCAACCACATTTGTGGTCTCATTACATGTTATTTGTGAAATGGAATGACAAGAAAGCCCCCAAATTTTTATTTTGTCTCATTTCTGCATTTTAGTGTGTGCTAAAATGATTTAACGCATGCTAAAATGCAGAAACAAACCACAATGAATAAAAATGAAAAAGAAAAGTGAAACAAAAGTTTTTTTTTCCCATGCACATTCCTAATCCTTAGCCCTGGGCTGTGCAGGAGCTGTCTATGTTGCCCACAAGTTTTATTTCCCATTTCCTGTGCTGCATTTCACTTTGCGATAGGCGTCCATGGAGCGTGATGTTTTTTTTTTAGTTGCCTTTTTCCTGATCGGTCGCACTGTGGCATATTGGTTCTCTGCTAGGAGAACCAGCGGGAGGAGAGATCAGATCAGGAGGAAAGGAAGGCATCTCTCACCCACATGACTTACCCCCAAGAAGGACCCCAGAAGCTTCTACCAGGGCGAAAAACAATTCTTTGAAAATGAACTTCTTTTATGGAAAATGAATAATATCAGTGAAATAGGTTAATTTCTGGGGTTACCCCACTGGCTCAGCAGCAGTGCTGCACAATAGCATACAGATGAGCCTATTAGTTAGTCACCCAAAATACAGAAAGTAAAATGTGCGGTCAAGCCGCACATTTTACTCTCAGAAATTAACGACTGCCAAGATAGGCATTAATTTCAGATGGCACTGGGCAAGTGTACAGAAAAGCAGAAAAAACTGCTTTTCTGTACATCCTCTGACATAATATCATAGCGATATTAAGTCGGAGGCCCCAAAAATTAAAAAAAAAACGTCTTTAAAAAAAATAAAATCTGCCCACGGGTTGGAAAACGGTCACTCAGTTTTGCCGGCATCCATTTTCCGAACCCGTGGCTGTCAGCAGGTTCGACAGCCGACGCCGGTAAAATTAAGCGTCAGTTGTCAGATCCGCTGACAGCCACCGCTTCCGCTAATAAGGAGGCGCTAGGGACGCGCTAGTTCAGCGCGGTTATGAAGGCACCTGCACCAGTGCCTATATTATTTATTTGCTGATCTGCATGTCTCACGAGATCCGCCATGAGATGTCTCACGAGATCCGCCATGAGATCTGCATGTCTGACGAGATCCGCCATGAGATCCACAAAAAGAAGGATTGTGCTGCCAGCAGAAAAGAGCAAATACAGAGAAAGCAAGTGAGAGGGCAGGCAGATAAGGGATTGGCTTGATGAGGAAGAAGTGAGGGGTCTGAGGCTGGAAGCTTGCTTGGGAGGGGGAGGATTCTGAGGCTGAAAGCTTGCAGAGGAGGGGGATGACCCCAAGGCTGGAAACTTGCTTGTGGAAGGGGGAATCCCAAGGCTGGAACCTTGTTTGGGGGGTTGGGGATCCTGAAGCTGGAAGCTTGCCTGGGGGGGGGGGGGGGGGGATGGGGGACTCCAAGGCTGGAACTTGCTTGGGGGCTGTGTCTGAGGTTAGAGGCTGGCAGGCTGGCTGTGTGTGAGGGGGAGGAGAACATTTGTAATTTGTGGTCAATTGTTCTGTGTTTGGTGAAAGTCTTTCTGTGTTCTGCTTGTGACCAAGGCAAGCTAAGGTATTCTGCTAGTGTTTAGAGATCTGTAGCAGTCATGTTCATTGTGTTTTCCAAAGAGGAGGTGTATTGGTGTTGTAGAGCCCGGTGTAATGTTGGCAGTGCTGCCCTTTCTTAACTAGTTGCAGTTAGAGTCCTGTGATGTAATGTTGCTATGCTATGACAAGTTTGCTATATATGTCCTGAGTGTTTTTCTTCTTTTCGCAGGATTTTGTATTATTTCACAATTTGCCTGGTAGTGGAGGGAAGTTTTGTTACCGTTACTTGGACTACCATGCAAATTGAATATTTTGTTTTTGTATAGTGAGGTGTACGGAGAAGTATCCTGCTCTGCACCCTTATTGGAGGTGTTGAGAGGACTGGAGGCACAGGGTTTATATCGGGTTTGTCTTGCACATACGGTGACACGAAGGAACCTTACTCATAAGCCAGGGTACAGTATGCTGGGCATGATCTCAGGCTCTCAGCTTTATTGCTAGTGCTCTTCTGAATACTCGCATTATGCCAAATGGCTTCTTTCTGAAATTTGTAGAGTTTGTAGAGGGTAAACTCAATAAAAGATAGCATTTCATGCACTGAATGTGAAAGATGTCCTTAGATATAGATGTTAGGTGGGATGCAGCCGCTAGGTGAAATAGGGTCCCTATGGGGGAATCTGCAGTGTTTCTTTTTTCTTTTTCTTTTCAATATTACAACAAACAAGAACAATCTTTTCAAGAAGAACAGAAAAATGTACATAGGAAGTAAAGAAATATTATTAAACAAAATTCACATACATTCATCCCCAATAAGGAGGTGGAGATCTGTAATTATGAAGGGAACTTTAAAACACGAATGTAGCAAAGTAAAGGCTTAATAAGTGAAACCAGAGACCTTTATGTTAGAACATCTATTAAATGGGAGTGATGGTGCAAGACTGGAGGAGAGCGGTAGTGGTCCTGCTTCACAAGAGTGGGAGTAGAGAGGAGGATGGAAACTATAGGCCGGTTAACCTCATCTCGGTGGTGATAAAATTAATGAAGACTCTACTGAAGGAAAGGTCAATGAACTATCTACAATCCAGTGAGCTGCTTGACCCGAGGCAGCATGGATTCACTTGACAAGGGCCTGTCAGACAAATCTGATTGATTTTTTTTTGATTGGGTGACTAGAGAATTGGATCGGGGAATAGCGCTCGATGTGATTTTCTTGGATTTTTGATATGGTCCCACCTAGGAGACTCGTGAACAAAATGAGAAGCTTGGGAGTGGGTGCCAAGGTAGTAGCGTGGATTGCAAAGTGGTCGACTGACAGGAGGCAGCGTGTAATGGTAAAGGGAACCTACTCTGAAGAAAGAACGGTGTTAAGTTGAGTGCCACAGGGATTGGTTTTGGGACTGGTTCTGCTCAATATCGGTGAGCAAAATTGTGGAATGGATAGAAGGTAAAGTTTGTCTAATTGTGGATTAAAATCTGCAACAGAGTGGACACGCCTGAAGGAGTAGGGAAAATGAAAAGTGATTTAAGAAAGCTTGAAGAATGGTTCAGGGTTTGGCACCTGGGATTCAATGCCAAGAAGTGCAGAATCAGGCATCTGGGGTGCAACAGTTTGTTGGTTGGAGTGCCAGGCTGTCTAGTAAGAGAGCTGCAGTTGATTCAGAATAGTGCAGCAAGGCTGGCGTGTTTGGAAAACTAGGTAGTATAGGATTTCCCTACTATTAGCCTCTCTGCACTGGCTTCCAGTAGTAGAAAGGCCAACATTTTAATTGATTATGCTAATTTTTCACTGTTTATGATTAAAAGGCCCTAAGTATTTGTCATCTAAATTGTCAGGGCACAATTCAAACCAGCCCCTTTGTACCTCAGACTGCGCAGTTAGAATTGTTATATGGATTTAAATTTAAAACTACCGTAGTTAAGGCTCAAAACAGACTTTTACCACTATTTCCCTTGGGTTTGGAACAGTTTGCTTGAGATGATAAGAAATGTGTGCAATTATTTAAAATTTTGGAAACTTGCCAAACCTTAAGAACAGAAGAAGTTGCCTTACTGGGTCAGACCGAGGATTCATCAAGCCCAGCTTCCTGTTTCCAACATTGGCCAATCCAAGTCACAAGTACCTGGCAGATCCCATGCTACTGATGCTGGTAATAAGCAGTGGCTACTCCCTAAGTCAACATGAGTAATAGCAGTTTATGGACTTCTCTCCCAGGAACTTATCCACATTTTTTAAAATTCAGCTGCACCTCTTTTTAGGATACATTTACATGGATATTGCAAAGTGAAAACAAAAACCTAGGGAAACAACTTCTTGTCTAAAGGCCAAAAATTCCCTTCTTCTGATCTGTGTCGCTTGTGAAAGATCAGGGTAAATTCTTATCGGTTGATCATGAAAAGTTACAGGAAAGTTTCTAAAGAATGCTCGCATTACATTATTAACATCTAAAAGAGATATAAAAGATACCAACAATGTTTTCCTGTCCAATATGTCCAGATTTTAATTTTCCAAAAAGAGGTGACGAGACCTTTGTTTTCTTTTCATCTGATCAAATAAGTAATTTTATACAAGCCCGAAGGCCAACCACCTCTTCTCCAGTAGCTCAATAAGGGAATGGGCATAATTATAATAGATATTCCGGAATACTCTATGTTATTGCCTTTATTGAGATGAATTTCCTAGTTTTTCTCCTATTTTTACTAGTATTGTCCAAGACTTGATTTTTCTCTTCTTTTTTTGCTAAAATATACAAATTGGATATGGAAATTTATGATTTTCTTTGTTAAATCTAAACTAATGTTTGATGTATCTGATTGTGATAAGTTAAAAACTATTCAATTTGTAAAATTGTAAAATTGATAAATAAAGAATTAAAAAAAATAATTCAGCTACACCAACTGCCTTAACCACTTCCTCTGGCAACAAATTCCATAGGTTAATTGTACATTGAGTGAAAAATAATTTTCTCTGATTTGTTTTAAATATGCTACATGCTAACTTCATGGAGTGCCCCCTAGTCCTTGTATTATCTGAAACAGTAAATAACCGATTTATATTTACCCATTCAAGTCCTTTCATGATTTTATAGACCTCTATTATATCCCCCCTCAGCTGGCTCTTCTCCAAGCTGAACAGCCCTAACCTCTAAAGAGGAATGGAAGCTGTTCCTTTCTTCATAGGGAAGCTGTTTCATCCCCTTTATCATTTTGGTCACCCCTCTGTACTTTCTCCAGTGCAACTATATCTTTTTTACGATGCGGAGACAAGAATTGCACACAGTACTCAAGGTGCGGTTTCACCATGGAGCGATACAGAGGCATTATGACGTTCTCTGTTTTATTCACCATTCCCTTCCTAATAATTCCTAACATTCTGCTTCTTTTTTTGACTGCTGCTGCACACTGGGCCAATGATTTCAATGTATTATCCATTATGACACCTAGATCTTTTTCCTGGGTGGTAGCTCCTAATATGGAACCTAACATCGTGTAACTACAGCAAGGGTTATTTTTCCTTATATGCATCACCTTGCACAGAAGGACATCGCCTCCTATCCCATGACTTTTTAGTTTTTTTAGAAGCCTCTGGTGAGAGACTTTGTCAAATGCCATCTGTAAATCCAAATACACTACATATACTGGTTTACCATTATCCACATACTGTTATGGGAGTCTCTGTTTAGTGGACCCTTGGGCCGACCTGTTGGAGACTGGGAAAGGTGGTCAATGTCTCTAATGAATAGCAGGCCGGGAGGCAGATGTTCAGGCAGGACGTAGATGCTCTTCACCCTGGAAGCTGGTACTCCCCCGGGAGGAGCCCGTAGGAGCCCAGCCGCTGGGACTTAGGTGGCTTCACCCTTGGAAGCCGAAGCCCCCCCGGGAGGAGCCCGTAGGGGCCCGGCGGCTGGGACTTAGGCGGGTTGTGGATCAGGACAGGTAACTGGAACCAGACTAGGACAGTAGCAATACTGTAACTGGGCTTGGGTTCTGGAACCAGACAGGAACTGTAGCAAGACTTGGGTACTGGAACCAGGCAAGAACTGTAGCAGGACTCAGGTACTGGAACCAAGCAGGTACTATAGCAGGCAGGCAGGAACCAGGCAGTTACTGTAGCAGGAATGGAGCGACGAAGCAAAGCGAGTCACTCCGGGGCACAGCGCAACAGGAAACCGGGAGGCTAACCCGTTGCAAGGCAAAGACTGGATGACCACGGCCGGCTTATCAAGACCGTGGCGTCTGACGTAGGAGTTGGGCGGAATCACCACTGGCGGGAAACAGCCTAGAAAAGCGCCCAAGTGGCGCGCGCATGCACGCGCCTAGGAGCCAAGCATCCATGGGAGACCTCACAGCGGCGCAGCCCCAGTGGGGACGCCGCCAAACAGGCCGCAAACCCAGGCCTCTGGAAGTAGGAGCAGGTCCGGGAGCCCGGAGGTAAGGGCCTGGCCGCGGTGCTCGCGGCCAGAACCGCAACACATACAGTGGCTTGCAAAAGTATTCAACCCTTAAAAAGTCAGCAGATTTGTGTGGATTACAAATTACACTTATACAGATTGTTCCAGACAATATGTTTATTGCAAGCCAGAGTGCTCTTAAAGTACATTTTAAAAGTCACATTTCATTATTTCTCTGCACTTTTTGTTATATAAAATAAAAAACTGAAAAATGCTGCTTGCATAAGTATGCAACCCCTGTGCTGTGGAAACTCCAAGTTTGCTTACAATTGGCCTCTACCTGTGAATCTTTAAAAGAGATCAGCTTCTCCGGTTTAAAGACCCCCCCTAATTCCAGTACCATTGGTCAGACTGTGAATCTGAAGGAAAGCTGTGAGAATGAAGACCAAAGAGCATTCTAAGGAAATTAAAGATAAAGTTATAGACATGTACAAGATAGGAAAAGGCTACAACATAATATCCAAGTGCTTGGATATTCCAGTGAGCACTGTTGGATCAGTTGTGAGGAAATGGAAGCTGCATCATACCACCCAGACACTGCCTAGACAAGACTGTCCCTCAAAACTCAGCATCTGAGCAAGAAGGAGACTTGTGAGGGAAGCCACAGAGAGGCCAACAATCACTTTGAAGGAGCTACAGAGTTCAGTGTCTGAGACTGGAGCGGAGGTGCATCAGTCAACCATCTCAAGAGCTATACGTGTAACTGGCTTGCATGGGAGGGTGGCTAGAAAGAAGTTATTACTGAAGAAAAACCACATCAAAGCACATCTAGAGTTTTCCAGAAAGCAATAGTGACCCATCTAAAATATGGGATAAGGTTTTGTGGTTAGATGAGACAAAAATGGAGCTTTTTGGGCAAAATTCAAAATGCAATGTATGGCACAAACCTAACATTGCCCATTCCTCAGCAAACACCATCCTAACAGTAAAGTATGGGGTTGGCAGCATCATGATGTGGGGATACTTTTCTCCAGCGGGGACTGGGCATCTTGTTAAAAACTGAAGGACAGATGGATGGTACAACAATCAGGTAGATACTGCAAGACAACCTGCTTCAGTCTGCTAAAAAACTAAAACTTGGGAGAAAGTTCACCTTTCAGCAGGACAATGATCTAAGCACAAGGTCAAAGTAGCACAGGAATGGTTGAACAACAAAGAGGTGAAGGTTCTACAATGACCAAGTCAAAGTCCAGATCTCAATCCAATCGAGAATCTGTGGCACTATTTGAAAATTGCAGTCCATAAGCATCATCTACTCAACTGGAACATTCTGGAGCAAATCTGCCAGGAACAATGGGCATAAATCACACCCCCAACAGACTTAAAGCTGTTACTGCAGCAACTGGTGGTTCTAACAAGTACTAGTCTGGGGTTGAATACTCATGCAAGCAGCATTTTTCAGTTTTTAATTTTATTTACAAAATGTGAGAGAAATAACGAATTGTAACTTTAGGGGGTTCAAATACTTTTGCAAGCCACTGTATTTATTAATTCCTTCAAAAAACTATAGCAGATTTGTGAAGTAAATTGATCCGGGCTGTATCCCATTAAAAGATGTCTGTCTATATGTTCTGTGATGTTGATCTTTTCAACAGTTTCCACGATTTATCCTGGCACTGAAGTCAGGTTCACCAGTCTACACCAAATCACTCCTTTTTAAATATTGGAGTTACATGGTACAATGAACGATTTTAATGATAGTTTACAAATTACTAGTAATAGGTCTGAAATTTCAATTTTTAAGTCTTTCAGATCCCTAGGATGCATACCATCCAGTCTAGATGATTTGCTTCTCTTCAGTTTGTCAATCTGGCCTACTACATCTTCCAGGTTCGCCATGATTTGGTTCAGTTCATCCGAGTCATCACCCCTGAAAACCGTCTCCGGAACAGGTGTCTCCCCAACATTCTCATTAGTGAACACCAAAGTAAAGAATGAATTTAGTCGTTCTGTATTTGTCATCTAAACTGTCGTGTTCTCTTTTCAGAATAGTTGAAGGTGAGTGTGAAGAAGATATGGATATGGAGTAGGACTGTGATAGTTTAGGGTGCTAGTAGAATTGGTCATTGGGAGGAGTTGTGGGGGGTGGGGATAAGTGCAATAGGCTTTTTCTTCTTTTTCTTTTGTTTTGCTCTATTTTTCTTTTAAGTTATTTGTATTTGTATATATTGTTTATATGGGTTTGTAGTATAAATTCTATCTTTAATTCTATATGTCAATTTTTTTGTTAACCAATTTTTTTGTATTGACAGGTTATGCAGTACACAAGTTTTAAAAAATAAAATAAAAAATAAACGAGTGCATTTTCTGTTTTTGTTTTTTTAAATACATTTGTCAGAATTTTGAACTTTAAGAATCCCTTCTGGGATTTTTCTGTATTAATTCCTTACAAAATTTTTGTTTGTAGCTTGTGAAGTGTGAGGGTTTGGTTATATCCACGCTGGCTATTGAGCAACATACTGAAGTGAGCTTGGAAGTTCTTATTCAGCAGGCAAGTGGTGCCCAAACAATTTAGCATTGTTTCTGTTTCTTAAGGCCACATTTTCTTGGTCTCTGATTACATCTCTTGGCACATGATGATCTTCTTTCTCTCCATACAGAGCACAGAATAGTCACTTAGTACTGATACTTCTATTAATAATGCTTTTCTCGCAGTTCTCCTTTACCATTATGTTTGTTTTCTTGCATTAAGCATTTTATTGGTTGGTCTGGGAATGAATAATTATATTCTATGATTTATGTGAAGAATGTGTGTAAGATAGAATGACATTAACTGTAAATATAAAATAAGAAATTGGTAGTGGGAGCAGGGGTGGTGCTGGGGCAGAATAGGAATGGAACTTGGTTGCCCCCCCCCCAACCAAAAAGGTGTTCCATTGCCCCTGGCAATGTGTGAACCATTGCAAAATAGCCACGGGATTCATTATTCCGCTATAATTTGGAATAATGAGTTGTGAAAAAAAAGGGGCGGGACATAGTGTGCAGCTGGCCGCATCGTGGCGGTGTGTTTTCACCCACCACAGTTGCGGCTGCACCACACACTATCGCCCCCATAGCACCCCTGCAAAAGGTGCAGTTATTTCCGGCACTACTGCCGGCGATAATGTTTTAAGCATTATCGCCCACAGCGCAACTGGGCCCAAAATGTTTTAAACCCCGTCCAGACCCCACCCTAACCTCTCCCCTTTCCCTCACTTAAATTTTATTGGTGCAATGTAGTTATCGCGTGCATTACGGCATTATCGATAACGCCCTATCGCACGCAATAACGGTCCATCACATTTTGATAAATGACCCTTGCATGTTTGTGAAAATAATTCAACAAACTTGCACAAAATTTGGCAGTTCATGTTTGCTTTTTTTTTTTTTTGTAAAATTCCACCACTGATACACAAAAAATCCAAACATTTATGCAAAACAGTAGTAAATTTTAACAAGATCAATTTTTTTCCACGAGAATCTACCAGAGATCTGCTGATTTACCCAAACTGGAACAAGGCTAAAATCAGCCTATCTCCAGTTCAAGTCAAACTCTCTTATGGTTCCTTTCTATCTGCCCTTCTTATGGTATCTCTTTATTAAGAAGAGGATTGCATTTTTTAAGACATTCTGGAGATATGAAATTGCATACTTGAAGATTAATATAACAATAGCAATTTCTGCTCATCTTTTCCCTGGATCCTGTCTATAAAAACACTTTATTGTCTCCAATGTAGACGTTAATAGCAGTAACAGAAATCTTAAACGTTCTCAGCAGGAAAGACAGGCGTTTGACATTTCAGCTTGCCAAAAATCCGTGGGGCTGCCACAGTTTTGCTGGTTCAGTAACTTCTGAGATGATCCCTTAGTGTGAAAAAGGGTAGCCCACCAGAGGAGGCGAGGTTGGGCTTAGCAGGTTTGAATGTCAGAAAACGCTCCGTTATGTCTCGGTAATTGTATCACAGTTGACAGATGCTACAGCGGTCACGTGAGCAGACCATGACCTCATAGTTGTCTCTCTCGCTCCCTCCCATGTGGGATCAGTGTGGAGACAGAAGCCGAGGAGTCAAGGCACTGAGAAGTTCTTTTAAGTTAGCTAGAAGTGAAATCTAAATCTATAACACACACACACCCGAGTGCCTGCTCAGTCCGGAAAAGATAATAAGAGCGGTTAGAGGAAAGCAGTCCTTGAATTGTAATTTTCCTAACGTGGTTTGTACTGTAATTTAAAAAAACCTCCCCCCCACCCTGTCAAAATAGTCCAACCTGAGACGGAGGTTTTTGTTTGTTTGTTTTTTTTTAAAGAGGCAGGTAAGACGTCCACCCCACAATTGGGCCGATACAGTACAGTGCGCTCCGCACTGTTAGCCGGTATTTGGATGCACGTTTTGGACGCGCTAGCTTTACCCCTTAATAGCGCGTCCAAAACGCGCGTCCACCCCCCCCCCCCAACCTAATAGCGTCCGCAACATGCAAATGCATGTTGATGGCCCTATTAGGTATTCCCACGCGATACAGTAAGTAAAATGTGCAGTCAAGCCGCACATTTTACTTTTAAGAAATTAGCGCCTACCCAAAGGTAGGTGTTAATTTCTGCCAGCGCCAGGGAAGTGCACAGAAAAGCAGTACAAACTGCTTTTCAGTGCACCCTCCGACTTAATATCATGGCGATATTAAGTCGGAGGTCCTGAAAGTTAAAAAAAGTAAAAACAAAAAAAAAAAAATTTAAAATGGGCCTGTGACTTGTGGGGCGAAAACCGGACGCTCAATTTTTCTGGTGTCCGGTTTCTGAACCCGTGGCTGTCAGTGGGCTCGAGAACCGATGCCAGCAAAATTGAGCGTCGGCTGTCAAACCCACTGACAGCCGCCGTTCCTGTCCAAAAAGGAGGCGCTAAGGACACACTAGTGTCCCTAGCGCCTCTTTTTACTACTGGCCCTAATTTTAATAAATTAAAATACTGTATCGCGTGCACAGGAGAGCGGGCTCGCCCGCTCTCCCACGATTTTACTGTATCGGCCCGTATGGGATGGCAGCTCACTGGAAGGCTCCATGGCTGGAGCCCCAGTGTGGTATCTGGGTGGGGAGGGGGTTGGAAAACTGAAAGTGTGGGGTGAGAGTAGGGGTTGGGTAAACTGAGAAGCAGAGCACAGTTTACTTTTATCCCCAGTTTGGTTCTGGAAGGTCCGGTGGCTGTAGTGGGGGCTGAAGAGATTGCCTTCATTGCTGTGCCTGGGGTCCAGCAGGAGCATTAGAAACGTAGAAAGTGCAGGATGAAAAAAGCCCATGGAGCCTGGGGGTGGAGGACATTGGACTTTCCCTCCTCAGGCACAGCTCACTTGACTTCTCAGGGCTTTTGATAAGACCCTCCAGAGGATTAAGACACTCATTCTCTTCGCCGACAAAAGCAGTACAGAACAGCTTCTTGGCCTTTTGGCTAAGATCTAGTGTAAAAGTCAGAGCTATGAGCTAAAATCAATCTGTTCTTGGTCCTGAAATTGAAAATCCGAATAATAAGGTGAAAAAGGGATTTAGCACCCTGCCTCCCAATCCCATGGGGGACAGGAGGATTACTGTAGGACATCGCAAAAGCAGGATTAAAGCTTCCTGCCTTTAGTTTGCATAAAGTGAATGGCATGCAAATCTAAATAATTCAATTTTTGACAAACAGAGAAAGAAAGCTTTTGTTTCAGAGTTTGCATGTTAAACAAATAACAATGGCAAGGATTTCTTTTCCAGTTTGGCACACCGTTGTTTGTGGTCCAGCTGTTCTTCACGCAGGCTTTCCTACCAGCTGCTGTGCCAGATCTCATGGTGACATACCCAGCTGGGTTAGAGTGGGGGTCGGATAAGAACAAGCACTGCAGTACCCTGATTTATTTAGATTCCGAAAGAGAGGCGTGCTCAAGGCTAAAGGAGAAACTTTAAACACTAATATCGCCTGAAGAATTAAATAACAGTCAGAAATAACAAGCATGCCAAGGGATGGCTTTGCAAATAGTGTCCAACATGGATTTGCCAGAGAGGGAATGGAGGTGGTGGTGGTGATGGGGGGTTGTTCTTATTATTATTTTTTTTAATTATTAGTTTATTTCATTGATTTCTTACATTATGGAGTATACTCTGTGCCTCAGTATGGGTTGTTTTTTTCACTTGTTGCTACCTTTGCCTTGTGACTACAAAAAAAAAAATACAATTCTAGAAAAGAGGAGACAGGAATGTTTCAGAAGAAAACTTTTCCTATTATTATTCAGTTCCAATGGAACTAAGGGAATTCTCAATATTAACTAATTTGTTAGAATGAATCACTTCCAATTGACTTTGTTTTACTAATTTTGTTGTATATGTGATTTTATGTTTTTATTATGAGTCTATTTTTGTAAACCGCTTTGATCTAACTCCATTGTATAAGCGGTATATAAACACTTTTAAATGACTAAAAAAAAAAAAAGGAGCATAAGGAAATAGCATGCTTTATTTATTTATTTATTTATTTAGAGATTTTTCTATACCGCAGCACGTACAGCATATCACCGCGGTTTACATCAAACAATAATGCAGCAACAGGCTTTACAATAAAATATTAAACGGAGCAGTACATGTAAAATGCTTAAACAGTTAACATAGCAACTAGAACCTTAAATAAGTATAAATGACGTAAGTGTAACAGGGATTACTGAATATTTGATTTACTTGCTTTGGGCTGGCTCCCATGATTTTCTATAAGAAAGAAAATGAAAATTGATTATTTTCCTTTCATTGTAAATAATGTGAGCCACTTGGGTATATGGGAAGCCATTCAGACTTACTTCTGCTCCGAGCTAATATATTTGGGCTAGAGGTTCTGAGCTGAATAAAAGCTGTGTATCTAGGTGGCAGAATAACCTTTGGGTGCCCGAGCAGAAGCAGAGGGGCTCCTGATGATGGGCAATAAAAGTGGGCTTCACCATCTGCTTGCTCCAATAATACAGCAACATAGTAAACAACAGCAGATAAAGCAAAGTTACCCACCTATAACAGATGTTCTCTTTAGACGGCAGGACAAAATCAGCCACACAAATGGGCAACGTCATCCCAACGGTGCCAAGACAGGAAAACTCTCTCAGAGTTCAGAAAAGCCCAGCAACTCTTTGTGAGCATGCACAGTCCTTCCCATGCAGCCTCTGCCACACCAGTCTCCTCAGTCTTTCGAGCAAGCTGACCTTCAACTCTAATGGGGAAGAGGGTGGGACTGTATGGATGATTTGTCCTGCTATCTGTGGAGGACACCTGTTAAAGATGAGCAACTTTGCTTTCTCCATGGACAGCACAACATGTCTTAGCCACACAAGTGGGGGCTTCCAAGCTGATGGCTGCAAGAAAACTCTTTGTTACGCCTTATAAATTATTTGTGGCACATGCAACTCATATTGAAACCAGAGGATGGAGGGCAGAGTTGAAGGAATTATTTAAATAGGTTTTATGAACCGCATGGCAAAAACTGCTATCTTGCCAAGAAACATTTTCTAGGCAGTACTGAGCAGTAAAACGTATGAATGGAAGACCATTGGCCATTCTGCAAGTGTCTTCTCTGAATGCAGAGCAAAGATGTGCTAAGAAAATTGTTGTAGCATTGACCCCATGGGCCTTTACTTTATACTGAAGTTGTTGTCCTGATTGATTATAATAGTAAGAGATATAATCAGAGATGTAAGTTAAAAGAGTTCTCTGGGTTGTAGGCATTCAAATAGTTGTGAAACTGCCTGCAAGATCTTTTTAGTTAGAATAATAAAGGTCTTCTGCAGTCCAAGGTGTGAAGAGCCTGTTCCCCTTTATTAGCATGCGATCTTGGAAAAAAATGTAGGTAAAACAATGGTTTGATTTAAATGAAATTGAGAGATCACTTTTGGCATACGTTTTCAAAATTGCTCTGTTTGAGTATAGGGAGAGCATGAGCCTAAGGCTTGTGGTTCATTTACAGGGCTGGCATGACCCACTGTGCAAACTGTGCACTTGCACAGAGCAGTATCTATAAGGGGAGGCCTCCACGGGCACAGCTGAGCCTGCCCGTGGAGGCTAAGCAGTGCATAACTTGCCTTATCCTCTTCATTCTCCTCTGTTCCTCTCCCTGGCTGTCAGGAGCTGTGTTTGCCACAGCATCAACTTTCTGTGCTATGAGGTTCCAGTCTCATAACATGAGGTACAAGATCTATGGGATTCATGCGGCTTGTATCCTGAGAATGGGCCCCACACAGCACACACTGCTTTTTCTGCAGAATGGTGAGGATCAAAAGGAGGCCAAGCTGCACTGGGGATTGCAGGACAGACAGGATCAGGGGGAAATGGGGAGAGGATGTGAGAGCTTTTGGGAGGAGGAATGCAGGGAGAGGAGGATAATGTGGGGAGACCCTTCTAGGGGTGGGAACCTGAGAGGGGAATATGGGGAAAGCTTTCCAAGGTTAGTAGGAGATTGTGGGGAAGAGCTTTCGGTAGGTAAATGGGAAGGAATGGGGAGAGATTATCTAGGGACTGAGGAGAGCAAAGATTGAATCTAGGATGGTAGTATAGAGAGAGAGAGAGAGAAGAAATGGGGATTAAGAAAAGGGAAAAAGAACCCAGGATGGAGGAAAAGAGAGACAGAGAAAGAGAACCAGATCCTGAGGGAGAGAAGACTGGGAATGGGGGAAGGGACCAGGGAGAACTAGAAACTAATGGAGAAAATACCCTGGCTAGGGGTAAATGTGAGGGAGAGAGGAATGAAGATGGAGGGAGAGGGAAAGGAGACTGATTATTGGGTGGAGGGAGAGTAAGAAAGGACCTATGATGGGGGGGAAGGGGAAGGAGATGAGGTTAATAAAGTGTTGCACGCCCTGTCCGCGCCCAGCCCGCGCACGGGCCTGCTCACCTCTCCAACTCCTCTGCAGGTCCCGGGTCGGCCTCTCCAGCAGCAGCCGCAAGCTCTTCCAGGCCTCGGCATCCCGCAGCGGCGGTCGCCGGGCCTTCCTCAGCGCACCAGGCCTCACGGTGGCCCTCGGCGTCCTCCGTGGCGGCGGCCGCGCCCCTAAGCACACGCGCACAGACCGCCTGGTCGCTTTTAGGGCCAGGGGCAGGTCCAAGCTCCGCGGCGCGCCCTGATTGATCGCAGTAGAAGAGGAACTGCCTGCCTGCACTTCCTTGCCTTGGCAATCGGGTCGACACCGTGTGTGTACTAGTTTGCCTTTGGGTCTCATCGCCTGTTCCAGTCCTGTTCCAGCATCCTCCTGTTCCTGCGTTCCCCCAGGTAGTACCTCTTGGACTGACTCTCTGGTACTGACCTCTGCCTGCCTCCTTGACCACATCTGATCTCTGGAACCTGACCCCTGCTTTGACTGACTACTCTCGGACTGAACTTTGGAACTTGACCCCTGCTTTGGCTGACTACTCTCGGACTGACCTTTGGAACTTGACCCCTGCTTTGGCTGACTACTCTCGGACTGACCTTTGGAACTTGACCCCTGCTTTGGCTGACTACTCTCGGACTGATCTTTGGAACTTGACCCCTGCTTTGGCTGACTACTCTCGGACTGATCTTTGGAACTTGACCCCTGCTTTGGCTGACTACTCTCGGACTGACCTTTGGAACTTGACCCCTGCTTTGGCTGACTACTCTCGGACTGACCTTTGGAACTTGACCCCTGCTTTGGCTGACTACTCTCGGACTGATCTTTGGAACTTGACTTCTGCGATTACTGACCACACCTCCTGGATTCTGGCCCTGCTCCTAGCCTTGTCATCGCAGACACTGTACTGGCCTTCCTTGATCCCTCAGGCTTCCAGTCTAGACATCAACCGCGCACTCTTGATCCTGGTGGGCACACCTTTGAACTTCCTTTCTGGGAGACCCTGCAAGGCCCACCTAAGTCCAAATGGCCCAGGTCCCCAAGGGTTCCACCCAGGGGGACCGCAGGCTTCCAGTGGTGAAGCCCCAGCTATCCTCTGTCTCCTCCTGTGCTCTGCCTCCTGGTGGCAGGTGCTTCCTGGGTCCGACCAGGGAGCCGCCCTACAGTGCTCCAGAACAAGGATCCACCTCCAAGCACAACATAAAGAGGGGACTCTGAATTTGATATGTGGGGGTGGGTGATCCAGGAAGATAATGTGGGGAGAAAAATGGAGAAGAGAGCATATAAAAAGAGGAGAAAAAGGAAGAAGAATGGGGAAGAAAATGAAGAGGAGACAAGGAGGAAGAGAAAAAAGGAATAAAGCAGGAGAAGAGTGCAGAAAGAGAAGGAAGAGAAATTCTTAAAATATCCACATTGAAGGAAAAGGCAAAGAAGGGAGAGAACTTAAAGAAAAAAAGGACATAAAAAGAGAAGAGAAACAGAAACAAGAAGAGAGCATTTTTTTTTTTAAAGAGACATTTGAGCCAGAAAATTGAAGCCAGAGATGGCAAAGACTGGATATCATTTTATTATCTGATAGAGAATATTAATAGCATCAGTTTAAAATATCCAGAGACTCAGTTCAAAGCTTTTGGCCTGGACATATCTCTCACACAGTTGTATTTGGATGCCTGATTTGATTGTTTTTCTCGTGCATAATTAATTATCTGCCAACCCTGAGGTTTTTGTACTGGGTGTGAAACATTTTGTGGTGACAAAATTTAAAGAGTGTGCTTTTTAGGTATATTTTGAAAGTAAATTGCTACAATTTTTCATAGGGTCTGTCCAGATAACAACTCCCTTATCCCCAGATAAACTGCTTGATCACAACTGGCACTGCCGTGAACAAGTGTCCCAGATTCGCCCACCAGAAATGTGGCAACTTTACTCTAACTTTATACTCTTCAGGGCTGCTCCGGCCAGCGATTAACGCCCATGCTCAGACTCTTTATTCTAGGGTGGAAGCTATCACTTATGGCCTGGACCATGGTGCCTTACTTTCAGTCTGTGTAGACTGAAAGTGCATCCCATTAGGTGAGATGCTGGGACAAATCAGAGAGGACCAGGATCTAGGTGTTAAAATAAAGTTTACTGATTAGTAATAATTAAAATCCAATTGTCATAATGTTGAAGTTACATCTGATTGCTGGTATGTGTATTTCTCTGAAGGTAGGTGTCCTTTTGTTACAGGCATAGTAACATAGTAATGATAGCAGAAAAGGACCAAATAGTCCATTCAGTCAGCCCAGCAAGCCTCTTATGGTAGTATCTGCTGTGCCATGCAGGTTACCCCACTTTTCTCTTAAGGGAAGCAACTGCCACTCCGTGCAGTTATTCAATGAAAATTTAGACAGTGCTGATGTGCTTTGCTTATGGACTTGGCCTTAGAAGCAGTCCATGGTCTGCGTATCAGTACCCCAGACCATAAAAGTCAGGGTCTGTGATGGTGGTCATCTGAATCAAATTCCTCTTCCACCACTCCTACCCCTCCTCCCCCCAATCAAAGCGAAGAGTGATAAAGTTGCTTCAAAAGCATCAAGTTTTATTAGTTAAGAATAGTACTGCCTTGCCATCTGTTAAGGGTAGTAATTGCCTCTCCGTGCAATTATCAGGTATCCAGATCGTAAATTCAGGGCTCTCGTTGGTTGTCATATGAATCCAACTTCCCTTTTCCTCCTGCCATTGAAGTGGAGAGTAATGTTGTAGCTGCATCAAAAGTATGAAGGCTTATTGGTTAAGGGTAGTAACCGCTACACCAGCAAATTACCCCCATGCCCCCTTTTTTTTTTTGTTTAAACAATTTTTATTGGGTTATACAATAACAGTACAGATCACAACACCTGGAAGTGAGAGGAACTCTGATCTCACCCCAGCACAGTATCACCAATAAAAAACCTCTACAGCATCCCCCCCACCCAACCCCCCCCCCTTTTTCGTTATAGAAGTGAGTAAAATTGTAGGTACTATGAAATAGTCCCCCTCTCCCTAGGCAAGGCCATCCCTTACAGAAATAGAAAGAGAAATGAAAATTAATCATTGACAACAAGACTGCGAGCACGGGGGGTCAACGACTGCAGGTACGGCTGCCAGATCCTCAGAAATTGCCTGCGGCACTGGGGTGTCATCCGAGCCTCCAGGCTCTCCATGGTCATCATGAAGTGCAGACTGTTCCACCAAGACCAAAAGGAAGGGGACTCAGCAGACCGCCACGTCGAGAGAATAATCTTCTTTCCCACCAAACAGGCCTTGGAGAGAAGCAAACGTGAGCCAGGGTCCCAAATGCGAATCGGGGAGATGCAGCCAAAAAGTAGCCACAACAGAGCAATAGGGAAAACAACATCCAGCAGGTCCGCTAGATAATTTGCCACTCGATGCCAAAATTGTCGAACCGGGCCGCAAGCCCAAAACATATGCGAAAGTGTACCCCTGTTATGACCACACTTAAGACAAGCCGCCGTAGGGGCTATAGCAAAATGCCTGGCCAACACAGGGGACACATATGCCCGGCATAAAAATTTAAATTGCATCTCCCGGTAATATTGATTCTTCGTGACCCTTTTCTTCATTTCCATCTTCAAACATTTAGGGATCCACAGGTTTATCCTATGCCCCTTTGAATTCTTTGAATGTGTTACGGTGACCGCTGCAGAACCTCACGGCCAGCCACACTCACCTCCCAAGCCGGCCCAGGCCCCCCACGCGACTCCCCAAGCCACTGCCATCGCCTTCCTCCAATGCGGTGGGGAGCCGATCCTGCCGCTGCTGCGCTGCCACCCATAGCTACTGCTAGGCACGTGCACGTGGCTCCTCATTCAATTTCAAGGGGCCTCGGTGGGAAAACCTCCCACGGCCCCAGATGCTGTTATCACTCTCGGGTCCTATATAAGGCCTCCCCTGCTACCCCCATCCTTGCCTCAGCAAAGGTTCCTGCTCACTTAGAGTTGCTGGTTGCTCCATGTGATCCTGCCTCCAGCCTCCATGTAATCCTGCCTCCTGCCTCCATGTGTTCCTGCTCTTGCCTCCGTGTGATCCTGCTCTTGCCTCCGTGTGGTCCTATTCCTCGTCAGCTTGCTCTTCTGGTTCTTGACTCAGCTCGTCCCTGGATTCTGCATCATCTGCTGCCTGCCCTGACCGCCTGCCTGCTCATCGTTTCTCCTGCTAGCCACCTGCCCCTTACCTCTGGAAGGTAAGATGGAGGGAGAGGGAAAGGAGACTGATTATTGGGTGGAGGGAGAGTAAGAAAGGACCTATGATGGGGGGAAGGAGAAGGAGATGAGGCTAATAAAGTGTTGCACGCCCTGTCCGCGCCCAGCCTGCGCAGGGGCCTGCTCACCTCTCCAACTCCTCTGCAAGTCCCGGGTCGGCCTCTCCAGCAGCAGCCGCAAGCTCCTCCAGGCCTCGGCGTGGAGGAGCTTGCTTTTCTGTGCACCCTCCGACTTAATATCATACCGATATTAAGTCGGAGGTCCCGAAGGGTGTAAAAAGTAAAAAAAAAATTTAAATTGGGCCGGTGGCTGTCGGGCCAAAAACCGGACGCTCAATTTTGCCGGCGTCCGGTTTCCGAGCCCATGGCTGTCACCGGGCTTGAGAACCGACACCGGCAAAATTGAGCGTCGGTTGTCAAACCCGCTGACAGCCGCCGCTCCTTGTCAAAAGGAGGCACCAAGGACGCGCTGGTGTCCCTAGCGCCTCCTTTTGCCTGTTTCTACCGCACTACCTCATTTACATACCGCATTTGTTTCTACCGCACCACCTCATTTACATACCACATTTACATACCGCATCGCGCGCACCGGCGAGTGGCTGGTGCGCGCGCCAGGAGAGCGGGCGTTCGTCCGCTCTCCCGCGTTTTTACTGAATCGGCCCGAAAGATATTGAACAAAGCTGGTCCCAATACTGATCCTTGTGGCACTCCACTTAACACCATTTTCTCTTCAGAATAGTTTCCATTTACCATTACCTACTATCTCCTGTCAGTCAACCAGTTTGTAATCCACTCCATCACCTTGGCACCAACTCCCAAGATTCTCATTTTATTTATAAGTGTTCAATTCGGAGTTAACAGTCTGCTTGGAATTAGCAATCTGTGGTTATTTAGGAGAGTTGTGGGTGGATCCTTGGACCGGTGGCAGATGACCACGCCCCCGGGGGCAGAGCCCGAGAGGGACCACCAGTCAGGCTCAGAGTATGGAGACAGACACACACTAGTTCTTTTATTAGACAGTATATTGAACCACCAGAGGTGGCAGTGGTGAGCTGGAATGCCCGGCTGGGCTGTAGTCCCTCAGATACTGGAACAGCGCTCCCTGGAGGTTGAGCTGTAGAGAAACTGAAATATAGTGAATAGGCAGGGTATGCAAAGTTCATGTGCTGAACCAGATGGTAATACTCACACAATGTCTCATAGAAGCCCAGGAGCTGGAATGTATAGGCCCTCGAGGAGCGAGTACCTGGTTCCAGGGAAAGCTCTGAGAGAGCGATGGTAACTCACTGATGTAGTTGGCAGTGATGACTTCCAGGCAGAAGAGAGTACTGAGTAAGTCTGGGAACGAGGGCCCTCGAGGAGCGAGTACCGGTTCCAGACTGTCACCTGAAAAACAAAGGAGAGAGCGAGGCCCCCGAGGAGCGGGTACCCCTAGTAAGTCCGAGGAGGCAGAGTAGCTTAGGTAGTGTAACCCTTGCTAACTCGATGTGTTAGCAAATTCTAAGACCTTATATATCCATCGCGGGTGAAGTCATCTTCGGGGGACGCCCCCAAGGTTCGCACCATCGCAGATTTATCAGTTGGGGCTGTGCCGCGCGCCACTAGGCCTCCAGGAAAATGGAAGATTGCAGCGTCTAGCCAGTCTGGGGATGCCGGAGGACTTCGGCAGAAGAACGCCGCGGCAGCCAATCTTCCCGCGGACGAAGAGGGAGGCGCCAAAGAGGTAAGGAGGGCGGAGAGAGGGCGTCGGGAACCAACGGACACAACAATAAGACTCCTATACGGGACTGTATCAAAAGCTTTGTGGAAATCCAAGTAAATCACGTCGAGTGCTGTTCCTCGATCCAATTCTCTAGTCCCAATCAAAAAAATCTATCAAATTTGTCTGACAGGACTTTCCCCTGGTGAATCCATGTTACATTGGATACAGAAACTTACTGGATAGTAGATAGTTTACTATTCTTTCTTTCAGCAGAGTCTCCATTAATTTTTCCCACCACTGAGATGAGGCTAACTGGCCTGTAGTTTCCAGTCTCCTTTCTGCCCCACTCTTGTGAAGCGGTTCCACCACCACTCTTCTCCAATCTTGTAGCACCACTCCCTTTTCCAGGGATTTATTGAACAGGTCTTTTAGTGGACCTGCCACAACAACTTTGAGATCCCATAGTATCCTGGGGTGTACCTCAACCGGCCCCACTTTCAGTTTTCCTAGCTCTTCCCATACATTCTCTTCTGTAAAAGAAATTGTGTCTACCCCATCCCCATTTACAGTCTTGTCAACCAGCAACAGTCTTTCTCCAGAGTCTTCTTTAGTGAACATAGAACTGAAGTATTTGTTTAGTATTTATGCCATTTCTTTGTCTCTTCTTCTTGATCCTCATCACCTTTCAATTTCACTATACCACTTCAGGCCCTCCTTCTTTCTCTGATATATCTGAAAAATGTTTTGTCACCTCTCTTTATCTCTTTGGCAATCCTTTCTTCCACCTGCCTTTTTGTTTTCCTGATTTCTTTCTTCATCTCACTCAGTTTCACCAGATATTATTCTCTGTGTTCCTCCTTTTTGGGATCCTTTATATCTCTTGAACATTGTTCTTTTTGCCTTTATTTTTTCAGCCACTTTCTTTGTTATCCAAATCAGTCTATTTTTCCTTGTACATTTGTTTACTTTACTAACATATAGATTTTTTGCCTTTGTAATAGCTCCTTTTAATTTGGTCCAATGTTGTTCCACCTTGCCCATTTTCTCTCAGTCTTCTAGGTCTTCCTCTAGGTACATCCCCATTTTGTCAAAATCTGTATTTTTTAAATTCAGAACTTGAGTCTTCAAATGACTTCTCTGTATCTTATTTGTGAAATCAAACCATACCGTCCAATGATCACTGGTGCTCAGGTGGGCACCTGTCCAGACATTAGAGTCATTAACCCCATTAGTGAGCACTAGGTCGAGAATCACATCCTCCCTCATGGATTCCATTACTATTTGAGCAGAGACCCTTGAAGGGCATCCACTATCTCTCTACTTCTTGTAGATTCCACAGAAGGGATACTCCAGTCCACATCCGGCAGATTAAAATGTCCAACGATCAACACTTCTCCCTTCTTTCCCACCTTTTGGATGTCTTTCATCAGATCTTGATCCAGGTTTTCAGTTTAGATTGGAGGCCTGTAGACCACACCAATGTAAATGGCAAAACCATTGTCTTGTTTTAGGATAGCCCATAATGCTTCCTCCCTACCCTATGTCTCTTGCATTTTGGTTGCATTGATATTGTTTTTGACATGAAGTGCTACTTCTCCCCCTTTTCTGTCCTCTCTGGCCTTTCTTAATAAGTTATAGCTTGGGATGGCCATAGCCCTGTCATGAGACTCCGTGAACCATGGCTCCATAATGGCGACAATGTCCAAGTCTGCCTCCACCATTAGGGCCTGCAGATCTGGGATTTTGTTGCCCAGGCTATGAGCATTTGTGGTCATAACTTTCCAACTTTCCTCCCTTATCTTCATAGTCTGCTCCTTTGCTTAAGCGTGGAATGTAGAGCTGATTGATTTTGTTATTATCTCTTGCTTCCTGTATTGCTATTGCTTAGGGGTGGCATTCCAAATTCATTGGCCACCTTTTGCCACACCCATCCTGTAGTTTAAATGCCTGATGATGTATGATTGTAATTTCCCACTTAAGATCTTCTTTCCTGCCACTGTGAAATGAGGCCATCCTTATTGTATAGTCTTTTACTGCTCCATACATGATCCCTGTCTCCAATGTATCCAAATCCACTTTCTTTATGGCATGTTTTGAGCCATGTATTGAAACTTTCTGTCTGACTTATCCTTTCCTTTCTCTTTCCATGAAGCAGTAATATTTCAGAAAAGGCAGTATTCTTTACAATGGTTTAATTTCCTTCTCCAGACACTGGAAATCTTTCTGTACTGCTAGTTACTGTTTCTAGCAAGGTTGTTGGTCACCAGATGGATGTTAACATTGATATTAGAGTCTTTGCTTTCTTCTGTAATAGCATCGATTACCTGGTTTGCATTTCTACCAGCTGATATCTTGGAATGCATTTAATTTTTGTGTCTCCTTTGAAAAGAGATCCCAAATTAGTTCCTCTAATGATTGAGTCTGCTATCAGAAGAAGCTTTCTTTTATGAGGTTTGATAATGTTAAAGGGTGTTCTCTTGCATTGGGTGGCTTCTTCCTTTATAGACATCCACTTATTGTCTGTTGGAGAAGCAGCTTCAGTTTCCATTGCAGAAAAGGCATTATGTAAGGGTATCAGTTTGGACAGAGGATGTCTCTTCACCCCAGGCCTTAATCTACCAGAGCCCACCCTATTCCTGAATCTTTGAATCCTCTGTGGCAGTGGAGGCAGATATCGTCAATGTTTATCAGTTGAGGAGACTGGGTATCTCTGGGTCACAGGTCTTGTTCTACCAGAGCCCACTGTAATCCATTTATTCCTGGATATTTGAATCCTCTTTTCTCAGTTGAGGAGACTGGATTTCTCTAAGTTACAGGTCTTGTTTTGCCAGAGCCCACTATAATCCATTTATTCCTGGATATTTGAATCCTCTGTGGGAGAAGAGAAAGATATCCTGAATGTTTCTCAGTTGAGGAGACTGAGTGTCTCAGTTCACAGGTCTTGTTCTACCATAGTCCACCCTAATCCATTTATTCTTGGATATTTGAGTCCTCTGTGGGAGTGGGAGCATATTTCCTGAATGTTTCTTATTTGAGACTGGGGGTCTCTAGGTCACATGTCTTATTCTACCAGAGCCCACTGTAATCCATTTTTTCTCTGAGTTTTAGAATCATCTGTGGAAGATAGCACTGATATTCAGGATGCTGTGAGGGGAACTTTTGAAGCCTAGATAGTTTCTCTTCCAGATGAGTCAGTTCTATTTTCATTGCAAACAGCTGGAGGCAAATTGGACAACTCTTAAGTCTCCAAATGCAATGTCTTGGAATATGCAGTGCATCTGGGTAGCCCTTCCATGGTGATTTTAGATGTGCCAAGCTCGCCCAGCAGCTAACCAGAAATCCTATTGGAGGGGTCTCCAACTTCACAGCAAAAAGTCCTACCTTACTCCATCTCCTTCCTGGATACCTAGCCTATTCTGGTCCCATGGCCGGAGATCCAAATGGGGTATCCTGGTCTTGCTCCTTCATTCTTAGTTGTTGTTACTGTGAACTTCTCTTTGGGAAAAGTCAAGGGGATCGGGCTATACTAGCTTTGCCCCATTGGGGAGGGGGTGAGTCAAAAATCTCCCCACAAAACAATATCCGAATACATGTCCTCTGAAAAATCTCTTGGTGACTGTTGCTTTACTATCACTGGTGCTTGCCCCATCTAGGGTGTGGATAAAGGCTGACAGGTCTTTTGCTCTTGTTCTTTGTGTCAGGGGGAGCCTTCTCCAAAGGGTGCAAGGTTTAAGCAGGAATCCCTTCTGGAAAAAATCAGGTTACATCTTGGACATCAAAAATCTCATACAAAAGATCTGCCCCCTCTAGGGAGTAAAGGGGCTCACAGGTCTTCAGGTCTCTGGGATGAGAGCCCTTTTGCCCCAAAGGGATTCAGGCAAAAATATATCTCACTGCAACTAAATACAGGACAACCCTCTGGCAGAGTGTGCACAGAGAGGAACCTCTTAAAAATATAAAGGTCCTGCTGAGGCAGGGGGCCTCACCAGAGTGAGGAAAAGCTACATCCTCACTCCTCTGAATCTAAATCAAACTGACTCCAAAGAACACGAAAATGGCTGGGCTAAATAGGGTTGAAGCATTCAATCCAGACCGTCCAAGTTGGGCGGGGCTGAAAGGGATGGAAGGCTCATGATATTAAGATTCTATGCAGGACTTAGTGACATCTAGTGGCCAACCCACAGGGGTGCCACACGTTTATTCTGTTTATTAGTATAATTTTAGAATGATTATTTTATGTTTCTTGAGTAATGTATAAATAGAAATGTGAGGCAAAAACTGAACTGGAAACAGCAACAATGGATGTAGTGCAACAATGGAAAAATACAAACATTAAGTTTTTGGCCAATTTATTCTGTATTTGGTGAGGGTCTGTCTGTGTTCTGCATGTGTGGCCCAGGTAAGGGTATTCTGCAAACTTGTAGTTTCTGTGCAGGGATTTATAGCAAATTGGCTTGTTTTGTTTTCCTAATAGGAGGTATTGGTTTAATATTTGTAGTGTTGCCTTTTCATAGGTTGGAACTGTTTTGAGTGCATTCCATAATACATATGTAACTATTCTGGATTAGTTTGTGTGCATTACTGAAGATCCTGGGAGTATGATAGGTGACATATTTCTGTTTCTATTTCTGCAATTTTGCACTGCATGCAGAGTGGCTTTTTTTGGGTTTCCATTACAGTTTCTGTCTCCATATTGTAATATGTGGTCTTCCTATTTTTGGTGAAGGTTACTTTTGTGTGTGTGTGACTGAGGTAAGGTATTTCACTAGAATGTAGGCATATGTATCAGTCTTATTTATTGTGTTTTCTCAATAGTACATGCATTGGTGGTAAATTGCTGTCTTTTCATAAATAGGGCGATTGTGCCTGGTTTTAGGGAGAGTTTGTATTGCTGTTATTGAGATGTCAGAAGAAATGTCTTTTTTTGTATGGTGAGTTGTATGGGGAATGTCTTAATTCTGCTCTGTGCTCATTGCTGGGGGGGTTGAAGGGATTCCTGTGGATGCAGAGTGCATGTTTACATTTAGTTCTGTGATGGTCATAAGTTCAGTGTGTCATGCATGTGAGAACCATCTGTCAGGTGTGTCCCCACAGAAATAAGGTTGAGAACCATTGCTGTAGAAAATCTCTCAAAGTGTAGCTTCTTGACCTTCTGGCCCTTGGAGACATGCAGTTATAGGCTGTGCAGTTTGGATTAATATGTGAAAGGCTAAGATACCAGATACATTGGTCATGCTAGTCTGACAGAGTCATTTTAATGGAGCAACAGAAGCATCTTTTGAACCCGGGCTTCTCTTATTCTTTTCTTTTCTTTGTTTTTGAGGAGACTTGTGAGAGACTGCCTCTCTACTGAGAAGATTGTCCCATATTATCAAGGGGGAATAGAAGTTGGGTTGTAGCTCCTCTATATGGGAGGCTAAAATTGTAGAGTCCCTAGAGTATAAAAGCCAGAGAGACCATTTTGTAGTGTGGAATTTTCTGTAATCCCTTGAAGGGGCAGGTTGTATTTGATTCTGCTCCCTAGTATGTTTTGTTTTTGGCCTCTAAGAAAGAGATCTGGGAATGCAACTGAAGAAAGAGTGCCTTTTACCCATTGCAATCATGCTAAGTTTTATCCTTTTGATTTGGAATAAAGGAAGTTTTATGTAACCTTCCTTTCTCAATTTTGATTTCCCTTTTTGCCAAGGATTTTATTTTTGTTTTGCACTTGCCCGAGTTCCCACTGATCCAAGCTGCTACGTTTGGCGGCTCATGGGATGGCCCTGTGAGCCGCTGCACTTACCCCTGCTGCTGTATGACGCTGCCAGAGACCTCCCATTGTGAAGGTGCTCCGCCATCGCAAACGCTGCCGACCACCGCCCTCCTGGCTAGGCCACCACTGCCCTCCTGTAGGCGTACACGTGCACGTGTGCACATAATATGGACGCCATGGTGGAAATCCCTGAGCAGCGTCTCCAGATGACATCAGCCTCCTGGGCTATATAAGCAAAGGCCTGCAGCAGTCCCTCGCCTCAGCAACTGGTCTCCTCCTGTGTTGCAGTGCGTGTTGCTTCAAGTTCATGGTTCCAGTGTCCTGCGTTCCTGATTACTGCCTGTCTCTCCAGTCTTGCCTTGTCCATCCTTGTCTCTCCAGCTTTGCCTCTTCTTGCCTTGCCTTATCCTGCTGTCTCATCCAGTGTCTTCTATGTGTCTTCATCTCCCCTTGGACCAACTCTCTAGTTCTTAACCTCTTGCCTGGATCTGACCACCCTTGACTGCCTCTTGCCCCGACTCTGTTAGTCTGCCTTCTGCCTTGAACCTGGCAAGCCACTGGATTCTTATTCTAGCCACCACCCTAGGGACTCGCCTAAGACCTGCCGGCTGCCAGAACCCAAGTGCTTACCTGTGGGGGAGGCAGCTGGTAGAGGTGAAGCTCCAGTTTGTCCCACTACAGGGCACATTCACCAGCTGCTGGCGTAGGTCTGATAAGTTCAATTATGAGGCTGCATCAACTACACCGCAGCACAAAGGCTCACATCCCCACCATCTTTCACACGGGGACTCAGAGAAGTAACATTATGAAAGAGTTGAAGTCTTTGAGAGACATCCAGTGGACTCTTTGAAACCCTGCAGGAAGTGAATTATCATTCAGTTTTGGGAAAAGTGGATGTTAGCAAAGACCAGCAGTGAAGAGATTCCTTCCAGATATCAGCAAGGATAGTAGCAGACCGGTTAAAAAATAAGAAGTACATTCTGGAACATCTAGACAAAAATATGCGATATGGGACTTTAATTTATATCAAATAAATTGGGCTTAGTATCCTATCCTCTACGTTCTGGGAGGAAGGTTTAAAACTACCTCCATAACTGAAAAGGCTCAAGAATTGAAGGACAAATTTACTCAAGTAACAGAATAAATTAACTGGAAGTATAAAGTTGCAGATTTATTTGGAAATGGACTGTATTGAACAAGGCTTTGTAAATGAACATTTTCATCAGTTATCAATCCTTTATCACTAAAATTAAGTTGGAAGCCACTATTAGCTTGCAGCATGATTATTACTGGAGTATTCAAAAGGCTGTGATGTTTATCTAACAGTGTAACAATGCTCAGGGCCTTGGAGATAATCTCTCCCCCTCCACCACCGACAGGGAATCTTGGAACTCAGAATGGGACTTTGTCAAGTATTTGAGATCATCTTATAAATAAAAGTGACCATGGGACTCCTTATTGAGGGCTAAAGCACACAGGTTATATAAAGAAAATAATGTAAATGAGTTAAATGAAAAGGAAAAAAACACAAAAGGAGAAAACTTTGATGACCGGCTTTAGAGAGAGACCAAAAAAACATTCTTTTGTGCAAGCAGAAGAAAAATGACTGAGGATACTCACACAGTAGTGATTGCACAGGAATATCTGCACATGCTCAGAAAGACCTTCTTCGTCTTTTTGAGCTCTAAGAGAACTTTTCCCTCTAAGCACCATTGGATGACATTGCCCCCTTGTATGACTGACACTTGTCCTATTTGTCCACAGAGAAAGACCTAAATGGCCCATCCAGTTTATCAAGTTGAGATTCATCATCTTTTGGTAGATACACATATAAAATTCCTGAATACAACCATCACCAACTCCCACCTTGCCTATGTTTTCTATTGAATCTCTCAATCCTTCTCTCATATCTGTCCAAAGTATGCTTAAAATCTGTCACACTTGCTGATGGCCTACCCCATGCTTTCTTGGATCCCCATGCAATCTTATCACTGCTACTTAGGGTTGTTAGTATTCTGTGTAGGTTGGAAGCATGATGCACCACTGCTGTTTTAGATTGAACCACCACACTGTGCAGGTTACCATCTTCATGCTATAAGGGATCTTCTGTGTTTATCCCATACTCTTTTTTTTGAATTTCGTTACCATTTTTTTTTGTCTCCACCACCTCCTCTGGAAGGACATTCCAGACATCCACCACCTTTTCCACGGAAATATATTTCGTGATATCGTTTCTGAGACTTCCACCTTGGAAGGGTCACATCATGACCCCTTGTTCTGCAACTTCCCTTCCATTGTTTGCTCTGAATATCTTTAGTTGGATTCTTCAGAATAACCCTTAGAAAGTTTGAAAACAGCTCAAATAATGGCCAACTGTTCTTCATACTGAAGTTCTGGCTTTGGGGAGGAGGGGAAGAAGCAGATCGATTGCCCGGGGGCCCTCCTTGGTGAAGCTGAATGAGGCAGAGCTTTAGTGTACCTGGCACTGGCTGAACCCGTTCCTTGGTTTCCGCCCGGGAGCCCCACTGTGTCTAATAATGGTCCTGCTTTTACACCAGTAGATATTTGGAAAACCCCATAATTTGCTTGCTATTTGCAGGCAAAAATACCCACAGTTTGGTTTCATGTTTTACAGGCAAAAATACCCACTGGGGCTGAATCAGCTCCCAAGAGAGGAAGTGAAAGAGCCAGAAAACAAGCAAGTTGATATTTTGAGCAATGCAGCTAGCAGCTTCGTGCAGCATTTCCTGGGATCACTTGATTTTATGATACAGTAGATTTACAATTAGCACCTTTCAGAATAGAAATTCCTGCAGAGAATATAGTCCAAAAATATTGGAGCATGATCTGTTATTACACTGAAGAGTCCCTGCAGCAGTCATTATATATGTTACTTCTCACAAAGTCCCTTTAAAGGATACCATCAGGATCAATATAACAAGATGACAAACTTTAGAATTGAGAGATCTGTAAAAACAAATATACATTTTTATATTGTTTTAGCGCCCTTCACTTTTTTTTCCCGTGTGTAACTCTTTGGCCAATTTTGTCCTTGTTTTAATGTAAATTTGAAGAATGCTGCAGAGGCTTGGGGTGTTACATCGCAATGCACAACATTTGTGTACAGTGTTAGAAACAGATGCATGCACCCCCGGTAGCAGAGCCGTGCAGGAGACCCAGCTTCTGTTCCCAGAGCTGGCTGCTGCTCCCCGGGGCAGGGGATGCTACAGAGGATGTGCTTACGGTCACTGGCAAGGAAGGAGTTCTAGCCACCGAAGGTCAGCGATACCCGCTGGCTGAGCTCGGAGCACATTTCAGCTAGGCTGACAAGGGAGTCGTGGTCTGGGTCTATTGACCGAGGATTCTTGCTGCGATACGTAGTCTGTTGGGGGGAATAAAATGGGATCCCCTGCCACCACCATCATCACCACAAGCTGCCTAGGAAGACCTTTGATTCTGTGGCCAAGATGGGCTTAAGCCATGGTTAGAGCCCTAAAATGAGCAGTAAGAACCTACCAGGCCATAAAATAAAGAAAAGAAACAAGATGCACTAAGGGGTCTTGGAATACTAGTGGAAGAAATCAAATATGTTCAATCTGGCAAGACTTAGTTGCCACACTACAGCAGAAGATGAGAGAGCTGAGCTTTAACAGTTGATTGTATCCCGTGAAAGCTAATTAAATTTAATTCAGGTTTAGTGCAAATTGATTTGAGTAATATTTTATTTCTGTGAGGTCTTAATAAGAATATTTTCACACGGAAATAGTCAAAATTTGCAAATGTTGTAGCTTTTGGTTGTTTTTATTTTTAAGTGAAAAATGAAACGGTTAATAGACTTCACTAAGATCTCCTGATCCCTGCCCCCTCCACACAAAAAATTCCACATGACAAACAGCAACTTGGCTGGTTTTTGTGTAAAACCTTTCCTAATTAAGTTCATGGTGGAAAAAAAATCCTATGAATGGAGAATTTCCATGGGTTTTTTTTATGCTTTCCAATGTACCAAACATTGGGAAAAATTATATAAAAGGGCCTGATGTCTGTCTCACCTTCTGGAGGCACAATAACTGTCAAAAAAGAAATGGAAATTTACCAAATGTGGCATCAGGAAGAAAATATGAAACTCCAGAAATATCGGGTCAGTATTTTCAGAGAACTGAGCATCCCTTCCTATGAGAAAAAAATCTCCATTGCTTTCTGTGGGAAACTATTAGAAGCAGAACTGTTAGAATGCTGACCAGTGCTCCATTATAACACAGGTCGAGACATATAGGGAAAAATAGCAACACACAACTCCCACACACACTTCCACATACCCTTACTATACACACACACACCTCTACAAATGCCCCAAACCCCCCCCCCACACACACACACATTTACAACCTCCACACTCCCTCTCCACATCCCCCTACACACACAGCTCCTACCCCACACCTCCATAACTCTCCACTCACACATATCTATAAACCTCTCACAGCTACAAACCCCAACATGACTTGCAACCCATACCTTCCGAAAACACCAGCACATACCTCTCCCATACATCCTCTACATCTCCACATGCATACCGCTCTCATACCACTTCACACTCATGCCCTCCAATACACACTTCCTCTGCACACACACACACACACATATACACACACACACACACACACACCCCTTCACCACAATTCACCTTCACACATTCACCCCCAAACACATTCTCCACACATACTCACACAAACACACATATACTCAGCTCCTTGCACACTCATACCACACACAGACATACATCACGCATGCATACAAACACATCCTTCTCCCACATGCCCTGCACACATCAATATAAACATTTCCCATATACCCAACCAAACCCCCATACAGACCCCCATATTGCAAGCTTATTTTTCATTTTGCTAAAATCATATTTGTTAAAATATTAAAAAACACATCCCTAATGCAGAGTTATTTAAATTAATGAACATTTAACCTCAGAAATGACATGATAAGTTTGGTATTTAATATATCCTTCTCTCAAGTGCAATCTCCCGGTAGCCTTCAGTGAGGTATGAATGTTCCGTGAGAGAAGAAAGGGGATTTTAGGAGATGTATATTTCTCCCCCTCCCCCTGCAGTGAGGGAGGTAGGGGCGGCTCAAGGCAATCTGCTGCCTGAGGCAAGGGATGAGAGGGAGCTTCCCTCCCCTTGAAGGGCATAGCGCACTTTAAATCAATGGACTAGGCCAGAGGGGAGGGTCCCCCTTGGAATCTGGCCCTTTTGATGATTTGAAAGGCTAGGAAGGGGGATGCCCGGATGCAAGGGTCAGAGTTCTCACAGAAGTAGCAGGCAGAGGGAAAAATAATAATATTCCTGCCAGAGTACTGGGAACTCTACCACCTACCTCCCACTCTTCCCCAGGATCTGGCCCCTGGAGACGCGGGAGATGGGGATCTATGTGTGGTGCACTCTCTCAGGCCAGTACAAGGGTATTAGGCACCCTAAGCAAACTTTACAGCATTCCCCCCTCCCCACAAACAATTACAAATGATGCATTTATTTTATTGCTTCTTATAACTACTTCCCTAACCCAGAATGGGAGATTTTACATGACAAAACGGAAGGGCCAGATTTGGGCACAGGTAGCAAAGGTAAGTACATAAGGAGCCAAATTGTGAAGTGCTCGAAAACTAGAATTCCCTATGCTGCTCTCTGATTTCCAGGGGTGAAGCTTCCTGATTGCTGATCCACTGCCTCTGGGTGCCACAATCTTAAATCCAGCCCTGTTCAAAGTATAATATTCTGAGATAGAAATAGCATTTACAACATGTATAATACATTTACATGCACTGCTGTGATGTCAACCAAAAAACCCCTGCAAAAAGGACAACTGGACCAATAAGGTGTTAGGCCTATTGTAAAGCATATTGGGTGTGGGCTTGGCCTTCAGAAAGCCATGAGTAAACCTCCCATGCCAAAACAGCACTAACATCCAGCACTCAAACGGTAACAACCCTACTTATGAAAATGCAACACTGCAAATATTATACCAGGCCCTATAAGACCCACATATAACACCTGTTAGAAAACAGTCAAGCCAGGCTGCTATAGATCCCTACATAGAAACTGCATGCTAGCAGAATACTTCACCTTGATAATAAATGCAAAACACAGATAAACATTCACCAAACGCAGAATAAAGAGACCATAAAGTATAAATAGAAACATGGAGACAAAAACTGAACTGGAAACTTCAAGCCAGATCCTGCATGCAGTACATCAATTGAAAAACAGAAACATTATAAATAATTATCTCTCTGTTATATAAACATATTTAATACATTTATATAACAGTGGGATAATTATTTCTGATGACATTATAATAATCTCCGGGATAAAATTGCTTGGACTTTTGTTTTTGAAGTATTAAATGAGAATCATTATCATTCCTCATAAAACAAAATCAAGAAATATAAGATGTCAGTCTTAATAGTAAACTATACTATTAGAAATATTTCAAAACAGCTGATGAATAGAATAACATCTGATAATTAAACTCATAAAAATGTTTAAAACGTTCCCACAAACCAATGTTTAAAAACAGCAGACATCAAATAACATCTAATAATCAATACTAATAAAAATTAAAAAAAATTCCTGTGCTCTCTACCTGTGAACTTGTGATTTCTAGTCATTCGGAGATTGGCGTGGGTTAGTAGGGGGAGAGGGGCATCACAAACATTCTCCTCTCTCTCTCTCTCACACACACACACACATGCTCTCTCACTCACACATGCTCACATGGAAGCACTCTCTCATTCTCTCCCATATCTTTTCCTCCCCTCTCAGTCACTCACCTCCTTTCCTTTATCTCCTCACTCACTCAGAGTCTCTTTCCCTTACTTCTTATTCACACCATCTGCCTTTGCCTCCCTTATGACTCCCCAACTCCTGGGCCTTTATTTCTTCCTGCTACCAGTGGGGAGTGGGAACCCCACCAGCACGTCACTTTTAGGTGCCACCACCGCGCAGGTAGTCTTCTTACTGGTGGGGAGTGGGAACCCCA
The DNA here is from genome assembly GCF_901001135.1 of Rhinatrema bivittatum. Classification (NCBI taxonomy): domain Eukaryota; kingdom Metazoa; phylum Chordata; class Amphibia; order Gymnophiona; family Rhinatrematidae; genus Rhinatrema; species Rhinatrema bivittatum. The sequence goes on along the minus strand of NC_042617.1, from coordinate 72,549,956 downwards.
CCAGCATGTCATTTTTGAATTCTGGTGCCAAATGGGTGGCCTTTTTGCTGGCAGGGAATGGGGAGTGTGTCACTTCAAGATATCCAGTGCCTCGTTGCATCATCGGAAGACATGCACCCAAATTATGAATACCCCTGTCTCCCAAAAAAGGAGGGATTAGATTTCTTTGCTGTAGTCATAGTCAGAAAAAACAAGTGATCTTAATTGAATGGATTATCTTTATTTTCATTAATGAGTGGGGAATTATTGTAAATTTTTATGAAATGCATCAAAATCTTGTATTACTCGTGTTAGTTTAGCTTCATCACTGAAGCACTAGCCTCATAATATTTGCCTGTATGTCTATTGATCATTTCTTCTTAAGAAGGTACTTAAGAGTCAGGACATTGCAGATACAAAGATGTGCAGATGTGCGTTGTCAGTGATGTTGCAGGTTTTTTGCTGGCAAGTGCTTTTTTAATGGTTTTATTGGGGGGGGGGGGGGGGGATTGTACAATAGCAGGCTAGATGAAACCAAGTGGTGGCACATTAGAGATAGCCTGCGTTCAGCCCCCCTGCATTTCCTATGGCAAAAGTCCCAACGTCACCCTCCTCCTGCAACTCCCATATATCAGGCACCAATTTTTAAAAGTAGTAAAGTCTGCTGTCCCCCACCCCCGGCACCCTACATAATACAAAATTTGGTGCAGCTAGATCTAGTCATTCCATAGTTAATGAGGAGGGGATCACATATGCACACACAGAGCCATTCAGTACTATTTCATAAGCCCCTGAATTCTACTGAGCTTAGGGTAAAAGTTAAGCCCTTCGCTCCCGCTCCTTCATCCGACTTGTGCTACCAGACAGAAATTCCATAGGGGGCGTTCAGTGATGTCAGGAGATGTCACCGGCTGTACTCCAACCGGCATTTTGTGGAGACCTCTGAACCCCCCGGATAAAAATTGACAGTCCTGTGACAAATGGTCCTAATGTTTATCTGCTATTTTTCTCTTGTACAGCATGGGCAGCGCAACCCTTTCAGCTCTGTGTTCTGTTGTCAGGCTGTCAAATTAAATCAGAAAGTGCTAGCACTGTGACTTGCATGTCATATCATCGGTTACTGAGTGCAACTTCCGCAACGGAAAAATCCAGTCACCCCTATGTCATCTAGTTATATAATTTTACAAATTTATGGGCCAAAAGACAGATTTCTTCTTTGATAAACATGCTTTATTTTTTTGGGGCATTTCAACACAATTTAAAGCAACAGTAACTCCAGTATTATTTTTAACCTGCACACCCTTCTAGCGCTGGATTAGTTAGTGCAGCAGGAGGGCCAGATTTCCCGTTAGGCAAAGAAGGAACATGCTTAGGAGCTGCTGCACCTCACAGGGCACTGTGGGTAGGCGCGATTCTCTTTCCCTCTCTCCTGTGGGTGAGAGAGAGGGAAGGCGCCAAAGATCTTGGGCCTAGGGGGCATGTGACATGTAAATCCAGCCCTGTGCGGTAGTGAGCTCTGGATGAGTTTCTCTGGCTTCAGGGCCAATTAGCTCATCCAGTCTGTCCAGTCATTCTGCCAGTGTTGCTAAGAATATTTACCAACTGCCAGTCACAGAAGCTTGACCATTCTCATACAAATCAGTTTTAAAGTATTATCCACTATGATGCCTAGATCTTTTTCCTGGGTGGTAGCTCCTAATATGGAACCTAACATCGTGTAACTACAGCAAGGGTTATTTTTCCCTATATGCAACTCCTTGCACATAGGGACATTAAATTTCATCTGCCAATTGGATGCCCAATCTTCCAGTCTTGCAAGGTCCTCCTGTAATGTATCACAATCCGCTTGTGATTTAACTACTCTGAATAGTTTTGTATCATCCGCAAATTTGATAACCTCACTCGTCGTATTCCTTTCCAGATCATTTATATATATATTGAAAATCTTAGTTGCCAGACCTTAGACTATTTCTCGAGCATCGCTAGATCCCTCCTCATGTTTTCCATTCCTTCCTGGCTGCCCACCCTGTTACAGATTTTGGTATCATCGTCAAAAAGACAAACTTTTCCCAACAACCCTTTTGTTATGACACTCACAAAAATGTTGAAAAGACCCGGTCCAAGGATCAATCCCTGAGGCACACCACTAGTAACAACCCCTCCAAAGAGAAAACTCCATTTACCACTACCTTTTGTAACCTCCCACTGAGTCAGTTTGTAATCCAGTCAGTCACTCTAGGATCCATACCAAGGGTGCACAATTTATTTTGAAGACTTCTGTGCAGAACTGTGCAATAGGCCTTGCTGAAATCCAAGTACACTATGTCTGGTGCTCTCTCTTGATCCATCTCTCTGATCACCCAATCAAAGAAACTGATCAGATTTGTTTGATTTATTCCATCCAGCTAACAATTCCTTGAGGTACTCCCCCATTTGAGAAATTTCATTTTCCTGTAGTCTAGTTTATCTCCTTAGAATGAACCTTCATCTCATGCATCCTCATATTGAACCACACTATCCGGTGGTCACTGGTTCCCAGATGATCATCCACTACAACATCAGAAATACTGTCTCCATTGGTAAGAACCAGGTCCAGTATTGCTCCCTCCCATATGGGTTCCATTACCAGTTGACAGAACAGTTCTCCTTGCAGAGAATCCGTAATCTTCCTGCTTCTTGAAGACTCTACAGTTGGGGTGTCCCAATCAACATCTGGAAGATTAAAATCACCTAGAGCAGCATCTCCCCTTTCACCAGCAATCCTGTGAATATCCTCCATTAAATCTCTATCTATCTCGTCTGTCTGTGATGGAGGCCTGAATATAGCAATATAAACAGACATTCCATTCCCTCTTTCCAGATTTACCCACTGTTCCTTTCTCCTTACCTCATAAGCCCAGCAATGCTGTTGCTTTAATATGTCATCCCTCCTCCTTTCCTTCCTACCTAGTCCTTCCTCAGTCACACATGCAGAACACAAATTGACCCTTACTTAATATAGAAATAAGGGACTACAAATTAGAAATAGAAACATACAGACAAAGCTGAAATGGAGAGCCTGAGAAACTGAATAGGAAACTCTAAAGAAGGAGCAAAATATAAAAGTATAAGACATGCACATTCTCAAAGATGGTATATTGCAATTGCCAACAAATCCAAATATATATTTGTTAAATGTTTTGTTACCCGATCTTTTTATTTTACTAATCAGTTGGTTCTGAAATCTTTTCAACACTTTCCTTTCTTGGTCTATTCCTAATTCCTTTTTCAGGGTCTCTTCTCTTACTGTTTCTTCTCTCCTTCTGTCTTCTTTCCTTTCTCCCTCACACACAAAACACAGGCTCTTATTCTTACATATACTCTCTCTCACACAGGCTCTCACTCTCACATATCTTCTCGCACAAGCTCTCTCACACACACACAGGTTCATGCTTTCTCTTACAAGTTCCCTCAAACCCATACCCACGCACAAAGGCTCTCAATCACATGCTTTCTCTCCCAGGGTCTCTCACACACACAGACTCTTACTCTCACATGCTTTACCATACATACACAGCCCTCTCTCTCTCTCACAGACTCACACATAAACACACACACATACACACACAGGCTCTTGCTCTCACCTGCTTCCACACACTCATTCTCATACACTCTCATACACAGGATGTCACTTTCACATGCTTTCCCTCACAGGCTCCCTCATACACACATACACAGATGCGCGCACACACACACACACACACACACACACACACAGGCTTTTGCTTTCACAGGCTCTCACACACATATATACATACACACACACACAGGCTCCTGCATAAATACACAGGCTCTCACTTTTCTTTCCCTACACATAGCATCCCATTCCATCTCCCCCCTACACACAGGCTCCCACTCACCACACAGGCTCCCACTCTCTCCCCTACACAGGCTTCCACGCACATGCACACACACAGGCTCTTACTCTCTCACACATATACATACACACACACACACTCTTCCCACAAACACACATAGGCTTGCACTCCTCCCCATACACAGAGGTTTCCACTCCCACAAATACACAGGGTACCACTCCATCTCACCCTACAAACAGGCTCCCATTCCCCTCCACAGGCTCCCACTCACTTCCCCACACAGGCTCCCCCCACATGCACATGCATAGGCTCTTACTCTCTCACACACATACAAACACACACACACACACACACACTCCCACCCCCTACACATATATGTAGGCTTGCATTCTCCTCCATACAAAGAGACTCCCACTGCCCCACACACATAGGCTTCCACTCTCCCCACAAACACATAGGCTTCCACTCTCCCCCTCCCCCCACACATAGATTCTCACACCCACTAACACTCACACACACTCTCTCAGGGCCATGTCTTCAGCCACCACCAGACCTCTTCTTCAGCCATCAAAGAACAGGATCCGCAGCGCCATGCTGCAGACCTCTTCAACCACCATGGGATGGGGTCTAAGGCAGCCCTTCTGCAGGCTTCTTTGGCCCTGCAGGATGGGGTCTGCAAGGGCCCTCTCCCTCTTTGACTGCTGCAGGATAGGGTCCATGGTAGCTTCTTCGACTGCCAAAGGATGGGATCTTCAGTGGTTCTGCTGCAGGACCTCTTCTGTCGCTGTCAGGCAGCTCTGATTAGATGGGCCTGAACCCAAAGTTGGTGGGCCACTGCCCACCCCGGCCAACCCATGGCTACACTACTGCTTCTAGAAAGATTAGGAAAGCATATCACTATATCCTTCCCTCAGATTTCACCAGTATTCAGGAGCTCTGTGGCACTTCCAATTCTGGTCCTTGAGGCTTCCAACTGGGCTGGTATTCAGGATGTTCATGGTGAATATTTATGAAATATATTTGCATACACTTGATCTCTGAATTGTAGTAACTCAGTGAATGAATATTATTCATTTAGTGGGTAATATTTAACTTGATCAAGAGGGCTTACAGTCACAAGAGGGCTTACAGTACATTTTGTCATGATCCTAGCTACTAGGCAGCCCCCTCACCACCACCACCACACCAGCAGGACCCCTCACTGGGTGCTCTTACCTGCTCTAGCTGCTGTCTTGAAAGCTGCATAACGCAGCAAGACTTACCCTATTTAACCCCAACTCTCCCATAACTTGGTACCTCATCATCGAGTCAATCTTGGCTCTATGCTCTGGTCCACCTTGTACTTAACTAGCCTTGCCTAGTTCCAGTGTTCCTGCTCTGTTAGGTCTCCGAGTAGCCTAATCCTTATTCTTGTGTTCCTCACCTTATTTCTTTCCTGTCTTCATTCTGATTCATTTGTAGGGATGTGAATCGTTTTTCAACGATTAAAATTATCGTCCGATAATGTTTATATCGTCTTAAATCGTTATAGAACACGATACAATAGAAATTCTAACGATTTATCGTTAAAAATCGTTAAATCGAGTTAGTGCGCACTAACTCCCCGTTAGTGCGCACTAACTCGATTTAGTGCGCACTAACTGAAAATGATACAAATAAACACTTTCCAGGTCACTGAAGGTCAGTTAGGAATGAATATGTGTTCCTATTGGCTGGCTGCCCTCTTATCTATTGATGTTACCAAGGTTACCACTGAGGTGATGGTTGGGGGGATGGGAAATGGAACTGGAAACTAACGAACACCAACAGAAAATGAAACAAAGTGTTCACACTTCCCAGGTCAGTAAAGGTCACTTAGGAATGAATATGTATGTATGTATTCCTATTGGCTGGCTGTGCTCTTATCTATTGATGTTACCAATATGGTTGGGGGGATGTGAAATGGAAACAGTTGGAAGCTTGACAAAAAAAAGTAATGTAATGATCAGCACTCACGTGACTAGAACTTGTTTGTTTATTATTTTTGTTAGCAGGCACCTGAAATGCTAGTGCATGTTGAATTTGCCAATCACTGTGCATTTTAGAAAGGTGGTCCTGGCTGGAACTGTACACAGTTCAAATATATGTAATTGATTGTTGGTAAGTGTATTTTTTAAGTAGCCACACTGGCACCAGTATGTTTACTTTTCCTCCTACTTAACTCACTAGCTCAGCTTTGTAAGAAGGGCTTCTCTGCTTGTGTGTTGTTTTTGTTTGGTGTGAGGAGAGCAGAAACATCAGATCTTATTCAATCTACTACAGTCATCTCTTACAGTGCCCTATCCCTATTAATACCAGGAGTGTTGTGATCTTCCTGCACACAGTGCCCTAACCCTGATACCAGTCTGAGACAGCTCCCTCCTTGCATTACTAGTGAGAGGCTGGCTTCACAGACAGGGGGGAGCTGCCTGACCCTCACTCCTGACTTCCCCCATGTCCCAGCTAGTGAATGGTGTGTGGGTGAGGGGGGGGGGGGATGGTGAAGTCTGAGACAGCTCCCTCCCTGTATTACTAGTGAGAGGCTGGCTTCACAGACAGGGGGGAGCTGCCTGACCCTCACTCCTGACTTCCCCCATGTCCCAGCTAGTGAATGGTGTGTGGGTGAGGGGGGGGGGGGAGGATGGTGAAGTCTGAGACAGCTCCCTCCCTGCATTACTAGTGAGAGGCTGGCTTCACAGACAGGGGGGAGCTGCCTGACCCTCACTCCTGACTTCCCCCATGTCCCAGCTAGTGAATGGTGTGTGGGTGAGGGGGGGGGGGGGGGAGGATGGTGAAGTCTGAGACAGCTCCCTCCCTGCATTACTAGTGAGAGGCTGGCTTCACAGACAGGGGGGAGCTGCCTGACCCTCACTCCTGACTTCCCCCATGTCCCAGCTAGTGAATGGTGTGTGGGTGAGGGGGAGGGGGGAGGATGGTGAAGTCTGAGACAGCTCCCTCCCTGCATTACTAGTGAGAGGCTGGCTTCACAGACAGGGGGGAGCTGCCTGACCCTCACTCCTGACTTCCCCCATGTCCCAGCTAGTGAATGGTGTGTGGGTGAGAGGGGGGGGGGGAGGATGGTGAAGTCTGAGACAGCTCCCTCCCTGCATTACTAGTGAGAGGCTGGCTTCACAGACAGGGGGGAGCTGCCTGACCCTCACTCCTGACTTCCCCCATGTCCCAGCTAGTGAATGGTGTGTGGGTGAGGGGGGGGGGGGGAGGATGGTGAAGTCTGAGACAGCTCCCTCCCTGCATTACTAGTGAGAGGCTGGCTTCACAGACAGGGGGGAGCTGCCTGACCCTCACTCCTGACTTCCCCCATGTCCCAGCTAGTGAATGGTGTGTGGGTGAGGGGGGGGGTGGATGGTGAAGTCTGAGACAGCTCCCTCCCTGCATTACTAGTGAGAGGCTGGCTTCACAGACAGGGGGGAGCTGCCTGACCCTCACTCCTGACTTCCCCCATGTCCCAGCTAGTGAATGGTGTGTGGGTGAGGGGGGGGGGGGAGGATGGTGAAGTCTGAGACAGCTCCCTCCCTGCATTACTAGTGAGAGGCTGGCTTCACAGACAGGGGGGAGCTGCCTGACCCTCACTCCTGACTTCCCCCATGTCCCAGCTAGTGAATGGTGTGTGGGTGAGGGGGGGGGGGAGGATGGTGAAGTCTGAGACAGCTCCCTCCCTGCATTACTAGTGAGAGGCTGGCTTCACAGACAGGGGGGAGCTGCCTGACCCTCACTCCTGACTTCCCCCATGTCCCAGCTAGTGAATGGTGTGTGGGTGAGGGGGGGGGGGGGGGAGGATGGTGAAGTCTGAGACAGCTCCCTCCCTGCATTACTAGTGAGAGGCTGGCTTCACAGACAGGGGGGAGCTGCCTGTCCCTCACTCCTGACTTCCCCCATGTCCCAGCTAGTGAATGGTGTGTGGGTGAGGGGGGGGGGGTGGATGGTGAAGTCTGAGACAGCTCCCTCCCTGCATTACTAGTGAGAGGCTGGCTTCACAGACAGGGGGGAGCTGCCTGACCCTCACTCCTGACTTCCCCCATGTCCCAGCTAGTGAATGGTGTGTGGGTAAGGGGGGGGGGGGGAGGATGGTGAAGTCTGAGACAGCTCCCTCCCTGCATTACTAGTGAGAGGCTGGCTTCACAGACAGGGGGGAGCTGCCTGACCCTCACTCCTCCGGGGTATTGTGATCTTCCTGCACACAGTGCCCTATCCCTGATACCAGGGGTGTTGTGATCTTCCTGCATGCAGTGCCCTATCCCTATTAATACCAGGAGTGTTGTGATCTTCCTGCATGCAGTGCCCTATCCCTATTAATACCAGGAGTGTTGTGATCTTCCTGCATGCAGTGCCCTATCCCTGATATCGGGATGTGTGCAAGAAGATCACAACACCCCCGGTATCAGGAATAGGGCACTGTGTGCAGGAAGATCACAACACCCCCAGTATCAGGAATAGGGCACTGTGTGCAGGAAGATCACAACACCCCTGGTATTAGGGATAGGGCACTGTGTGCAGGAAGATCACAACACTCCTGGTATTAATAGGGATAGGGCACTGTGTGCAGGAAGATCACAATACCCCTGGTATCAGGGTTAGGGCACAAGTTCTAGTCACATTGACTGATCACATTACTTGTTTTGTCAAGCTACCAACTGTTTCCATTTCCCATCCCCCATATACTGTCAGTAGGAAACTTGGTAACATGAATAAATAAGAGGGCCGCCAATAGGAATACATATTCATTCCTAAACTGACCTTAACTGACCTGAAAAGTGTCAAATTGTATCATTTTCAGTTAGTGCGCACTAACTCCCAGTTAGTGCGCACTAACTCCCGTTAGTGCGCACTAACTCGAGTTAGTGCGCACTAATCGGAAAAAAACGATTTTTAACGATTTTTTAACTAAAAAATCGTGCCTAAGACGATTTTCTTGCCCTGCCACACGATTTCTATCGTTAAGACGATATGGAAAACGATTCACATCCCTATTCATTTGTTCTTATATTCCTTGTCTGTTTGTTTCCTAGCTGTGCTCCTGTCCTGTTCCTTCTGGGCCTCCCAGTAGCCCTTCTGCTCCCTTTGGTCTCCCAGTAACCCTTCAGTTCCCTGTCGGTCTTCCAGTAACCCTTCTTGCCAAGAGTGTCTAGGTCTCCCGGTGGTCTAGCTTCTTTGTGTACTCCTTCCCTTGTCTTGTCTTGCTTTGCACTGTACTTGTTCCAGTGAGGCCTTCTTGATTTGTCCAGTCCTGTTCCTGTCTTTTCTATCCTTACATCTGCCTTGCCTTGCCAAGTTCCTGCTTACCATGCCTTGCCTAGTTCTTCTGTTCCAGTTATACCCTGTCCTTGCTATATGCCTAATTACCTTATTCCTGCCTGTATGTTTTCTCCCTGTTCCCGCCTTGCCCTTCTGTGCTCCTGCCCTGCTCACCTTGCCTTCCCAGCTATCATTCCTTGGACTAATCTTTGTTGTCTGACCTGGACTGTCACTGACCCTTTCCTCTGCTTGATCTTTGCCTGTCCCCACCCCTGCTTGGACTCTGACCTCATCTGACCTCTGCCTGCCCAGACCACACACAACCTGCCATGCCTCCTGCCAAGAAAGCCCTGCTGCCCACCACAACCTGTGGGCCCAACCCATGAGGGAGGTAAATGGACAGGCACCTGCCCTACTCTGCTTCTGCTGAGGCTACTCCCCCAACGGTTTGGCCCCCCGTGACACATTTTCAGGGGGAAATCCCATTGTAAGGGCTTCGTTTATGCCACTTACACAGCTATGCCAAGTTCGAGCATTTTTTCAAAGAAAGGATCTCCCGACAATCAGGTCGATTCAGAAACGTCCGCGGGAGAGCAGACGAATGCCCGCTCTCCCAGCGCACGCACTGGCCACTCAAGGGTGCACGCGATTCAGTATTCAAATTAGGTGGTGCGGTAGAAACGGGCAAAAGGAGGCGCTAAGGACACTAGCGCGTCCATAGCGCCTCCTTTTAGCCCGGAGCGGCGGCTGTCAGCGATTTTGCCGGTGTTGGTTCTCGAGCCCGCTGACAGTCACGGGCTTGGAAACCGGACGCCGGCAAAATTGAGCGTCCAGTTTTCGGCCCGACAGCCGCCGGCCCATTTAAAATTTTTTTTAATTTTTTTTCTACTTTTTTTACCCTTCGGGACCTCCGACTTAATATCGCCATGATATTAAGTCGGAGGGTGCACAGAAAAGCAGTTTTTAGTGCTTTTCTGTGCACTTTCCCGATGCCGGTAGAAACTAGCGCCTACCTTTGGGTAGGCGATAATTTCTTAAAGTAAAATGTGCGGCTTGGCTGCACATTTTACTTACTGAATCGCGCGGGCATACCTAATAGGGCCCTCAACATGCATTTGCATGTTGAGGGCCCTATTAGGTGCCGCGGGTTGGACGTGCATTTCCCGCCCCTTACTGAATAAGGGGTAAGGGAAAACGCGCGTCCAAGAGCAGGTTACTGTACTGTATCGGCTATCCCTGCTATAAGGTTGAGATGATTGCAGTTGTTGCAAAAAACAGCTGCACGCCTCATACAGGGGAATGAAAGCTATCGATCATTCATGTTACCCTACTTTTTTGTAGCTTCTGTTGGCTCCCCGTGAAGCAAAGGATTTGGTTCGTTGTGTAATTTTTTGATGTTTGCACCAAGCTTTTTCATTATATCTGGAAGGATTACCTCACCAATATGAATTTCTATGGACAATGAGAGCATCTCAACAGGCCCTGTTAGCTCTTTCATCTTTCCCAGCTCTCTGACAGTGACCACTGTGTTTTTTCTTGCTTTGCCCTGTGGAATTTGATCCCCTTAGAGATTAATTTAAAGTTGAATTATTTAACTTCTTGAGAAAAAAAAAAAAGTAAAGACCTAGCAGTTTGAGCAGACTTTTGCCAATTAATCAGCCATCAATATTATTGTTCTGAACAAGGGATGAGTGTTTGTGAGGGTGAGAAAGGTTGGGGCTGGCTTTTTTTTGTTTTTTCTCTTTGTCTGAGGAGTGGGATGGGGAGGGATTGCCTGTTCTGGTAGGGGAATTGCGATACAGTTAAGTTTTCCTTTTTAATTTATGTGATCACTATGCGTGGATTTGCTGAATTATTGACTACTGTGTATATGATGTGTTGTATTGTGGGTGGGGAGGAGGGGAAGGGGGGGTTGGGGGTGGGTGAGCTTTTACAAAATGTATACATTTTTACTATGTAATTCTTTTGCGATTTTATGACATAAGGTGGGCAATTGAATGTAAAATAAATAAATAAATAATAAATACAGTTAATGTCCCTTTGCCGGTCGGGGGACAGCGGGTCCTATGTAGTCGCACACATTTGCAGCTGCTTTGAAGCAGATTCTAGTGTACCTGCAGGAAGTCTGTGCGGGTACTTTCATAATGAAAGCCCTGTTGCATGCTTTACCTTCCCCAACTTCTCTCTGCCCCTTTCAGCCCATTTTTTTTAATGTGGGTAAAAGTACCTGTGCTGTGAACCCCATGGTTATTTTAACCCGTAGTGGAGCAATTTTCAGCAGTGCTACAGCACTTGAATAGAACCCGCTCTGAAGTGCTGAAAAGCAGAATATAAAAATCAGATAACAAATACATCTGTGTAAACGGCTGTTTACATGCACAAAATGCTTTGAAAATGACCCTTTAAATAAATAAATATTTGCTGTTATGTTAGGAGGATGCTTGAAATAACATTTTTTTTTTTAGATTGTTTTGACGGATTTCTTATTTTAGCTTCTTGTAATGTCTTTGCGTTTTACTTGTGTAACCCCATCACTGGGTGTGAGTTGCTCCCCGATGAGGCCATACAAATATTAGCTGGTACTCTTCAGGGCTGGAACCTTCCCAGATTAGCTTGAACAATGACTCTTATTTCTTGGTCTTGGATCCTTGGTCAAGTGGGGGTGGGGGAGAGATCACTCCCAGAGCCCTAGAGTGCTAAGGGTAATCCTTTGTCTTTTGTTCTTGTCCCTGGGGAGGGGTAGTTGCATGTCCCAGTGTGTGCTGGAGATGCCAAATAAAGTCAATGGAGCCACTGTGTTAGTGTCTAAAATAAATCTTTACTGTTGCAAATGAGTCAAAATGGCACAACACTGATCCGCAGCACCACAAAATATGTTTGTTTTTTTTGCAGTCTCCTCCTCAATCTGTGCAGGAGTATCGGCTGCCAGAGTGAGGGGAACTTCTACCCTCTGGGGTTTTGTAAACATAGAGTCCCCAGGTGAGTAGGGTGTCCTTTAGATGTGCAGAACACCCCTAAAACTGGCAAGGATACAACGTGACTGTCTCTGCACAGAGAAATAAACTCTCCCCAGGGGGTTGAAAGCATGGATGGGTGTCTTCAAAGATGTCAGGCTTTGCATTTACTGACAGTTATTTGATTTCTCAAATCTCTTTATATAAGATCCAGGCCTTTTTCCTTTTCTGTTGTTGATGCCCGCTGGAAGGGATCCTCTGAAGCAGGACTCCTCTGCGCTCCAGTCATGAAGGAAGGGCGGTCAGAACGTCCTCCTGGAGCCTGGAAAATCAAATCTTCCCAAACACTGAAGATAACATCAGAGTTGTATTCTTACAGCAGGTCACTGGCACCCCCTTTCTGATGAAGGGTATAGAGGGCAGGTCTTCCCTAACCTGCACAGTCCCAGACCCAGGGTTCCCTGTTCCCTGGGCTCCTACCACTTAAAAGGTTAAATTCAAAAAATGTACCCAGAGGGAAAAATCCAGACCGGCCAGTGAGTGGAGTGGAAAGGAAAAACCCTTCTCGATCCTGGTCAGGACCACCAAACAGGGCTTGCTTGGTTCTTCTGATGGGCCTGTAAAAACAACTGACTTTAAGCTCCTAACTACCTCCTACATTTGTGCAAAAACAAAAGGAACTGCTTCCCAAGCTGTAGCAAGGCAGCGGCTATAAATCCTACCCAGGGGGCCGGCCATTCCAGACCCTGCAGAAGGATGGATCCTCTCCACAAAACCATCCTACAGTAACTAACTGAACTTAACACCCAGGGCTTACTGGTAGCATGACAGGTGGTGTCCGCTACACTTGTTTGATGCATTTGTAATCATATTAATTGCTGTACTTGCTTTGAGCTCCTTGTGGAAAAACAAGTAGTAAATGAAACTGTTATGTTAGGCTATGCTTCCCTGAATATTTTAGTAACCATGAAAATCAAACCCGTTTTGGGGATGGGGAGAGGAGATGAGAAGCAGAATCAAGAACAACTGTTTGATACCCCCTGATTAACTCAGTTATCTTGCCATAAGGGCCATCAAAGTCAAAACGTTTCACTTAATGGGCTGTAGTTGTCCACACACTTGACTTAATCCATCTTTTCCCAGAGGCCAGTATCCCCACGGTCAGGCCACAGCCTTCCTAATCTCTGATGTTATATTTCAGCCCTTCCCTATCCCAGCATAGACGATTTCCCACAGACTCCTGCAGAAAGTTAGAAAGAGTCCTCTTACATGGCTGTGACAATTATTTCAGAGGTTTCCCACATATTTTACAGATGTGACAATCCTTTGGGATCATCACGATTTGGCCCTAGTCTTGAACCCTGTGAGCTAGGGCAGGAAAGGTAGCGGAGGGAAGGGGGTGCACTATTCAGAATAGCTCTCCGCTGAGGTCACTGGAATGGCCAGCTGCTTGCTGTATATAAAAGCATTGTGCAGCATTGTTAAGCGTGGCATTTATGTTAGGAGTTAGAAAGAGTGGGAAATCGTCTTAAGAGTTAACATCTCTCTTTAGCTCTGGTAACACCATGAATGATTCCAGTTGGCCAGCTGTCTCTTAGGCTGGCCTTTGTTGTGGGCCCTTAGAAGAACGTGCATGCAACCTGTGTTCCACCAGCTAGTAGAATTTTGGGGAACATTCAGGATTAGCGTGGCACGTGGACCCGCCAGGTTCTTTTGTGTTATTTCCCAGCAGAGGGTGAAGTCACAGACGTTCAAAGACCTTAGGCTTTTGGGAGGTCTCCTGATACCTTCCAGTGAAAATAACACACTGCCTCACAGGCAAGTGATATTAAAAAGATTAAGTCCTTTACTGGAATAACTGATGCAGATGAATATAATTAATAAAGTGCATGCTGCAGAATAGTGGAATCCATACAGCAAAACAAAAAGCATTTCTCAGTCGAAAAAAGTTGCAATCACTGCAAATCTTCACACACTAGGGGTTTTCTTCCTCCACAAGCCACTAGTTCTGAGCTACTCTTAGGAGATTAGGAGCATTTGGGGGCTCTCCTCTTTTCTTGTACCTGCTTGCTGGTTGTGCAGATGTTTGCAGTCCAATAACCCAGACTGGAAGAACTCTCCTGAAGAGATGAGCTTCCACAGATCCTTCTAAGCAGTAACTCTGAAAGTCCACCTTCCACTTCCAGTCTGGCAGACTCCCACCAGAAATCCACACTTCAAACCCTCAAGGCAAATTCTTCAGTGAACTGTAAAGAGTATGGGACTAATTCCCCTTTCACTATTCTTCTTCACCTCTTTTGGTTCTCTCAGTCTCGGGATCCTCCTTGGGCACCATGAAACCCCCTCCCTCCTGGAAAGCCCCTGACTTTTGAGCCTCAGCCTCCTTCCCGGTATTGGACGAAAGAACAGGAGCCAAAATGTGCTCATCAGTTTTGTTAAACCCACTCCTTTTGTAATCCACCTCCCGCTGGGGAGTGTCAGGGAAAGCTATACATGTCTAATTTCTGTGACCTCATACATTCAGGGCCTGTGAAGACTCTGATGTCTTTAGTAACATAAGGGACGCTTGGGTGGCGCCCTTTCATGCATCTGGTGAATGTAATTCCTTTACCCAACTCAGGGTTCTGAAGGAGTCAGACCTCGAAGCCGGGATTTTCCTGGCCATTTCCCGGATTTTAGTCTACTTTCGGTGCTACTAGTCAGTTCATGTTAACAGGGATTCAGCAGCCAGCAGAGGTGGCCTTAGAAAAGCTTATGAGTCTATAATTTAAAATAGTAGAGCATTCCCCAAAAAAGAAGAGCTTCACGATATTAAAGTACTTGCTACTGTTTGTGGCTGTAGCTCAAGAAATACCCACGTCTGGATGAGGAAGGGAATTGTGATAAATAGTTCTCTTTCCTTTAAATAAATTCACTTGTTTTTGGAACTACCAGTTCTCGAGTAGTTTGAGTTCATTGCCTCAGGTCTTAGCTCCCTCATGAAGTAATAGAAAGGTATACTGAACTTATACTGCCTACAAATCATTAGAGAAGAGTTCCCTGGTCCGCAGAGGGGTTTGGTCAGTTGTTCCAGCAGATTACCTCACCTTCCTGGTCCACTATTCCATCTGCTCCACCATGTCTGTTAAGAACCCTAAAAGCCTCTGTATATGGACTTCCCCTATATGTTAACATATTAACATATTTTTGTAAATAGGCCCCTTTATTTGGTATTCTTTAGTGTGGTTATCCCTTCAGAGGCGTGTGTGGAGCTCCCTATGCAGCTAGCACTGCATTGTGTCTCAGCCTCTGCCCTTTTTCCTACCGCTGTAAGGATCTGATTTACTTAAACATTTTTTCCCATTCTATTTTTACCATTTTGTGTCACTGGAAGGGTTTAGTAAATTAGGCCCTAAATCTTGGTGTGTTCCCATTTATGTTCTCTTCTGCACCACTGTTTGCTTAGGAAGTGCAGCAAAATTGTGACTGTTTCTCCTTTTTTCTATAGCACTGCTAGACATATGCAGCGCTGAACAAATAGACATGAGGCAGTTCCTGCTCTGTAGAGCTTTCAGTCTGGTCAAGGCAGACAAAGATACAAATATGTGAAGACAAAGAGAGATTCTTACCCACCCACATGGGACTTCAGTTCAGCTGTGTACACATCCATAAGCACAGGGCTTACAGGAGTCCTTCCTGAAATTATTTTAGGAGTGTTTCAGAGCTGGCAGACATCCCTTAATCAGGAACCTTCGGCCCTTCACTGAACTACTTTTTTATTTTATTTTCATTTCATCGGTTTACTGATCCATGTTTGTGATGGGACTTCCAAAATAGGGCCTGGTCACTAGATGGGCCCTTGGAGAACATAAGAACATAAGAAAATGCCATACTGGGTCAGACCAAGGGTCCATCAAGCCCAGCATCCTGTTTCCAACAGTGGCCAATCCAGGCCATAAGAACCTGGCAAGTACCCAAAAACTAAGTCTATTCCATGTTACCATTGCTAATGGCAGTGGCTATTCTCTAAGTGAACTTAATAGCAGATAATGGACTTCTCCTCCAAGAACTTATCCAATCCTTTTTTAAACACAGCTATACTAACTGCACTAACCACATCCTCTGGCAACAAATTCCAGAGTTTAATTGTGCGTTGAGAAAAAAAGAACTTTCTCCGATTAGTCTTAAATGTGCCCCATGATAACTTCATGGAGTGCCCCCTAGTCTTTCTATTATCCGAAAGAGTAAATAACCGATTCACATCTACCCGTTCTAGACCTCTCATGATTTTAAACACCTCTATCATATCCCCCCTCAGCCGTCTCTTCTAGGGGGAATGGACTTGGCCTCCACTTTTGGGGTTGAGTGATGTACCTTTATGGAGGAGGTTTATTCAGGGGCTGCTATATCTCTTTAAGTGATGCTGTGTGGGAGAACCACTAGAGGGTGTGCGTATGGGTAAAACGGGTGCTTAGGGGAGGAATGTGCTCTTATTTTTTCCATTGGAGCTAATTCAAGCCGCCGTGATGTCAAGGTGGGGGACGTCTCTCTCCAGCCTGGCAGCCACTGATGGGAGTCCAGCGGGGCCAAGTCTCCAGGAGATGCAGATTATACTCCTGGGCAGTGCTACTGACTGAGCCACCTGGGAGAAATCATGGATTTTCAAGCGCGCCTGCCCGTGACCAGGGAAGAAGATGTAAACGGATTTTGTAAGTACTGAAGGCTATTTTTCTTCAGAAAAGAATGGACTAAGCACTGATTCTTATGCTGAAGGGGAAGAAAAGAAAGCAGCTGACGTTACTCTGAAAAGGATTTTTGGAGGAAGTATCTTTTTTTTTTGTTGTTGTTGCTGCTACTAATACTGTAGAAAGCTGTGTGCTCTGAGGAATCTGTGCATTTTATGAGTTTTGCTCTGTCTTCTGGTATCCCCAGATTGTAAAACACAAGGTTTGTTTGATGATACCCTCTATAGGGAGGCCCTCCTTTTTCCCCAAGGTGTGGGCTCAACAGAGGTCATTATCAGTTGCGAAAAAAGCCGGGGAGCAGTCAGAGGGGATCACAGTGGGGAAGGAGGCTTCTGGGGGAGCCCCAGGGCTACTGCACCTACAGAAAGACTGGTGTTCAGCTCAGGTGCAGGCACAACAGACTCTCCACGATTTTATGTGCCCCAATAGGAGGTTACATAATAAGAGCAAACCTGTATAATAATTACTGCAACAGTTTTTTTTTGTTTTCAATATAAAGTTGGTTTCTTTTAGCAGAACTGTGCTCTAAGCGTTTTCCGTTACTCAACAAGTTTGTAATTGCTGCCTCAGCAGCTTGAGATCTGCATATTCTTTGCAGGCCTTTGCTCTCTTCCAAAAGATAATGTCATGCTGCCCCCGTAAAACTCTTGTGCACTTCCAGCTAGAAAGGATGCAGATTACCATCATCTGAAATTGCTGATTGCTTGGTAGCATGATTTTGCTAGATTTGGCTGATGTTCCCTTCAGCTGCAAATAGCACTGTAATAAAGAGGCAGCCTGTTGTTCCAAGTTCTTCCCTGCATTACCATTAAAAGCAGCATTGCACTATGGCAGCTGAAGAGTCATGCATACTGCATAGATCGCACCCACGAGCGGGGGCCATCGAAGATGCCTGGAGGCTTTTCTTCTGTATAAAATATATCCGGCTCCTCAGCCAGGAACTGGCCGTGAATGTACATTTGAGGCCTTGTAAAATCAGGTGAGATACCCCCTCCCCCCCTTGTCTGTGACAAGAGACTCCTAGATATTGTAGACCCAAGTTCTGCAGGAGCTTTTCAGGAGCGGATCAAAGAGAACATCTCTCATTGGGGCTGAAGTAATAAAACAGGAGTACAAAATGTGCTCTGTGTGTCATGAAAGGTCCAGGCAGTTGGGGGAAAAAATGGCTCTTCTCTTTGCCCCACGCTTGGGCAGGAAGGTTTGAAAGCCGTACCTGGGAGCTCTCCGGATTTGGCCCGGAGACTCCGGAATTCTGAATGAATTGCCAGGTCTCTGGGTGCAGAGGAAGAAAGTAGGCCTCGAGCGCCGCTGGAGGGCCCCATCCCACTGGTGGCGAAGGCAAGAAGAGGCTTGCATGATCCGACCGGGAGCAGGAGGGAGCCCATTCAGCTACTGCTTCTTCTCCTGTGCCAGCCCCATGGTATTCGAAATTCACGGAGCTAGCACTTCCTTCATACTGATCTGGTGCTAGCAGTTTTCCAGTAGAGCCTATTAGGATTGGACATTTAATCTGCATTGTTTGCAATGGCGCTCATAGCAACAGGAAGCGGTACATGTGAGGGTTACATACTCACTCAAAACATTTTTTAAACCATTCTTCTCACGAGGCCCTTAGCATTCTCCAGGCATAGAGAATGACTGCAGCATACTACCAACACCCCTAGGAAAAAAACTTTATACCCCAATGTACACTTCTTCGCTGTGCACACAAATACACCATATAATCTCACCAAGGCATGAGCTCTAAAGTTGGAAATAAAACATCATGAATGGTAAATGACATAATTGAAGAGAATATGTAAATTAGTCCCTCTGCTGGATGCTGGAGGACATAACAATGCATTATCTTAATTACTAAATACGCAGTACTCTTACTATTTGGTATTATGGACTCTTTCACACCCCAGGCACTGCAGGACTTGCTCACCATCCTGTACCTGTAATATAAACCCAACCATCCAAACTGAGGTAGATAATATACTCAACAAATACATCCTCTTTACTTGTTCTCCCGGGTAGAAACAAACATTATTTCACAAAACACAGGAGTACCAGGTATCTCTAGCCACTCCCTCAAATCATCATAGGCAGTGGGCACCCTCACGAACCCATGTCCTAAAATCAACACATTTAGCACATGGCAGTGACATGACTGACTGTAGAGTTGGTGGGTTCGCAGCCAGCATGCACTTCATTGTCTTGAATACACACAGCACAGTTACACCAAACTTAAAAAAAAACCCCATCATCTCTCTCACTGACAAATGCTAGGACAGTAATCCTCACACTCGCAAATTATTCCACAAACTTGTTCTTCCCTTGGTACTGCTTCACTCAAGATCTGTGGAAATAAAAGCCATCACATCAGCACATGAAATCAGGAACTGGATGCCAAGTGTTATGGCTCTAGTTCAGGCAGGAGAATGGGGAATACAACCTTCAGAGTGGCGCAGGATAGTATGACAAAGCTGAAGCAAGGCTTGGACAGACTGGTAAGGCTAGTGCAAGGCTTGGGTAGGAACAGCATGCAGGTAAGACTGGAACTGAAGCTTAGACAGGAACAGCATGCAGGTAAGACTGGAACTGAAGCTTAGACAGGAACAGCATGCAGGTAAGACTGGAACTGAAGCTTAGACAGGAACAGCGTGCAGGTAAGGCGAGAACTGAGGCTTAGACAGGAACAGTGTGCAAGTAAGGCTGGACTGAGGCTTAGACAGGAACAGTGTGCAGGTAAGGCTGGACTGAGGCTTGGATAGGAAAAGACTAAGACAGCACATGACAGGCAGAGACAAGGACAAGGCAGAACATGGACAATACAGGCCTGAAGGCAGCAATACAGGAAGGCTTGAGGGGCAAGACAAAGAGTGGCCTAGATAGGCCACAGAGCAAGGCAGGGCAAGAGGCAAGAAGGCCCAAATGGCACAAGGCAAGGCAAGGTCAGAAGGCCTGGAGGCCACAAGGCAAGACAAGGAGAAGGCTGCAAGGCAAGTGTGGCTAGTGCAAGGAGCCAAGGGTGACTTGATGCGAAGCATCTTGGGTTTGGTAAGGCAGGGCTATGTAGGGCTGGAGTCTGGCTATGGTGCAGCAGGGAGGAGGAGCTTGGCCAGCCTGGAGTGTATGCTCGTTGAGGTCCTGTGGTGGAGGGGAGACTGCAAGGTAGGCTGAGTCATAAGACCAGGGACGAGATAGAACAGCTCTGAGTAGGGCTCCCCAGTGGCCTCTGCTGGTAGGGAGGTGTCCTAGTCAGGCTACAGTGAGGCTGCATAGCTGCTGAAATCGTAACCCCAAGATCACTTTGATAGAAACCACTAAAAACCAAAATTAATTGAATGGTATGGATCCTGAAGGTAGCGACCCACCCTATTACGCAATATACAGACACATGAAAATAAACCAAGGAACACCGCTTTTAGATTTTTGCTTTCTCTTTGATAGATTTTTTTTCAAAAGGTACAGTAACTTTCAAAACTCAAAGTCCTTAGTTCTGTTCAAGAGACGACCAAACAATCTTCTGATCTTCAAACCTGCTTGACAGGATAGGTCATTATCTTCATTAGACAAAGTCCAAGCAAAGTCCTAAACAAAAATTGGTTTCAGGTATTCAGGGCTTACTTTGTAGAGAAAAAGGAAGTGGAACTGTGAAGTGGGAAGAGGGGTGGCAGAGAGCAGGGCCATGGCCAGGTGTGACCTGTGCAAGAGGTGGGGCCAGAACCAGATGTGAACTGTCTCTCTCCCCCAAGCACACACCCAAACATACTTGTCCACCTCTTTACCCCAGTGACCTTCGCCCACCAGAACTGATGTACGCTATTGGCTCTGCTTCACTTCCTCAAGTTCTGGGAAAAAAGGTCCATTCTCGGTCATTCCACCAGAAATAGTAACAGACACAAAAAGGGGTTGAACTGTATTCTACGTTTGAAACTTGTGAGCAGTAGCATAGTAGCCAGGTTTGATGCCCTAACGATTGGCATTACTGCTCACAAGTTTCAAACTAGTGCCGATTCAACTCCTTTGTGTGTGTGTTCTTTGTGCTGCAGTGTCTGCTTCAGGACCACACCCTCTACTCCTGTTCTGCAGGGGACAGGGGGGAAGAACAATAGAGGGGAAGGGCTGACTTAGGGGGATGAGTGGCTGCTCTCTGCTCTGCTCCAGGCTCCTCTCCCTTTGCCCTACAAGCTGCTTGGGGGAGGGGGGGGGGGGGGCTGGAGCAGAACATCACTGCTGCTGCTCTGCCTCTTACATCTGAAAAGTGGTGGAGCTCTGTTCCAGGCCGTTCCCTCACAAATTAAAGCCTGCAGGTAATGGAGGACACCTCAGTCCGCTGATAAACATGACATATATAAAGGCAGTAGGGATGTGAATCGTTTTTCAACGATTAAAATTATCGTCCGATAATGTTTATATCGTCTTAAATCGTTATAGAACACGATACAATAGAAATTCTAACGATTTATCGTTAAAAATCGTTAAATCGTGTTAGTGCGCACTAACTCGAGTTAGTGCGCACTAACTCCCCGTTAGTGCACACTAACTCGATTTAGTGCGCACTAACTGAAAATGATACAAATAAACACTTTCCAGGTCACTGAAGGTCAGTTAGGAATGAATATGTGTTCCTATTGGCTGGCTGCCCTCTTATCTATTGATATTACCAAGGTTACCACTGAGGTGATGGTTGGGGGGATGGGAAATGGAACTGGAAACTAACGAACACCAACAGAAAATGAAACAAAGTGTTCACACTTCCCAGGTCAGTAAAGGTCACTTAGGAATGAATATGTATGTATGTATTCCTATTGGCTGGCTGTGCTCTTATCTATTGATGTTACCAATATGGTTAGGGGGATGTGAAATGGAAACAGTTGGAAGTTTGACAAAAAAAGTAATGTAATGATCAGCACTCACGTGACTAGAACTTGTTTGTTTATTATTTTTGTTAGCAGGCACCTGAAATGCTAGTGCATGTTGAATTTGCCAATCACTGTGCATTTTAGAAAGGTGGTCCTGGCTGGAACTGTACACAGTTCAAATATATGTAATTGATTGTTGGTAAGTGTATTTTTTAAGTAGCCACACTGGCACCAGTATGTTTACTTTTCCTCCTACTTAACTCACTAGCTCAGCTTTGTAAGAAGGGCTTCTCTGCTTGTGTGTTGTTTTTGTTTGGTGTGAGGAGAGCAGAAACATCAGATCTTTATTCAATCTACTACAGTCATCTCTTACAGTGCCCTATCCCTATTAATACCAGGAGTGTTGTGATCTTCCTGCACACAGTGCCCTAACCCTGATACCAGTCTGAGACAGCTCCCTCCCTGCATTACTAGTGAGAGGCTGGCTTCACAGACAGGGGGGAGCTGCCTGACCCTCACTCCTGACTTCCCCCATGTCCCAGCTAGTGAATGGTGTGTGGGTGAGGGGGGGGGGGGGAGGATGGTGAAGTCTGAGACAGCTCCCTCCCTGCATTACTAGTGAGAGGCTGGCTTCACAGACAGGGGGGAGCTGCCTGACCCTCACTCCTGACTTCCCCCATGTCCCAGCTAGTGAATGGTGTGTGGGTGAGGGGGGGGGGGGGGGAGGATGGTGAAGTCTGAGACAGCTCCCTCCCTGCATTACTAGTGAGAGGCTGGCTTCACAGACAGGGGGGAGCTGCCTGACCCTCACTCCTGACTTCCCCCATGTCCCAGCTAGTGAATGGTGTGTGGGTGAGGGGGGGGGGGAGGATGGTGAAGTCTGAGACAGCTCCCTCCCTGCATTACTAGTGAGAGGCTGGCTTCACAGACATGGGGGAGCTGCATGACCCTCACTCCTGACTTCCCCCATGTCCCAGCTAGTGAATGGTGTGTGGGTGAGGGGGGGGGGGGGAGGATGGTGAAGTCTGAGACAGCCCCCTCCCTGCATTACTAGTGAGAGGCTGGCTTCACAGACAGGGGGGAGCTGCCTGACCCTCACTCCTGACTTCCCCCATGTCCCAGCTAGTGAATGGTGTGTGGGTGAGGGGGGGGGGGGGGAGGATGGTGAAGTCTGAGACAGCTCCCTCCCTGCATTACTAGTGAGAGGCTGGCTTCACAGACAAGGGGGAGCTGCCTGACCCTCACTCCTGACTTCCCCCATGTCCCAGCTAGTGAATGGTGTGTGGGTGAGGGGGGGGGGGGGGAGGATGGTGAAGTCTGAGACAGCTCCCTCCCTGCATTACTAGTGAGAGGCTGGCTTCACAGACAGGGGGGAGCTGCCTGACCCTCACTCCTGACTTCCCCCATGTCCCAGCTAGTGAATGGTGTGTGGGTGAGGGGGGGGGGGGTGGATGGTGAAGTCTGAGACAGCTCCCTCCCTGCATTACTAGTGAGAGGCTGGCTTCACAGACAGGGGGGAGCTGCCTGTCCCTCACTCCTGACTTCCCCCATGTCCCAGCTAGTGAATGGTGTGTGGGTGAGGGGGGGGGGGGTGGATGGTGAAGTCTGAGACAGCTCCCTCCCTGCATTACTAGTGAGAGGCTGGCTTCACAGACAGGGGGGAGCTGCCTGACCCTCACTCCTGACTTCCCCCATGTCCCAGCTAGTGAATGGTGTGTGGGTAAGGGGGGGGGGGGGGGGATGGTGAAGTCTGAGACAGCTCCCTCCCTGCATTACTAGTGAGAGGCTGGCTTCACAGACAGGGGGGAGCTGCCTGACCCTCACTCCTCCGGGGTATTGTGATCTTCCTGCACACAGTGCCCTATCCCTGATACCAGGGGTGTTGTGATCTTCCTGCATGCAGTGCCCTATCCCTATTAATACCAGGAGTGTTGTGATCTTCCTGCATGCAGTGCCCTATCCCTATTAATACCAGGAGTGTTGTGATCTTCCTGCATGCAGTGCCCTATCCCTGATATCGGGATGTGTGCAAGAAGATCACAACACCCCCGGTATCAGGAATAGGGCACTGTGTGCAGGAAGATCACAACACCCCCAGTATCAGGAATAGGGCACTGTGTGCAGGAAGATCACAACACCCCTGGTATTAGGGATAGGGCACTGTGTGCAGGAAGATCACAACACTCCTGGTATTAATAGGGATAGGGCATTGTGTGCAGGAAGATCACAATACCCCTGGTATCAGGGTTAGGGCACAAGTTCTAGTCACATTGACTGATCACATTACTTGTTTTGTCAAGCTACCAACTGTTTCCATTTCCCATCCCCCATATACTGTCAGTAGGAAACTTGGTAACATGAATAAATAAGAGGGCAGCCAATAGGAATACATATTCATTCCTAAACTGACCTTAACTGACCTGAAAAGTGTCAAATTGTATCATTTTCAGTTAGTGCGCACTAACTCCCAGTTAGTGCGCACTAACTCCCATTAGTGCGCACTAACTCGAGTCAGTGCGCACTAATCGGAAAAAACGATTTTTAACGATTTTTTAACTAAAAAATCGTGCCTAAGACGATTTTCTTGCCCTGCCACACGATTTCTATCGTTAAGACGATATGGAAAACGATTCACATCCCTAAAAGGCAGTCTCTCTGTGGTTGTCCTCTCCTCCATCTTCCAACTGATTTCAGCTGGAACGAAGGAGAAAAGTCCAAGTTATCTCAGCTGTTCATCAGAGGCTGTGAATGAATCTTCTCCACCAGGATTCATTCCGCAGGACTCTGTTCACCACCAACCTATTCTTTGGAACTCTTGGTGGCCTCAAGGTGGTAAATAGCTCCTTGGCAGGGGTGCCATTTTCATGTAGCTCCTCTTCTGGTATTTATTTGGGAAGGCAGGGGGTGATCACACTTGGTCCCAGGGTTAAGTCCTTGCACAGTCTCAGCAGCACTGGGGCATGAATTCTCCAGTATGGGCGAGAGTGGAAAGATAGACCTCTAGGGCCCAAGTCATATGGCGTGATTCTTACTGTAGGTGCTGAATCACCAGGTGTATGCTGTGGATGTGTAGGTGTCAGAATAAACAGGCTAAACACTCTGGATGGGTGTTCTAAAATTTAAAAATTTTACTTCTGCAAATCTTCCAACGTAATTTATTTATTTAACAATTTTATAGCCAGCTCTATAAACATTTCTAGGTGACTTACATAATAACATGGCACCATACACATTTGTTCCTCAAGACTCATATTTACAAAACTTCTCTTTGTCTGTGCAAGCGTTCCTTAGTATTTGGGAATCAATACATCTCACCCTCTATCTAGACTAGAGCATGAAAAAGGAAGAATCCAAGGTAGAAAGAGGTCTCCTAGATATTGACAGAATTCCCTTCCAAAAAATACTTGAGGTACAGTTGCTCTCCAGACCATCCAACTCCCTTACTTTATCTTTCCTGAGATGAAGATTCCAGTGGGGTTCTCCAGATTAAAAATAACTCTTACTCACAGTTCGCCTTTCCAGATGGTAAAACAGAAGATCTCAGAATGAAAGGTCCAGGCAGCTGGGAAAATAGCCTTTTCTCTTTTCCCCACTCTTGGGCAGGAAGGATGATAGCAAACTTTCTCCTGAAACAAAAGACACAAATTGCTACAAGAATATTCAATAATCTACTGTCCCACAAAACAGTGATCTATATTTATAATAAATAAATTAAAAAAAAAGAGACAAAATGTCCAATCACTGTAATTATCTTACAAACAAGAATAACTTTTATTTGAGTGATATAATCAACATTTACTTCTTAAATACCACTGACAATGATCACATTTTTTTTTACATTTTTAAAAACATTTTTTTCACCATATTAAAAAAGATGTTTTTGGGGGTTGGTTGAAAGTTTCATATATTTCTGGAGGTGCAGGGACACCTACATCTGGATTTTAATCATTAACTTCCAACCACCTCCATTAAAGTGATTTTATCCAGTGTCTTTAACCAAGTGAAAAAGTCCCCAAAATAATTTTGTGTTCTAAAATCTTTAAATGTATATCAAACCTTTTTACTTTCACTTTTTTAATATCAATTCTTTATAATCTTAATATAAGTGGGAAACCTGTAAGATAATTACAGTGATTGGACATTTTGTCCCTTTTTTTTATTTATTATAATTATATACAAGAATATTCAGCCACGCAAAACAGAAATCAAATCACCACTGGGTGTGTCCTAGTGCTTCCCAGAGGCAGGGAGATTTTCCCTCCCTAAGCAAGGATCGGGGAATCAGCAAAACTAAAAAATAGCTTGAAACGGACTCTCCAAAACCCAGACTTACCACTGTTCATATACTAGATGTGAGATGGAACAGCAGATCTTCTCTCTTCCTATCCTGGATAACCAGGGGTGTATGGATTAGCTCATCAGGGATAAGGGAGACCAGGAAAGAAAAAAACAGCTCCTTCTCCCCTGACTGCTAATGAAAAATGCCACCTAGATCTCTGTTACAGCTTGCTGTTAAGCAGACTGGGGCCTACCACAGCAGCCAGTACACAGGGTTGTTGTAACAAGTGGTTTACTCCATTACTATTCTCTTCTACCCAGGTCTTTGACTAGGGCCATTTAGTGGAAATTCCAAAGGGTTTCTACAAAGGTATTACATATAGGGGTAGATTTTCAAAGGGTTACGCGCGGTAACTCCAGAAAACCTACCCCTGCGTGCGCCAAGCCTATTTTGCACAGGCTTGGCGGTGCGTGCAAGCCCCTGGACGTGCCATGGGCGGGCCTGGGGCGTGTACAGGGGCATGGCGGTGGTCCGGGGGCATGGCCGAGTGCCCCGACACAGCGGCACTGATAATTACAGTGATTGGACATTTTGTCCCTTTTATTTATTTATTTATTTATTTATTATAATTATATACAAGAATATTCAGCCACGCAAAACAGAAATCACCACTGTCTATCCACTGCGTGCATGTTATAAAATCCAGGGTCGGCGCGCGCAAGGGGGTGCACATGTGCACCTTGTGTGCGCCGAGCCCGAGGGGAGCCCCGATGGCTTTCCCCGTTCCCTCCAAAGCTGCTCCGAAATCAGAGCGGCCTTGGAGGGAACTTTTTTTTCGGTCCCCCCCACCTTTCCCTCCCTTCCCCTATCTAACCCACATCCCAGCCCTACCTAAATCCCCCCTTCCTACCTTATTTTATTTCTTATGCCTGCCTGAAGCTGGCGTATCTTGTGCGCGCCGGCAGGCGAACCTCCGGCACAGCAGAGGCCTCGGGACCATCCCCGGGACATACGCGCGTCCCCAGGTTTGCGCGCCGCTGAGCCTATCTATAATAGGCTCAGCGCACGCAGGGGCAGATTTTCTCAGGTTATGCGCGTATGTTACGCGCATAGCCTTTGAAAATCTGCCCCAGTATATTTTGCTTGGATTTTTAAAAAGCCAAGGAGAGCCAACATTGCTGTAACTATACCTTACTGTGTGCATATTGCATTTGCAAAGCTTCACATGGAACTATATCTTATTAGGTGGCAATGTTATGGTTGCTGCTACTGTCTCAAAGTCTTGACTCAATGTTCACTGTGAAGTTGCCTGTGAACTGGACTGTGTAAATATTTCTCTCCTAAAAATAAACAGACATCTGTTTGTAACCACAACTATTGCCTGAAGTCTGTACTTATTATCTAGGATCTTGCTTACCAGTGAGAGAGAATTCTAGTGGATTCCCTGAGTAAATTCCTTATCTGGAAAGGGAAAATTTTCTTTTGATTCCAGTCTAGAAAATCTGGGGCAAGTGAAAGCACTGCATAATTCAACTCTGTCTTTGTTGGTAGAAACTCTGAATCAAGCAAAGCTAATTAATTCTACCTCTAGAGCTCAAAGTACCTCAGCTTTCTGCAGCAACTTAACGAGATCTGCTCAGCTTTCTAAAAAAGCAGTATGTACCTTGTTCAGGCTTGTCTGTTTCAGATCTCTCCTGAAAGTTCATGGCTCAGAGACCAACTTCAACCCAGCTGCACTAACTCCCGGTCAGATTACTATTTTGTCTCCAGCCCTGGTTTTGCCTCCTGCTGAACCCTGGCCAAAACTACTCTTGGCAGAAACTTGGGTTAGTGCAGAGCACCACTATTTTGTAGAAAAATTGTAGATATGGAGAATAATGAACCAATGCTTATAGTTTACCAACCCTTCTTCTTTTTTTTTTTTTTAAATTGAAAATTTTTATTGAATGTCACAAAAATACAAAAAGCAAAAAGACAAACATCAGCGCTTCACATTCCATTTTCAGTATCAAAGTGTAATTTCTCCCTCATCACCACATCCCCAACCTGCATGAGAAATAGCGCGCAAATACAGATACAGAAATAAATATAAATAAAGGCGTTGTTATAAAGCAATGACTCAGAAGGATGGCAGTAGCAAAATGATAACCAACCTCTAAGTGTCTAAGGCCTGGATTTATCAAAATGCGATAAGTATAGCATGCGATCGCAAAAGGGGTGTGTTTTATGCTAATAGACAGTTTATCGCAATTTGCATTAATTTCCTATGTAAAGAGCTAAGTTAGCACAAATTGTGATAATGTTTTCATATTTTGTGATAAGTGCCAGACCTGTTGTATTTCCTGCATACAACCACTGGGGGACCATGTTTAATGTTCCCAGGGAGCTCAGACACGAGAGAGAGAGAGAGAGAGAGAGAGAGAGAGAGAGAGAGAGCGCAAGCCTAGCCTGTAGAGGCAAAAACTCACAGTAAAAACTTGTTAAAATATATCTGAAGCAGAAAGCCTGTGAGGGTTTCAGTTGGACCGTTAGATGATCGAGGGGTTAAAGGGGCACTTAGAGAAGATAAGGCCATTGCGGAAAGATTAAATGATTTCTTTGCTTCGGTGTTTGCCGAAGAGGATGTTGGGGAGGTACCCGTAATGGAGAACGTTTTCATGGGTAATGATTCAGATGGACTGAATCAAATCATGGTGAACCTAGAAGATGTGGTAGGCCTGATTGACAAACTGAAGAGTAGTAAATCACCTGGACCAGATGGTATACACCCCAGAGTTCTGAAGGAACTAAAAAATGAAATTTCAGACCTATTAGTACAAATTTGTAACCTATCATTAAAATCATCCATTGTACCTGAAGACTGGAGGATAGCAAATGTAACCCCAATATTTAAAAAGGGCTCCAGAGACGATCCGGGAAACTACAGACCGGTTAGCCTGACTTAAGTGCCATGAAAAATAGTGGAAGTTGTTCTAAACATCAAAATCACAGAACATTTAGAAAGATATGGTTTAATGGAACAAAGTCAGCATGGCTTTACCCAGGGCAAGTCTTGCCTCACAAATCTGCTTCACTTTTTTGAAGGAGTTAATAAACACGTGGATAAAGGTGAACCGGTAGATGCAGTATACTTGGATTTTCAGAAGGCATTTGACAAAGTTCCTCATGAGAGGCTTCTAGGAAAAGTAAAAAGTCATGGGATAGGTGGCGATGTCCTTTCGTGGATTGCAAACTGGCTAAAAGACAGGAAACAGAGTAGGATTAAATGGACAATTTTCTCAGTGGAAGGGAGTGGACAGTGGAGTGCCTCAGGGATCTGTATTTGGACCCTTACTTTTCAATATATTTATAAATGATCTGGAAAGAAATACAATGAGTGAGATAATCAAATTTGCAGATGACACAAAATTGTTCAGAGTAGTTAAATCACAAGCAGATTGTGATAAATTGCAGGAAGACCTTGTGAGACTGGAAAATTGGGCATCCAAATGGCAGATGAAATTTAATGTGGATAAGTGCAAGGTGATGCATATAGGGAAAAATAACCCATGCTATAATTACACAATGTTGGGTTCCATATTAGGTGCTACAACCCAAGAAAGAGATCTAGGTGTCATAGTTGATAACACATTGAAATCGTCGGTTCAGTGTGCTGCGGCAGTCAAAAAAGCAAACAGAATGTTGGGAATTATTAGAAAGGGAATGGTGAATAAAACGGAAAATGTCATAATGCCTCTGTATCGCTCCATGGTGAGACCGCACCTTGAATACTGTGTACAATTCTGGTCACCGCATCTCAAAAAAGATATAATTGCGATGGAGAAGGTACAGAGAAGGGCAACCAAAATGATAAGGGGAATGGAACAACTCCCCTATGAGGAAAGACTAAAGAGGTTAGGACTTTTCAGCTTGGAGAAGAGATGGCTGAGGGGGGATATGATAGAGATGTTTAAAATCATGAGAGGTCTAGGACAGGTAGATGTGAATCGGTTATTTACTCTTTCGGATAGTTGAAAGACTAGGGGGCACTCCATGAAGTTAGCATGGGACACATTTAAAACTGATCGGAGAAGGTTCTTTTTTACTCAACGCACAATTAAACTCTGGAATTTGTTGCCAGAGAATGTGGTTAGTGCAGTTAGTATAGCTGTGATTAAAAAAGGATTGGATAAGTTATTGGAGGAGAAGTCCATTACCTGCTATTAAGTTCACTTAGAGAATAGCCACTGCCATTAGCAAAGGTAACATGGAGTTGACTTAGTTTTTGGGTACTTGCCAGGTTCTTATGGCCTGGATTGGCCACTGTTGGAAACAGGATGCTGGGTTTGATAGACCCTTGGTCTGACCCAGTATGGCATTTTCTTATGTTCTTAATGGCCACTCCCTAGATAAGTATTTATATCCCTATGGGAGGCCCACCTAGTAACTCAAGGTGAGGTTTAGGTATTATTGTAGGGGGTTAGGGGCCACTTTGACATTCAAAGTGAGACATACGAACAGAACAGTGGCCTCTTGTGAAGATTTGATGACCCTCGGAGTGAGGAAACTCACTCAAAGATGAGATTTGTGGAATGTTCTCTCCACTAGCTTGATGTTACCCAGGTAGAGAGTCCATCAAGGTAGTTGGAGAGAACATTGCACAAGTCTCATCTTTGAGTGAGTTTCCTCACTCTGAAGGTCATCAAATTATCACAAGAGACCACTATTCTGTTCGTACGTCTCACTTTGAATGGCAGTGGCCCCTATCCCCTACATTAATACCTAAACCTCAAGTTACTAGGTAAGCCTCCCATAGGGATATAAATACCTACCTAGGGAGAGAACATTACAGTTAGTCTCTCTCTCTCTCTCTCTCTCTCTCTCTCTCTCTCTCTCTCTCTCTCTCTCTCTCTCTCTCTCTCTCTCTCTCTCATATATACTGAAAACATTGTAGCTAAAGTCCATGCAATAGGACTTTGTAAACCCAGCCCACTCCTCTTTTTCGGATTTGCATCGCACCATACAATATGGTGCTAACTCATGCGAAAATGCCTTAGCGCATTTTGATAAATGAGGAGGTAAGACTCATCTAAAGATTATCAAAATATGAAAGCAACTAGCATAATACCTCTCCTATTCCAAATAAAAACATCTTAGGGAAAAAACAAATGAAGCAAGTGAGGATATAACTAAGTACTCTGCATGTAGAATCCCACCAGCTAATATATGGCGTCCAGAATCTTTTGAATGATAAGCGATTGTGGATGGAAGCTGTAATATAAGCCATACGATAACTACTTCTTAATCTCTGTAGCACAACATTAAGGGAAGGAACATCCGTCCGCTTCCAAAAGAAAGCCAACTCACAATGCACCACAGTAAATACCTGCTGACACAAGCACTGTTGAAATTTATGAATTACATCTGTTGGCATATTGAGCAGAATAAAACCAGGTTTTGCACAACCCCCAAACCCAAAGCACTCTGGACCCAATCTGTGATCTGTGTCCAAAAACAAGAGACCAATCTACAATCCCACCAAATATGGATGAAAAAGTACCAACACCCCCACACTCCCGCCAACAAAGCTCAGAAATGGTGAGATACATACGATGTAGTTGTTCTGGGGTCAGGTACCAACGAAAAAGAAGTTCATAGCAATTCTCTTGCAGCAATGCAGAGAGAGAGCATTTACTAGCAGAGAGAAAAACAATATCCCAAGTTTCTGGAGGCACAGAAATACCTAAGCCCTGCTCCCAAGCAATAATATGTTTAAAAGGTTCCTTAATGACACCATTAAGTAATTTATATACCTTAGATAGTAATCCCCGCATCCTATCAATCTCATCACAATAATGGTCAGAGATTTACCCTGTTGTAGACAGGAGAGGATATTCTTGGAAAGTATGAAATGGCACACCTGAGCATATGCCAAGAAGTCTGAGGGCCCCAAACTGTATCAGCCAAGTTGGCAAAATTCATTAAAGATCCTTGAAAATGAAGATGTTCAAAGCAGGTAATGCCTCTGGAGCACCAATTCACAAAGGTACTGTTCTGCATGCCTATAGCAAAATCATCATTATTTGAAAGATGGGAGGAATAACAATAGCATCTCTTGCCAACCAGCACCGTTTTCCATTGAGACCAAACACGTATTGTTGTGTTTAGTGCAAATTGAAAACACAAAAATGGTCTCCATGTACAGCAAGATTGTGAAGATTTGAAGATTGTGAAGATTGTGAAGATTGTGAAGGGCGGAGAGCAGCAGTTTACCTTCCAAATGCTGTTCCAGCAACACCCATTGTTTCACAAAAGCTTTCGTATGAATATCCAAGAGAGCCCGTAACTGAGAGACTGCATAGTACCAGTCCAAGTTAGGGACCCCCAAACCCCTTCTGACTTTGAGCCAATATATGACCAAACATGTTAATCGTGGTGGTATGCGTCTCTTAATAAAATAAAAAAAAAATTTCTGCCATAAACGTAGAATAGCGGGAGGCACATAGATTGGAAGAGTTATAAATAAATACAATAAGCGGGGTTAAACATTCATTTTGACAATAACTAGTTATGCGATCCAACCATGAGAAATGCTCCCTAGCCAAATCCATATCAATAGCTTTTACTAAAGGAAAATAGTTTAAAGAAAGTAGCTCGTATCCTAAACGTACTCCCAGATACTTAATGGAGTGCTTGGCCCACTTGAAAGGGAATTGCAATTTAAGTTCCTGAACCTCAGAATCCCCCTACATGATATTCAAAATCTCCGATTTGCCAAGGTTAACCTTAAAACCAGAGACTGCACTAAACTGTTCCATTTCAGAAAGAACACCCGTCAGGGAGGTAAAGGGATCCATGAGAGTAAACAATATATCATCAGTGAAGAGAGAGAGTTTGAGGTTCAAATCCCCAACCCTCACACTTGAAATCTGAGAGGATGCCCTAACCTTAGATGCAAAAGGTTCCAAAAATAAAGCAAAAAGAAGTGGAGAAATTGAACATCCCTGCCCCGTGCCCCTTCCAACCTTAAACCGTAAGCCATATCCCCTGTTGGCTTTAACACAAGCCATGGGTTCTTGATAAAATTTGCCAACCCATTGCATAAGGGAGGGCCCGAACCACATTTTTTCTAATGTTTTAAATAAAAAAGACCAATGCACCATTTCAAATGCGTTTTCTGCGTTGATAGAGAGCAAAATAGAGGAAACATTGGTCTTCTTTACCCACCAAATGAAATCAACAATTTTGCGGACATTGTCCACTGCCATGCGCTGGGATATAAAACCCACCTGATCATCATGTACCAGGTCAGCTATAACTTTATTTAAACGTTCTGCTAGTATTCTGGGCAAAATTTTCAGATCTAAATTAATAAGGGAGATTGGGCGATATGACCCACACAGAGAAGGATCATGCCCTGGCTTAGCAATAACAGAAATGCCTGCAACATTGAAATCATTTGGGAGGGATGCACTGTCTCAAATGTGGTTAAACATAGCTGTAAGAGGGGCAACCCGATAGGAAGAAAAGTGTTTATAATAGCTACTGATAAACCTGTCAAGGCTGGGGGACTTACCCAACTTAAGTAAATGAATAACTTGTCACCTTTAATGTACTAATGGAACGATCTAAAAACTGTTGCTGGTCAGTAGTAAGAGATGGTAAAGATACATTAGACAAACAACTATCAATAACATCCCCAGCAATAGAAGTATCCTTGCCATAGAGGGAGGCATAAAAAGATGAAAAACATGTCCTGATATTGGAAAATGAGGTGACCATCTCTCCTTTTTCATTCTTAATTTTAGCTATGAAGTTCTGAGTATATATTACCTTCAAATTCCTAGTCAAAAAAACTCCCAGCTTTATCCCCTTCAAAAGTTTTCTGTTTGGCCATCTCAAGCTTATGAGCCAAGAGATCAGTATCTAATGTATTAAACTCAGAGCGGGCGACACAAAGTTGTTGGACTATCTTAGGGGGTTGATTTAGCATGAAGACAAGTTGGTGATTTTATGTAACAAAGTAAACCTCAGTTTTTCTCTCTCTCTCTCTTTCTTACAAAAGGATGCCTGAGACATCAAAATGCCCCTCATGACTGCTTTGGAGGCCTCCCAAACCATCCCAGGGAAGAAGTATTCAGCTGAAAATATTCCTGAAGCTGGGAACTAAGGATCTTACAAAATTTCTCATCCTTTAATAAATCATTTAGCTGCCAGAATCTTTGTCCCACATCACACTCCTGTTGATATAAAACAATCCAAATAGGCACGTGATCAGACTATGTTATATTACCTATCCCAACCTCTTGCACCCTATTTTGCAGCCTCTTATCAACTAAGAAATAGTCAATACAAGAGTATGTCCCATGTGGAGAAAAGTAAAAAGTATACATCCGTGATGTAGGGTGGGGTTGCCTCAATATATATCTACTATACTCCACTTAGCCATCAAAGAGCTGAGTACCCACCTTGCCCCAAGTGCAGATCTGGAAGCCCCAGAAGAGTTATCCAGTTTTGAGTTAAGAGAAAAATTAGTCTCCCCCCTAAAATTAACAATCCCTCCATGTTGGGCAGTATAGTTCCATCCAAAAAAGAATACTGGTCAGAACTAGGAGCATAAATGTCGACAATAGTAAGAATGTCTCTAACCACCTGTATTTTCACCAAGAGATATCTTTCCTGAGGTTCAGCCATTGTAGAAATAAGCTCAAAAGTGAGTTGCCTAGAGATCAAAATGCCAACCCCCGCATAATTTCCTCCCTTAGTATTAGCCGCTAAAAATCTCTTAAAGACAATACATATTCATGCTTCTTTCTTAGATGAGTCTCCTATAGTAGGGCTATAGAGAATCTATAATGTGAGAACTCCTGTTCTAGAAGATTGCACTCCTTGTACGTATTTAGTCCCTTAACATTAAGGGAAAAATTCCGCAGAGTCATCAGAAAGAAGAATAATATGAAAAATCTGAAAAGACACTAAGAGGCTCATATCAAAAATAATCTGAAGTGGTTTCACCCATCTACCACCACCCCCCAAGCTTGATAGTAATGCAGGAATTTCCCACCCACGTATCCCCAAAACCGAAACACAGATCACTACCTCCACTCGGTGGACTACTCTTTCCTTAGGGGACCTAAATCATACCAACCAAAATGTACCCCCAGCCAAACTTCCCCTAAGTTAAGACATTAATAACAAAATAAAGTAAAATAGACCATTGAAATAACTGCAAAAAAACAAACAAAAAAAACAGCTTTCCCTTAATGGGAGCACCAAGCCAACAATAAGCATATCAAAAACATGCAGCGCATTAGAAAAACAAGAGTTTAGCAGATTATAAAAGTAGATCAAGACCAAACATCCTAGAGCAGAAAGAAGGCAGGTGTAATTATCAGCCTGGAGCAGAAGTAGAAAGGCCATCATCCCCTGAGTGACGTCACAGTCTTCAGCCCCCTTTTCTAACCCGATGCCAGCGCGGTGGGGCATCATGCTTAGTCGAGCTGTCGGCCATCTTTGAAATGGTAAAGTTGACTGGTAAATTCTCTTGTTTGAAGATCTCTGCCACTTCGGCCTCGTAATTTAATCCGATATGAGACTCCCTTCAGCATGAATTAAAGGCTGAAAGGAAAAGTCCATCTATAGCGAATGTTTTTGGTACGAAGAACATTAGTGATTTCCTTTAGTTCATATCTCTTGCGTACAATTGAAGGCGCCAAATCGTTAAAGATGGAAAACTTGTGACCTTCCCAAAGCCAATCATTTTGCTTTCTGGGCACAGTATAAAGTTACTCCTTAAGGGCATAGCTGTGCAGATAAAAAATAATGTCCTGAGCTTTATTAACAGTCTTAGGGCCCAAGGCTTTATGAGCCCGCTCAATTTTTATTTCCAGTAAGGATCCCATATCTGAGGCTGCACTATCATCAGCGGCTTTGAGTAAAAGCATGCATACCATCGACACGACAGTAATACAATTACTGTATTCAGGCACTTCTGGAATACCTCGAATCCATAGGTTGCATCTACGAGAGTGTTTTTCTAAGTCCTCCAACTTTTCTGCAAGCAAAACACTCTCATTTTGCAAGGCTGTCTGTTGATCTATCACTTTTTTAAGCGCGTCAGCCTGGCTGTTCACACGAATATCCATTTTGTCAACTCAGGCACCCAAAACCCGCCATGTCCTCTCAGATTTCAGCAATCGTTGTAAATAGATCCTGTTTATGTTGTTTCATATCGGTTTGTATTTCCATGAACCAGCTCCACATCTCATCCCGAGTCGGTATATTAGGGATACCCGATGGTAGGTGGGTAAGAAGAGAGGCCCTGTCGGAATCTCCACAGTCTGCATGAAGCACGGCCTGTCTGCCATTGTCCTCTGAAATTTCAGCAGCATATTTGCTAAAAGAAAATTGCTTTAAATCTGCCATTTTTTGTTTTGCAGCCATCAATAAGGTAAAAAAGGAAATATAAGCGAGGAACAGCTCACCGATGAGTGCAAATGATAAAGTTATGTGATGGATTCAACTAGGTAGGAGCAGGAGAGCTGCAGTTAAGCGTCCAGCCCAGTTAGTGATGTCAGTGCGCTCCCAGTTTACCAACTCTTCTAGCCAATGTAGTTGTGACAAGAAACACCATTTTCCAGGTAAGGAACTTTAAGGAATCTGATTCTAATTGTTCATAGGACGGCTTCATCAGTTCTGCCAAGACAATATTGAGATTCCATAGCACTAGTGGCTTGGCAACTGGAGGTCATATATGCCATAAGCCTTTCATGAACTTCAACACTATAGGCTGTATGGAGATCTGCTTACCATCCACTTAAGTGTGATAAGCAGCAGTGGCACTGAGATGCACCTTAACTGACAATGTACTGAGGCCCAACGATGAAAGGGAGAATAAGTACTGGACTAGATCCCGTGGTGCACAGTCTCACAGTTTCAGGAAGTCTGCTTGATACAAGATGAAAACTGATTCCATTTAAGTGTATGATCTCCTAGTAGATGGCTTTCTGGTTGAAATCAGAATATCCTTAACTTTCTTGGACAGTGACAATAATGAGACTAACAAGCACTCAACATCCATGCTGTCAAATTGAGAGAGGGGAGGTTTGGATGACATAGACCACCCTCCTTGAGTCAGTATTGCGATTAGATCCCAAAGGGATTGGTGGACAGATTGACAACTGTTGTCCTCTAACACAAATAAGTTGATTGTTGAGTGACCTTAGAGGTCAAACAACCTGTTTGATAACCTTTAATCTAAAGACCACTCATGGAGTGCAAAAAACTCTGCTGAGTTTATCCACCAGCATGTTGGAGATCACGGGAAGAAAGTGCTATATTCAGTGGTCCGTGGGCTAATTCCACAAACCACCACCCTTACCGCCAGACCCAGATTGGCTGCCAGTGCCATGAAGCACCATCATCTCAGCACATCAGGGAGCTTCTGAACTCCCCTGTGGCCAGACACCACCAACTCCTGCATGCCACGCTGTTCCCTAGGTAAGAACATAAGAAATTGCCATACTGGGTCAGACCAAGGGTCCATCAAACCCAGCATCCTGTTTCCAACAGTGACAATCCAGGCTACAAGTACCTGGCAAGTATCCAAAAATTAAGTATATCCCACACTACTGATGCTAATAATAGCAGTGGCTATTTTCTAAGTCAACTTGATTAATAGCAGGTAATGGACTTCTCCTCCAAGAACTTATCCAAACCTTTTTTGAACCCAGCTACACTAACTGCACTAACCATATCTACTGGCAACAAATTCCAGAGCTTAATTGTGCATTGAGTGAAAAAGAATTTTCTCTGATTTGTCTTAAATGTCCTTCTTGCTAACTTCATGGAGTGCCCCCTAGCC
Organism: Rhinatrema bivittatum; assembly: GCF_901001135.1. Classification (NCBI taxonomy): domain Eukaryota; kingdom Metazoa; phylum Chordata; class Amphibia; order Gymnophiona; family Rhinatrematidae; genus Rhinatrema; species Rhinatrema bivittatum. Next base: position 72,512,200 of record NC_042617.1, on the reverse strand, counting down.
CTTCTATTATCTGAAAGAGGAAATAACCAATTCACATTTATCTGTGGTAGACCTCTTATGATTTTAAAGACCTCTATCATATCCCCCTTCAGCCGTCTCTTCTCCAAACTGAACAGCCCTAACCTCTTTAGTCTTTCTTCATAGGGGAGCTGTTCCATCCCCTTTATCATTTTGGTCGCCCTTCTCTGTACTTTCTCCATCGCAACTATATCTTTCTTGAGATGTGGCTACCAGAATTGTACACAGCATTCAAGGTGCAGTCTCACCATAGAGCAATACAGAGGCATTATGATATCCTCTGTTTTATTCACCATTCCCTTCCTAATAATTCCTAACATTCTGTTTGCATATATGCATTGCGCTGCCACATATAAAGGGACAGGGGCGGGAAAGTCACGAATACTGCCCTAAAAAAAGGGCAATTCCACAACAACAAGACACCTCAGCAAAAAGTCCCACTGCAAAGTGTAGAGCCTGTTGCCACAGTGTCTTGTTTTCAACCAGCCTTATCTTCAGTGATTTGTCCTCATATTCATCGTTGTCTTCTGTTGTGTTCCGCGGTTGTGGCGACCCACGACCGCGGCCCTCTACCTTATCCACGGTGTTCCTTCGCCGCAGGAGCCCCGGGGGAGGGCTCCGATTCAGGCCGTCGCTCCTGTGCAGCCTCCTGAGCTGCTCGCTGCAGGGGGAGCCGTCATGCTCCCCCCTCGCGGCGTCCAGCGACATCTCTCCTCCGTGGGGCAAAATCCAAGATGGCCGCCGCCATCTTTAGGCGCAAGGCCGCGCCTCCTCATTAGCTTTAAAGGGACATGATCCCTTTAACCAGGCTCAGCTGTTCCCTATGAGCTAGAGCAGAGGAAGTATAAAAGGAGACTTCCTCTGCTCATTCCTCGACTTGGCAACGTCTTCGATCGCTGACTAGTCTGCTTGCTTCGGTGAGTTCCTTGAGCTTGGCTTCTGGTTCCTGCTTCGTCTTGGTGTTCCTGGTTCCTGACTTTGGATTGGCTTACGGTGATTCTCTGGTTCCTGACTTCGGATTGCAAGTGGTGATTCTCTGGCGAACGACTTCGGACTGGTGAGCGATGACCCTCTGGCACCCGACCTAGGACTCCTTCAAGACTACCGTCTCCAAGGGCCCACCTAAGTTCCAGTGGCCCGGGTCCCTATGGGCTCCTCCCGGGGGGGCCCGCGGGTTTCCAGGGTGAAGCTCCAGTCAGCCCTTGCACTGTCACTTGACCTCTCAAAGGTCCACCTAAGTCCCAGCGGTCTGGGTCCCTACGGGCTTCTCCTGGGGGGACCACAGACTTCCAGGGGTGAAGACGCAGCTCCTCTTCCTGGCTCTTCATCCGCCTCCACAGTCGCAGCAGTCTCTAGCGCCCAGGGCCAGCTGGTCCTGTCTCCTGCTCTGCCTCGCCACCCGATGAGAGAACCTATGGATAATCTGAACGGTATACCATCCTCCCGTCGGCCAAGGGTTCACAAGCCTGAGCATAACAGTCTTCAGTGTTCCTTGTCTTCTGTCCTTCGCCTGACATCCCTTCCTATCTGTCCCTTCCCTTTGGACGGATACCAGGATCAACCTTAGCCTGACCTCGGATTACGTTTTACTGCTGCATGCCCCTGACCACTGCCTGTTCCCCATCCTGCTTGTCTGATGCCTGCCTCTGACCACTGTCTGCTTCTTGGCACACTTGACTGCTGCCTGACACGACCACATTTACTCGTGGAATGGAATGAGTAAATGTTAATTAATTGTTTACTCTTCTGAAAAGTACAAACACCAGAGGACACACAATGAAGTTACTAGGTAATATATTTAAAACTAATAAAGAAAAATATTTTTACTCCATGCATAATTAAGCTCTGGAATTCATTGCCAGAGGATATGGTGAAAGCTATTAGTGTAGCTGTGTTTAAAAAAGGTTTGGACAAGTTCCTAGAGGAAAAGTCCATTTACCATAATTAAGGTAGAGTTGCAGAAATCCAGTGCTTATTCTTGGGATAAGCAGCCTGGAATCTATCTACCCCTTGGGATCCTGCCAGGTACTTGTGACCTGGCTTGACCACTGTTGGAAACTGGATTCTGGGCTTTATGGACCTTTGGTCTGACCCAGTATGGCAAGTCTTATGTTTTTATGTTATGTTCTTATGCTTCTCGACACACCTGATTGCTGCCCGCCTACGACCCTGTTGTCAAGGACCTCCTCTCCTGCCCACAGCAGAGACCCCACCTAAGACCTGCTGGTCTCAGCACCTGAAGGCTCAACTCGAGGAGATTGAGGACTGGTATAGGCGAAGCTTCAGCTGGATCTCTGCTTCGTCTGGGTCTGCCCCCTGACGGTGGGAACCTGTGGGGTTCCTTCCTGCAGGTTGTGCCAATCTCACCTCAGCCTAAGGTTTCTTGAGCGCAACAGGTTGCCGAGGCCATGGACCCAGTGGGCTTGTTTTCCCTACAGGCCATCCTAGGCTTTGCCCACAGGCTGCACGAACAGCAGCAAAATTTGCAGCTCCTGGCTACTTCCATGGATCAGTTAACCTTCCGTCTGAACAATCTGACCAGTGCTGCGGTGCCGCCCCCACCAGCACTAGGATCACCTCCTCTCAAAATCACCGACCGATTCCACAGTTACCAACCAATTCCAAAGTTACCGGCTCCATCCCAGTATGGCGGGGACTTCAAGAATTGTCAGGGATTCCTGAATCAGTGTCAAATGCACTTCCAACTGCAGGTACTACTGTTCCTGAATGACCAGGCAAAGACCACCTATATATTGTCTCTGTTGGACAGCACCGCTCTGGCTTGGGCACCTCCCATCTGGGAGAGAGGAGACCCGCCTCTGCTCAACCTGCAATAATTCACGGAGCAATTCAAGTTTGTCCTCGAGGAGACAGGCCATGCAGCAACAATGGCATCTGACCTACTCCACCCATACCAAGGGTCTAGAACCCTGGCAGAGTACGCCAAAGACTTTCCGACTCTAGCAACTGATCTATATTGGCAGGAAGATAGCCTAATCACCATATTCCTTGAAGGTATCTTGCCCACAATCAAGGATGAGCTAGCTGTCCGAGACTTTCCCACCTCCTTGGAGGAACTCATAGCCCTGACTGGGAAAATAGATCGCCTTCGATAACAGAGCTCGTGAGAACCATCCTGCAAGAAGGAGTGTTGCTTTCGCACCAAAGTTCCAGAATCCTCTTTTGCCCCCAACTGCTGTTATTGTTTGTAAGGTTTTGGGTGGACCCTTGGACACTGTGGCAGCTAAACATGCCCACAGGGGGAAGTCCCGTGAGGGGCCACAGGTCAGGCTCAGCTTTGGGACACACAACACAGAGTTATATCTTTTATTAGACAGAGTTGAGAAGCCACCAGAGGTGGCAGTAGTGAATAGAGATGAAGCCTGGCTGGGCTTAGGGTTCCTCAGGATACTGGAACAGCGATTCCCTCTATGGCTGTGCTGTAGTGGAGAAAACTGAGATAGTGAGTATAGTGGAGCATACACAGAGGTCTGGTATAGAGCCTCATTGGTAAAGTTACTCTCACAGCAGTCTCTCTCGGAAGGTGACACAGAACCTGGAATAGAAGAGTGAGTATCTGGTTCCAGGTAACAGCTCTGAGGAAATAAAGTTGGTAACTCACTGATGTAGGCAGCGGCTTCTTCCAAGCAGAAGAGATAAGTTCAGGCAGTGAGTCAGGGAACATGGGCCCTCGAGGAGAGAGTACCGGTTCCTGATAGCACCTGAAAGAAATGAGAGAGGCCCCCGAGGAGTGGGTACCCTGTTAGGATAAAGTCCAAAAGTTGGAGAGGCAGAGTAGCTAGGTTCGGAGAGTGAATCCCATCCGTAAGGAGTTCCCTTGCTAACTCGATTAGCTAGCAAAAAGTGTAGGCTTTTGTATCCGGGATGCGTCATGTCATCACAGGGGGATGTCCCTGAAGTTCGCGCCAAAGAGAGAATAAGAAGCAGGACCATGCGGCACGCGCGCCCTATGCAGCGCCCAAGCTGGACCGGGGACGCAGAGAGGACGGCAGGCAGAAGAATTACAAAGTACCAAAAACAGAGACCGGGAAAAAGAAGGTACATGTTCTTGCAGAAGCTCATCAAAAATACATCCGTGGGGCCCTTGCCACAGTGCATAAGAACTCCCGCACATGCTCAGTACAGTAAAAACTCTATGAGCTCAGAGAGATGGGTCCATTCAGAGCCACTGGATGAGATCAGTCATGTATTATGGCTAATTTAACCCTGCTTGTTGATGGAGTATCAAATCTTGATACATGCTTGCTTTAAAAATTTGAGTCAGCTTTGCTTTTGTCTTTTGTGACCTGGCAGTTTCTTTCTGCTCCTTTTGGCTCTCAACTCCATCAAAGCCACCCTGAGCAACATAAGCCTTCATTAGCAACTTCCCAGTGTTTTTTATCCATCTATTTTAATTTCTCCTTCCTAATTCTGCCCACTCCAGAATCCAGCTAACATGGACCATAGCTATGGCCTCTAGGTGTCACCGTTGAGCAATGGCTGAGACTTTTCTCCTGAGAGGCTGTGAATGCTGCCTCTGCAGCATCCCCTGCTCCATTCAGCCAGGGGAGTAAAAGCTGGGCATCTTTTTCCGTGGAGTTCTTAGGCTGATCCCATCAACTTTGCTTTAGTGGCAAACTACCTTTCAGCCCAAAATGTAACTTTAGTTATTTGTAGTTAATTTGCAAAAAAAGACACACAATTTCCATTGGGCGAAACTTTTTGAAACTCACAAGCTCAACCATGGTTAGTTTTCAAAAAATAAAAATTGCATTTTAACTTAAGAGTTGTATTTAAAAATTATTTTATAGAAAGAGTCAGAATAATTGTTTGAACTATTTTCAAATTAACACCCAGGAAGAAAAAACAGAAGACACAGAAGCAAGCAGTGAGGGCATGTGTACTGGTAAATTCACTGTAACTATGTTGGAGCGGCAGTATTTCCCTACATTGCCTGTTTTCTCCCTGACTAAAGTGTGGATTACATGTTAGTCCACTTGACATTCCATATCACCTTATTTTGTTTCTGTTTTGTTAACCTTTATTTCTGCGTGTTTTCTCCCCAATAGGCTCCAGACCCCAGACAAGAGAGTCCCCATGGGTTTCCAAGACTGCAGTTCTCTTTCGCTTCTCCTGGTTGGTTAAGGCTGCTTTTTGACACAGTTGATTGTTTAATTTTGCTGGATCACCTGCAATGTCAAGTAAAGGGTCTCTGGATCATTTCTGTCTTGGTTCTGCTTTTGTCTGTCTTTCTCCTCTCAGTTCCACTCACACTGTAGATCCTTTCTCTGTACTGTAGCCTCTGCTCTTCCTACCTTCTTGCCCTTATTAGGTCATTCTTCAGTCTATGCCGCCACTGATACAATTACCGATGTTGCACTGTGTAATTTATGCACTTGTCTTGAGCAAGTCAACCCATAATTGTTTCATCTCTAATTCCTATAACCAAAAGGTTTAACTGGTCCTTTTGAGAGAGAAGTTTCTCAACACCTACAATTTGATGTTCTCTGTAAGATTTTTTTTAACCCTGACCTCCCTTTGCCTTCTCTGTCTTCCTTGTGTTAACATTTATCCAGAACTATCATGTCTTATTTTTCCAGTGCTTACAAATCTTTCATCATCTGCATATTACCGATGCCCATCATCATCTTGACCTTGTTTCTGCTAAGATATTTATTGATGCTGTTATTCACATCTTTATTACTGCAACTCACTTCTCTCAACTTCAGTTGATCTTGAACGTTGCTGCTTACTTTTTTTTTCCAAAAGCAGACAGCTCTGGAATTTGTTGCCAGAGGATGTGGTTAGTGCAGTTAGTGTAGCTGGGTTCAAAAAAGGTTTGGATACGTTCTTGGAGGAGAAGTCCATTAACTGCTATTAGTCAAGTTTACTTAGGGAATAGCCACTGCTATTACTGGTGTCAGTAGCATGGGATCTTCTTAGTGTTTGGGTACTTGCCAGGTACTTGTGACCTGGATTGGCCACTGTTGGAAACAGGATGCTGGGCTTGATGGACCCTTGGTCTGACCCAGTATGGCATGTTCTTATGATGTTCTTATGTTTCAAAATCTAGGTCAAAACTGTACTAATTTTCAAAATCATCTATGGAGTTACACCTGCTTGTGTCTCTGACTTTATTTCTTTCCATTTCTTCTGCTCTTATTCTGACTTCATTTTCTTTCTGCTTGAATGCACTCCTTTTTTTTTTCCCCCCACAGTTGCTGACATAGTTGCCTATTGCTGTGCATTCTGCCTGGAATGACCTATCAGTGTTTCTTCACCTCTCTCCATGTCTTCTTATCCTCTCTTAACACTTTCTTGTTCTACATTCTAACCTTTGTGCATACACCTGAAAAAAACAACCCTGTACATATGCCCAAAACAAACTGTTATCACAAAATTAAAGCACTGCCACTGGCAACGTATAGCAGGCTAGGAAACAGAGGTGCCTCTGACAGGGTTTCCCCTGAGTAAAGGATTTTCAGGACAAAACGCTGTGAGGGGACCCTTTCTTCCCTCTCCTACTGTAAGTTGCCAGTGGCAGTGCTTTAATGATATAATAAAGTGTTGAGTTGGTTGTTGTTTTTTTATCTTTGGGCATATGGCTGAGAAGCATTTCAGCTTTGTTCAGCTTTGCATCCCTTCTGCTTTTCCCTCTCTAGTCTGACTCCCTGCTTGCCTTATCCTGATGTACTGTGCCTTACTGGCTCTTTTATCTATTATATATGTGATTGAAAGTGTTCTGAAGTACATTTGTTTGTACGCAAGAGGCCTTGGAAAACAGAAGTGTGCTGTAATCCGCTGCAAAGACGCATGCCGCATCACTTGTAGAATCAAAGGGCACATTCAACATGATATTTTTCACATTTATCTTTTATTTTGCTCCCATTAGTCAAAGTGAGTTTGTTATAGAAAGGAGCTGTAGAGCTCATGCAGAGGTTATTACAGAAATAAGTCTAACTTTAGTATTTCTGCAAATAGGTGCAAGGAAATTTATGTCACAAAGAATAATTTTCAAACAGGCTTTATTAACAGAAGGGACCAGTTTTGTCTATAACAATTTTACAATGCAGACTTTTGAATTAGTCTAGTTGTTAGTGCAGCAGGTTATGAACCAGGGAAGCCAGGGTTCAATTCCCACTGACACTTTTTGTGACCTTGGGCAACTTGCTTCACCCTCTAGTGCCTCAGGTACAAACATATGGACCTATTTACTAAAGGTTTTCTCCCATTCTGTGTCTACAGGAAAAATGCTTAGTAAATGACCCCCTTAGATTATAAACCCTCTGTGCATAGGGAAATACTTGCAGTACCTGAATGCAATGAGCTTTGAAGTGTCACAAAAGGTGAAATATAAATTTAAAAAAAAATCATGACATGAATAAGGGTTTATGTAAAATTAAAAAAGGAGAGAAACATTCCAGTTAAATAGTGGGAAATCATTGTCAGCACCTGTTTGTACAGATTTGCCAGTAATTTTTAGGTGTATGGGCAAAGGTTGAAATCTTTAGAAATGATTTTGCAGGAGCAATGTGGTGTTAGCCTGATTGGTTGGTTTTGTTTGACTACCAGAGAAATGTTATTTATGAGAAGTCTTACAGGGTCATTCATCAAATCATGTTAGGGTGTTATCGCGGGCGTTAGGGCCCTAATGCCCATGATAAAGGCATAATGCCCGCGATAAAAATGTAGCGACATGTCCGCGTTGTGCCGCGGCCTTGGGGACTATGTCTCATGTCTTTTGGACCTGTCCTTATATGCAAATTTACTGGGGTAAGATTCTGTGTTATTTACGACGATTATTGCATATTAACCTCCCTCTTTCTCCTTATATGTGTTTATTTGATTGCATCCCACACCCGCTTGTACGGGGCGTGGGTACTCGTCTGTTTTTGAGAAAAGCAGCGGCGGTGGGGAAGAAGGTTATATTGCTGAACTGGAGAGAGTCGGAGCCCCCTTCGATCTGGACTTGGCGGATTCATCTCCATTGCATGATGCAAATGGATAATTTGGATTCCAGAGCCTGTCCGCAACGACGTCGTCGGTTCCTGCAGATCTGGGACGCTTATCTCCAGGCTCAGCCACATCGTTCCAGAAGTTTGGTGCTAAATGATGGACTGTAGTGGGTACGGACTCGCTTGTTTGCTCGCAGATGCCAAAAGAAATGATTAAATAATGCAATCGACGTGGTCTTTGGGTTGAGGGGGGGGGGGGGAGGGAAGGGGGGGGGGGGAAGGTTTTGGGTAGATCTTGGCATGTAAGGCATAGGGGGACGGTCCTTCTAGAGTTAGCAGTCTGGGGGGCTGGTATTGTTGTTGTTGTTTGTTTATCCAGGTGTCTTGACTATGCCAGTCCCAGATGGCGTAAACTAGATACAGAGGAGACTGTAAGGAGGGGGTTATAATGTGTCTGTTTATAAATGAGCTCAAGTTTGGCTGTTACCTGTATTAGCTCCTGGGTTGTGGCAGTGTACACACAGCCTGGAGGCTCTGTATTTTCTTGTATGCTCAATAAAAAACTATTTAACCATAAAAAAAAAAAAAAGCATCGGGAGATGCATATGCAAATTTTCAAAATTTAGTCAAAAGGGAGGAGTTTATGAAAATAAGGGGTGTTTAACATTGTGTGTGATAGCATAATGCATGTTATCATGCTGGAAATAACTACACCTTTTTTCCTGGTGTTGTTCTGTGTAATGTGCCTGAAATGGGATTTGTGATATTTATTGTAAATCCTGTTTTGGGTAGGAAAGAGAGTTGAGTGGAGAGAGATAGCCTCTAGGGTGTTACACCTACTAGTCAACTATTTATACCACTTTAGGAGGGTCAACTAGTAACTCTAGGTGAGGTTTTGGTGGTGGCCTAGGGTTTGGGGGCAGTTTTACATGCACAGTCAGAGGTATGAACACATTTCATCTTTGTGTACCTTTCCTCATTCCAAATCACATCAAATCTTCACTGATGTGTACTGTGCTGTTTGTACCTCTGTGTATGTCAAACTGTCCCCAAAGCCCTAGACCACCACGAAAATCTAATCTTGAGTTTCTAGTTGACCCTCCTACAGTGGTATAAATACTTGACTAATATGAGACCCTTGTAAAGAGGTTCTCTCTCTCACCTCTGCCAAGACAATCAGGATCAGGAGCAATAATGGCAGCCTCCAAGCCCCCACTTGTTGCTATTACAATTGATTGTCCAACTGAGCTCTCTGGGGCAGCTCCCTTGATAGCAGGTCCCATACTAAGCAAAGTCGGGCCTACTAGGGCTGAATCCAGAGACCGCATGCCGGAAAACTGGAGGATTAGCCTAGTGGTTAGAGCAGTGGGCTACCAACCAGGAGACCAGGGTTAGAGTCCCACTGTCACTCGTTGTGATCTTGGGCAAGTCACTTTACCCTCCATTGCCTCAGGTACAAACTTAGGGGGTCATTTATCAAAGTGCTATATAGTGTTTTTGCATGCGAAAACGCCATTAATGTGTGTGAAAGCACCATAACGCTTGGTGTGATGCAAATGAGAAAAAGGGGAGAGAGAGAGAGCGCGAGCCTAGCCATAATGCCCTCACACTAGATAGGTATTTATATCTCTATGGGAGGCCTACCTAGTAACTGGAGGTGAGGTTTAGGTATTAGTGTAGGGGTTAGGGGCCACTTTGACATTCAAAGTGAGACGTACGAACAGATCAGTACTCTCTTGTGAAGATTTGATGACCTTTAGAGTGAGGAAACTCACCCAAAGATGAGATTTGTGCAATGTTCTCTCAACCTAGCTTGATGAACTCTCTACCTGGGTAACATCAAGCTAGGTTGAGAGAACATTGCACAAATCTCATTTTTGGGTGAGTTTCCTCACTCCGAAGGTGGTCATATCTTCACAAGAGAGCACTGTTCTGTTCGTACGTCTCACTTTGAATGTCAAAGTGGCCCCTAACACCTGCACTAATACCTAAACCTCACCTCCAGTTACTAGGTGGGCCTCCCATAGAGATATAAATCTCTCTCTCTCTCTCTCGCTCTCATGGTACCCCCAGTGGAGCAGAGAAGGTGCTGAGGGAAACACATGCACTTTCCTCTTGCGCTTAGGAGGCTTGTCGTAAGTAGGAACAAAATCAGAGTGCTAGTTGAGGTGAGCTGAGCTACCGACTTGTCCCCATCTTGACTCCTCCCCCTCTCTGCATTAAATATTTTGCATTATAAAGTTAATTATGTGGCAGCTCATAGAGTTAATGTATTGCTGAGATTAGAGGTCTTCTGCTGTCCACAAGGGGCATTACACTTCAGCACTATGTTACCCATACTCAGACCTCTACAGTAAGAAATCCAGGGCTCTGCTCACTAATTTCCTGCATCAGGTTTCTTTCTTGTACATGTTTTGTTTTGTTTTTTTTGTTTTCTGTTTTTCCTTTTTCGACTCTGCAGCTTTCTCCTGCTCCTTTGGGCTCCTAGCTCAATGGGAATCATTCTTTGTTAGGCTATGAGGCCATGAGCCTTCATTGGCAATTACCTGGGAGATTATTTGCCCTGTTTTATATCCCCTCTCAGTTAATTCAGTCCAGTTGTGACAGTCCTCAGCCGGGGGCAATGCACCAGAACCCTGAAATCCTGGGCCCCAAATTTGTCCTAGAGATGTTGTCATTGCATGATGACTGGGGCCTCCTCCCCTGCAGGCATTGTGAACAATGCTATCACTGCATTGGTTGATCGGGGGAGTGGAAGACTCACTTAGGAATCTAATTTAGCTTGTCCTGAGCCAATAGGTAATGCAGATTATTGAATATTTTTTTTTTATTGTATCTAAAAACTCTTCTATACCATTGTGAAGTTAGTTCACCATCACAACAGTTTACATAAAGGCACAAAATACAAATATGATTGGTAGAGATTACAAATTAAACATGTGCCAACATAGAACGGAAAAGGAAGAAGAGATCACATCACCCAAACACTTGCTGATTTGCACTGGCTCCCAATAGAACAAAGAGTCCAATTCAAAACACTTTGCACAGTTCATAAACTAATAAACGACGAAAAGGCCGACTGGCTAAACACTGCCCTACGATTACATGTCCCTCAAAGAAATCTCAGATCAGCGAATAAAGCACTACTAACCATACCCTCAGTCAAAACAGCAAAATTGACCCAAGTTAGAGAGAGAGCGCTATCCTTGGCAGGACCGTTATTATGGAACACATTACCACTTGAGCTTAGACTTATGAAAGAACTAAAACTCTTCAAAAAGAGCTTAAAAACTTGGCTATTCAAAAAAGCATTTCACAGTGAGGTCGCTGAATAACAACAAATTCCTACAGCTGAAAGCCACCTATAAAAAGCAGAATGTTACTTTTTTGTTTTAATCATAATTAAATTTTAAATTAAAACAGTTATCACATATGATTACCACAGTATCATATAAACAGTATCTCAAACACACTTCTCATTTAGAGTATATTATGAACTATGTAAAATATTGTCACCCCATGGATAACTTAGAAAGCAAACCAAACCTATTTTGTGCCTAAATGTAAACCGTTGTGATGGTGCATCACTAAACGACGGTATAGAAAAGTTTTAAAATAAAATAAATAAATAAATAAATAATAAGAGAAACTAGGTGTAAATTAGAGTTTATATGTTGGTTAGGTAACTGTTACGTGGTTCAAGTCTACATTTAATATGTATTTGGAGACATAAATGAAAAAAACTGATTGCTTAGTACTACCTTAGCTATCAATTGTTTTCATCCTTCTCTTTATCTTTATAAAAAGCTTGTTTAAAAAGCCAGGTTTTCAGGCTGGAGGAAGTGATGTCATCCTAACGAATGGCAGCCTAATCGTGCACCTCTCCCGACAACACAAAGAATCTCCATCAATCTTCATCATCTGCGGCCTAAAATCAGCTAATTTGGCCCACAGAGATACCACTGACCAAGCCGATGTCGAGCAAACAGAAAATTATGGATTTTAAGAAATTCTCCTATCAAAAACTAACCGTGGACAGCGAGGCCTCCAGCCCGGACTTACTGATGGCGGAGGCAGGAGACCACGAGGGCGACGACGCGCCAGACATGCCCGCTTCGGCTGATGGTGACTTACCAACAAAAGCAGAGATGAAGCAATGGTTCGCTGAATTGAAAACGGAGATCACTAACAACACTAGCGACACCATGAGCTCCATCGAGGAAATCAAAGGAGAGATCGCGGAACATGGCCGCCTTCTCTTCGAGGTGGAAACGCGGGCAGAAACGAACAGTGAGGACATAAAACAGTCCCGCGAACATTTTCAAGCTCTACACTTGGAGGTCGAGAGCCTTCACGAAAAAATCAAGGACTTAGAAAATCGATCTCAGAGACAAAATCTGAGATTTCGCAGCATCCCGGAGACACAGGAATATCAGGACTGCGCATTAGTGGTGGCTCAGATCAGCGAAATGCTCTTAGTGGGAGACAACTCAGACCAGGCAAAGGAGAGAGGTATGTCCATCAAAATTGCTCGTGCTCACAGGGTGATGGGTCCTAGGGATAACAACCAGACTAAAGACATAATAGCCTGCTACCACGAATTTGCGGTTAAAAATAAAGTCGTGATGATTGCGTGCAAACAAGCCACGTGGAACTGGCAAGGCCAAGAGATTATGATCTTTGCCAACCTATCCGCAATTACTATTAGGAAGCGACGAGAATTATAACCCATCACGGACTGCCTACGAAAAGACAACATGAGGTATCACTGGCTATTTCCCTTTGGGATGAGTTTTTCTCTGAAGGGAGAAAATCACCATATTAAATTGCTGGCTGAGGCCTATAGAGTTCTTAAGGAAGCAGGATACTCTGGATTCGATGAGGTTGCGGCTCATGTAAAACCTCCCACCGACAGGGAAGATCTACCTCGATGACAGAGGGTTACCAGAGGGGACAAAAGGTTGCGCCGCAATCCAGATCTCCAATTTAACAACCGTGAAAATACCTGAGCAGGTCAACATAACTCACAACATATTTTTTCATATGAAAATTTTGGGACAATTCTGATAAGTATTGAAAACATTGTTTCTACTTAACTGTTATAATGGTTGCATAGTATCTGTTTGCCCTTTTTCAATATATATCGAGCAGTTTGATGATCACTTAACTGGGGGCTTAATGTAAGATGTTTCTTAAGGAAACTATTGCAATTGAGGGGTATTTATGACTTTCAATAAATACTACTTAAGATTTTTGTTGTCGGCTTTTGTTGGGATGATTGGCTCCTCTTACATTGAAGTAGTTCGGACTCTGGTAAGGGTCCTGGCTGCAAGGGGACAGGGAGCGCCTGAAGGAAGCACATGGGTTGGGAACATCATTGTATCATGGGACCTAGGTTTGCTACCAGCACATGACCTTACTAGAAGTATTCTTTTTGGGCTTACACAACATACTGGAGACATAGGAAGATGGACTATGGGGGGTTGTTAGCTTCTGGGAAATGTCGTCTATATCAATTAACATTATCACTTTGCACCAAACATAGAGATGACTACTCTCAATCTCTTTTCCCTTAATGTTAAGGGATTAAATTCTCCTAGGAAAAGACACTCTTTATTTTCTGAACTGCTGCAACATTACACTTCTATTGCTTTTGTTCAAGAAACTCACCTCAAAAAGAGATATGAATGCTTGCTCAAACATCACACTTACCCTTCTCAATACTGGGCGGCTAGGCCGCTAGCACATAAATATTTAGGAGTGGGAATTCTGATCCATAAAGATTTAATTTTGAAGAGGTGGCCTACTATCCTGATGCAGAGGGTAGATATATCCTACTCATTATTGCAATTGGGGGGGGAGAAGTATAGCTTTTGAATGTATACGCCCCACACATTTCTCAAGGTATCTTTCTAGATAAATTGGCTAAGCTACTGAACCAATGTTGGGAGGGTTACTTAATTGTTGGCGGAGATTTTAACTTGACTCTTAATCCACATCTAGACAATGCTCAGACTTTGTTACAAGGAATGGGTAAGGAGCGCAGAACCTTTAAGGGCTTTCTTAACGATCAGGGATTGTTAGATACCTGGAGAATATGGAATCCTAAATCTAAAAATTATACTTTCTATTCTAGAGCCCATCAATCATACTCCAGGATCGACTATTTTTTTGTTGACAAGAGCTGTGTTAACCAGGTCTCAAACCCCACTATTGAATCTATTACGTGGTCCGATCACAATCCCGTTACTTTAAAGCTCCATATTGCATCCTATGATAAGGGATTGCAATTTTGGAAACTGAATGACAGCTTATTGGAGGATAATACTTTTTGTCAACAACTGCATAAAGACATTCAGGATTATATACAAACCAATAATATTGATGGGATTTCTCCAATCACCTTGTGGGACTGTCTAAAGGTGGTCATAAGGGGTAAGCTTATTGCTAGAGGTTCTTATCTCAAGAAACAACGTAATAGACACAAACAGGACACTATCCAAAAATTGCAAAAGCTGGGCCACATTCATTGCTGCACAGGGGACAAACTGATTCTGGAGCAAATGGATAGACTTAGGACACATTTGGGGGGACTTGGAAGCTGCACAAATAGCCCACAAATTGGAAATTACTAAACAATTATACAACGAAGGGGGGAATAAGGCAGGTAAACACTTGACAAAAAAACTGAAAGCCAAACAAACTATTAATAACATTGTTAAGCTGAAAGACGAGACGGGTCAGATGCTGACCTCCAACGCCGCTATCCGGGAAAGATTTCTGTGTTTTTACGCTGATCTTTATACTACAGACTCTAACATTAGCCAATCTGGGATAGATAACTATTTGAATCAAATACTCCTACCACAGATACAGCCCAGTGATCAAAAGACACTGGACAGAGATATTACAAGTGCGGAGGTAGAGTGGGCGATAAAATCGCTAAAAACTGGGAAATCACCAGGACTCGATGGGTACACTGCTTCTTTTTATAAAAAATTTGCTGTTTCTTTAATACCATTATTAGTTAATCTCTAATTCTTTACAGGGCTCATTCTCTCTTTCTCAGACTGCCAATTTAGCAGGAGTGACTTTAATAGCAAAGCCGGGACGTGACCCTACAGTTTGTGGATCCTACCACCCTATTTCTTTGATTAACTTGGACATGAAACTCTTAGCAAAAATTTTGGCTAACAGACTAAACACATTATTGCCGGAGTTGATACATCTAAACCAATCCGGATTCATACCGGGACGGATGGCCTCCGATAATGTTTGCAAGATAGTAGATTCTCTTTGGTGGGCCAGATCTCAAAACAAATCTATGGTGTTATTGGGAATAGATGCAGAGAAAGCTTTTGACTATGTACACTGGCCCTTTCTGTTTAAGACTATGATTGCATTTAACTTTGGGGAGAGATTCCTTAGGTGGATCCAAAAACTGTATGAAGCTCCCACAGCGTGCCTAAAAATTAATGGGGGATATTCACAGCCATTTCCCGTAGGGCGTGGGACCAGGCAGGGTTGTCCGTTATCTCTGCTACTATTTGCTATTTTTCTTGAACCTTTTACACATAAGATTCGGAATAATGATGGAATTAAGGGAGTTCAGGTGGGGGAACGATAGGTCTAAATTATCGCTATTTGCAGACGATGTTTTGTTTACCATTACGGACCCCTACTATTCCTTGCAGGCAGTCACGGAGGAGATCACAACGTTTAGCCAAGTATCAGGTTTTAAAATTAACTGGGAGAAATCGGAGCTACTAAACGTATCTATAACACAGACCCTCGTAATCCAGCTGAAAAAAGAATTCCCGTTTAAGTGGGCCACCAATAAAATAAAATATTTGGGGATTTACATAGGCCAAGAGAGAGAACTATTTCGTCTCAATTATCCATCTTTAATGGCCAAAATATATAAAGATTTGGAGGAGTGGGACCAATACCATATTTCATGGCTGGGTCGTCTTGCTGTCATTAAAATGAATATAATGCCATGCATTCTCTATCTCTTACAAACTCTACCCATAGTGGTGCCCAACAACTTACTAGACAAATGGCAAAAATGTCTAAATAAATTTTTATGGAAAGGAAAAAGACCTAGAATTGTCCGGGTGACTATGTTCATGCCCAAAACCCAGGGAGGTATGGGGTTACCACACTTAATGAGATATCAAGGAGTGGCCCACCTCGAGGCAGCAGTAGACTGGCACAAAATAAAACAGCGGAAACCCTGGGTACTTTTAGAGCAAGCATTGATAGGCTCACTCCCTTTGACTGCTCTACTCTGGCAACCACAGTCAACCTGGAACCCAAGGGTGCTTTTACCAGATTCGTAAAAGCTACTTTGTAAATTTGGGAAAATTGGAGGAGAGTTCAAGTGGGTACTAAAACCTTTTTCCACAGCACACATATCTTTCACCATACTTTCTTTAAACCGGCAGAACACCCACAAGCTTTCATACGATGGATGAATAATGGTATTACTCAGATGGCACATCTTTGGGACCCTATGGGTTTCCTTTCATTTACATCTCTTAGCGATAGATATAATCTAGATCAAGGGGATATTTTTAAATACCTTCAAGTCAGACATTTTTTTTCCAACACTGCATAGCTCGGGATCTCACAGGAGGCATATCATCTTTTGAACTTATGTGTAGAGGTGCAGATAAAATTAGTAAGCACATTTCGAAAGTTTATCTATTGCTTGCTGGTACTATGTCTATGACAGCCTCACATATCGTGGCATGGGAACGAGATCTTCAATGTTGTTGGACAGCGGAGGATTGGAAACGAACATTTCAATGCTTGGGCAAAGGCCTAATTTCCTCTCTTCACATAGAAAATGGATACAAATTGTTCTACAGGTGGTATGTGACGCCTACTCAACTACAACATATCTCCTCTAACGTTTCTGGACTTTGTTGGAAGTTATGCCAGGAACAGAGCTCTTTCTTTCACCTCTGGTGGACATGTCCAATGATTCAGCACCTATGGCAGGCGGTGTCAACTTGGATATCTATTGTTTTGGGAAACACTATTTTGCTCAAACCTTCTCATGCTCTACTAAAAGATGAACTCTCAGACATTTCCATTTTTCATAACTTATTTATTAAATATGTGGTAACAGCGACAAGATGTGCTATAGCACGAGTGTGGAAGGCTCCGCAGGTCCCTATGTTACAAGAAGTACAAACCCATGTACAAAACATGCATACTCTAGGCAAAATCACAGCTTATAAACATAAAACAACTTCTAAGTTTTCTAAAATATGGGAGTGCTATGAGAAATGGACATTATTACCTCCGGTCTGATATGGTGAGGCGTACTATAATCTGATTACCTTTTTGATATCTGGGTCTAACTGTATTCTGGAACCATACAGTAGTATGCCCGGTTGAGTGATGATCTGTTAGTGTTTCCATTAACCTGTGATGCTCATATTTGTAACCCGTGGGGGGGAGGGAGGGGGGATAGGGAGGGGAAACGGGGGGGATAAAAGAGGTTATGTTTCATTATGAACATAATATTTGTATGTTCATTCCTTAATTCTGATACGGATTCTCACTATATGTTCATTTGTAAGGGGCATATGGATATGACATGTTTTACTTTTATAAAACAACAAAGGACACTGTGTGCTATTTTTCTCTCAGTGCTGTGATAACCAACCAAAATTCAAAATTAGAAATTAATAAAGATGAAACCGCATCAGCAAGCCTGACAACGGCAGTCTGTCAACTTGCCGTCCGGACTACTCGTCATTTGCGGTGTGATTTTGTAAGTCCAACTACCATGTTGTATAGATGGGATACTGAAGAATTTCATATAATCAGAAACAAGCAGAGTTAAGAAAGCATTGCAACTTTACTTAAAGTCGCTCCAACACTGCAATTCTGATTGTTTTAATCATTGATCTCCCAAATTTTTAAATAACGTTTTTTTTTAGAAAGTGCAAATAAGTTTAATTGAAAATGCCAGCTTTTATTTGCAATTTCTAAAAAAAAAAAAAGGCCTTTATCTTTACTTGTTTCCAGCAAAATTTCAGGGACTTACTCCCCACAACTTCTCTTAATTTTTCCAGGTTCACTCTCCCCCCACTCTCTCTAAGGTAACAATCAAGGATTCCTGGAATGCCCATTGTACTATTTAATCTATGCCAGCATACCACTTTGTATGAATCATTTCATATAGACATTCAACTCTAACTTTAATGTTCAGAAAAATAACAGCCAGACTGACGAATCCTATCTCCCCTAAATCCCATAGAGTCTCTGAGTTCTAATCCAGCTTCTTATGTGTCTAACTGTTTATCTCAAGGGATAACTCATCTTTTCCCAGGTACATAACTTCTGGGCCTCTGCTCAGGGAGACTTTAGCTTCTATAGGTTGTTCCTCTGTTAGCTAGTTAGCTTGTCACTCACAAGAGTTCCTTCTGGACCTGTTGTGCCATTCACCGATTTTCTCCCTTTGATTTCCTTGTCTTTGGACTTCATCTCTTTAAGGCTGGCCTGTCTAGCCATAGAAAAAAGCCGCACTGAGGGCTTTCCTGCACCCATGCTACAGTCACTACAGGTTTAACCACATGACTCCCAAATCCTCCTTCTATCAGGATGAGCTCTTCTTCTTCACCTGGTCCTGCCAGAGCTTGGGTTTAGTCCTCAATTGTGGCCAAGTAATTATCCTTGTGGAAGTCCCTCTCAGCAGTACAGGATCTGGTGCTATCTGCATTCCCCTCCACACTCTGGTCTTTGAAGTCTTCTGCTTTCCCACTTAATGAGCTCACTAGTGGTTCTTGCAGTTCCCTCTTTAGAATGGCGACCTCTCTGGTGAATTGCATCACCTCACTCTCCACTTGGGCCAACTCTGCCTCAGTCTCTTGTATCTCAGCCACCAGCTGTAGCTCTTCATTTCTCTGCTTGGCCTGGACTCCTGGGTAAAGATTATTCTGCTGATCTAGCTTGGCTGGTTTTTCTGGCCGCATTATCTCTTTAACCCTTCCCAATTCCTCCCTTGCTTTGGGCAGACTCTGGTTCTCTCTCAATGTCTGCTCTTAGGAAGGAGGATTCGCTACCACACAGTACATTCACAGTCATCACTTCTCTTTCTTCTTTCAGAGAAACACTCTGGTAGCAGAAACTTTTCTTTGTATGGGCCACACCCTTAGGTAGTTCCAACTTTTCTTTCTTTTCCTAGAAAACACTCTGGCAGCAAACTTTTTTCTTTCAAGGACCACGTCCTGTTCAAATACACACACAAATGTTTCCTTCTTTTTTTTCTCTCTCTTGGGGAAAAAAGAAACAAAACCATGCTTATCCAGCTCTAACTCACTTATTGATACCTCTCTCAGGCGGAGCTATTTTCTTTTGGTCTGTTATTTTTAAACTCTCATGGCTGTCTCTGCAGCTTGGTCTCTTCGAAAAATGTTCTTCATTACACGTTCCTGTGCTCTGTATATTGTTTAGAGCCACAGTCCTTCACACTTATTCACACTCTATGCAAACACTTAGAGCAGCCTTTCAACAGCACAGGCCTTCTGTTCTGTGCAGGAATAAAACAGGCTTCTAAAATTTCTTATTTAATTTCCTTAATGTGAACCCATGGTCTGTGCTGCTGTCTATACCAAAACTTCTCAGCACAAGTTCCTGCTTTGTGCCAGGCTTTAAAGCTAAACCAGGTTTCCCAGACAAAAAAAATGTCTCTTCTTTCTTTCTCTTTTACTCCCCTGGAGGCTTGAGCACTTCTCTGCTGCTATAAAGCTCAGATTCTTGTGTAACCCTGTATCTGCTCTCTACAATGTTTTAGGGCAACCAGGTTTCCAAACAAACTTCCTTTCCTTTTCTTTTTCTCCTTCTGAGGCATGGATCTCTGGCTGTACTTTATTTAGCCCAGAAAGTTCCACTGCTGCCACCATATGTGGCACAACACATGAGCAGTCAAGGATTTCCTCCAAGTGCTTTATTTAGAGTGCATCAAATACCAACAATCTGTTTATTTCAGCAACACACTTCAAGTAACACATTTCCACATTTACAGTCTTCTAATTACAACAGGCCAGCTATGTTACAGGGGGTGCCTTTCCCTTTGTGCTAATGAATAGGATAGAAATGTTACAGGAGCTGCTTTTTCTGGAGTCCCTGGGGCTTGTCTGTTCCCACCTGGGCTCAAACTCTTATCCTAGCTCTTAGGGCATTTCCCCTGAAAGCTGATTTATTTTCTAAACTCTCTTAAGGTAGACCAGGCTGAATGCCTGGTTCCGCTCTGTTAAGGAGGGTTTAGTATACACTCCTTTGCATCCTTACAATTCCCAACACTCCCTCAGAGATCCCATTAATTTATACCTTGCTTTCTTGAATTCAGATATTGTTTTTGCCTCTATGACCTTTGCTGGGAGGCTGATCTATGTATCCACTACCTTCTCTGTAAAGAAACATTTCCTAAGATTACTCCTCAGTCTACTTCCTTTCACCTGCATCCTATGACTCCTTGTTTTAGAGTCTATTGAAAGAGCCCAGCCTCCTGAACATGGAAATCTTTGCGCTATTTAAATGGCTGTCATATCTCCCCTATAATCACCTTTCCTTTAGAGTGTAAAATTTTGAGTCTCTCATCATATGCTTTAAAACAAAGACTACTGATCATTTTAGTAGCTACCATCTGGACATACTCTAACCAGCCTATATCCTTTTGAAGTTGCGGTCTCCAGAATCGTAGACAGTATTCCAAATGAGGTCTCACAAGGGACCTCCCTTTTTCTGCTGACCATTCCTTTCCCTATGCAGCCAAGCATCTTTCTTGTTTTTCTTTGTCACGTCCACCTCTTTGGCCTTCTTAAGATCATCAGTTACAATCACCCCCAGATCCTGCTCCTCTTTTGTGCTTGGAAGAATTTTGCCTCCAATACTGTACTTCTCACTTGGGTTTTTGCAGCCCAAATGCATTACTCTGCATGGTTTAGTATTAAATCTTAGCTGCCATGTCTTGAGCTTTGATAGATCCCTCATGATTCCATAACATTAATGGTATCCCAAATAGAGGGTCAGCCCCCTCTGAAATCCAGCCCTGAAATGAGTCTCCCATCCGCCATGTTGTTGGAAGTGTAGCCTTTTAGCTTGGGCAATCAAGTATGAATACAACTGCAAGACGAATCTCTGCTTACCCTCCCCCCCAATCATAATATACAATGACATCCTTTATGAGATTAAGAAGGCTTGAAAGATGTCCTGTGTCTGAATCAAGTGCCGTAGCTGAAAATATTATAAAAGGGGAATGGTTAGGGCCTTTTGCTTCTTGCATATTTCATCAAGAGAAGCATAAAGGGCAGGAGATTGTTAATACAGAGAACACTGTAGGAATGCCAGTATTCAGAGCAAAAAGGGACCAGTGTACCCATAAAGAAACTGAGGATTGATGGGGAGCAAGGGACTGTAGGAGAGAATCAAGTATGGAAAAGCCACTTAATTTAGAACAAGATTCTAAAGGTAAAAAATCACCTAGGATTGGTGATCGTGCAGACTATACATTTTTTTAAATAAGCTTTAATGGACTCTCCCTGCCCTGCTATAAAATGAAGGCAACACTAGAATGGGGTAGAGTCATGGCTGCATGGGTGTAGCTTGCTTATTGAGGCGGTTACTCCCCCTAACTAATTAAGCTAGATATTTCACTTAGATGCAGTTCCAATACTGCTCTCTACATTAATGGTGTGGGTGGAAGGGAAATGAACCAAAAGGTTACTAAGAGCCAAGAGAAACAGATAAGTATGAGAAGAAAAAAAGTGTGAAGCTTGCTGGGCAGACTGGATGGGCCGTTTGGTCTTCTGCCGTCATTTCTATGTTTCTGTGTTTCTATGGAACCGGTACTAGCTCCACGAGGGCCCATGTTCCTAAATCCCTTCTCAACTCTCTTCTATATCAGAAGCTATCATATACCTATATCTTGTGAATTACTATTATAGATTGCAGATAGGAACCGGTACTCGCTCCACGAGGACCTATGTTCCTAAAACCCTCCAAAGACTCTCTTCTATTCCATAAGCCATCTCATACACAGATATTGTGAGTTCTCATTCCAGACTGCATATAGGAATCACTACTCTCCTATGGCTCCTGTTCCTGAATATACTAAAGACTCTGTGTTGCATAGAAGCCATAACAGATATCTACAATGGTGAGTGTATCGTCTACTACTGGTTATGTATCCAGCATACCCTGTCTACTCACTACCTATAGTCTCTCTCTCTCTACAGCTCAGCAACCCAGAGACTGCAATTCCAGTATCTGAGGGACTTCAGCCCTGCCGGGCACATCAGCTCACTACTGCCACCTCTGGTGGTTCTACTTTCTGTCTAATAAAGAACTATCTGTCAGGCCGATACAGTAAGGCGCGGTAGAAAGAGGTGCGTTAGTGCCGGGCGCACCCGCATTTGCTGCACGCACAGTCTGGATCACATACCGCTCGATACTGTATTTAAATGGCATGCAAATGCAAGCCGCGTCCAACGCGTGTCCATGAAGCGCGTCCATGAAGTGCAATCCATGAAGCGTAATCCATCTATACAGCGCCTATACAGTATCCTGGGTGCACTGGTACCTGTCATTTCAAATGACATTTGAAATGACAGGTACCAGGAAGTAGATACAGGAGAAGGGCTGACTGACCCCCTAACTCCCCCCAAACTTTCCGCCAGCCCCCGCTCACCTGCCCTGGCCGCATCCATCTCCCGCGCTGACAGCTCCAGAGGAGCCCCAGCCAGCCCCGCTTCACTGCCTGAACCCCTAACTCCCCGGGACAAGACCGAAGTGAATCGGGCAAACTTTCCGCCAGCCCCCACTCACCTGCCCTGGCCGCGTCCATCTCCCGCGCTGACAGCTCCAGAGGAGCCCCAGCCAGCCCCGCTTCACTGCCTGAACCCCTAACTCCCCGGGACAAGACCGAAGTGAATCGGGCAAACTTTCCGCCAGCCCCCGCTCACCTGCCCTGGCCGCGTCCATGGGTGCCGATTTCCCACGCTGACAGCTCCAGAGCATCCCCAGTCCTCTCTCCCCTCCTCCCAGGGACATCCGGTGGCGAGAGCGGCTTCAGCAGCCTGGGGCAGATCGGGCGCTCCCAATGCGAGGCGGCTTCCAGCATGTTTGTAATTGTGTGATTGAGAGCGTATGTAAGTGAGAGAGCGAGCATGTGTGTAATTGTGTGATTGAGAGTCTATGTAACAGAGAGAGAGCATGTGTGACTGAGAGAGAGAATAAATTAGCAAACAACCCCCCCCTCCTCCTAATTCACAACAATCTTAGGGCAACTGGAATCGAACATTTCCAGGTACGGAGAACAGAGCATTTTAAATCCTTATTATTTTTAATGATTGGGTCTTTGTGTCTGCTAATTTGAAATATTTTATTGGTGACTAGAAATTTTTGATATGAGTCTTTAATTATTGGATATTCCACTCATCAGCTGTTTTGAAATAATCTGTTCTTTTTATTAGTATGATTTTACTGCTATTGATTTTATATTTCTTGCTTTATTTTATGAGGACTGGTGAAGTTTCTCTTTTTTTCTTTGTTACACTACATACAGAGACTCTGGCTTGTTGCGGTTTCCAGTTCAGTTTTTGACTGCATATTTCTATTTATGCTTTATGGTCTCTTTATTCTTTGTTAGGTGAGGGGCTGCACATGTAATTGAGGTGAGGTATTCTGCTGCATGTCGTTTCGAGGTAGGGCTCTAAAGCAGCCTGGCTTGGTCCATTTTCCTAATAGAAGTATTGGACTTTTAAGGCCTGAAGTAATATTTTCAGTGTTGCCTTTTCTTAGGTAAGGTGGTTATTGTTTGAGTGCTGGAAGTTGGTGCTGTTCTGGTATGGGAGGTTTACTATTTATATAATTTATGTTCAGAGAGCGTACTCTTATTTTTTCCTTGTGTCATTCTTAACATTAAAAGTAATATGGGGCCTTTTTTTTTTTTATTATTTCCGCTGTAGATTGTAATGAGCAGTGTGTCACTCTTGTGAGAACCATCTGTCAGGTGTGTCCCGACCGAAAAAGGTTGAGAAGCACTGTATTAGTAGATATTTCATTATTTTGAGCCAATGCCTATCTATTTTATTTTTCTTGGTGTACCGAATATACTCTGTTCTGTAGTGTTGTGACATGTACTTTTGCAGAATAAAAAAATACATAAAAAAAAAGAATCTTAGAAATAGTTACAAAAACAATCATTAAAACCCAGGAGGAGGAGGGAGCAATTGTCTCCCCCCCCCCAGGCACCTACACCTCGGTCCATCGCTCCCGGATCTGTGCCACAAGCAACTGCTCTGCAGAGTCCTGTCCTGACCCAGTGCAGCATGCACCTGGCTGTGCTTTGAAGAGATGGGAAAGTGATCATGCACACGCTTTGGAAGGGACCAGTCACAGCATTAGACTTGTGGTCGGGGTCCATTAAAGGCATTAATAATCCGTCCGTGTGGTGTTGCTCAGAGCTCTGCCTTTTCTCACGTAGGAGAAAAGAAGTCAGGAAGTTGAGGTCTGAAGCTGCACGTACTGTGTCAGGGAGTTCCCTGCATGGCTCATCTGTTTCATTTCAGAAGGAGAATTAGCAGCCCACGCCAGTCCCTCCTCCGTTTCGTTTACAGGCAGACGTCTGTCCCATCCACAGTCCATCTTCCATGTTACCGACAGTCCCTCATCCCCATAATCCTACATCCATCCCATCCCACAGGCCCTCCTCCCCACAGTTCCACATCCATCCCATCCTATAGCCCCCATATCCATCCCAATCCACAGCCTCCTATTCTTTTGATCCCACAGCCCTTCATCCAGTGATGTGCTGCCACATTTTTTTTTATAAATTTTGTTAAGGGAATGTTGCTAGTTCTGTGCTATTGGATGAAACGCTTACTGTTCTCTTAAAATAATTGGACATAAGGCTGTTATGAGCCCCTGAAAGTCATCTCCAGCTCATCATCTGAGCCATGCTCCCTCATCACACCCCAGCCTTTTATCCATCCTACCTAGCACCTCATTGATCCCAGTCACCACCCCACATGCAGCCCTGGAGCACACGGGGAATCCAGCGCCACCTCCAGGATAAATTCTAGCACCCGCTGCATGCCCTGCATCCTCTTCGCTCCTTCATTGCTGCAGTTCCGCAGAAACCCCATGTGCTGCGGGAACCTCAGAAACCTGGCTTTGGTGGTAGATGGCTCATTTACCTCTTTCTGTCAGGGCCCATGAACGTGTCCTCACTCAGTACTGATGGAAGGAGGAAACACTGATTTATTGCAGACGTCGACAATTGTGTGTTTTCTTTAACTAATACATTCTCAAATTCTAATCTTAACTTAGTGATTTCAAAGCATGCATTCTAGACACTGTTTCAACAGAATTTTCACCATGTTATGCTGGATAGATACACCAAGGACTGAAAAATTCCCTTCTCCGTTATTATGCATTTGTACTGGATTTATACAGCATGAAGTCAATACTTAGTAAGCCAGCGGATGTCAGATTTATGTGGGGAAAGTTACATGTATAACTTTTCATAGGTATTCAGCTGGACTCCAGCGCACAAGTCTCCCACGTATAACTTTATCCAGGTAAAGTTAGGCCTGCTGTCTTTCCTATCAGCCTTGGGCGTGTACCTTTAACTGAAGAGCACTCAATATGTGCGCTCGCTGGCTAAAGTGTAGCCCTGCCACCGGAACACCTTCGCTGGGGTCGTCTTTTTTGTCTGAGCAATTTGGGCACGCACAAAATGCATGCAGTTCTTGGAGCTAACATTTCAAAACTCAGCTTTTGCGTGCATAACTTGAAAAATTTCCACCCACGAAGGCTTTGAATACCGGCCTTCATGTATTTACCCTGATTGGACTCTTTTTAATCATTTAAACTATTTATTATTGAGAAAATCTTCACCTGCGCTGTGCACACAGGGCTTTGCGCAAACCTCTAGAAGAGATCAAGGCTAAATATAACCCACACAAAGGTGCAGTATTGACCCCCACTACTGAACTGGATTCAGATTAACCCCCTGGGAGCTGTTCGCAAGATATTCACTCTCAATATAACTCCTAAACCGTTAGGAATTTGACGGTAATGCCAATGTTACTTGTGGGATGCTGAGAACAAGAGAACATGCAGGGCACTGCCACCATAACTGAAGCTGCCAGTTTCTCCTCTTCCCAGTCTTAGTTATCTGGGATTCTGGCTCACCAAACATTTTATCAGCTCCCCTCCTTGGATAGGGAGATATGGTGGATTCCTGACACAGTTGATCCAACAACCAAAAAAAAAAGAAAGTTGCACAAGCCATGCAAACCAAGTCCAGGTTGTTTCTCATCTCAGCCCATAGCACTGGAAAACATTCCGAATTCTTCACCTTTTCTCCCCCTTACTGTCGGGCCGATACAGTAAAGTGCGCTCCAGCAGAGCGCACTGTTAGCCCGTGTTTGGCCGCGTGTTTTTGACGCGGTATTTTTACCCCCTATACAGTAAGGGGTAATAGCGTATCGAAAACGCGCAGCCAACTCCCCCCCCCCCCCGAAACTAATAGCGCCCGCAACATGCAAATGCATGTGGATGAGCCTATTAGTTATTCCCACACGATACAGAAAGCAAAATGTGCAGCCAAGGCAGGCGTTAATTTCAGCCGGTACCGGGAAAGTGTCAGAAAAGCAGAAAAAAACTGCTTTTCTGTACACCCCCCAACTTAATATCATAGCATTATTAAGTCAGAGGCCCCCCCCCAAAAAAAAAAAAATCAAAACTTAAAAAAAAATATTTAAAAATCTGCCCGCAAGAAGGACGCTCAATTTTGCCGGCATCTGTTTTCCGAACCTGTGGCTATCAGCGGGTTCGAGAGCCGACGCCGGTAAAATTGAGCATCGGCTGTCAACCCTCTGACAGCCGCCGCTTCTGTCAAAAAGGACGCGCTAGTGTCCCTACTCCTCCTTTTACTGCAGGCCCTCATTTGCATGCAGGCCAATACTAAATCGCACGCCCAGGACACTGGCCTGTGCGCGCGTGGGGAGAGTGGGCGCTCGCCGGTTCTCCCGCGCTTCTTTCTGTATCGACCTGTGTATAAGGGGTAAAAATAGCGCGTCGAAAACGCGCGGCCAAACGCGGGCTAACACAGTGCGCTCCACTGGAGCACACTTTACTGTATCGGCCCATTTCTGATTTGGCAGGCTACACCTCAGAAGTGGCCGCACAGAGGGGCGCTGGGCTGATCGTTGTAACAGATCTCAGCTATAAGACACCCAAAGTATAAAGGAACAGCAAACATTAAACTGCTAAACAGTGGCCTCAGCGGGAGGGATCTTGTCAGAGAAGAACTGCACAGGAGTCCCTATTAGCAAAGGTGGGCAGAAAGGGAGCAAGCTCTGGAATCACTGGAAATAAACACACAAGCGGGTACTTTTTATTTGGTTTTACTTGAGTCCTACATAATAAACCTTTATTTTCTGAGTCAAGCTCCCTACACCCCTGCCCCTCCAAAATAGCTCCTCCCCCTGCAGCTTCCCTTCCCCACTGACATTTACATTCCGCCACCTCAGTTTGTGCTCTGTGATCTCTCCTTCCAGCTGGAGCCCTGGCAGTAAGAAAGCGATGCTGCAGTTCTGGGCAGAGGCCAGGGAGGGAACCACTGATCTAAGAAAGGTGATTCAGTTCTGGATGATTACGGAAAATGAATGAGTATTGTCCCAGCAAAGGCTGAGGCTTTGAGGAATGATACTGCTGCTCACAAATTTAAACTTGTGCTGTCACCAATTTTTTTGCCTGTGCAAACATGTTTTTTTTTCCTCTCTCTATATATATATTTTTAGCAAGACCTCTGGTTTATTTTATGCTTTTGGTAAGGAGTGATTTGCCTAGTGCTGCTTGTGCTTTAACTGGGACTTAGTTACCAGTGAACTGACAGTGGGTACAGAGCTGTCAAGTGACTCCATATGACTGAGGGGAGCCTTTGCACCAGTCCTGACGTTATGACACTTCCCTACAGATGCATTTTGGTACCTGCAGTGATGATTTCAAATGGAAGAAGCAGGACTACAACTACCACAATACAATGAGATATCAGATTTAAAAAACCCCAAAAACCAAAAACAGGAACCAAGAAAAGTTATACAATCTCTTATCAAGAAATTGAATGAATTGACTTGGAGTTCCTGAGAGCTGAAAAGGCTGGTGTTCAAGTGGCTTGCACGTGAGTATAAGCAGGTAGGGCAGACGCTTAGTAGCGGTGCTGGAATCAACTGGATTATTGTGTGATAACAATTACTGGATCACCAACATAGAAAAAATAAAAGAAATTACACAGTGCATGGGCTTTGGATATCACTCAGGTCCTTTTTTTTCATTGGGACTCTTGGGAAGTATCACATCTAAAGAAGGGACGTACGTGCCTAACGCAAATGTATGGATGCCAAATGCGTCATGCATATGGGAGAAGTTGCTGGATGGTGCCGGTCAAGCCAGTGAGCGCAGGTAAGGAGTGGATCAGACATTGGCTGTAGCAGCTCTGGGCTGAGGGGGCGATCCTCGAAGCGTGTTTGGAGATGGTTAGCAGGTTAGGGTCTTGGGGGCCTCGCAGCTGCACAGTAGCCTTATGTGCAGTGTGGTTCCCAGTGTTGGGCTGCCGTGCCAGTTGGTGTCAGGAAAACTTCTGCGGTCGGTGGAGGCAGAGAGTTGTCAACCTCAGAATGTGGTAAAAGAGCCTGGTATAAATGGCAGGGGATCCCCAAGAGTCTTTCTGTAGATCGGAGGTTGTTCCCTTGACAGGTTGCCTGAGAGACAAGTGCATTTTAACGCAAGTCTTTGTGCCAATGGCTTGGCGTATTCGCTGCCTGTAAGGGAGGGCAGGTGTACCTGGATTTATGGACAGGATTGGATTTATGGACAGAATCGGGTCCTGCCGTCCTCCCAAATTGCACACCAGCTTTTGGGGGTGGGGTGGCCAGCCTTTTTCTGGCAGGTCAGGCTGACTTGCTGGGCTGGGTCTTGTTTTCCTCAGTCTTTTCCTCCAGTGGGGGATCCTGGCTGTGGGGATCTGGTGCCTGCCCTGCCTTTTCTCATGTGGTGCTTCTGCAACAAGACATGTTTTATGTATAATGTTGGCATGCATGTACAAAAACCTCCAAAGAAGAGAACAGTACTTCAGAAACATGCCTGTACAAGTGTTTAAACACTGCCACTAGATGCTTGTAGAGTATAAAACTGATGGCACCAAGTAGACTACTTTTTTTGTGCATTTTGCACATACTTAACTTACAGTTACTTGTGATTAAAGCAGGTGGGCTGAATCTTTTAAATATACAATAGTGGGTCATACCAGGGTGAACTTTGTCCTGCTATATATTGCTATTTTGGAAGCAGATTTCATATTTGAACATTTTGAAAACTGTTTATTCACCATGGTATGACTAAATAAACCAAAGTGCTTCTGTTTTGTGTGTGGAAAAAAAACATGTAGATATCTGCTGCCTTTTAATAGTTTAACTGGATGCTGTAGCTTATACTATTGTGTCAGCCTCTAGAATATTTAAATCGTAAACTGTAACCTAGATTTGCTGAATTTCACTGACCACTATATCTTATACTCAATTTATTCACCAATTTTTTTGTAACATGCTTTGAACTCTGATGTTGGAAAAGCATGATCTAAATATCAAGGATGATGATATTTTTATATATATATAAATATATATATATATATAGAGAGAGAGATATACTGTATAGATAAATATATATATATATGGTGGCCTGAATAGGACACAATGTAATCAAGAGTTGAGGCTTACCAAATTGAAAACTTAGATTGAGTTTGTTCAGAACTACAGGAGCTGATGATAACCTTATAGAAATACATCTTTAACAATCAACATTGTTTTTGTTGTGTGTTTTCTTTTGTTTTCATACACGCTTGAATCAAGGAAAAATACCCCTGAGAAGAATCTGCTGCAGTCTGTGTGTATGTGCGCAGTCGTACTGTGGGAAGCGATGGACCCAATAGTTTTGAAAAGTGAAGTGGAATTATAAGGCTTCATACAGAAAGGTGAATAAATACCACAAAGAGTTCACCGAGAACCCTTTTTGGTACTAGCATATTCATGTCCATCTGCTGGGTTTGTCTTTGGTAGTCAAACAGAAGGTGGACCGGGTATAGCCGCCTATTGGAAAACCTGCGGCTTGTTCCCTGGACTAATCCCTTACATGTTCACGCTGTGCGACATTTTCTGAGATTCCTCTGTTTGCATGGCAGCTCTCCTATCCTCTTCATGCTCTCTTTTTTCAGGTATTTTATTTCCTGTGAACTGTTTTTTGCTTCATTTGCTGGTATCCCTCCTTGGACATTTAAATGGTTGGGGGTAAGTCATTGCCCACCACTTTCCCTCTGGCCCTTGTTTTATTGAGGCTGCTT
Source organism: Rhinatrema bivittatum (assembly GCF_901001135.1). Classification (NCBI taxonomy): domain Eukaryota; kingdom Metazoa; phylum Chordata; class Amphibia; order Gymnophiona; family Rhinatrematidae; genus Rhinatrema; species Rhinatrema bivittatum. The sequence continues at coordinate 72,481,804 of NC_042617.1, read as the reverse complement.
TGCAGTGCAGTGACCCTTGGTGCTTTCCATTTATCAGTTTATCTTGGAGATGGGTAAGAGCCCTGCCAGTTTTGAACTGCAGTCCAGTTGTATCCTTGCCTACAACTGTGGTGAAGAATGAGCTTGAGATTGGAGGGGAGAGGCGTGGCTTCATCTGGCACAGGAGTAACTTCTGCTGCCACAAGATTGGTACCTAGGAGTTCAGTCTCAGAGGAGGCTTCTTGTTAGCACTTGGCCAGTTATGAAATCTGGGCTCGCCTAGTTAGATCATCCTGAGGGAGGATGGAGCTTAAAGAGGGAAAACATCTGCAGGCAGGGCTTCCCAGTGGCTCTGTACACAGTACTCAGTAGCTACCTAGCCAGTCCGGTTTTTAGGTTCTTCACATGCAGTGTTTCTGCATACGTTGAGGCTAGATTGTAAATGTACGGGCACCAAATTGCATGTACACGCTCCACAATCTTGACTTTTGAATGTGTCACCAATTCATTAAGTACATCTGGGGGAGGGGAGGGATAGCGCTTTCTCGGTTGTGGGTCCTTTCCTATGGAACATGATACCCGAGAACCTGCGACTTGTGTTGGACATGAAAATTTTTTTTAAAGATTTAAAAAATTTCTAAACAGAAACAGGGAAACATAGAAATGACGGCAGAAAAGGACCAACGGTCCATCCAGTCTGCCCAGCAAGATTTTAGTAGCCTCTGCCGCGCCATACAGGTCACCCCCATAATTTAGTTTCCCAAACCATCAAAGTCAGGGCCTTTGTCGGTTGCTGTCTGGGTCCAACTCCCTGTCACTTCCTGCTAGTGAAGCAGAGAGCAATGTTGGAGCTGCATCAACAGTATCAGGCTTATTGGTTAAGGGTAGCAACAGCTGCATCAGCAAGTTACCCCCATTCTTACTTGTTTTCCCAGACAATAACATTCAATGTCCTGGTTGGTTGCTGTCTGAATCTAATTCCCTTGTCATCTTTTCCCCCTACCGTTGAAGCAGAGAGCAATAATGGAGTTGTATCAATAGTATGAAGGCCCATTTGTAAGGGTAATGACTGCCGTACCAACAAGTTACCTCATTGGCTAAGAGTAATAACTGCCTCACTAGCAAGTTACCCCCATACATTCTTTTCTTATTTCATCCTCTAGCCTTTATGGAACCATAGTGTTAATCCCATGCCCCTTTGACATTTTTCACTTGTTTTGTCTTCACCACCTCCTCGGGAAGGGCATTCCACCACCCTCTCCATGAAGAAATATTTCCTGAAGTTGGTTCTGAGTTGACTTCCCTGGAGTTTCATTTCTTGACCCCCTAGTTCTACTTACTTCTTTCCAATGGAGGTTTGTTGATTGTGCATCATTAAAATCTTTCAGGTACCTGAAGGTCTGCATCATATCTCCCCTGCACCTCCTCTCCTCCAGGGTATACATATTTAGGTCCTTCATCCTCTCCTCATAAGTCATTTGATGGAGACCCCCTCCACCAATTTTGTCGCACTTCTCTGAACCGCCTCCATCCTGTCTCTGTCCCTTTTGATATACGATCTCCAGAACTGAATACAATACTCGAGGTGAGTCTTCACCAATGACCTATACAAGGGTATTATCACCTCCTTTTTCTTACTGGTTATTCCTCTCTCTATGCAGCCCAGCATTCTTCTGGCTTTAGCTATCACCTTGTCACCTTGTCACATTGCTTCACTGTCTTCAGAACATTGAACACTATCACTCCAAGGTCCCTCTCCTGCTCTGTGCACAGCATTCCTTCACCCCCCATCACATACAGCTCTTTTGGATTACCACATCCAAGATGCATGACTCTGCACTTCTTGGCATTGAATCCCAGCTGCCATATCTTTGACCACCATTCAAGCTTCCTTAAATCACTTCTCATTCTCTCTACTCATTCCAGCGTGCCCACTCTGTTGCAGATCTTAGTATCATCCACAAATAGACAAACTTTACCTTCTATCCCTTCCGCAATGTCACTCACAAAGATATTGAACAGTTACAGTCCCAACACCAATCCTTGTGGCACTCTACTTAACACTGTTCTCTCTTCAGAGTAGGTTCCATTTACGCTGTCTTCTATCTGTCAACCAGTTTGTAATCCACTTCACCACCTTGGCGCTCACTCCCAAGCTTCTAATTTTATTCACAAGCCTCCTATGTGGGACCGTATCAAAAGCTTTGCTGAAATCCAAGTAAATCACATTGAGCTCTCTTCCTTGATCCAATTCTTTAGTCACTCAATCAAAAAAATAATCAATCAGATTTGTCTGACAGGACCTTCCCCTGGTGAATCCATGTTGCCTTGGGTCCAGCAATCCTCCTGACTGTAGATAGTTCACAATCCTTTCCTTCAGCAGAGTCTCCATTAATTTTCCCACTACTGAGGGTGAGGCAAACTGGCCTGTAGTTTCCGGCCTCCTCTCTGCTCCCACTCTTGTGAAGCGGGACTACCACTGCTCTTCTCCAATCACGCGGCACCACTCCTGTTTCCAGGGATCTGTTGAATAGGTCATGCCGTGGACTCGCGAGCACATCTCTGAGCTCCCTCAGTATCCTGGGATGAACCTCATCAGGCCCCATTGCTTTGTCCACTTTCAGTTTTCCTAGCTCTTCCCATACATTCTCTTCTGTAAACAGAGTTTCGTCTACTCCACCCCCACCCACAGTCTTGTTAACTAGTGACAGGCCTCCATGGTTTTCTTTAGTGAACATTGAACTGAAGAATTTGTTTAATATTTCCACCATTTCTTTGTCTCTTTCCACACATTAATCCTTGTCACCTTTCAATTTCACTATACCACTTTGTCCTTTCTCCATTCTCTGACTTATCTGAAAAATGTTTTGTCATCTTGCTTTACCTATTTGGCAATCCTTTCTTCCGCTTGGCTTTTTACTTTTTTGATTTCTTTCTTCATCTCCCTCAATTTCACCAGATATTCTTCCCTGTGTTCCTCCCTTTGGGATCCTTTATATTTCTTGAACGCTTTTCTTTTTGCTTTTCTTTTATCAGCCACCTCCTTTGAGAACCATATTGGTTTCTTATTTCTCTTGCCCTTGTTTACTTTTCCAGCATATAGATTTGTTGCCTTTGTAATTGCTTCTTTTAGTTTGGCTCTATTTTTCCACCTCTCTCATTTTCTCCCGGTCTTCTAGTTTTATCTCCAGGTACATCCCCATTTCAACAAAGTCCTTATTTTTGAAATTCAAAACTTGGTTTTTGAGTGACTTCTCCGTATTCTATTTGCAGTATCAAACCGTACCATTTGATGATCACTGGTGCTGAGGTGGGCTCCCACACAAACATTAGAGACATTATCCCCATTAGTAACCACTAGGTCCAGTATAGCTCCCTCCCTCATGGGTTCCTTTATCATTTGTTTGAACAGAGCCTCTTGCAGGGCATCCACTATCTCTCTACTTCTGGTAGATTCTGCAAAAGGGATTCTCCAGTCTACATCCGGCAGATTAAAGTCTGCCTCCACTATTAGGGCCTGTAAGTCTGGAATTTTATTGCCCAGACAACGAGCATTTGTATTCATAGCTTTCCAGCCAATCTCCATCAGGTTACTGCTTTTCTTGGACTTCTTTTCTGCCTTATTCAGCTGACTTTTGTTATCCTTTTCACCCATTTCTTGGAGATTTGGAGGGGTGATATTCCAAATTCTTCCTGCCACTCTTGTCCTCTAGTTTAAATGCCTTATGGCATAGGATTTGAATTTATCACTTAGGATCCTTTTTCCTGCCACAGACAGATGTAAGCCATGTTTGGTATAGAGCCTTTTACTGTTCCATACATGGCCCCAGCCCCCAATATATCCCAAACTTTGTTCCTTATACCAAGTTTTGAGCAATGCATTGAAGTTATCTATATGGCTTAGCCTCTCTTTCCCTTTTCCATGAATAGGTAACACCTCTGAAAAGGCAATAGTCTTTGCCATGTGACTAATCTGCTTCGCCAGAGTCTGGAAATCTCTCTGTACCACTTGGATGTTGTTCCTAGCAAGGTCGCTGGTTCCCAGATGGATGATAATATCAACTTCAAAGTCCTTGCTTTCTTCTTGGTTAGCATTGACCATCTGAATAGCACTTCTACCAGCCAATGATCCTGGAAGGCTTTTAACTATAGTGTTTCCCTCGAAAAGAGTTCCCATATTAGTACCTCTGATGATTGAGTACCCAGCACAATGAGGTTTTTCTTAAGGTTATTGGTTGTATTATTGAATTTCTGTGTGGATTGGATTTCTTCCTTCCTTTCAGATATCACTTCAATCTCCATCGCTAGAGCTTCTTCATTATCTAATACAGAGAAGGCATTTTGTATTTGTGTCACTTGAGAGAGTGGGTGTCTCCACATCACAAATCTTATTCTACCAGAGCAGAGCCCACTGTTATCCATTTGTTCTTGGGTTCCTGTATGCTCTGTATAAGTGTGTGTGTGTGTGTGTGTGGGGGGGGGGGGACAGAGCCGGTGCAAGGGAATTGGGCGCCCTAGGCACCTTCAGCCTTGCGCCGCCCCCAGTCGCAGCCCTGACTCCTCCCCCCCCAAAAGAAAACTTACAAAATACCTGGTGGTCCAGGTGGGGGCCTGGGAGCAATCTGCCACTCCCGGGGCCTCGGTTTCCAGTAACCAAAATGGCGCCGGTGGCCTTTAGCCCCTACCATGTGACAGGGGCTACCAATGCCATTGGTTGGCCCCTGTCACATGGTAGGGGCTAAAGGCCACCGGCGCCATTTTGCTTAGTGGAAGCCGAGGCCCCGGGAGTGGCAGATCGCTCACGGGCCCTTCGCTGGACCACAAGGGGGGCTTCGGGAGGGTGGCATGGTGAGGTGGGGGCTGGCAGAATTTTGAAAGGGCACTTTTTGCCCTTTCAAAATTCTGCTGCCTGCCACGGCGACCCCTAAATCGCAGCGCCCTAGGCACAGGCCTAGCTTGCCTAGTTGTTCCTCCGGCCCTGGGGGGACGGACGACATGTGGGCTGCATAATTATGAAACATGGATGTCTTTGGGTCACAGGTCGTATCCTACCTGAGCCCCCTGTAAACCACTTTTTTTTCTGGTCTTTTGAATTTTCTGTGGTGATGGAGAAACGATTCCTGAATTCTATAGTGTGTGAGGATTTCTTGGTGGTTGCTGAATCTTTCTTTATTGCAGCTGATTCAGCTTTAAGGTGAGCCAGCTCCCTTTTCATGGGAGAGAGCTCTGAGCAAATGGGGCAAGCCCAAGTTTCCAGGTGATTTGCCTTTCATGAATTAATTTCTGTAAGTTAAAATGATGGATGGAGGCACTATACGACCACTGTGTTTTCCTATGGAATGTTGTTTTAATGTGCTGCTTTATGATTAGTATTATTCTCATTATATGTTTTTATTATGGATTTTTTTCAAGTGTAAACCGCTTCGATCTATGGAGTATGCTGTATAAAAGCAATTTTTAAATAAAAAAAATAAAATAGATTACAGGTAGATATTTACAGACTTATCCCATGCATATTCATTATGAATAGCCTAAAAAAAAAATTCCTGACTAACTGGGACAGTTCTGAAGACTGGGTTGAGAACCAGTGGCTAATTATAATCCACAATTGCCAAAAATCAATTTGGGGAGATGCCAGAGAAATTAACACAGTCCCTGATTGTATCAGAGCCTTTATATTCTCTGCGATCCATGTGTATTGCGTTTCTGGTAATTTTGGATCAAGACTGACTGACTAAATCCCACCTGTGACTCAATGCCTGGACTTTAAGCAGGGTGTAGAGTCTCTTGATTTTCTTGCTCTTCTGTAGCATATGCTGCTTTGTCTTTCTCTCAGCTCGGATTGAGGATTGCATTCTTAGCCAGATTAAGGGGAGGTTTTCCTGGGGGTGTATTTTGGTCAGGATCAGAAGAGTAACATGCACAGACAGTTTTAAATCTATGTGGGTTATTTTGTATAGAAATGTTCCTTGCAGGAAAAACAGTACTTTCCATCCATAGCAATTTTCAAAAGTAAACATATGCACGTTTTCCCTTTTAAGAATTTAGGTGCAAGGTTGCACCCAGCACAGTTTGAAATGTGCCCCTTCAAGTGCATTTATCTTTCTTGTGATTTAAAAAAAAAATATATTAAGAGTGTGTAATGCGTCCAGAGATGCCTAACGCTGCTAGCGACGGCACTCTGTCGTAAGGACACCTTGGACAGGTAAGGGTTGCTTGCCGCTTTAAAAATACCGCCGGAGTGCACCTTCACTGTTCTGGTGTACCGGGTGCGAGGTTAGCAACTACACTGCCTTTTTAATTTGGTAAATCATTCGGTTGGTGTGCAGTTCCTTACGCAGGACTGATTCACTCTTCAGAGGGCGCTGCTTGCCGTGCACCCTCACATCAACCTTCCTCAAGGCTTTGGTGTGAAACTCATTCTTGGTCTACCACTGAAAGGCTTAAACCAATTTTCAGTGCATTTGGCGAAGACTAGCCCTCTGTGACCAGGGCGAGGCACAGAGTGAAAGATTTCTTTCTAGATCAAGCACTCAGACCTTGACGAAAAAGTTTGTGTACAGGAGGTGAGTAAACTCAGGGTAGAAACTTCACAGACAACCAGATATGATACAGAATATGCAACAATTGTACAACGGGTGAATAGGAAGCAAGAGGACATCATAATGGCATCAGAAGAATGGAGAGACTGACTTATGCTCTGGGAAGGTGGCCTGGAGCCCAGATAGGTGCAGGGAAAAATTAGGTGGAATTGATCCTGCAGAGAGGTGACTGAGTGGGGAGGGCGGCACAGAGGAGCTCCAAGCAGGCCAGGTTAAGTTGGCAACTGAAGAGGAGGAGAATGCAGATGGACTGGAGGAAGTCTGCCATTTAACTCTTGGACACACTGAACATGACGCAGATAAAGATCCACATCTCCTCGGCTATATAGTCCTTTCCTGTCCGGCAGAGATCCCTTGTGCGGATCCCATGCTTTCTTGAATTCTGCCACTGCCCTCGTCTCCACCACCTCCCCAGGGAGGCTGTTCCATGCATCCAGCACCCTTTCTGTAAAGAAATATTTCTTTATATCACTCTTGAGTCTATCCCTTTTCACTCCTATCCCTGCCTCCTGTGCATTTATTCCTTGGAGGTATTAAAAAAATGTATCATAGCTCCCCTTTGCCTCCTTTTCTCTGGAGTGGGCATATTTAGATTTTTGTCTGTCTCCATAAGCTTTAAGATAAAGAGATTTGAAATAATTCTTTGGAGAGAAAATGCTGATCATATTTTATGCGAGAATACTCCCTGGTTTCAGTTTATTGATAATTTCTGGGTATATATATATCTTTTTTTTTTTTTTTGACAAAATGTATAGTCTGCCCCCTCATCATATATATACTGTTCAAGGCAGATTGCAACATAATTAAAACAATTCTTCATCTATCTTAAGAGCACTCCCTCATGCAGTTTATTGATAATACTGGATTTACCTAATTTAAGGACACTTCCTAGTGTAGTCTGATAATTGCTGGGAATATTTTATGTAAGAGAATCTCCTAGCGAGTACTTTGGTGGATATATTTTGGGTAAGTCTGCCCACTAGTGCAATATATTCTTAATTGCACTTTAACTGAATAAAGCAAGCGTGACCCGGCTTTTGCCCGTCACCTAGGTTTTCTCCCAGGCAGTGGGAGGGTTTTTTTTTGTGTTTGGAATCCGCCCCCTCGGGGAGCCTTTTTTGTGAGCGGCTTCCATAGGGCGACAAGTGTCCAGGGAGCAGGCTCAGCAAGGAGAGGGAAGGAGGACTTTAAGAGGGTTGGAAGGAATAAGGAGTTGCTGCGTTTTGCTCTTTGCCAGCCCCCAGGTGGACTGACCAGCAAGGTCATTCATCAAAATGCATTCTGGCGTTAACGCATGTGATAATGCGTTAACGCATGTGAAACGCCATAACGCATGCGATAATTGTGTTACTGCGCGGCGTGAAATCAAATGTTTTGAAGGGGCAGGATTGGGGAGGGGTTTGGGTGGGATTAATTAAAACGAGGGGCAATATTACACTGTGCGATAGCGTAATGCATGCTATCACATGGTTTTAACACTGGAAATAACTACACCTTTTTTCCTGGTGTAAAGCTGTGCGATATGCCTGAAACAGCATAATGCAATTTGCAATAAAAATTCCAAATTGCATTTTGGCCATTTCTGGGCTAGGGGAGTGTGGCATGTGGGGGAGGGAGGGAGGGAGAGAGCCTCTGTGGAGGCCTTCACAGTATTCAACTATTTATATGCCTATAGGAGGGCCAGTTAATAGCTTGAGGTGAGGTGTAGGCGGTGGTTTAGGGTGTAGGGCCCAGTTTTATGTGCAGAGTGAGATGTACGAACAGCACAGTACACCTCGGTGAAGATTTGACGTCATTTGGCGTGAGGAAAGTCTCACAAATTTGAGATTTCTACAATGTTCTCTCGCCCTAGCTTGATAGTACCCTGTTATAAAGTCCATCAAGCTAGGCCGAGAGAACATTGTAGAAATCTCAACTTTGTGAGACTTTCCTCCTTCCAAATGACATCAGATCTTTCCTGGGGCATAGGTAAGGGAAGGAGACAGACACATTTAACCCTTAAAGGGTGGTTTTAAGGCCCAAGGGCACAGAAACTTATTTATTCTTTGAGGCTGCTCCGGCTAACACTTCTCCCATACCTTTACTCTCTGTCCCAAGGGTGGAATCCTTTTTTGTGGGGGGAAGCTGTAGTTTATGGCCCAGGCAGTGGTGTATGTGTGTGTGTGTGTGTGTGTGTGTGTAGGTGGAGGTAGTTGCTCTGTTTGTCTATGATAGATACTTTGCCTTATTTTTTGATTAAGAAATTGAATGAATATGCAAGTGCATCTTTTCTCCAGAGGATGGCAATGCATGAAAGCGGAAATATTTTCAGCAGACTCTGCTTTTCGTGCAATATACGGGGCATGATTTTACTAAACGTTTTTTCTCACATAGACACAGATAATGGGTGAAAAGCCTTGGTAAATCAGGCCCCTGATTTATTGGTTATCATTCAAGGTCATCTAGTACAGTAGCTTTGCAAACAACAGCATTGTAGGAAAGGAAACAGTCAACAAGAAGGCAGCCTGATGAGAATCTGATAGTGAGAGGAATCTTGGAAGCAACTGCAGTTTATATATTTTTTTTATTTTATTAAAATTTAGCTTTCCACCTTTATTATAATGCACATTGAGGAATAATTGCAAATACAAAATACAAATCCATACAAACAACACAAACTTTGCCCTCAGCACTCCCAACCCAATTGTAGCACTGGGCTAGTTGTGGGCCATCCCACAACCAGTTTCGCTGAACCCGGACCCTGCAGGCTGGACCGAGGATCAGGATACCGCCACTTTCTCCCGCCAACGCCAGTACTGCTGCGGGCCGTTCCCCCTAGGCCCACACACCGCTGGTCACACTAAGAAGGTCCCACAGCAGGAACAGCGGCTGTGGCATTCCCCGATGACATTAGCTCGACTGGGTATTTAATCCCAGCCGCGCTCCCAGCCGGCACCTCCGCAACAGGTCCTCCTGTCACAGCCAACAGTTCATGTTGCCTGCTCCCTGCTCCCACCTCTCCTTCCAGTCCACCCTGGCTTGCCTCTTCTTCTGCCCACCTTGCCTCTGTCCCAGTCCAGCCTCATTCCTGCTCCAGTCCTCCTCCTCCCGTGGCTTTTCTCTTATCCCTCCTGCCTGCCTTCTCTGGCTGCCTCTTGGATCTGACCTTGCCTGGACACTGACATTGCATGAACTCTGCCTGCCCTGATCTCTTGCCCTGATACCAACACTGCTTGCTCTCCGCCTGCCCTGACCTCTTGTCTGGACACTGACGTTGCTTGCTCTCTGCCTGCCCTGACCTCAGCCTGGTTACTGATTCTGCCTGTCCATGCCAGTGGCGTACCGAGGGTCTCCAGCGCCCGGGGGCCAATGCATTTGTTCTCCAGCTACCCCCCCCCCCCCCCAATCCTTCTTGTACTAATGCTTAAGGTCACAGAAAATCAGTGACGTAGTTAGACAGAAGATTTTTTTTTGGGGGGGGGGGGAGGAGCCAAAGTGACATTTCCTCATTACACCCACCTCCATAGCATAAGCCCCCTGCTTTAAAATTGGCTATAAAAAAGTCTTAATAAAAAGTCCAAAGGGTCTTCTCTGTAATTTTAAAAAGCTGGTTAGCTTCACACTTCTAGTAAAACTGTTATTAAAATTATTTGATAGCCTCATTCAACTAATTCTACAGGGCTATGAGAGTGAAGTCTGGAATGTATACAGGAAGGGAAACAATGTCAATATAAATCCTGTACCTCCAGTTCTGTGCATCCACAGAAATTCCCCCAACAATGGAGTTTGGATGTTTCCTTTACAGCTTATCATACAAAAAAAATATTTTCAAATTCTGGTGTCACCTCACAGTAACAGCAGCACAAACACCTTCCACTGCCAGACATGTTGTGATCACAAAACCCTGCAAAAAAGATACTCAAACTCTATACAGCAAACCTATCATAACATAACAGTAGTAATACCAAGGACTCAAACTACAAGAACTCTATCTGTGAAAAAGCACAGGTAAATATTACACTGGTCCCAGAATACCAATACACCACCTACTAGGGAAACAAAACAAATCCGATTGCTATATGTTGCAATCATGGACCCCTGGCCTGAAGTGGTGTTGGCACCACCTGTGGGGGAAACTCCCTTTTTGGTCCCCACCATCAGGTGGCGAGGATGGATGGGAAGCGGAAGCCAGATGGCGCTTCGCCACTACCAGCCCACGTTCCCCGCAGGTTGAGCCCTAGGGTACCGGGGCTGGCTGGTCTTAGGTGGGCCTCTGCATGGATGATCCCAGGGAGTAGGTGAGAGAGCATGTGGCAACCAGGAGAGAGAGAGAGAGAAGCTGAAGGCCTGATGCTAAGGGCGGCACTGATCCAATCCAGTAGGCCAGGCTAGGCGAGGAGCGTGGCCAGGCTTGGCCCAGGCGGTCAGAGGCAGGCAGCAGCAAGCGAGGTCAGGTCCAGTCCATGGGTCAGAAGCAGGCAGCGGCAAGCGAGGTCAGGTCCGGTCCAAGGGTCAGAGGCAGGCAGCGGCAAGCGAGGTCAGGTCCGGTCCAAGGGTCAAAGGCAGGCAGCGGTAGGCGAGGTCAGGTCCAGTCCAAGGTCAGAAATAGGCAGCAGGAACAGAGAACTGGAACAGCAACTATAGGAGCTCAAGCAAGCAAGAGTGAGGAGACCCGTTGCCAAGGCAAGCTCTAAGTGTCAGAGCTTGCCTTATATACCCAGGACCTGCAACGTCATCACTAGGGGCCGCGGGAAGGTTTCCCACCACGGCCCCTTTAAAACTGGGTCAGGTTTGATCCCCCAAAGCAAAGAAGAAAATGCAATGGACTTCATTTCCCAAGTTCCTTAGCCTGGATATGTCCCTTGGAGAAGTCCCTGAGAGTGGGGAGGACAGGGACTCCCTGCTTACCAGATATATAGATGGGTTAAATTGGAGAGAGAGTTTAAATCTCAAGAGGAGAAGAAGGGACTGCAGCTGTTGTCTGCAGATGAGCTAGGAGTGGGAACAACCAGGGCCAGCGGAAGCACTAGGCGAACTAGGCCTGGGCCTAGAGCCCCGACTATTAAGGGGTGTGAGCCATGTGGGGCCACGAGTGGCGGCACCAAAGAGGAGTGGAGATTCAGCAATCTCCACTCCTCTGAGTCACCGCGGCACTGCCGCTCGCAGCCCCACATGGCTCACACCCCCTAAAGGGGGTGGCGGTACGACCGGGGGGATGGCGCAACCGGATGGGGGTGGCATAACAAGTGGGGGGGAGGGGGGCAGGGCGCAAGGCGGAAGGTGCTTAGGGCACTTAATCCCCTTGCACTGGCCCTGGGAACATCCACTCTTCTGAGACCATAGACGTGGAAGCAGCAGAATTACCAGACGAAGGAAGAGGAGGTGAAGGTAGACTGAAGCTATTCTGGTTCACAGTGGGCTTAATGTTTGCAGAATTTTGTTGCATGGGAGGGGCAGTTCTTCTGCAGTAATGGTTTAATTATGAACTGTGGCTATTGAAAACACTGCAGGGTTTGATTGAGGAAGCAGTGCTGAGTATAAGCTTTTATTTTGCTGCATTTCTTCTGAGTCTGCTATGGGGAAGGGGGAAGTTTGACTGTAGCAACTGCTTGGAAAGAAACTGGTTATTGGAGCAGTAAAGCGAGCAGGAGGCCAATGACCTGTGGCTGACCTAAAGTGCTTGTGATTTGGGGTTGGAAGTCAGGCCCTGTTTGGGGTATTTGTGATTGCACTTGTGGCCTCTATGCAACCAAGGGACGGATTTTTAAAGGGTTACGTGCGTATATTACATGCTTAACCCTGAAAACCCACTCCTGCGCGCGCCGAGCCTATTTTGCATAGGCCCGGCAATGCGTGCAAGCCCTGGGATGCGTGTAAGTACCGGGGCTTGAAAAAACAGGTGGGGCGGTCCGGGGGCTGGGCGTGGGAGTGGCTAGAGGCCTCTCCAATCCCGCTGGGCCCAGGGATCGCACGCTGGCACTTGGCTGGCGCGTGCAACCTACGCCTGCCCAGAGGCAGACGTAAATAAAAAAAAATAAAGGTGGGTGGGGATTTAGGTAGGGCTGGGGGGTGGGTTAGATAGGGGAAGGGAGGGGAAGGTGGAGGGGGGGCAGAAGGAAAGTTTCCTCTGAGGCCGCTCCAATTTCGGAGAGGCCTCGGAGGGAACGGGGAAAGCTATCGGGGCTCCCCTAGGGCTTGGCGCGCGCAAGGTGCACAAGTGTGCACCCACTTGCGTGCGCCAACCCCGGATTTTATAACATGCGCGCGGCTGCATGCGCATGTTATAAACTCGGGCATAGATTTGTGCGTGCCGGGTTGCGTGCACAAATCTACACCCACACCTAGGTACGAATATCTGGCCCCAAGTGTTTAGGATTTTCTAATTCTAAAGAGGTCTATTGTAATGTGGAGATTCTCCCTTTATTGTAAATCTGTAATATATGGAAAAAAATCTGTAAAGGGTGCACAGGAAATGTAAGGGGCAAAAGGTTGCATTGGAACTAGAGTGAGAATGTTCCAGTGCTTGCAGGTCATCTCTTGGTCAGAGGGTGTTTCATGGCTTCTTGACTGACAGTGGGCTACAGCCCCCTATGAACTTGATCAATGGGAAAAGTGATATAAATCCTGACTCTGCTGAGCCTGGGGCTGCTCCGGACTAGAAGAGAGAGGCTGCAGCTGTGATCCTCTCCCAGGGTTACAGAAGGGAGGAGCAGGTGTGGGGCAGAGATTTTCTCCCAAAATCTCAGGAAGCCTGAAGGAAGGAACTGAAGGGTTGCAATAATGTTTCAAAGATCTGGACAAGCCTGTGCTTAACTGGTGCAAGAACTTATCTGGACCAGGAAGACAAACTGTGCCGAGGGAACCTGCCTTGGGGCTCAGAGGATCCTGATGCTGCATCAGAGGGATTTCTCCTTTGAGCTGAACAGGACTGGGTGAATAACTATTTTAATAACGGAAAGGAAAAGAGGGCCAGGATAGGCCTGGGTGGAGAATAGAAAATCTACTTTATACAGTATAAAAGAGATACTGTATAAGTAGAAGGAGTAACTGTTGCTAACAGAAGAAAGGAGTTGAGTAAGAAAGAAGAAGTAATTTCTGTGTTTTAAGAATTGAAGAGCTAAAGAATTCTGATTTTGTTTATCTCTCTTTACTATTGGTGTTTTGTCAACATGTTTTATTCTGAAGATTCTGCAGTAAAATATTTGTATTCTGGAGCACAGCTTTTGGCTGGACATTGGTCTTTTATTCTGGAGTGTCCTTGGCCCAGTACTGGCCCTGCAGGTTGTCCTGCCCCCAGCTCATGGTGCCAGAGATTTTATTCCCCGTCTTGGGAGAATGACCCCTCTGCGTTGCACTGGAGGTGGATCCTTGGGCTGAGGTGGGGTTGACCGCAGGGTCCCAACCGTCAGCAGGCAGAGTGGGCTGAAGCTGGAGGCCACTGGAGCTTCACCTATACCAGCCCACGTTCCCCTCGGGTTGAGCCTTTGGGTGCTGGGGGCGGCAGGACTTAGGCGGGACTCGAGATAGATCATCAAAGGTGAACAGTTCAGCTCAGAGACAGCAGCCAGCAGGTGGCGTAGTATTATCCTGGACTGGTCCCAGTACAGGAACTCAAGCACCAAGGAACAAGGATTGGCAGAAGGTGCTTGAGCAGAGAAAGGCCGGAGCCTTGAGAGTCCAAGTCCAGAGGATAGGGCCAGAGGCGTCACTATCAAATTCAAGAGAGAGCTGGTGGCAATAGGATGGTGTAGCAAGCAACGTAGAACTCTGGACACAAAGGAGTCTATAGCATAGTCGTTTGTAGCAATGGTCAGGGCACGGAGAAGGCAGGTGTGGTCAGAAGTAGCAGTGGTCAAGGGACGGAGAAGGCAGACGTGGTCAGGCGTAGCAATGGTCAAGGCATGGAGAAGGCAGGCATGGTCAAACATAGCAAAAGTCAGGCTTGGAGAAGGCAGGCAAGGTCGGACTTAGCAGAGGTCAGGCTTGGAGATGGCAGCAAGGTCGGACGTAGCAAAAGTCAGGCTTGGAGAAGGCAGGCAAGGTCGGACTTAGCAGAGGTCAGGCTTGGAGATGGCAGCAAGGTCGGACGTAGCAGAAGTCAGGCTTGGAGATGGCAGCAAGGTCGGACGTAGCAGAAGTCAGGCTTGGAGAAGGCAGGCAAGGTCGGACTTAGCAGAGGTCAGGCTTGGAGAAGGCAGGCAAGGTCGGACGTAGCAGAAGTCGGCACCAGGAGGTCAATCAAGTATGGACGAGACGAACGAGGAAACAGGAACTTGGAAACACACAGGGACACGGATCAAGGAACACGAAGGCAACGAGTACTCAGAACCAAACAGGGAACCGAGGAGACCTGTTGCAAAGGCAAAGCTTCAGTGCGAGGCGTGAGCATTTATATGCTGAAGGATCTGACGTCGGCATCCGGGTCCGCGGCCAGGTTCCCGCTGCGGGCCCTTTAAAAGGTTTACTGATACACACATGCCTAGGGATGGGGGCTGCGCTGCTGGTGGCATCTCTCCGCGAACCCCGCGGAGAGGCCCAACGGGTGGAGGCATCCTGGCTGGAAGTCCCGGGAAGTGGAGCAAGGTCGGAGGCGCTGGCAGGAGCCCGAGGTCAGAGTTGGCAGCCCACTGCCGCAAGCGACGAGGAGCTGGAGCCTAGGAGTTGCTTAGAAAGGTGAGAGGGCTGCACCGCGGGGCTTCCGTGGGCGGCGAGCGTAACACTATGCTCCCCGAGGTTGGGAAGGTCACCCTGAGTGGTACAGGGGTTATACACTATACTATAGAAATGCCCATGTTGGTTGGCAACGAAAGAAAAAAAGATTCCTGCAAAGGCCAGCTATCGGCCAAAGCTTCACCAGAGGCCTGCAGCTGGATGGACCTCCACAATCACCCACTGAGTTTCTTCTCACTTCTTAAATATTCATGTTGCACTTTCCTTCAGATTTTCACTTTTATTGAATGGTTACAACTGGAGCAGATTTCTGTACAAAGTCTTATGATTTTTTTTTTTAGTTACTTTAAACCCCTGCTCTGTGCGATCATTTCAGCACAGGTGTGCTTTGATTTGCCCTTTTTCTCCCATCTCTCGCTCCCATCCCAGTTACTGAATGATTTAGCAGAATGCAGTCCCCGCACCCGCCCTCCAACTACAGAAAGAAGAAATCTCCTCACAGATTAAAGCCTTCAATGCTGCTTCACCAACGGGGGGTGCCCCGAGACCTTTCTAGATATCGCCTCACTCATCGGCCCAGTCACACGCACCGTACTGCTCCTGGCTTTATTGCCTACGTGACACACAAAGCTCAAAAATGCAGATTTGTCAGGACAGCTTTTCTGGTTGGCCACGAGGCTGACATGTACTGGTCTGTTTAATGGGCCTTGCTAAAAAGTCTGTTTTCCATGCAGTAAAGTGGCAGAATGATAAACCACAAATCTGTCCCTAAAACATACACCGATAAAAACAGGAGCCCAGTGTGATCTCGGCTTGACTAAAACAATCTTGTTAGCTGGCAGGAAGCACAGCGCTGCCAGTGAAAAAGCAACAGCCTCTGAGAGGGGAAGAAGAGCCGGACACATAAACTGTAAGTAACTCAGAGGCAGCAGGCATGGGAGGACAGGACCGAGTGGGACGAAGAGAGGAGAAGCACTGAATGGCATATCTGACTTTAGGATTTCCTTGCTTAGGATACTGGATTAGATTTCCTATCGTTCTACCCTATTTGACTTTCTCTATGGTGAAGAATCGCAAAATAAATGTCAAAATGCATTACACCATCCTCCATAAGTACATACAGGTAAAACAAAAATGTTTATGAACCTGTATTATCTACCAGAAAGTTTTCAGCCTTGTAAGAAAGACCATTAACAGTCTGAATATGTGACAGGGTTCCCAAAATTGCATCTCTGTCCCCCCCCCCCCCCCCACCTCCGAGCGTAGGTTGTGCCGGGCATAGAAATTGTACAAGTAATCAAGACAGAGTTTCTAAACTGGTGTTTCAAGCTTGCCCAAGGAGTCTTAAGGCATCCAACCTGCTAACTGTCCCTGACTGCAGAGAGTGCAAAAGGTTGATGAAATTGACTGCTTTTTATTCATGGAGGATATGCCTCTGCAGAACCAGCAACTGCAGGGTTAATAAACTGGCCAGCAGAGAGAAGGAAGTCACCTGACCTCAGGAGCCAATGAGAACTGAGAAGCACACCTTTCCCCTGCCCCCGGGGTGTACTAGAGACACTGCCCGACCATCCAGAAGGCAGACAGGAGGAGGAACCCTGGGGGTCCGGGAGCGACCTCCTGCATTCGGACCGTCGGCTGCCAGTATTCAAAATGGCGCCGATAGCCTTTGCCCTTGCTATGTCACAGGGGCTACCAGTGCCATTGGTCAGCCCCTGTCACAAGGTAGGAGCACAATATGGCGCCGGCCATCCAGTGCTCCTACCATGTGACAGGATCCGGCCAATGGCACGGATACCCTGTCACATGGTAAGGGCAAAGGGCCATTGGCGCCATTTTGATTAGTGGCAGCCGACGGCCCAGGAGTGGGAGATCGCTCCAGGGAACCCCACTGGACCACCAGGTACCTGTAAAACGTTTTTGGGGGGGGGGGGTTGGGTGGGTGGGGGAAGCTAAGGGATTAGTTTTAAAGGGTCGGGGTGGGTTTAGGGGTTATTTTTGTGTGCCGATTTTCCCGCCCTCCCCCAAAACGATAAGAGAACCCCCACGATCAATATCGTGGGGTTTCCTATCGTTTTGGGGGAGCCCCCGATTTCTGATTATTTTGAAAATATCATCCGATATTTTCAATTGTCTGAAGCCCGATTCACATCCCTACTTTTAACCAGTTTGTAATCCATGAAAGGACATCGCCTCCTATCCCATGGCTTTTTAGTTTTCATAGAAGCCTCTCTTGAGGGACTTTGTCAAACGCCTTCTGAAAATCCAAATACACTACATCTACCGGTTCACCTTTATCCACATGTTTATTAACCCCTTTAAAAAGATGAAGAAGATTTGTTAGGCAAGACTTCCCTTGGGTAAATCCATGTTGACTGTGTCCCATTAAATCATGTCTTTCTATATGCTCTACAATTTGCATATGAATTATCCTTCCTATATGCTCTACGATATGCATATGAATAATCCCTGTTGCAATCTGATGTGCAAGTATTAAGAACATAAGAACATGCCATGCTGGGTCAGACCAAGGGTCCATCGAGCCCAGCATCCTGTTTCCAACAGTGGCCAATCCAGGCCATAAGAACCTGGCAAGTACCCAAAAACTAAGTCTATCCCATGTTACTGTTGCTAGTAATAGCAGTGGATATTTTCTAAGTCAACTTAATTAATAGCAGGTAATGGACTTCTCCTCCATGAACTTATCCAATCCTTTTTTAAACACAGCTATACTATCTGCACTAACCACATCCTCAGGCAACAAATTCCAGAGTTTAATTGTGCATTGAGTGAAAAAGAACTTTCTCCGATTAGTTTTAAATGTGCCCCATGCTAACTTCATGGAGTGTCCCCTAATCTTTCTATTATCCGAAAGAGTAAATAACCAATTCACATCTACCTGTTCTAGACCTCTCATGATTTTAAACACCTCTATCATATCCCCCCCCCCCCCCCTCAGTTGTCTCTTCTCCAAGCTGAAAAGTCCTAACCTCTTTAGTCTTTCTTCATAGGAGAGCTGTTCCATTCCCCTTGTCATTTTGGTGGCCCTTCTCTGTACCTTCTCCATCGCAATTATATCTTTTATGAGATGCGGCGTATTCAGTATTCAAGTTTCAGGGGTACAAATGTGAGTTGGCTTTAAAATTGAAGGACTTGGAAAATAGAAATAGATGGTGTAATGTGTGAATCTGGGGAATGCCTGATAACAATTCTTATGCAAACTGCCCTGAGATAGTAAAGTCAATTTGTGCTACTGTCCTGGCCTCTGGATCAGTTGTGGAAAATCCCAGAGAAATATTAGTGGACAGAACACACAGATCATTGGGAAGAATACAACCTAATAAGACCCATAACACTGAGATATTTCTGCATAATTTGCTGTAAAGGAGGAAATAATGAAGAAAAGCAGGTGCTGTGGGCTATCTCCGCAAACACTTCAAAAGAGGAGACATTTGAAACCTGTTACAGATGTGCTCAGACTTGCAAATGTTCATTACTGGAGACTTTATCCATTTGGGCTGGCTTTTACTCTTAATGGCAAGTTCGTTAAAGTGATGTCAGTGACAGCGGTGATAAATTATTTTGGCGGAGGCTGGGATTACTATCTAGTCACTGGTAATTGAGCCTAAATCACAGTCGAGAAGAGAAATTACAAGATGGCAAAGAATAGGAAAAAGAGGTAGATGACTGCGCAGAAATTATGATGGAGATGTGTGCCACCTTCTAATCAAGCATCTGAGGCTCTGCATTGACTTTTTCCCTCATGATGTAGTTAGGACCTTTTGTCATTCCTTTTTTTGTTGTGAATTTGAAAAATTCATGGAATGATATCAAAGGAGGCTTTCTCAAAATATGCCGGAGGGATCTATCTTATGGATATATGATTTCATTTATGTTTTTATTGTGAGCTAAATTTCCACAGGAGTTGGAGATAACCTTTTTTGAGCATCACTGTTTAGTTTTAGTTAAACCATTGTGGGTTTGAGGGATGAGGTCAAACCTCTGCAGTATAGTGTGCACTACGTTATGCACAGTTGTTAATTCTTTGATGGGATGAGGGTGGTGGGGGGAGGTTATATTGATAGGGATCTTGGCAATGTATGTTGAGGGTTTGATGTGTGGGTGCTCTGAAATGTTCTCTGAGGTTAAATGTGAGGTTTGTTTGGAGAACACCTGTCTTTCTACTAGAGATGTGAATCGTGTCCTCGATCGTCTTAACGATCGATTTCGGCTGGGAGGGGGAGGGAATCGTATTGTTGCCGTTTGGGTGTTTGAAGTATCGTGAAAATCGTGAAAATCGTGAGCCGGCACACTAAAACCCCCTAAAACCCACCCCCGACCCTTTAAATGAAATCCCCCACCCTCCCGAACCCCACCCAAATGCCTTAAATTACCTGGGGGTCCAGCGGCGGTCCGGAATGGCAGCGGTCCGGAACGGCCTCCTGCAATTGAATTGTGTTGTCTTCAGCCAGCGCCATTTTTCAAAATGGCGGCGGAAAATGGCGGAAAATGGTCCAGCGGGGGTCCGGAAAACGATCTCCTGCCGCGAATCGTTTTCCGTACGGAAAATGGCGCCGGCAGGAGATCGACTGCAGGAGGTCGTTCAGCGGGGGTTCCGGACCGCCGCTGAACGATCTCCTGCAATCGATCTCCTGCCGGCGCCATTTTCCGTACGGAAAACGATTCGCGGCAGGACCCCCAGGGACTTTTGGCCAGCTTGGGGGGGCCTCCTGACCCCCACAAGACTTGCCAAAAGTCCAGCGGGGGTCCGGAACGACCTCCTGCAGTCGAATCGTGTTGGTCTATGGCCGCCGCCATTTTGCGCCGCTATTTTGAAAAATGGCGCCGGCTGAAGACAACACAATTCAATTGCAGGAGGCCGTTCTGGACTGCTGCCGTTCCGGACCGCCGCTGGAGCCCCAGGTAATTTAAGGCATTTGGGGGGGGGGTTCGGGAGGGTGGGGGATTTAATTTAAAGGGTCGGGGGTGGGTTTTAGGGGGTTTTAGTGTGCCGGTTTTCCTGCCCTCCCCCTTCCCTCGATTTACGATTTTTTGACGATAAATTGGGGGAATTGGTATTGTATCGTGGCCCTAAAGATTTTTGACGATTTAAAATATATCGGACGATATTTTAAATCGCCCTAATACAGATCAGGGTTCTTTTTTCTGCATTTTCTGCTTTCTGACATTGTTACAACTAAAGTTGTGGGTCATGTGGTCATGGGGGAGATTTTAATATTACATTGAACCCTAATTCAGTGAGAGTTGGGTATTATCTCAAGAAACACTATCTTAGCTTAAATCTTTGATCTCTAAAATAGGGGTTGCCAACATTTGGAGAGTACACCACGTTTTTGTACAGGATTACACAAACATTTTTCAAATCACACAATATGTATTCCTGTTTTTATTTATTTTTGGTGGATAAGGTACTAGTTCCCAGAGTGCAATATAGGAATGATCACATGGTCAGATCATGCTCCTATAGCATGTCAATTTCTTTGACTCAGGAAAGTGTTTTTGAAGACTTAATGATGCTTTATTGAATGATAAGGAAGTTTCCAATAAACTTAAGTCTATTACTGAAGATTACTTAATAATAATAGAGAGATTTCTGCTGTTACGCTCTGGGAGGGACTCAAGGCTATTGCTTGGAGTCATTTGTTTTCCTGGTCCAGCTACAAGAAGAAAAAAAAATTAAAAGAGCAATTAGATTTAGAGCAAGAGATTGATAAATTAGGGAAACTGCATAAATTTCATTCCACTAGTAAACATCTCCTGGCTTTAGAAAAAGCTAATGAAAAGCTTAACTTGCTTAAGTCTGAGGAAATTATACACCAATTGAATATGACCAAGCAGAATTATTTTGAATTTGACAAAAAAAGCTGAAAAACATTTAGCCCGTAAGCTCAAGACCCAAACAGCTTTAAATTCTATCCTTAAAATTAAAGATAAGGATGGTACTATGACTTATACTTCCCCTTTGATTCAAGATAGATTCACCCAATTTTATGGGGAGCTATATTGCAAGGATGAATCTATAGATTTGGCAGAGATCGATGAGTATTTGGCATCTGTATATTTGCCTTGTTTGGAGAACGATCATCGGCAATTTTAGAATAAAGAAATTTCACGTTTTGAACTATCTCAGGCTATTAGAAGTTTAAAAAATGGAAAGGCTCCAGGACTCAATGGGCACACAGCCAGATTTTATAAAACATGTGAATATGTTCTTTTGTGACCATTGCAAGATATGTTTAATTCCTTACTAGAAGAAGAACAGTTGTCCTCTAGTACTAATGTGGCAGGGATCACTATTTTGACAAAGCCAGGGAAAGATGCCACACTTTGTGGATCATATAGACCTATATCTCTGTTGAATTTGGATCTTAAGTTGTTGGCAATAAATTTTGGCTAATAGATTGAGCATTTTACTCCTCTTCTGGTTATCCCAGGCAGAATGGCGGCTGACAAAGTCAGAAGGTCTTAAATTTAATCTGGTGGGCTAGTTCTAAAAGAACCTCTTCTGTTTTACTTGCCTAGAGGCTAAGAAAGCATTTGATGGGGGTTTATTGGGATTTTTTAATTTAAAGTTCTTGAGAAATTGGGGGTGGGCGATTATTTTATTCAGTGGATTCACAAGTTGTATAAGATGCCTGAGGCATATATCAAAGTTAATGGAGGTTCAGGCGGCTGCAAAATTCTGCCCCCCTAATCGTGCCACCCTCCTGACGCCCCTCTGGTGGTACAGCGGAGGGCCCGGGAGAGATCTGCCACTCCCGGGGCCACGGCTGCCACTAACCAAAATGGCGCCGGTGGCCTTTAGCCCCTACCATGTGACAGGGGCCAACCAATGGCACCGGTAGCTCCTGTCACATGGTAGGGGCTGAAGGCCACCGGCGCCATTTTGATTAGTGGCAGCCGATGAACCAGGAGCGGCAGATTGCTCCCGGGCTCCCCGCTGGACCAGGTGTTTTGTGAGGTGTTTTTTTTGGGGTGGAGGGGGAGGTTGGGAGGGTGGGGGAGTGGCGGCATGTGGTCCCTGCCCTGGATTTGGGCTGTGACTGGGGGCGGGGCTGGGGGCAGCACAACGGGGGTGGCACAAGGCTGAAGGTGCCTGGGGCGCCCAATCCCCTTGTCCCGGCCCTGGATAGGTGGAAAAGGTATCTGATGGAAAATAGAGAAGCATTCTAACCCCTCTCTGTTTTATTAAAGATTTTCCTCTTGGCCTGAGTTCAAAAGTTCTTCGAAGATGGGAATTTTTGAGTCTGCATTCACTGGAACATTTTTGGATTAATAATACCCTTATTGGTTTTGATGCACTTAAGAATAAGTATAATCTAGATGCTAGAGATTTTTATCCTTATTTGCAGGTTTGCCACTATTTGAAATCTAAACAAGTTGATATAATATGAATAAGGGTAAATCTTTCTTTGAGGGGTTATGTGATAGTAGTAGTTAAAGTAAAGGACATTATATCAAAAATCTATAAGCAGCTAATAGGGAACTGGTGACTAAACTGAAGCACATTCTGTTTTGGGTATCTGATTTTGGTGTTACTTTGGATGAAGAACATAAGAAATTGCCATGCTGGGTCAAACCAAGGGTCCATCAAGCCCAGCATCCTGTTTCCAACAGAGGCCAAACCAGGCCACAAGAACCTGGCAATTACCCAAACACTAAGAAGATCCCATGCTACTGATGCATTTAATAGCAGTGGCTATTCCCTAAGTAAACTTAATTAATAGCAGTTAATGGACTTCTCCTCCAAGAACTTATACAAACCTTTTTTGAACCCAGCTACACTAACTGCACTAACCATATCCTCTGGCAACAAATTCCAGAGCTCTACTGTGCGTTGAGTGAAAAAGAATTTTCTCCGATTAGCCTTAAATGTGCTACTTGCTAACTTCATGGAATGCCCCCTAGTCCTTCTATTATTCGAAAGTGTAAATAACCGAGTCACATCTACTCGTTCAAAACCTCTCATGATCTTAAAGACCTCTATCATATCCCCCTTCAGCCATCTCTTCTCCAAACCTCCTTTCCCCCACCCTGTGCAGGGTGGGGGAAAGGAGGCTGGGGATGCTGGGAAGATGGAGGAATGGAGAGGGAGTATGGGGGCCACTGAGCAGGAAGGGGGTGGGAAAAAGAGGGTTGGGGTAGCTGGGCAGGCAGGCAGATGGGATGAAAGGGGTAGGGAGAGTCCAGCACGGGAGAGAGGGAGCACAGGGAAGAGGATGTGGTGGTGGTGGTGGTGGTGGTGGTGGGGAGGGGGGGGGGTCAGGAATGCTGGGCAGGATATGAGTGTGAATAGATGGTTGAAAAGGAGTAATTGGGAAAAGTGAAGGATGATGGAGACATGGAAGGGGAGTGATGGGGGTGCAAGATTCATACTATGTCAGTTTTGGGAATGTGCATTTCTTCTATCTTTGTACTTTGCTTGGTGTAGGAGGATATGTATTTCTGTTTCTAGCTCTCCAGTTTTGCACTGCATGCAGAGTGGCTTTTTGAGGTTTCCATTCCAGTCTTTGTCTCCACATTTGTAATTTGTGGTCTTTTATTCTGTATTTGATGAAGGTTGGATCTGTATGTGTGACTGAGGTGAGGTATTTTACTAGTAAGTAGGGATTTATGTCAATCTTTGTTGTGCTTTCTTATTCTCAATAGGACATGCATTGTTGCTGCACTGCTGCCTTTTCAAAGGGAGGGCTATTGATGTTTGAGTTCTTGGAATTAGTGTTGCAATGGTATGGAAGGTTTGCTACACATATGCTTGAGTTTTGGGTTTTTTTCCAGTTTTATATTTTACATTGCGCTTGGTAGTAAGGGAGTTTGTGTTTTTGTTACTGAAATAACTTCAGAATCATAATGTATTTTTTTATTTAGCGAATTGTATTTGAAATATCCTAGTTCTGCTCTGCATCCATTGTTTGGGGAGGGGAGGAGTGTGGGTTCCTGTGGATATAGAGTATATTTTTACATTTAGCCCCGTGATGGTCAAGTGTTCAGTGTGTCAGGCCTGTTGAGAACCACTGAAGTAGAGGATCCATCTCTTCATTTCTAGTAGAAAATGGATACAACGTCCTGTTTTGCTGGTATCTAATTCCTGTTAAACGTAATAAAATATATCCTCTGACCTCCTCCCATTGTTGGACACAGTGTGATATAGAAACTTTGTTTCATATCTGGTGGGATTGTCCTAAGATAACATTTGGGGATGAAATTTTGTGTTTTATCAAATTAGTAACATCACAAGATATTCCTAAAGATCCCAAATACTTCTTGTTGAATATCTCAGTTCCTGACTTGTCTAAATCACTTCAACTTGATTCTTCATATCGTGTTAGCTGCTAGAATATCTTTGGCAGCTTTTAGCTGTGTCCGTCGTGCCCTTCATTAGAAGTGGTTAGAAAAAAGTTGGGCCATCTCACAGCTCTGAGACGTGATAAGCTAGAGGTCTTTAATAAGAATACATTACCTTGCAAAGTGAGCAGTAGTTGTGATTTCCTGTATGCTTTTCTTTAAGATTTTCTTGTACTGAGTAGTATCTTTGTATTTGATACCTATTACGGAGCGCACCATGAAGTATTTGATTTCCAGGGGGTTGATGGGTGGGTAGGAGGGGGAGGAGAAAATGTTCAAAATTACTTGTTGTTGTTTATTTGGGCCTACCTTTGTAACCGTACAAATGCTGAGCTACTGTAACTGTACTTTTGCTTGTTTAATCAACTATCAATTACAAAAAAATAGTATAGTCCAGCATGCTTTTCAGGTTTGCATAAGTATGATTGTCCAATAGGAAGAGTGTGGAATTGGAGGCGAGGAGTTTTCAGGTGTGTAAAAATAAGATGGTTCGATTCTTCCTTGAACACTGAAGAACTTGGACATTCTTCTAGATGTTGAAAAGAGAGCAACCAGAAGAGTCCCTCTCTCTCTCTCCTAGTGTATAGAAGTACAATGAAAATTTGGATTCCAGCTAAGAGAGTGGCTTAAGACTCCTCCTGGTGAAGCATGTCAGCAACAGTGAGACCTCAGTCTGCACTGTGGACGGAAATAATTAAAATACTGAACCAACATTATGCTGGTCTTGAGTGGAATTTATGTGGAATAGCTGTTCTCATCCATCCCAGAACTGTGCTCCTTTGAGAAAGATCAGACAAACCTAGGATTTTCCAACACTGGGCTAAATATTGCAAATTACATGAAGTAACTGGGTGGATTACTGGGAGGCCTACACTTGGGAGGGTGAAATATACTGGTTAATGTTGTGGTGAAGATCATAACGAATGGCTTTCTGCACTTTACCAGATTTTGAGAAAGGAAGCAATTGGCATTTGAATAATGTTTGATGTTACACAGTGAAAATGAGTTCATCTGGACAGTATGCCCTCTCATGCAGAATTGCAGGGAGAGAGGGAGAAAGATACTTTTGATTGCACTGATATTGAATTGCAGAGAACTGATTTTTATATACTATTTGCTACAATTTATACATTGAAAATATAGCCATTGGAAACAGCCAACACTTGATTGTACAGCACCATTTGTGTTCTAGCCAAAATATCTTTGGCATACACATGCACAGATTGTTATACCAATAAAGCTTTGTGATTCAGAATCTCTGTGACAGGTTTCCCACTGAAAAACTACAACAGAGGTTTTGAACTTAAAATAATGTTATTGTGGTAGGTCTTGAACTTGCCTAGAAAAAACAGAGCTAAACACATGTATAAAAAATATCTAATTGAGATGAAATACTGGCCAAAGCACAAATTAATTTAGACATCAAAGAATACTTGTCTTCTGCGTATTAGGATTTCGCTTGCTATGCAGCCTTATCCTACCTTCTTGTCTCCTGCAATGATACCTCCCCACCAGAAGAGGCCCTGAGTAAGCCTCACTGCTAGCCTTGCCAAGCTCTTCTTCTTTGCCCTTGCCACACCTCAGCCTCAGCCCTATGTAAACCAGCTTTGCTTGTTTCTCCTTGTCTTCTCATAGTGTCTCACTTGATTCCATGACCTGACCCTCGTTCTTGCCTTCCTTTGTGGCCTTCAGTCCTTCTAGCCTAGTTCCTCGCCTTGCCTTGTGGCCTTGGGGTCTTTTAACTTCTTGCCTTGCCTTGCCTTGCCTTGAGGCTCTCAGGCCTATCCTGCCTAGTTTCTTGCCTTGAGACCTTTGGACCAATTCTCTTTTGTATCTTGCCTTGAAGCCTTCGGGCCTATTCTATCTATTGCCTAGTTGCCTTCCTGCTTGCATGTTCTTTGTTCCTTGTTATCCTTGTCTGCCTTGTCCAAATCCTGCCCTAGTCTGCCTTGTTGGTCTTATCCTGTCTGACCCAAGTATCGTGTCCAGTCCTGTCTGAACCAGAGCCCTTTCCTTGCCTTGTCTCACCCTTTGTCTTATCTAGTTTCAGGTCCTGTTCAGTACCAAGCTTTGCCTCATCTGCCTAGCCTTGCCTGCCTTGTCTGGCCTGCCAAGCCCTGCCTAATCTGCCTTGTCCAGCTTGCCAAGCCCTGCCAGCCTTGTCTCCAGCCTGCCTTGTCCAAGCCTTGCCTGTCCAGCCTTGCCATGCACCAGACTGTACAGTCTGGTGCTATAGAGACCTACTGGCCCCCAGAACCCAAGGGCTCAACCTGTGGGGGAGGGTGCTTACTAGGCAGAAAACCGGCCCTTGTCTTGCCCCAAGTCCTGCCTTGCAGTCCTGTGCCACTCCCCAAGTGGATTTCCCTGGACTCCAGAACCCCTGACACTGCACAATGCCTTCAGTGGCTATGTGAATATATCTTTGTGGATTTTCTGATGTACTTTTGCATAATGCTTAGTTAGTTAATGCCCTGCATTTATTTTGGATTACATACTTTTTATTTTCTTGATGACCTGAACTCAGTGTTTCTTAAAAAAGACAAACTGTCCTTGGCCACAGGCATATAATCTTCAGATTAGTCAGAATAATTCATATAACAAAGAGAGATTGTAATCTTTTGCTATTCAGGTGTGTCCCTTTTATTCATGCTCAGAGGGCTGCAAAAATAGCTTGAAAATGTATAGTACCAGTTGAATTATCTTCAGACTTGGCATAGTGGGTGAAGCTACGGAAGATGTATGACATCATGCTGTTCTGGGTGAAAGGCACACAGTTACACCATGAGGATTCAGTCAGCACTTGGCACGAGCGGATAAACAAACCTTGTGGTTTTCCCTTCATGCTTTTAACTCTTGTGTGCAATGATGCTTAGCGACAGAAATGAGATGCTGGCAGAGCCTAGAATAGCAGAGGTGAATCAGATAGTATGAGTGCCCAAAGTGGTCCTCATGCACATGTCTACTGACATTCAAGTAGCACAATTCTGAAATGAAAATGAAATGATGTTCCACTAATGTTGGCATCCACCAGCCTGGTAATTTTAAATGTGTGTGAGACTCTTTATGCCACTTGAGTTTAAAAAAAAGGATGCATTTATTTATTTATTTACAACACCTATATCCCGCAAATCAAGGCACCTGTCCTTCTAAGCGGGTTACAGCAAAAAACATAAATTATGAGACTAGACTAAAGAAAAAATAAACACCTAACACAGCATTCATTATTGGACAGTAAACAAAGAAATAAAATCAGGCAAAAAAATGGGAAAAAAGGTGATTTTTCACTTCTTCTGTAAGGTCTCATAGTCTGAGGTTGCACGAAGATCTAGTTGTAAAGTGTTGGACTGATTACTGAAATAGCTTGTTTGCATTTTATTACTTTTTTTAACTGTATGTTTATTAGTTTTCAATAATAACCACAAAGTATCCACTTGGTACAGAAATACAGTGGAAATACAAATAAAAAATGCAAATCATGAAATAAAAAGAAGCCATATTGTTAGGATCCTGCCTGTTATGCAGTCTCCCTGCCACCAGAGGTCCCCATGGGGCTACACCTGCTCTCGTTCCAGTCATAGTCTCCATGGTCCATTGACTCAGCAGGGCTCAGACTACTTAACCCTGCCTCTTGCAAAACCCAAGGCCTTGTCATTGAGTCTTCTAAGCTCCCTGTCTTGTCCTTGTCTGGCCTCGCCCTTGCCTCAGTATCCAGTCCTTGCCTTGCCTCAGCCTCCAGCCTGCCTAGCCTTCATAGCCACTCCTTGTCTCCATCCTGTGTCTCCATGCTCTAGCCTGCACTTCGACCCCAGCCACAGTCTAAGTCCTGCCAGCCATCAGAACCCAAGGGCTCAACCTGCAGGGGAGGCGGCTGGTACAGGTGAAAGTTTCCCTCTGCTCTGCCTTGAAGTCCTGGGCTGTTCCCCTGGGGATCCCCCAGCTCTACCCAGGCCCTCAGCTCTGACACATATTAATGCCATTAGCCCATAAACACAAAGGGCCTGATTTTAAAAAGCATTTACTCGAGCAAAACTGGTTTTTGCTCGAGTAAATACACTTTACTCAAGTAAGTAGGCTTTTCAAAATTGCTACAATATATGCCATTGAATTGTCCATAGGATTTACTCAAGTAAGTGCACTTTACTCGAGTAAATAGCTTTTGAAAATTGCTACGATAGTATGTCACATTTACATGCGTAACTCCTTTGAAAATGACCCCCAAAGGGAGAAGCAGAAAAACAAGGAGAGGAAAAAAAGAGAACCAAAGAAATTGCAGTTCCATGAACAGGATAACATAAGCCTGCTTATTATATGTCTCAAGCAACCATCTAATATTACATGAGATGGGGGACCAGATCATATCAACATGTTCTTAGAATCAATGAAGGAATTTAGTTGTTCTGGAATATAGAAACAAAGCAATCATTCTGAAATGTAAAAATGCCCCTGCATGGGTATCTCGATAGAAATGAGGCTCCTACAGCACAGTTATCCTGGCGCAAGGCAAAGAAACCCTTCCTTCTTTCTTGCGTGGAAAGATCCTGACATTTTGACCCATAAATTGCTTATTCATATTCTTAAAATAGTTCTTCTTTCCTCAGCTAAGATCTTTTTCAGAAAAGAAAGACGCTGCTAATGTTGATCTTTCAGCCACTTCATATACGGCTGATTCGCAGTTCGGTTGAATTACTGTTTCTTGTTGCTCAATAAAAATTGTTTGAACAAAAAAAAAAGGCAGTTAAGTCCAGATTAGCAGAGGTTCCCAGATTTAGCTTGCGTAGGTGGTAAGAAATAAACTTTATCAAAGGACAGAAGAGAGTCTGAAGAAAAAGACAAAACCTCAATTAGAAATCTGTGTAAAGTAACTAATGGTATTTCATCCACCACTCTTGGAAAATTAAGAAAGCAAAGGTTTAAATGTCTCAGCCGATTTTCAACAAACTCAGCTCTTCTGGAAATAGCTGCACCTTTCTGAATAAGAGAGGCCTGTACATTTTTCAAAGATTTAACGTTGTTCTCCAAAGATGAAATCCTTCCTGAAAATTCCTGTTGGTGTGAAACATAATCAGCGGTTTGAGAATCCAGCCTGTTACAGATGGGATCAGCTTTTGTTGAGCATTCAGAAAAAGCAGACTCAAACAGAGCCATAAGGGACCACAATGATTCTAATGTTACTACTGCTGACTAATTAGAAACCAAACTAAAATCCAGAGCAGATAGTCCCAAGGATGGAGGAGAACCCCCAACACTCACAAAAGGCACAGTAGTGCCAGATGCTTTGGGTCTGGACAGTCCTCAATCTGAAAAGCAGATTCCAGCGTTTAGTAACGTCTTCCCCCATGGCTCCCTCAAAGTCACCACCTACAATGACCTCACTGGTCTGAGACGCTGCAGTGTTGGGAGTAGAACTTCGCACAGCCGGCAGCAGGTGAACTTCTAAGGGCTAAGCGGAGTTTCATTCGCAGCATGATCCACTGTTCCTCCGTTGGAATTGGCAATGTGGGAATTCGCCCATATAACTAAAGAAGACCCCGTGCACTCATCCATTGCACGCTGACCCGAGGGCGGTAAGGACGCTGAGAGAAAAGAGCTAAGCTTCCCTTTCCTCTTAGAGGACACTTTGGAAGAATTCACGTCGCTGCAAAATCGTTCAAGGCAACACATTTTTAAGCAACAGGTACAGCATTATGGATTTTGGCAGGTTCATGCCGCCATCTTGCCTCCCCCCCTCTCTCTCTGTGTTACTTCTAAACAATCCTCCTTAAAAGAAAGAATTGCCAACAGATGTCAACCCTTACAGGTGAATTTTCAAAGGAGTTATGCATGTAAATGTAACAGATTATTGTAGCAATTTTCAAAAACTATTTCCTCAGATTAAGTGTACTTAACGCAGCTAAAACCTACTGACAATTCAATGGCATATATTGTAGCAATTTTCAAAAGCCCACTTACACAGATAAAGTGCATTTGCAAGTATAAAACCCAATTTTAAGTTTTTGAAAATCGGGCCCTGAGAACATAGTGATCGTTTAGGAGTGTGCATTCACAAAATGTCTTTGAGATACTGTAGGCCATCCCTGTTAAAAAGCGAGGTCAAAAGCTTGAAGGAAATTCTGTATGGTAAAAGGTAATTGGTGCAATTGATGTAAAATGGGGGAAAACACGATCTTTAAAGACACAGGGAAGAATAAGCCAAGCAGTGGCATTTTGCAGACGTTGTAACACTTTAGTGTGATAAGAAGGAAGACCTGATGTGGCAAAACCAAGAAACGGGCATAAGTCTTGGCACGAGTGGGGAAAGAATGTGCTACATAGGGGCCAGTTGGTAGGGGCTGCGGTATGGCAGTTGCTGGGTGCACTGGGTGAGCCTAGCAGACTGTCTCATCAGTTTCTCTGCTTTAATGGCTTTATTGTAGCAAATTATTTTGCTGCTTGCTTTAAACATAGAGGAGTGCTGCTCAGGAGAAAAACACTTTAAACTGTAATAATATAATATAAATATAATATATGACACATATGATGGAGTTAATTTTCAAATGGTTACCTACATAAAATCGGCATTTATGTTTAAGTAGTGTGCACATGCATATAAGATATTTTGGAAGCATTGCAAGTCTGTGCATTATTTTTAAAATACATGCCTCCGTGTATAACTCAGGGTTATTACGTGCACATAGTATAATTATTGCACAAGTACAATATAATGCATGGGTAGAAAAACATTTGCAGATACTTTCAGGGCAGAAATATGTGGAATTTTATAAAGTGTGTGGCTCATTACAGGCAAGATTTTATAAAATACTAGTATAAGTTTTCCACGGGCCCACTTGCGTGCACATTTTTGTGACTTTAATGCAGATTATTGAAAATTGGGCTCATATAAAAATGCTAAATAAATAAATAAATAATACAGGGTGGTCCACGGAAAAGTAGCCTGCCTCCTATACAAGTGCATGGGAGGCAGGCTACTTTTCCCTGGGCCACCCTGTATTTATGAACCCTGCTTCTATAATAATCCATCTCGCAAGGAAGTAGAATGTATCCTCAGAGTTATGAGAAGTCTTATCTACCCAACCACTTTATGGATACTTCTTGCCAAGTCTTGTTATAGTGTACAGTTCTTGCATCTCTCATTGTCTGACATCATTTGTTATAAGCAATTATTACTGAGAACTAATAGCAAGCACCGACCCAGCTGCATACTAGCAGAGCAAACAACCCATGGATGCCGAAGTATTTCTTTGTCCCAGAGGGCCTTCTTTCACCCTTTTAAAAGGAAAGGCAAAGGCAGATTGTGCTCTAGGGAGATAAACAAGAGGCCAAAGTGTTCTAGATTCTAGTTTTATAGATTATTTTTTTTAGAGGACATGCGCTGCCTCGCACTGTAATATATTACTTACCTAAAGAACTTCGTGAACACCACCGCAAAAGATTGTTTCTTCAAATTACAAGTCCTCAGAAACTTAAAACCACTCCTTCATTTCCAAGATTTCAGATTGGTGTTACAAGCCATCATCCTGTCAAAACTGGACTATTGTAACTCCCTCCTGCTCGGGCTCCCGGACAACACCATAAAACCTCTTCAACTGGTTCAAAACTCAGCAGCCAGGATCCTCACCAACACCAAAAAGAGGGATCATATCACCCCCACTCTGCAACACCTCCACTGGCTTCCCATCAGGTACAGGATACTCTTCAAAGTCCTCACGATCATTCATAAAACCAAACACAACCTAACCTCCCTAGACACCACTATTCAATTCACACCACATACCTCTACCAGACCAATTAGAAGCGCCTACAAAGACACCCTGTTTGCCACACAAGCTAAATCATCCTTTAGAAAGACGGCCATTTCGACAGCAGGTCCTCATCAATGGAATGCATTACCTCCGGACCTCAGGCAAGAGCATTGCCCATCTTCTTTCAATAAAAGACTTAAAACATGGTTATTCAGCTTAGCCTTCCCTGACTCTTAATTCTGTCCTACCAAACTCTAGACTCCTGCCATCACAGACTCTTATTTCCAGTCATTTCAATCTCTTAATTCCCACCTCTAACACCCCAGTCAGTCGACACAGTCAGTCTTTTCGCTTATATTATGTTTTCTAATTCATCCTTCCCACGTGTCCCTCTAATTTGCCATGTTATGTTACGACATAACGGGACTGGTTATTTTGTCTCAGTTATTTGTCCTAAACACTCTCCTAAGATACCTGTATCACCATATATTACGATATGTTGAGTTAGAATACATGTTAGTTCTGGTTAAGACCTGTTACGATATGTTAAATTATACGCTTTGATAAGTTACATGTACTATATGTTCAAGTTATAACACATCCCATATTCAATTCCCTTCACTGTTCTATGTAACGCTCCTTAGCGAATTTTTTTAGTTATACTGTAAACCAGTGTGATTTGTACTTGTACAGGAACTTTGGTATAGAAAAATTAAAAATAAATAAATAAATAAACTTATATTACTGTATATTACTGTGAGATGATATATTATGTGCCCAGCATTTATAAATCCCAATGTTAAAGCCAATTGTAAACAGCAGCAGTAATCATGCTGGAAGCATTAGATGGTTTCCAATAGGGATGTGAATCGTGTGCCCGATCGTTTTAAGGATCGGGTTCGGCTGGGGGGGGGGGGGGAATCTGATCGTTAGAGATGTGAATTGGGATCGGTTCCGATTCCAATTCACATCACTCATTTTTTTTAGTGAGGCCCGCGCCGATAAACCCCCCCCCCATCCGACCCTTTAAAATTACCCCCTTAGCCTCCCCACTCTCCCGACCCCCCCCCCAAACATTTTTTTACACATATCTGGTGGTCCAGGGGGGCCGCGGGCAACGATCTCCCGTTCCCAGGCCCTCACAATGTCATTGTGAGGGCAAAGGCGCCGGCGCTACCTTTGCCCTCACAATGACATTGTGAGGGCAAAGGTAGCGCCAGTGCCATTTTGAATACTGGCAATATGGCCCGAGTGCAGGAGGTCGCTCCCGGACCCCCGCTGGACTTTTGGCAAGTCTTGTGGGGGTCAGGAGGCCCCCCCCCAAGCTGGCCAAAAGTCCCTGGGGGTCCAGCTACCTTTGCCCTGTCACATGGTAAGGGCAAAGGGCCATCGGCACCATTTTTTTTAGCGCAGCTGATGGCCTGGGAACGGGAGATCACTGCCCGTGGCCCCCCTGGACCACCAGGTATGTGTAAAAAATTTCGGGAGAATGGGGGAGGCTAAGGGGGTAATTTTAAAGGGTCGGGTGGCCATCGGCGCCATTTATATTAGTGGCAACCAAAATGATGCCGATGGCCCGAGAGCGGGAGATCGTGCCAGGACCCCCCCACTGGACCACCAGGTAATTTAAAACATTTGGGGGGGGGGGGTTCGGGAGGGTGGGGGATTTGTTTTAAAGGGTCGGGGTGGGTTTAGGGGTTGTTTTGGTGTGCCGGTTTTCCCGCCCTCCCCCTCCCCCGATTTACGATTTTTCACGATAAATTTCTATTGTATCGTGACTCTAACGATTTTTGACGATTTAAACATTATCTGACGATTTTTTTAAATCGTCAAAAAACAATTCACATCCCTAGTTTCCAACATAACTATACTGATGAATGGTAAAATTGATAAACCTTCTTTAGTTGTTTCAGTATATGATGCTACGAGGTAAAGCCTTTAAGTAGATTTGTCACCTTCTTTATTGGGATCGTTCAATTTAATTCCAATTGATAAGTTCAATTTCTCTTCTCTCCAATCAATATTTGAGTAGTTTGTTAAGCTCCCTCCCGGTCAATAGGGGACAGTTCCTTTTTGTTCAGTTTAGTCAAAGTCCATACAAAAAAATCCCAGCCGCTCCAACTTCTCCTGAAGTTCTTCTTGCTTCGCTTTACTCACAATTCTTGATGAGCACCTTTACACTCCTCTTCTTGAATCTCCTTGAGATGATAGTGAATCTACTACTAGGTCCAGGCATCCCCTTCCTTTCCCCTCACTCCTTCATCCAGGAATGGATGAGAACCCACTCCTCTTCAGAACTCCTCACAATTCACCTGCGTTCTCAGACTGAGAAACGCCACTCCTTTGCTTCATATACCCTGAGCCTCTGGTTTCAAAAGGGGAAACCAAAAATATGAGAGAGGAATTTTTTCCACCCTCCTCGTGTCTGAAACACAAAACATTAACAGGTGTCAGACATGGTCTGCACTGTTTCAGACACAGTTGTTCAAAAGCGTGAAATCTCTCTGTCTGCTTTCACAACCCAGGTCTCAATCCAAAAACCCAAGAGGCCTGCCTCCTAAAGAAATAAATAAAACCAGTGAACAACCATGGATATGCTGTAATGGAAGGGTCAGCTTAAGATTCCATGCCTTAAAATGGTGACAGGGTTTATATACTCTAAGAGCAAACCATTCTAGGCTCCCACAAGGGGGAAATACAATCCCACACTAGCTATTCTGTTTCCTCCCATTCAGTAAAAAGTCATGGGATAGGAGGCGATGTCCTTTCGTGGATTACAAGCTGGTTAAAAGACAGGAAACAGAGAGTAGGATTAAATGGTCAATTTTCTCAGTGGAAAAGGGTAAACAGTGGAGTGCCTCAGGGATCTGTACTTGGACCATTGCTGTAGTTACACGATGTTAGGTTCCATATTAGGAGCTACCACCCAGGAAAAAGATCTAGGCATCATAGTGGATAATACTTTAAAATCGTTGGCTCAGTGTGCTGCAGCAGTCAAAAAAGCAAATAGAATGTTAGGAATTATTAGGAAGGGAATGGTTAATAGAACGGAAAATGTCTTAATGCCTCTATATCGCTCCATGGTGAGACCACACCTTGAATACTGTATACAATTCCGGTCGCCGCATCTCAAAAAAGATATAGTTGCGATGGAGAAGGTACAGAGAAGGGCAACCAAAATGATAAAGGGGATGGAACAGCTCCCCTATGAGGAAAGGCTGAAGAGGTTAGGGCTGTTCAGCTTGGAGAAGAGAAGGCTGAGGGGGGATATGATAGAGGTCTTTAAGATCATGAGAAGTCTTGAACGAGTAGATGTGACTCGGTTATTTTCACTTTCGAATAATAGAAGGACTAGGGGGCATTCCATGAAGTTAGCAAGTAGCACATTTAAGACTAATCGGAGAAAATTCTTTTTCACTCAACGCACAATAAAGCTCTGGAATTTGTTGCCAGAGGATGTGGTTAGTGCAGTTAGTGTAGCTGGGTTCAAAAAAGGTTTGGATAAGTTCTTGGAGGAGAAGTCCATTAATGGCTATTAATGAATTTTACTTAGGGAATAGCCACTGCTATTAATTGCATCAGTAGCATGGGACGTTCTTAGTGTTTGGGTAATTGCCAGGTTCTTGTGGCCTGGTTTTGACCTCTGTTGGAAACAGGATGCTGGGCTTGATGGACCCTTGGTCTGACCCAGCATGGCAATTTCTTATGTTCTTATGTTCCGGTCCTATTTTAAGGTGCATGTGTGAATAGGGAATGTGTAAACCCAGTTTCTGAAACAGGAAATTGTACAGAGAAGAGCTCAAACTTCTTTGTATCCCTACAGACTAACTAATCTTGCACAAAACACAGCTTCTTTGTTCCTGGAGGAAATCTGCGCAAAAAACATTTAAAATTCCACAAAGTTCTCCAGAATATAACCACTGTTTTTGAGTAATAATTTCAATTGCAATAGAGAAAAAAAATGTATTAGCCAGCAACGAATGTCAGGCAGCACCATCTCTCCACCCTGGGTCTCTGGTCTGGCTTAGCACCAGGAACCTGCTGCTTAAGAGCCCATCCACACAGTGCGTGGCCCAGTACGTAGGACCTTGTCCCATTAAACTTCAACCTAGCCCGGTGCCGTACAAACTCAAACTACCTACATCCCTGAGCCTTCACAACATGTTCCACATTACATTGCTGAAGCCCATACGTAATTAATTAGCGGACTGGGAGGGAACTTTCCAACCCACCTACCTAACCTCCCTTCCCCTCTCCTCCCCACCCCCTATACCTCACTATCTTACCTATTTTTATTTTATCTTTAAAGTTGCTCCTCTGGAACAGAAGCAACTTGTGTGCGCCGGCTGACTGCCGGCGTGCGCGTCCCCTGCACAGCAGCAAATGACCGTTGTACCGCCTGCCTCCAGCCCCACCCCTCCCCATCCCCTGGACCGCCCCCTTTTCAGGCCCCGGCTCTTAATTGCAAAGCAGGATTAATACGCCTGGCTAGGTTCGTTTGAAAATTGGCCTGGTGCGCGTAAGGCCCGGCCACGCACATAAACCCCAAGTTTTACACGCCCCAGGGTTTAAAACCTTACCCGTAATAAAATAAAATAGCATAAAACGTTTTCAAATAAGACTAAAACAGATAATAAATAGGTAATACAAAACAGGCTTAAAAATAGGGAATTTTAAAGAGAAAAGTCTTAAAAAGTTTTCTGAAATTTTTTTATCGAGTCACAGCGAGTTCTATTGGAAAAGCCCGCAACTTCTGGCAGAATTCCACAAGAAATTCCTCACAAAACCCAAGCCCAGAAGACTGGTGAGGGGGCTTTGGAGGGGGGTACTGTTACGCTCGGCGGCTCAAGGGATGACCCGTGAGCTGCTGCACTCACCCTCAATTTCGGCGTCAGCCTTTTCGTAGTTGGGACGCCGCCTAAAATAGAGCACAGGATGCTGCTGACTGTCACTCCTCCCAGCCTCCCATAGGCACATATGTGCCCCGCAGCCCCATATTTAAGGGACCCACAGTGGGAATTGGCCTTGGCGTCTTCTGATGATGTTTTCAGCTTCTCCTATTTAAAGCTCCTCCAAAGGATTCTTGGACATCTCTGGTGTGCTTAGTGTCCCAGTGCGTGTTGCTAGTTTGTGTTCTGTTCCTTGCCTTGCTCCTTGTTACTGCCCTGCTCGTGTTCTTGTCTAGTCTTCCTAGTTTGTCTTGTCCATTCTTTGTGTCTTTGACTTGATTCCTGGATGCTGACCTTGGCTTGGCCTCTGACTTTCCTTGAGCACTGCTCAGACCTGAAGCTCTGCTTTGGACCTGTCTACTCTGTTGTCTGCTGCCTGCCCCGACCTCAGGCCTGGTATCTGTATCTGCTGTCTTCTGGCTGCCCCGCCCTTCGCTTGGACTTGGACTCTCGTTTTGGATAGCCAGAGGGACCCACCTAAGAGCTGCCGTCCACCAGAACCCAGGGGCTCAACCTGCGGGGGAAGTGGCTGGTATAGGCGAAGTTACAGCCGATCCTGCCAGCTGCCAATGTGGGCCTAGTGGGCTCGCTCACTAGGCTGCACCAGTCCCCATACCTGGGAACTTTTGAGTTCTGCTCACCCTGAGGTTTGTGTGGACTTGGGGGGGAGGAGGGGCCAGGCACAGCCATGTTAACTGACTGTTTTGCCTGATGCTTGGACTCAAAGAACAACAACCCAACCTATGAAAAATATTTCAACAGATGCTAGAACATCACTTCACCTCATCTCTTATTGGAAAACAGAACAAGCTATACTGCTATGGAAACTACACGTGACCCAAGAGAAGCTATACACTTGCTGAATCCCTCAATTGGGTAACACATGCAAGATATGGACCTTCTCTTAATAGACAATAAGTAATCACAAATTAGAAAATATGCAGACTGAATCCCCAAATTGCTGTCCTCCAAATTTTCCAACCAACCTCAGAACTGTGCCACTCAATCCCCCAGTCCCTGCTTGCACCCTCCCCCACCCAATCCAAAATCTCCAGTGCCCCCTCCCACACACTCTCCCTCTCCTCCATTCAAAATCCCAGGCCCTGCTCCTCTCCCTTTTGAAGTTTCCACTCAGTTCCCCAATCGTCCCCATGCCAAGCAACATAATCCCAGAGTCCCCTGCACTCTCTCTTTCCAACCATCTTTTTCTCCCCCCCCCCCCCCCACAAATCCCAGAGTTTCTGCTCTGCTACTCAGTCACAGCCAGACCCTGTTCACCCTGCCCCAATCCCTGAATCCCACACCCCCTTCCCCAGGCCTCTCCATCTCCTCTCCCCTCTCTACCTGAGGCTACTGTCTTGTCTCCCTCCCTTCCTCTCTCTTATACAGTGGGGGCGATGTAATAAGACCCGCGGCAAAACAGGCGATAGTTATGAGCACGGATTTTGATCAACGCGCATGGCTAAAGCTGGCACTTCTGTGGGATGTAAAAAAAAAAAAAATTATGCAAATGATTTGCACGCAGAAATCCATGCACTCATGAAGAAATGTGCGGACATAAGCACGATAAGGTTCTATGTATTAAGAGGCAGCATCCGTTCCGATAATCTGTGCATAAAAGTGAGCGAGCGAATGGGTCTCCCTATTCAGTAAAAGTATGACTCTGGAATGTATTTTTAATATTTCGAATAACTCTGCGCCGCAGAAATAATGGCAAATATTTTCATAGGTGATGGCAGTGAGATAGGTGTTCAGCTGTGCACAAATCTGGATGCTTGGGCGCCCAGAAAGGGCCTAGCTAAGCAGGAATCTGACTGCTCAGGCCCCTTGCAGGCGCTCAGCTGGGCACGAATCAGGACGCTTGGGTGCCCAGAAAGGCACCTAGCTAAGCAGGTTTCTCCTAACAGCTTATCCTCCCCCTCCCCCACTACTAACCCCCTTCCAAGAGTTATACCCCTCTCCCATCCTTCCTCTCCCCTCCCAAAAGTCCATCAACCCAACTACTTTCTCTCCCCCCCTTCCCCTCCAGTCATAGGCATCTGTTTTTCTTTACACCGTATCCTCCCCTCCCCAATTACTCAGCCCCTTCTAACTTACCTCCACTCACCCCTCTCCCTGAAATTAGCATACCCAATGAGGTGAGAAATAAACTGCAATATGGCACCTGAGCTTGGCAGAGATGTGCTTTGTATGTTGCCTGCCCAGCTCTGTAAGCCAGTGGACCATGTACACTAGCCTGTCAACCCCCAAAGACCATCCATACCAAGGACAGCATCCAACAAAGATAGAGAACATTTAGAAACAAGTATTTTGTGAAGAAATAAACACTAACAATAGTAACAAGTATGTTCAAGGACAAATAACCAGCTGAAGAAGAGGTATTCATTAAGGCACAGTCCTTATTGTCGATCTCCAAAAAAGTCTTGTATGACATGCTTCCTGACCTCATTTTACTTGGCTGTGTTCTCTCCAAGATCTGCAGAGCTCACATCCAGCTCTCCCTCCAGGTCAGGATTAATGTCCTGTGGAAGACCATGCTGCAGAGCGAGGTTGTGAAGCATGCAGCAGGCCACAACGTCTGCTACCTTCTCAGGAGAGTACTGTAGTGACCCTCCTGAGTGATCCAGGCAGCGGAAATGATTCTTGAGGAGACCAAATATTCTCTCTCTATGACGTTTCTTGTCCTCACATGTGCCTCTTGGTACCATCACACTTACTTTTTTAAATTATGTTTGTACACATCCCCTACCTCACAGAGCTGATTGAAACTTATTCTACATTCTTGTACCAGCTTTTCTTTCACACTTACCCAGCAACCAGCTTTCACCATATTTCCCTTCAATGAATTACTGTGCCAGTGCTGACTGCGCCCAGGATGAATCATGGCTGCTACTGGGGAATTTTGCCACCACGCTGAGAATCCTCTGGTCAGTGTTAGACACCACTTGCACATTGAGAGAGTGGTAATGCTTTTGATGCTGTTTTTCGTCCATGAGGAGGGGTGAGAGCTCCATGGATACAGTCGATAGCTCCCATCACATTTGGCATACCGGCTATTTTGAAAAATGCTCTCTTCATTTGTGGCCACTCCCGAAGCTGCTGTGGGTATCTGATGTACTGCTTGACCCTCTTCAACATGGCCCTCAGTACCTGGATTAAGCGACGGGAGAATGTGGATTGCTCCATGCCAGCCACCACAGCCACTGTGTTCTGGAAAGAACTGGTGGCCAGAAAATGAAGGGCTCCGAGCAGCTTCACCAGACATGTCCATGTTCTGTGAGGGGATCAATGTCCTCTCTGAGCTCTTCATACAGGCCCTTGATAGCCCTGGAGCTCCATCTATAGGTCCTTGCCACATCTGAGGCGCAGCAGGGAATAAATAAATAAATAAATTAAATAAATAAATATATAGTACATTGCTCTGCCTTCCCAATCCCCATAGCAGCTTCCAGACTGTTTTCTTGCCCCAAAAATAAGATGGTGTTGTTTCTGTCCTCAAAGAATGCATGCATGGTGTTGAAGAATATTAAGCTTGTTGGATTTTACCTGTCACTTAAAACTATTGTACACTGCTTTGGGGGGGATTGTGTAAATTCAGAAAGGCAGTTTAGAAATACTTAATTTAAAAACATTATTATGAAGTGGAGGTACAGCCTAGTGGTTAGAGCAGCAGATTGCAAACTAGGGAAGCCAGGGTTGAAATCCCACTGTCGTTCCTGGTGACCTTGGGCAAGCCACTTTACCTGCCATTGCCTCAGGTACAAACTTAGGGACCTATTTACTAAAGATTTTCTCCCACTCTTTGTCTATAGAAAAAATGCTTCGGAACTGACCCCCTTAGATTGCAAGTTCACTGGAGATAGGGAAATACTTATAGTACCCAAATGCAATCTGCTTTGAAGTGCCTGAAAGGTGGAATATACTATAACATTCTTGTAAAGAATATTAATTTACCCTGTAAATATGGCTCACATGAATGTGTTGTAACATGCATGCACAATCAACACATTATGAGACAAATCTTCAGTCAGAATCAGGTCCAATTACTTAAAGGCAGCAAAGTGACCAACTGACCAAGAGGAAATCTTTTACTGGCCAGCAAGCAAAATCTGGTCTTTTTTAAGTTGTAGTTCATTCCTATTACCACTAGAGGGTGATCATTTCATATCCTTCTCCATTTAACATATACTCCCTTGCAAGCACTCATACACAGGTCCTCTTCACTGTAATCAGCACTATAACCAATAAGTATGAAATACAACAGGGAAATGGAGGCATAAAGGTTCCAATGCACAATCGGGGAATATGGAAAAATGTCCTGCCCTGTTTGTGCAAAGGCACTTTTCTGTGGATTAAAAAGGTCCACATGAGGGATTCAGCAGTGGAAGCTCTTCTTTTCTTGGCTGCGATTCTTTTCCCTTACCCTCTAGATGGTGCTCATGCCATTGACCCAGCAAAAATAATGACTTGTTTTTTTTTAAAGAGAAAGTGGAAGTGGAAAAATATTTCTTCTCTCACTTCCCTTCTCCCAAATAAGCCTGCTCTAGACCTCGATATTGCAGCAGCATTATATTAAGTATAGCATTCATCCAATTTGATCTTTTGAACTGTGGCTATATTTATTTTTTATCTAAAAAATAATTAAAAATGTGGTCATGAATTTGGTTTAATATTTTTTTTACATCCCTTTAATCGGATGCAGACAAATTCTGCAGTGAATTGCTCTGTCATGTTAGTGAAAAGCAGGGAACCATAACTTTCCTCATTTGATCTGTGCAACCTGTCTGATTCTACATCCCTGGTTATTTCTTTCCTACTTTTCTGGCTTATCCCAGTGTAATGTGTGTTGTACTGCCCTGAAAACTGAATTAAAAAGCAAGGGCTAGATTACTACTGCTACTGCTTAACATTTCTATTTCGCTACATGACATACGCAACTGTGTACAAACATACAAAAAGAGAGTCCCTGCTCAATAAGGCTTACAATCTAATAAGACAAATACACAGGACAAGAGACTGGGTTAAAAGAAAGGAAATATAGTCAAGACTAAAAACAGATATTCGGGCATAAGATTTAAAAGTGGTTTAAAAAAGGTGGGTCTTTAGATGGGATTTAAACATGGCAAGAGAGGGAGCACGATGCATCAGTTCAGGAAGACTATTCCAAGCACACGGTGCAGTCAGGTGAAAAGCACAGAGTCTGGAATTGGCAGTAGAGGAGAAGAACTCAGATAGGAGTGACTTATCTGACATGCGGAGTACATGAAGAGGGGTGTAGAGAGAAATAAGAAAGGAGAGGTAGTGAGGTACTGCAGAATGAAGGCATTTGTAGGTGAGAAAGAGGAGCTTGAACTGTATGTGGGAGTGGATAGGGAGCCATCAGTGACTTCAGAAGAGGGGTTATGTGAGCATAGCGACTTTGGCAAAAGATAAGTTGCACAGCTGAATTTAGGACAGATTGCAGTGGAGAGAGATGGCTTGGCAGGAAACCTGTGAGGAGTAGGTTGTGATAGTCTAAGTGGGAAGAGATGAGAGGGTGGATAAGGGTTCTGGTACTGTGTTCAGAAAGGAAAGGATAGATTTTGGCAATGTTATAAAGAAAGAAACAACATGTTTTAGTAGGGTTTTGAATATGCGTAGAGAAGGAGAGAGAGGAGTCGAAGAGGACTCCAAGGTTCCGAGCTGATATTCAGGGACCATGACCGTGTTATCCACGGAAACAGAGAAAGGATGAAGAGGGGTGGTGGGCTTGGGTGGAAAGATAAAGAGCTTTGTCTTGGCCATGCTGAGTTTAAGGTGTCGGCAGGACATCCAGGCAGCAATGTCAGAGAGACAGGCTGAGATCCGGGATTGGATTTCTGGTGAAATTTCTGGTGTATATAGGTAGATCTGAGAGTCATCAGCAAAATAATGGTATTGAAAGCCATGAGAGGAAATCAGAGCATCAAGGGAATTAGTATATAGTGAGAAGAGGGCCCAGGACAGAGTCCTAAGGCACACCAATTGATAGTGGAATGGCAATAGAAGAGGAACCATTGCGATGGGAGAGATAAGAAGAGAACCAGGAAAGGACTGAGTCCTGAAATTCAAGCGAAGGCAGAGTATCAAGGAGTAGGTGTTGATCAACAGCATCAAAAGCAGCAGACAGGTCAAGGAGGATAAGGATAGAATAAATACCTTTGCTTTAGCCATAAACAGGTCATTGAAAACTTAGGCAAGGGCTGTTTCAGTTGAATGTAGAGGGTGAAAATCAGACTGGAATGGATCAAGAACAGCTTGAGATGTAAAAGTCAGGACAGCAGCGGTGAACAGCATGTTCCAGTAGTTTGGAGGCAAAAGGGAGAAGGGATATGGGACAATAGGTGACAGAGCAGGTAGGATCCAGTGAGAGTTTTTAAGGAGTGGTATAATTATAGCACATTTGAAGGCAGCAGGAACAGCAGCAATGGAGAGTGATAGATTGAGGATGTGACAGATAGAAGGGATGACTGCAGTGGAGATGGAGCCAAGAAGCTGGGAGGGGACAGGGTCAGAGGAGCAAGCAGTGAGTTTGGAGGAAGAGAGAAGATGAGCAGTTTCCTCCACTGTGACATCAGAAAAGGAGGAGAGAGTGGCGGAGGCTAGGGGAAAGGTAGAGGAAACAAGTGGGGGAGAGGCAGGTAAAGGTGAAATAGTTGAGAACTGAAGACTAATTTTGTGAATCTTGTCATGGAAGTAGTCAGTCATAGTCTGGTCAGAGAGGGTAGGGGAAGAGGGAGGCAAGGGAAGTTTGAGGAGGGAATTGAGAGTGGCAAAGAGACAGTGAGGGTTGGATGTAAGAGAGTTTGGCAAGTGTAATAGCATACTGGAAAGTGGTCAGCATGAATTTGAAGTGCATGAAGCTTGCATGGGCATGAGATTTTAGCCAGAGACGTTCTGCAGAGTGGGCGTAGGAACATAGATTTCGAATTGTAGGGGTGATCCAAGTTTTGTGCACCTTATAGGTCAGATAAGAGGAGGGACAAAAGTGTCTAAGGCTGAAGAGAGTATAGTGTTGTAAGAAGAAACTGCTTCATCAACAGATTCAGACAAAGTTGTGGAGAAAAGGAGAGATGAAACAGCAGGGGAAAATATGCAAGGATGAACAGCTTGGAGATTCCTAAAGGTGTAAGTGGTGACTGGACGAGTCTGTGAGGGAGGGTGGTTTAATGTGAAAGTTATCAGGTGATGGTCTGAGATCAGAAGAACTGAGTTAGTGAAGTCTGAGATACAGCAGTTATAAGCAAAGACTAGGACAAGGGAGTGACCATGCTGGTGAGTAGAGATGGTAGAGCAGATTCGGAGATCAAATGAAGAAGTTAAAGAAAAGAGTTTTGAGGCATAAGAGTTAGAGGGGTCATCAACATGGAGGTTAAAGTCACCAAGGATAAGGAAAGGGAAAGTTGGATCAATGAAGAAGGAAAGCCAGGAATCAAAGTCAGTGAGAAAGGGGGAAGAAGATTTATCAGCGAGTCGATAGATGACAGCTACCCGCAGAGCTAGTGGAGTGAATAGGTGGATGGAATGTAGGAATGTGCATTGTTTTTTTGAAGGATGAAAATATCATACGATATTTTCTAATCCGCCAAGTATCGGGGGTCCCC
This sequence comes from Rhinatrema bivittatum, assembly GCF_901001135.1. Lineage (NCBI taxonomy): Eukaryota > Metazoa > Chordata > Amphibia > Gymnophiona > Rhinatrematidae > Rhinatrema > Rhinatrema bivittatum. The sequence continues at coordinate 72,436,898 of NC_042617.1, read as the reverse complement.
GAAAATGATAGGAAAACCCCACAAAATTTTCGTGAGGTTTTCTTATCGTTTTGAGGGAGGGGAAGAAAGGGCACACAGAAAAAATACAACCCCAAACCCACCCCGACCCTTTAGATCTAACTATTTACAATCCCCCACCCTCCTGACCCCCCCAAAAACTTTTCTAAAGTATCTGGTGGTCCAGCGGGGGTCCCGGGAGGTACAAACTTAGACTGTAAGCCCTCTGGGGATAGGGAAATACCTACAGTACCTGACTGTAAACCAATGTGATATGTCAGATTGAAGTTGGTAAATAAAAAAAAAATAATTGGGAATAAAATGCTAACCATTGCACAATAGGAAGTGGCTGCAAGTAAATTTGGAATTGAAAGGGAGAAAGTAAACACTTTCTTCAATCTGATCAACTGGAAAGGCAAAATATTGAAATCATTAAAGATTTGGCTTTCAGACATTCTTAACACTGTTGCTGTCACAAATGTATTACATTTTCAACAATGTAAATCAATTGAACTTAACATTAAAGAGCTGTAAAGAACCTTTCATTCATTTTATCAACTATCAGTAAAAAGAATTTGGAAACTGCTCAACTTCCAGCATGATTTATTGCCGCTATAGACTTTGGAGGCTATCAGTGCTGTTTACAGAGGGACTGAAGTGGCTGTGTAATAGTAGTCAAGGCAAAAAGGCCTTGAAGTTAAGCTTGTCCTTACAGGAAGCCCTGGACACTCAGATCGATTTGAACATCTTTCAGAACTTTTGTAAGAACAGAACACACACAAAATTATACTTTTTAATATTATAAAAATGCACATAATTTCATTACTCCACACTTAAAACCAAAATCCTTCATAAAAGTTCATCGTTGAGTTTTAACAAAGATGTTCATTCAGTGGTGCTTGTTGAACCTCCATAGGATGGAACAATTTAAGCCACTGCTCCAAAAAGGCAGACATTTTAAATGTTGTCATTTTTACTTTCTGTGCATATCTTGAAAGCTTGGGTTTTCATAATTTTCAAATATTTTATATATTTTTTGTGTTGTGTTTTTATGTATATTTTTTAGAGCTAGTATGGAGTTTGATATACTTGAAGGACTGAATTTAAAAAGCCATCCATGTGCATAAAGCCCAGTTTGGCTGTAATAAAATAGCTAGGGCTGAGTTTGCGTAAATGTATGCGTGTAATCCACTTTTGCGTGTACTTTTACATGAAACGGGCGAGGCATTACAGGAGTGGAGTTGGGGCAGAATTCAGACTTCAGTGCATTGACGAGCACGCTGCCAGGTTTGCTGACACCTTGCATTTACCTTACATTTTGAGTTATAGACTTTGTTGATCCCCTTCTTTTTGGGTAAGTCAGAATAAAATATTTTATAGCCAAATTCTGACTGGGTGAGAGGTGTGGGTACACCAGAGGGAGTTCAGACTGAAAAGCCAAGAAAATCTTGATGACCTAGAGATAGACTAGAAAAACTGGTGGACTACTTGGAAAAACTTGTTATTTCCTTCATGCATGTATGCTATAAAATTGGATGATTTACATGCGTAAAAGCCAAGTGCTGAGGAAAACACGCAAATCACATTTTCTTGTGTAAATGATTAAAATTAGGAGCACAAATTTGCATGCAGAGCAGATGTCCACCATTTATCTGGATAATCTTTTACTTATCCAGATAAGTCAAAAAGCATTACATAGCTGGATAAGTCTTCAAATGCTAGTTATCTGCCTATCTTACTTAATCCACAAATGTAGCGTTTTTCTTATACTTATCGAGCTATCTTCTATAGGCCTGGATTTTCTAAAATCGCAGGCCTTAGTGAATCGCGCGGTACTGGGGGGCAGGGGGCCGAGCCTGTGAAAGCTGGCAGCGATAGCACCACCGTGGTGTGATTGCTGCCGGCTTTTGCAAACCAATAGTGCCACCGTGAAAGTTGGTGCTATTGGGCGCCTTACTGGCGGCGATAAGGGGGCCTTACCTTTTCGCCGTCAGCAATGTCTTCACCGCGTCCGCCCTGGCGCCGCCCTGACTCCTCTCCTTCCGGTGCCGACTCCGCCCCGACTCCACCCCGATCTAGCTATCTCACGTGAAAAGGACTTTTCACGTGCGAAAGCTATAGAAAGTGACCCCCCCATAGTCAGATAAGTCTTAACAGATCTGCTTATTTATTTATTTATTTAAATGATTTATATACCGGAGGTTCCTGTATAATATACATATCACCCCGGTTCACAAGGAACAGTAACTGTCGCTACATTTAGCGGTTTACATAGAACAGAATAAGAATAAAACAGGAGTTTTTACATTGAACATTGAAAATTAAGTGCTTAGTCACCACAGTGCTACTTATCCAGATATTTATTGCCACTTACCTGGATAAGTCAATATTTATGCAGGTACAAGTAAAATGCGTCATATATTTTTTAATATGTGAACATGTTGAGTCAACTTGCACGTATTTTATATAGTATGCGCACATTTGCACGCATGATATAAAATATGTGTGCATCCATATACCTGCTTATATGGGCACTCTAATGCATGCTTTAAAGTTACTCTCCCTGTGTATAAATTCACCTGTACAAGTTACAACATTGCTAAAATAGGAGTAACTTTGTGTATGTTGATTTGTGCACGTACTCAGGCATAAATTTGCTTTGAAAATCAGGGATAAAGGGCGCACACAGATTTTAACCCACTGCGCCAATTATAAAATTACTCTCCCTGTGTATAGCTTTCCCATTTTTATTGAGATTTGATTAAGGGTTTTATTTAATTAGGGCTGGATTTTCAAAAGGATTTCTGTATTTAAAACATGGTTTTAGGCACATAAATGGGCTTCTAAAAATTTCCGGAAGGCTTTAGTTCATAAAAGTATTCACAGAAGTGTTTTCATGCACACTTTTATGTGTACTAGAAAAAGGCATTCTGGGGACAGAGTTGGGGTGGAGATAGCATTGACGTGCCAACTTTTAATTTTAAAAAGTATGCACATAAATCTACTTGCACGCATTGTCAATATTTGTGTATTGTGCCGTGGTGGGATTTGCTCATGTGGGCTTATGCGCACATGTCCACTTTGAAAATTCAGGCCACAGAAAATTACCTTCCCTATGTATTTAATTATATTTTTATGTAGCCTATCTTGATATAAGAACAATATTATATAAATCTTTGATATATTGTTTATAATAATAGAATTTGTATTTCTTTTGAAATAAGTGCATCACTTTCTTAACTCTTTATTTATAGTTTCAAAATTACATTCTTCAAGAGAAATTCTTGCACATCATCTTTTTAATTGATATAGACATTATTTGTGATGCTGCAAATTAGCCAATTGTTCTGTTCCCTTCCCAGGTCCTCCCATGGCCCCTTTTCAGCTTCTCATCCTGATTGTTCTCTGCCACCTCCGCCCATGGACGCTTCTGACTTTCCCTCTCCTATTGCTCCATGGCTTCTTCTTGGGTCCTCTCCCTCCTGTTCTCCTCTCCATGGTACTTATATGAGTCTTGTCCCCACCATTCCCATTTCCCTGGTCCCCTTTTCAAGTTCACTTACTACTTCTACTTCCATGGCTCTTCCAAGGTCTTCTCCATCCTGTCTAGGCCCCCTCCTAGCATGGACCTTTTCTGTTTCATGCCCTTCCTATTTTTGACCTCCATGGTTCCTTCCTAGTTCCTCTGCCTCCTACCCTTCCCCCAGTCATATTACCCCTTCCTGACTATGGCTTCTTCACAGAACTTCTTACTCAACCCTCCCAAATCTAGCTTTCTCCTTCATGTCACCTCATTTGGCTGATTGTTCCTGGCCTGACAGAGATCTTTAGGCAATGGCAATGGTGTTTATCATTAAAGGGCTTGTGTCCAGGTGTGTACTGATGGACCCTGTGGTGGCTCCGCCTCTTGCACAGGTTGTCTTGGTAACGGGAAGCTCTGTAGGAAGAGGGGCTTGGGCCGAGGCTGCTACACAGTCTGTTAGTGGGCTCTGGCTCTCAGCCCCTGAGCTAATTTTTTTTTTCTTTCCTGTTGTCACCACCCACCATCTGACGATCTCTTCTGGTGGCAGGCCGGCCTGGAATTGGACTGTGCTTCTTTAAGCAAGTCCATGTGGTCCCTTGCGGCACGAAGGCCACAGACAGTTGCCCTGTTTGCCTTGCCCCACCCCCCCCCCCCTAACTCTGGCCCTGGCTACAGCACCATAAACCTTTTTATTTGGCACATCTTTAATTCCTCCTCCTTTTTTTAACTCCTTTCTATCTGGCGCAGTCATCACAGGTGGCAGTCCCTGACCATGAGCCACAGAACGTAGCTCCTCTGAAATCCAGCCCCTATGCGCTCTGATTCTGGCCAGTAGGTGTGCGCTTGAGTAATGATTGGGACTCCTCGCTCCACCTTTTCTCCCCACCCCCACCCCCTCGAGTGCTGCGGCAACACATCCCTATCTCCGGCTGGCCTGAAGAATCCTTATCAGTGTTTGACGTACTTTTCTTGTGGCCTAATCCTGCCCCTTCCAAACCAGTTTGAAGTTTTTTTTGTAAACAGACAATTCTTATCTGCAAAGCAGCTGCTCAGAGCCCCTAAGTGCCTGCTCCCTCAGCTGTGCAGCTGGTTAGAGGGGAGAAAAACAATGAGACCGGTAGAATGCAATTTCTTCCCGCTTCTTAGCAGGTTATGTTACTGTTTACTAGGCCAATGGGAAAATGTATACCAAGCTGATGAGGTATAACATGGTGGTGTATTTATTTCATACATCTTGGTATAACTGTCATGCTGCCTGTGCAAAAGAAGCTTGAACCATCGAAGAACCTAGCTTCTCCCCGACCTAAGACCAGTACAGCTACCAAAACTCTGCAAATATACCCCTCCCCCACCTCAACCTCCCTACATCAGACATGGCTTCTAAAAATCTAGTGTGGACAAATGGGTCGCAAGACGGCATGACTTTTCTTTATTTTTTTCCCATGAGAACCTTTTATTTGTGGTCTTTTGAGGAAGCTGAGTTTAGCAATGTGAGATAAAGCAGTGGTAAAGCAGACACTGACAGTTGAAACATCGTACATGCTTAAATTTGTCAGCAGGTGCAAGATCTGGAGAGTCGCGTGATGGCTACAGGAAATGGAATAACCAAGGGTTCAGGTCATTCGTAGGTCATAGAGATAATCTAGTAACTAGGAGGCCAGATTATTGTTGAAGCCTTTACTTTTTTTTTCCTTCTTCATCACTTGTGTGTGAGAGAATTCAGAGTGCATGCATTAACATATTTTAAGGTTTGTGCACATGCTTAAAAAATGTGTTAGCTCTTGCATTGCTAGGATTAAGTAAACTTAACGTTGCTTACGTACTGCATTTCTTTTCCAATCACAAACCGTTTTTAGTAAAAAGTATTTACACTTTTTTTTTTAGGGTTGAATGCTTTGACACATTCTGTAAGTAACTCCTCCCTCCAGATCCCCCCCCCCCCACTCCAAAACCAAAGGGCTTTGATGGGGTGAGCCTGACTTCAATGCCGGGAAAATCGTGGAAACTGTCATAAAGAATAAAATCACAGAACATTCAGATAGACATTGTTTAATGGGACATAGCTAGCATGGATTTACCCAAGGGAAGTCTTTCCTCACAAAACTCCTACATTTTTATGAAGGGGTGAATAAACATGTGGTCAAAGGTGAACCTGTAGTTGTGGTGTATTTGTATTTTCAGAAGTCGTTTGACAAAGTCCCTCATGAGAGGCTTTTAAGAAAACTAAACAGTCATGGGATAGGATGCAATGGTCCTTTTGTGGATTACAAACCGGTTAAAAGACAGGAAACAGAGAGTAGGATTAAATGGTCTGTTTTCACAGTGGAAAAGGATAAACAGTGGAGTGCCTCAGGGATTTGTACTTGGACCGGTGCTTTTTAATGTATTTATAAATGATCTGGAAAGGGGCACGACAGGTGAGGTGCTTAAATTTGCGGATGACACAAAGTTATGCAGAGTAGTTAAATCTCAAGAGGATTGTGATAAATTGAAGGAGGACCTTGTGAGACTGGAAGATTGGGCATCCAAATGGCAGAAATTTAATGTGGACAAGTGCAAGGTGATGCATATAGGGAAAATAACCCTTGCTGTGGTTACACGATGTTAGGTTCTATCTTAGGAGTTACCACCCAGGGAAGAGATTTAGGTGTCATAGTGGATAACACATTGAAATCATCAGCTCAGTGTGCTGAGGCAGTCAAAATGGCTCTACACTTTGCAGTGGGACCTTTTGCTGAGGTGTCTTGCTGTTGTAGAATTGCCCTTTTTTAGGGCAGTATTCGTGACTTTCCTGCCCCTGTCCCATTATATGTGGCAGTGCAATGCATATATGCAAACAGAATGTTAGGAATTATTAGGAAGGGAATGGAGAATAAAATAGAAAATGTCATAATGCCTTTGAATCGCTCCATGGTGAGACCTCACCTTGAATACTGTGTGCAGTTCTGGTCGCCGCATCTCAAAAAAGATATAGTTGCACAGGAGAAAGTCAAAGAAGGGCAACCAAAATGATAAAGGGGAAGGAACAGATTCCCTATGAAGAAAAGCTAAAGAGGTTAGGGCTGTTCAGCTTGGAGAAGAGACAGCTGGGTGGGATATGATAGAGTTCTATAAAATCATGAAAGAATTTGAATGGGTAAATGTGATTTGGTTATTTATTCTTTCGGATAATACAAGGACTAGGGGGCACTCCATGAAATTAGCAAGTAGCACATTTAAAACAAATCGAAGAAAATTCTTTCACTGAACGCATAATTAAGCTTTAGAATTCATTGCCAGAGGATGTGGTTACAGCAAGTAGTATAACTGGGTTTAAAAAAGGTTTGTATAAGTTCTTAGAGCAGTAGTCCATAAATTGCTGTTAATCAATAAGGATTAATAGCTTAGGATGTATTCATTTAGGAGGTAATTTTCAAAGGAGTTACATACATAAGTGTAGCATACTGTCATAGAAACTTTCAAAACCCATTTACTTGAGTAAAGTATACTTAAGCGAGTAAACCTTATGGACAATTCAATGGCTTATATTGTAGCAATTCTCAAAAGCCCGCTTACTTGAATAAAGTGCATTTACTCGAGTAAATGCTTTTTAAAATCAGACCCTTAATGTTTGGATACTTGACAGGTACTTGTGACTTGGATTGGCCACTGTTGGACACAGGATACTGGGCTTGATGGACTGACCCAGTAAGGCATATCTTATGTAGAATAAAGTGGGAATTCAGATGCTAATAAACAGACTACCGTATTTCCACGCACATAACCCGCGGGTAATGTGCGTTTTTACCTACCCCGCATGCCCCCCGCGGGGTATAAACGTGGGCGGGTTATCCAGAAAAAATTTTACAGCAGCGGAGTCCGTCCTATCCCTGCGCCGGAGGCGTCGCAACTTTTGAAGCCGGTGGGGGAGTCGCTGAGGGCTGCTGGGAGCTTTCGCCGGGTTGGTCAGCACGGCAGCGGGAGGCGGAGCGCTGCGGCGAGGAGGCGGCGGCGTCGGGATCGCTGCGGAGGGAGCCTCGTGGTCGGCTGAGTGGACCCGCTGGGGTGAGTGTAAAAGTTTTGGGCCTTACCCCGGTGGGTTCCTCGCGCCGATCGCGCAGGCCTGCACCCTTTCGTGGTCAGCGGTCGAAGAGGAAGCGGAGCCGGAGGCGTCGCAACTTTTGAAGCCGGTGGGGGAGTCGCTGAGGGCTGCTGGGAGCTTTCGCCGGGTTGGTCAGCACGGCAGCGGGAGGCGGAGCGCTGCGGCGAGGAGGCGGCGGCGTCGGGATCGCTGCGGAGGGAGCCTCGTGGTCGGCTGAGTGGACCCGCGGGTTATATGAGGAGGCGGGGTATATTAAAACTTTTTTTCATAAATCTTGAAAACCTGCGGGTTATGTGTGTGGGCGGGTTATATACGTGGGCGGGTTATTGTCGTGGAAATACGGTACTGTGGTTGGTAATTATTTCTCACCTAGAGGGCTGAGATACTGTAATTGAGCCAAATTGGTCACTTTGATTGACTGAAGCAACTCTGCCCAGCATATAGTTCTTCTGTGTGGGAAATGCTTGCTAGATGTAATGGCTTGACTTGTGCCCTATGTAACCCCCTGCTTCGGTGGGTATTCTGAATACAGGGGTACGCAGTTGACCCAGGGCCATAAACTCCCTCTCTTACTGTCTTTCCAATTTCTCTCAGTCCAGTCTCCCCCGGGGTATTGGAGTTCTTTCACGCAGAGAGGAGGCTACAACTTTCAGGGCCCAAGGCACAACTCTCAATCACTATCTCTTTTTCACTTAGACGTATTCACAATTAGGATGCCCTTACTTTAGGGGCACCTTATATGCTGGTGGGGTGTTCCACCAAACATTTTACCCAAATCAAAAATATCTTCAATCCAGTTAGCCACTGATTTTCATATATAAATTCTTAAAGTACTACTTGTCTCATCCCTACACAGGTAAATTAATGTCCTTTTGGATGGCAGACACTAGGAAAAAGACCTCACGTTTCTAGTAGTAGAAGGCAAGCTCCTAGTGGGGACTGGAATCTTCTGCTCTCTCTCTGGACCTTTGGGTTAGAAAGTCCCAAAACTTTGTGATCCCAGATAATAATTTATTTGTCCACAGCAAGTCTCTCAAACCTGAGAGAGAGAGACTGTCTATCTGCATGGCCCTTGTATTAGTTAGCTATTTATGCTACTTTAGGAGGCCCACCTAGTAACTCGAGGTGAGGTTTAGGTAGTAGTGAGGGGGTTAAGGGCCACTTTTACATGCCGAGTGAGTGTACAAACAGAACAGTACACTCTTGTGAAGATTTGATGTCCTTCGGAGGAACTCACACAACGAAGATATTTGTACAATGTTCTCTCAACCTAGCTTGATGGTCAACCTCACCTCAAGTTACTAAGTGGGCCTCCTAAAGTAGCATAAATAGCTGCTTACTATGGTGCCACACCCAGAGATGCTGTCTCTCTTTCTCTCTCTCTCTCCTCCCATATCTCATGCCCTTCCCCTGCATAAAAATGCCCAAAATGGAATTTGCAAACAAATTACATTATGGGCATAATGCATGATATTGCACAGCTTAATGCAATTGAAAAAGGTGTAGTTATTTTTGGTGTTAAAACTGTGTGATATCGTGCGTTATGGCTTTGCAAAGTGTGAAGCCAGCCCACTTTTCAATTTTTTTTTATTTTCAAGTTTCAATTTTTATATAACAACAACGTTATGTAATATATACTGAATATGAATATATAGCAACATTAATAACATTTATATACTTATACTCAATAATATATCCTCTTACAATTCATATATCAGTATTTGTTTTCTAGGAAAACTGAAGGACATTTAGCTATATAATTGAGCGATTCAAGCATTAAAGAGAATATACTACACTCTTACATTTAGGGTAATCAGAGTAAGCAACATTATCTCATTATTAGCTCTCATCCATTTGCTGCATTAGGGGGGTGGCTATCTAGGAATGCCTGAAAAGCAGGAATCTCATAGAAAACATATTTTTTTTCTTTATAGAATAGTTCTCATTTACAAGGGTAACATAGGAAAAATGTTGCCTCTCTAGCAAGAGCTTCAGATTTTAACTTAAGAAATTTCTGTCTTCTTAATTGAGTTGCTCTTGCCAGGTTGGGGTACATCCAAATTTGTTGACCATGGAATTTTTGTGCTCTATTTCGAAGAAATAGACGTAACAATGTATCTCTCTCCGATAGAAAAATAAAGGAAACAAATAAAGTTGCCCTTGTTAATATCTCAGTTTCTGTAGTTATTTCTAAAACATCTGAAATATTTATGGATTGCTCTGGTGGTGTATCTCCTTTTCATGATCTTTGTGTTAAATAATATATTTTTGCCAGAGCTGGAATAGACTTGCTTGGCATTTTCAAGATATGTAATAGATAATCTTTAAACATTTCCCTGGGGAGCTTAGTTTTTAAGTAAGGGAAATTTAATATCCTTAAATTAGAATATTTTAAACTGTTCTCCATATATTCCATTTTTCTCAAATTTGACATCTCCATCTTTAAAGTGTTTTTTTGAATAGCTTCAATCTTTCCCAACTTTTCATCTTGAGCCTCCAATTTAACATTATGTTGAGATACAACTTTTTCTAATTCTAATACTTTCTGCTGCGAGTCTATGTTAATATTAGTCAGCTTTAATATTTCCACCTCAAGGGATTTAATCACACCCCAGAGTATATCCATAGTTACTTCAGTAATATTTTCTGGTAAAATAACATTCAATTTAGGCTCTTCCTTCCTTCCACCCCGTGCAGCTTGGTTCCCCATTCCCAATTTCACGTTTGTTTGATTATTTGAAACAAGAGATTTCTCTTCAAACAGAGAATCTCAAAAAATATCTTTTGAAACTATTGGTGGGAATGGAGTATTGGGAGCTCCGGGGCTCAAGGAGATGGCTTCTGCCTGTAGCGCAGGATCTCGCTCCTGAACTGTGCCTTCTGCGGCTATTTCCCCCGGTAATACATTGGTTGCTGCTAAAAAGAAAGAAGATATCTGAGGTTGGATTGGTCCGGGTACGGGAGAGGAAAACATTATCTCCCTAATCCGGGCCTTCCATTTAGTATGAGGCATGAAAATAGATCAACAATTATCTTTCCTTTTATTAAACTCTGTATCCCAGCCCACTTTTACAGATATCCCGCCCCCGACTCCTCCCCAATCCCTCCCCTTTGAAAAATTTGCATTGCACCTTGCTTTATGGTGCTTATCTCATGCGTTTAGGCGTTTTTTGCATGCAAAAACGCCTTAACGCGATTTGATAAATGACCCTGTTAGATTATAAGCCCTCTGGGGATAGGGAAATACCTACAGTACCTGAATGTAACCTGCTTTGAAGTGTTGAAAAAAGTGTTGAAAAGTGGAATATAAATAAATAAATAGAGCAAAGGATCCAGATTCTTTTCTCAGAGAGAGTACAAGAAGGAGCTTGCAGAGAGGGGAAGAGCGTAATCAGCATTAGGAGGAAGTCACTGAAGACTAATTCCCTGGCAGGGCTGCCACTGCCTCCCGGAGAGGATGATAACACCCCGGATAAAACTACTTCATGACCTGCGAAGGCATATTACATTCTATGAATCAAGGTACACGAGTAAAGAGATCCTCAGAATTTCAGGAATTGAGAGACAACAAACAGCCGATAAAGGCCAGAGTCTGAATTAAGAATTCCTTAAGGCTGAAAAGGATTGATAAGGAAAGAAAACAGGATCTGGGCCAAATGATCCCTTCATTGGTGCTGATGGCGTTGGGGTACAGCTGTGATGATTGCAGCCCTGAAATCACTTTTGCCTTATTGTTACATCCACATAAGTACACTTTTTTTTTGTGATAATATAGTTCTCATCTTGTTATTTTCTCCTACTTCCTGTTCTAAATTGAGAAGAAAGAACTTATCTTCAGAAATTATTGCATCACTTTACATTGTGTCTTTTAATATAGAAAAAAAAACCAATGACAACTTATTGGCTGGTAATATACGGTAAGCTTCCCGTTTTATGGAAATGTGCAAGGCAAGAGCATCCAATCTGTATAAACCCACATTTCATCTAAAGCACTTCGTATACAATTGGCAAAATAAAAGCCCTAAAATTTTAGATTATAAAATAGACAATTAAAACAAATGGTCCTTTGTTTTAATTGTCTTCCTTTCCTCTGATGCTTTGTTTGTTTGTTAAAATTTATGAGGATAGTTTAGCTTGAGCGGGAATACGTCTGATGGGGGTTAGAGAAAAAGGTACAGTCAAGATCGACAGGATGTAAGACATGCCACACATCCATGAGCTGCAGTTCAGTGCATAAAACGTTAACCCCCAAATGCTAGTCAAGAGCACTGGCAGGCTTAGGCGGCTTCCAGTCAAGTTGCTTATTGGCCACCATATTAAAATCCCCTCCGACCACTCGATCATAGTCAGAAAATTCGGCCAATAACCCCACCAAATGAGAGAAAAAATCCTGGGAATAAATGTTAGGGGCATAAACATTACAAAATATCACCTTCTGTTGGTAAAGAACCCCGGCTGCAAGCACATATCGTCCCTCCTTGTCATGGTAAGTTTTAGTTATTTGGAATGGCAATTGTTTGTGGAAAAGAAGAGCCACACCCCTCTTAAGGGCCGTATAAGATGAGTAAATACATTGTCCCACCCACTCTTTTTTAAGCTTTTGGTGTTCAGCATCACATAGATGGGTTTCCTGCAAAAAAGCCACCTGTGAATGCATGCGATTAAAGTGGATTAACAATTTTTTCCGCTTGATGGGAGAATGAATACCATCGACATTCAGCATAGTCACTTTAACCTTTGCCATTCCAACCAACGACGCTAAACAGTACATGTACAGCCCCAAAAATAGGGCTGAAAATCACACCGGACGTGGTCTCGCAGCTTCCCAGCCTAAGCCGCAAGACCATGTACCAAAAGTTCCCATATTCCCCCTTCTCTAATCGCAATAGGCCGCTCCCTCTCCCTTCGCCCTCCAGGAGCCCCACCATTCCGAATCACCCGAGTCACCTTGCATACCTCCCATCCACACCCACACAACCATACACACCATCCAACCCACTTTCATTCGCTCCAAGAGGCTCGAAGCCAATTCCCTCCCACCGACTAGCGTGAGGGCAGAAAAAGGCTTCCCTCCAACCCCCTACCCACCCACCAGCCCCTCACTAGGACAGTAATACAAGAGAATGTAACATTTCCAAAAGACAAAATATGTGGTCCCACTGCACCTTGGACCTTGAAGATCCCTAAGCTGTAGAAGGCAGTAACAGACAGAGAAGAAAAGGTTGTAGGCCTCCCCACAGCCGCTTATAAACCCATATGTGTGAGGTAAAATCTGCAACCCAACAGGAATAATAAACCATATAAATTGTAACAGTTCAGTCATCAGCGAAAAGCATCTCTACAGCTATAACTGAAGGAACAAAGGCAGCATGTAGGATCCCTCACTCTCTGGCAATACGTGGTAGGGTAGCGATGAATCCCTCCGCCTCCTCTTTGGAAGTAAAGAAAAGAACTTTATTATCATGAAAGACTCGCAACTTGGCTGGATAGAGTAGGCCAAATCTAACACCCCGCTTATGAAGCTCAGTACATGCCGGCGACATGTTTTTCCGCAGCGTTGTTGTGTTAGCCGAGAAATCGTTGAAGAGAAGAATCTTACGGTCTTGATATTCCAGGCCGGCTTGCTGTTTAAAGGCCCGCATTATTTTGGTTTTATGAGCCCAGTTCAGTATTCTTGCTAACACTGGTCGGGGCCTCACACCACCCTCACGCATCAGTCCAACACGATGAACCCGCTTACATATCAGAAGGTCTACAGCAAATTCCAGGCCCAGCTGCGCCGGCAGCCATTTTTCTATCAAAATAGAGAGTTCCCCTTCTTTAACTGCCTCAGGCAAGCCGATAATCCTGATATTATTCCGCTGGCTCCGGTCCTCCAAATCCTCAATCTTGGCCATTAATTCTCGCTGGGTGATCTGGAGAGCTGCACACACCCCACTCGGACTCCTCTAGTCGCTCGCCATGGTCAGACAGGACCTGTTCCTCTTCATCCAACCTTTTGGTTTGGCCTTCCAAGGCTGATTTAATGTCCTCCATGGAGGCTTGTATTTTGGTGAGGCGGAGATCCAAAGCTGCAGTGAGCTCTGAGAAATCTGTTGTAAAGCATCTGCTGAAAGCAATTCCAATACTTTGGCCCCAGCAGGAGCCTCTGCCATCTTGGAGATAATGGCGGAGCATGGGCGGCAGACAGTGTTTTTGCGAGCACTTCTCTGGCGCATTGCCCTCCCACCGCGAGAATGACCGGGGCCCCTGGGCCAACAAGGGACCAAAGCACCAAGTACAAGATCTGCCAAGCACCAGGTACTGATAGGTGCATTAGTTGAATATGAGGGCCTGGAAACACAATAACTCAGCTGGCGATCCAGCCCCACCAGTGCCAGTGATCTCAGTGAGTCTGTGCACGGTTCAAACCCCGCAAGAGCCAGCGACAAAGTTCAAGCCCGGGTTAAAAAAAACAAAAAAGAAAAAAAACCCCACACATAACAAAAACAAAAACTAAGAATAAAACAGGCAAAAAGGGTTTGCAGAATTATGACACTCACACTCCCTTGCAAGGCCCAAAAATGTTGGTCCGTTCAGCACCTCAAGGGTTAAGAGCTCCTGGAGGCGGCCGCCATCTTGACTACATGGGACACTCACCTCCCGGCGCCGATCACAATCCGGAGCGCCCTCCACTTCTCAGGGGCCTCCCGCAGCAGCACAGCATAAAAAGGAGCCTTGTTTTAAAAAAATTGCCACCGGGTCATCGAGTTAAAGGTAGCAAGGATGAGAGGAGGTCGATGGGCCGTCCGCCATTTTGTGTCCGTTTTGCCGCCTGCTCACTTTCCCGCCATTGCCGCCACTGCTTGCTCCTCCAGGAGCACTAAAAGCCTGTCCCCGGAGGCTCTGACCTTTTAGGAGCCTGCCGGACATAGAAAATTACAAAGCGCCGCGATTAGAAGGGGCTATTAGGAAGATCTGGGGGAGGGGGTCCCGGAGCTCAAATTCTGGTCTCCCTTGCCGGTGACATCATTACCGGTAGCCTCACCATCCTCTGTTTTAGCAGCGATTCCATTAGTTTGCTTACCACAGAGGTCAGACTAACGGACCTGTAGTTCACAGCTTTCGCCTTTGTTCTATTTTTATGTCTAGGAACAACATCCACACTTTTCCAGTCCTCCAGAACTACTCCAGACTCTAAAGAAGCATTGAAAAAATCAGCCAGCATTGCTGCCAGGACATCTCTAAGATCCCTTAGTACCCTCGGATGTATCCCATCCAGCCCCATTGCCTTATCTATTTTAATTTTAGTTAGCTCCTCACAAACTCACATTTAATTCCTCAAGGTTATAGATTTCTAGACACAGGTTTGCAATTTCATGTTTGAGTTCTTTCATTTGTGGCCAAGAATTAAGAATAATCCCTCTTGCTGGATGGATTTAAAATCTGTAAATATAGACAAAGTTATTACCCTTTTAGGGAAAATACAAACTCATTTCACTCTAGATCCCTGTCCATTTGATTTAGTGAAGACATTTGATGATTGTTTAGGAAGCATATCAACAATTACAATTAATGTATCTCATTCGTAAGTCTTTTTTCCCATGAGCCTTGCTTATGAGATCCTCTCTAGAATTAAATTTAGAGGGAAATTTTCAAAAGTCATTTCTGCAGTTAATGGGTTTTTTGAAAACTGACCACCCTACGTGAGGGTAAAGTTACGCAAATAGGGGTAGATTTTCAAAGGATTGCACGCAACCCCCCAAAAACATTTTTTTCAAAAATATGCGCACAACCCCCCCAAAACCTCCCCCTGCCTCCCCCTGCGTGCACTGAGTCTATCTTGCCTAGGCTCGGCGGCACGCTTAAGTCCTGGGGCTTGCAAAAATGGGCGTTCCGGGGCGGGGCGCTGGCCCGGGGGCGGGACCGAGGCCTCCAGAACAGCCACCAGGCCGGAGGATGGAGAGCCGGTGTGCGCAAGTTACGCTTGCCTTCTTCAGTAAAGGTCAGGGGGGGGGGGGGTTTTAGTTAGGGCTGGGGGCGGGTTAGATAGGGGAAGGGAGGGGAAGGTGTGGGGGGGGGGCAGAAGGAAAGTTCCCTCGGAGGGAACGGAGGCAGCCTGCATACACTGACCCTGGATTTTATAACATGCGCGTGCGGTAGCACGCGCATGTTATAAAATAGGGCGTAGATTTCTTCACGCAAGGTTGCACAAACAAATCTACGCACGTGTGCATGTTATAAAATCTGGCCCATAGTGCCATTAGTGCATAACTTTACAGGTAAACTGAGGGGAGATTTTTTCCAGGGGCAGAGTTTTCACTTTTGTGTACATGTTTGAATTTTCAATTATATGCATACAAATTTAGGAAATAGTACCCGTAGAGTTTGCATTCTGCAGGCAGTTTGAAGATTGCCCTCTTAGTGGACAAACATAGGCCAGTTTCAACTTTGTCATTTCTGGCCAAATTGCTAAAGATGGTAACATTAAAGCAGCTGAATGATTTTTTTGGTTGAAAATGGCCATCTGGATTCTTGGTCTAACTTCGGTGCAAAATCAGTTTTGATCACTCTTGTAGTTGATCTGAGCCTGAATCTAGAAAGTGAGAAATAATCTTTGTTGATCCTGTTGGACCTGATGGCTGGCTTCGACACCATAGTCCTATTTAGCTAGGCTCAGGGACATTGAGCTTGGGGGCAGAGTAGTCCAATGGTTACATTCATTTTTATGAAATGGAACTCAATCTATAGAATGGGATTTGAAACAATCAGCTTTCAAATGGCTAGAATGCAGGGTTCCACAGGGGGCAATTTTATTATCCACATTAAGAATATACGAGCATAAGAAGTTGCCATACTGGTCAGACCAAGGGTCCATCAAGCCCAACATCCTGTTTCCAACAGTGGCCAATCCAGGTTACAAGTACCTGGCAAGTATGCCAGTGGCGTAGCTAGACAATTTGGCGCCTGGGGCAAGAGACTTCTTCGGCGCCCCCTCCCTCCATCAATGATTTGCATTGAAATCGGTGCTATTTTTCTGCAGAGCCAGGTGTTTTGGCGCCCCCTTAGACCCGGCACATATGCTCAGTGTGCATGGAGTTTATACAGTGTCTAATTAGCATACATGGCTGTTATTACATCCACAAGTTATTACATCCACAAGTTTTTGCAGGATGCGCACAAAAAAAATCCACGCAGAAAAATCAGCTGTCTTATTACATTGGCCTGTCAGATAGCAGCATCACCCCGCCCCCATTAAACCTTCTGAAAGATAAGAGAAACATGATAGTGGCGCATGTGATCACTGTGGAAGTCTCCAAGATCCCAGTCCAGCTCAGTTCACAGATATACTGATTTCCCCGCTGCCGGCGGCTAACACACAACATTCAGTGTCTGACCTGCACTCAGTATGCGGTGCTGCAGGGGCCCTCCACAGCTACACGCCTTCTTCCTGTACCACCCCCCTTTCCTTTTGGCTGCCAGAAAGAGGAGTGCAGTTCTGCAACAACGCTGCTGGACTCCTCTCGTTTGACTAACAGGGAAAGCTCCCAAAAGAAAGGCGGTGCCACCACCGCCTCAGTCAAAACAGAAACCAAGCTCGAATGAGCTTCCGCCCGCCGCGGTCTACTCCAAGCAAGTCCACTCGCCATTTCCCAGGAAACACCTCTGACTGCCGGCCGGCTCCGCCAATCAGAGGGCAGCAGCAGCGAAGACAGATGAGAGACTGTCGCCAATAGGGGACACGCGCGAGCGAGGTTGGGGAGGCTTCGCGGCCAGTTTTTCTCGGCTACAGTCTGCGCTTGCCGGCGACGGGAATGATTGGGGTTCCTTCCAGTTGTGCGCGACGAGCTATGGTAAACTGCTGCCACAAGGCGGTGCGCGTGGGAATGGAAAAAGTTGGTCGGAGAGCGTAACAGGAGCTTTGTGATTCCTAGAGCGTATCCCTCACGCGTTTTGGCGCCCCCTTAGACCTGGTGCCCGGGGCGGCTGCCCACCCCGCCCACCCCTCGCTACGCCACTGAAGTACTCAAACTTTAAATAGATCCCATGCTACTAAAGCCGGTAATAAGCAGTGGCTATTCTGTAAGTCAACTTGATTAATAGCAGTTTATGGACTTCTCCAGGAACTTTTCCAAAAATTTTTTAAACCCAGCTATACTAACTGTCTTAACCACATCTTCTGGGAATGAATTCCAGAGCTTAATTGAGTGTTGAGTGAAAAATAATTTTCTCTGATTTGTTTTAAATGTACTACTTGCTAACTTCATGGAGTGCCCCCTAGTCCATTGCTCCTTTTGTTCGACATTAGAGTATTTGATTTTAAAATGCAGCAGTATTTGGATGATCTGCAGATTTAATGCCTTTTGGTTGGGAATTTAGATGATTCTATCAGGATTATAAATAAATATCTGGCAGTTATCACCAAAGGGATGAAGCTTAATAAAGTCATATTTCATTCCTCAAAGATTGAGAGATCAATATTTAGTAAGCCAGCGAGTGAAGAAGTTATCCATGTAAAGTTACCCATTAACTGTAACCAAATATTCAGCAGAACTTACTCGGATAAACGTTTTGCTGAATATATTTGGCTAAAGATACTTGGATAGTTAGTTACACTTAATAAATCCAAATAATAAGTATTTTTTTTGAATAAGAAATTCACCCAAGGCAGGATACAACATAGTTAATAAATTATAGCACAGGCTGCTCCAGCCCCAATATCTTAACAATTTGTAGAGGCTGAGCTGTGATGATTCTTCCTCCCCCATCCCTTACTTTCAAAACATTGTGAGAAAAACACCCCGAATTGTCCCCAGAGCAGAGCAGGAGGAGGAGAGGCTCTGATATCTTCCTGCTTCACCGAAGCGTAAGTGCTGGTCCAGCTGACATGTCACGGAGCGTACTATCCATTTATTTACTTCACTCCGGAGTGTAAAGTCGGTCCCCATTTAGAACTCAGTGCTGAATGGGGTTTGGTCTCTCCCCTGCCAGTGAAAATGTTACCCGGATAAAATGTAAACAGTGAGAGGCAGAAAATATTCAAACATTGTTTTTTCCCAGCTAACTCCAAAAGTTAAATATCAACTTCTGAGGTTCTTTAGATTGGCAGAGCTGATGTTCATAGTTTGGATTTGCAGATCAGTGCTGACTGGGTGCCCCTTTCTTGTAAGACCAACCCCAAAAGCTTAGGGGTAATTTTGGACTCTCATCTTGATTCAGAGGAGCATAACTAATCAGGCTTGGTTTAAGCTGCATCTGATATAATCATGCAAGCCATATCTTAGCTTAAAACAGTATTCTATCCTATGGTGTTATCACTACATGATTACTGCAATTCTCTTTTTGAAATATTTTCACAGCCTTCAAATGATTGGGCATGCAGCTGCTAGGCTGCTTTTGGTTGTATTAATAGGGAGCATATTATTGTTCAATCTACGTTGGCTCCCAGTGTTTTTCGGAAGCAGGTTTAAAATTCTCTGCCTGGCTTTTAAGGCCTTATATGACTTAGGATCTGGATACTTAGCTGATAAACTTAGAAAACATATGCCCAGTCAATCTCATAGATCAGGGGTGAGTTGTTGTGAAAATCATCAGGCAGAGAATGCAAGCTGTGTGGAATAAAAACCTGAACTTTTACTTCTATCACCCCTACCTTGTGAAACTCCTTCCCCAAAGAACTGTGACAGGAAAGAGATTTTCTTCAGTTCAGGCGTCTTCTGAAAACTTATTTTTTAATGTGGCTGTTCCTTAATTATTAGGGGTGTGCAGATTTTTTATGTGTCATTTCATTTCTTTTTTTTTTTTTGTGTGTAATTTAACATTTTTTTTTAGTATGTGTTATTTTCCAGTAGCGCATACTAAAACATTTTAGTGCACATTGTAGGCAGTGTGCACTAAAAACTAAAAGAAAAAGGAATAAGTCCTCCCTGGATTCTCCCCATGCTTGACCTCATCCATAGGATCCATAGGAGACAGGAGATATCAGAGTTGCTCCTGCTTTGCTGGTGTCGTATCACAAGCAGATTGTGACATATTGCAGGAAGACCTTGTGAGGCTGGAAAATTGGGCATCAAAATGGCAGATGAAATTTAATGTGGATAAGTGCAAGGTGATGCATATAGGGAAAAATAACCCATGCTATAGTTACACAATGTTAGGTTCCATATTAGGAGCTACCACCCAAGAAAGAAATCTAGGCGTCATAGTGGATAACACATTCAAATCGTCGGTTCAGTGTGCTGTGGCAGTCAAAAAATCAAACAGAATGTTGGGAATTATTAGAAAGGGAATGGTGAATAAAACGGAAAATGTCATAATGCCTCTGTATCGCTCCATGGTGAGACCGCACCTTGAATACTGTGTACAGTTCTGGTCGCCGCATCTCAAAAAAGATATAATTGCGATGGAGAAGGTACAGAGAAGGGCTACCAAAATGATAAGGGGAATGGAACAACTCCCCTATGAGGAAAGACTAAAGAGGTTAGGACTTTTCAGCTTGGAGAAGAGACGACTGAGGGGGGATATGATAGAGGTGTTTAAAATCATGAGAGGTCTAGAATGGGTAGATGTGAATCGGTTATTTACTCTTTCGGATAATAGAAAGACTAGGGGGCACTCCATGAAGTTAGCATGTGGCACATTTAAAACTAATCGGAGAAAGTTCTTTTTTACTCAACGCACAATTAAACTCTGGAATTTGTTGCCAGAGGATGTGGTTAGTGCAGTTAGTATAACTGTGTTTAAAAAAGGATTAGATAAGTTCTTGGAGGAGAAGTCCATTATCTGCTATTAATTAAGTTGACTTAGAAAATAGCCACTGCTATTACTAGCAACAGTAACATGGAATAGACTTAGTTTTTGGGTGCTTGCCAGGTTCTTATGGCCTGGATTGGCCACTGTTGGAAACAGGATGCTGGGCTTGATGGACCCTTGGTCTGACCAAGTATGGCATGTTCTTATGTACTCCAATGGTGCTGGCCTTGGGTCACCTGGCACCATTTTGGAGTATGACACCTGAGGGCAGGTGTGGCTGGGACACATTCCGACCCCCCTTGGACTCTACGGAAGGGGTAAGAGGTGGAGGGGAGTTAGGGAGAGGACAGGAAGAAGACCAGGCTTTTTAATTTAGCTTTCTTGGTGTGTTCTGTTGGCAGGCACAGGGAGGGGGAATTTCATTAACGAAAAGAAATGAAAACAAAACAAAATTTCATTAGTAGCTTTTAAAATTTTGTTTATAAAATTAAATGAAGGTACGACCCAATTAATTCTAGGTCTGCCAAAGGAGTTTATTCTTTGCTTTATCTGAATTTCATGTATGTTCTGTTCTGTTTATTTTTTGAGATGCATATTGTTTTTGATATATTTAATATATTGATGTTATATTTATTTTTTGAATTGTATTCATTTGTATTTTGTTTATGATATTAATATTTTATATCACCCTGGGCCTGTGGAATTGCCAGTCAAAAAAACCTCTGTGAGAACCACTAGCAGCATGGCCTTACCCCATCATCCCATTTACATTGTTGAGGGGTGGGATAGTGAGAAAAGGTAGGCTTCCTTTGTATTTAGACCCCCTTAGGGAACTAAGTACCCTCACTGAAATACTAAAGACTATGAGTGGGATGCATTTATTCTCATAGGGGCAGTTTACACCAGTGTTTCCCAACCCTCTCCTGGAGGCACACCCACCCAGTCGGGGTGTCAGGATAGCTAAAATGAATATGCATGAAACAGGTTTGCATACATTGGAGACTCGGGATTTGCAAATCTGGTTCATGCGTATTCATTGTGGCAATCCTGAAACCCTGACTGGATAGGTGTGACTCCAGGAGAGTAGGAAAACATTGGTTTGCGTTACTCTTTATATACTGTATACTGGATACACTTGTTTAATGTAGGCCTAGCTATCAAGGAAAAACGAGGAATAACAAGCAGGCAAAAGTTGTCCATCCTAAGGACGACTATATAGCTCCATATCTATGGTAACAAGCTGAGCCAATCCTGGGTTTACCCCATTGCATACAGGGAGATGTATTTCTAAAGGAAGTGACTATAAAAATCAGAACTCCATCCCCCATGCCTGTAATGGAGTAAAACCAGGACTCCCCCCCCCCCCCCCAAAGATATGGAGCTATATGATCACCCTGTTCAACCCCGACATAATAGGTCAGAAAGCTTAGGATCCTGACAGAAACTTTAGCATTGTATTGGTGTTATCACTAAGACAGTAACTTTAATACCAGTGCGTGGGTACACATGTAAGTGTGTATGCCAGCTCACGTCCAGAGATGCAGCCATTTTATAACATACGCACGTATGTGTGCACATGGTATAAAATAGACTGAACGTGCATACATGTGCACCCAATATTAAGTGCACGCAAATACCCTGTCTACCGCGTGAGTGGGGGGAATTTAATAAAAATGCTTGCCGACGCAATTAAAAGCCAAACCACTTCATTCCCAGTTCGCCCAGATAAGAGATAGGACTTCCTAACCCCTCTATTTAAATAGCCTTTCTTTTCCCCTCTTAACCCCGCCCCTTAAACCTCTGCGGACATGCCTATAGCTTCTTGTTTTAGAACTTACACGCCACCCTTAGCAGAAGTAAAGTTACGCAGTAGGGGACCTCGGCGTGTGCTTGTGCGCATAGGTTTTTATGTGCTGGTTTCATTCATAAATCCAGGAATGCCCACGCCCAAGCCCCGCCCAGATCACGCCCTCACCTACCCCTTTTTTTTGGACTTTTTCATTTGCATGTACCGGCAGATACACACGTACTTAGGTGGCTTTTAAAATCTGCTCACCGTTCGCTGGCCCGATATATTCACCTGTCTCCTGGTTTTGGCACACATTGGGCTTTTAAAATTCATTTATAAGATTTTAAATAGAATAGTCTAGTTTTATTTTGTTTGGCTGAGTTTTGGTTTTTTTTTTAAATACTGTTGATACTGCATTGTTTGCTTAAGGTCCTTTTCTATAATTTTTTATGTTCACCATTATTTTTGGTGTCCTCACTGGCCATTTTTACTTTTTTTTTTTTAATTGGATTAAGAATATTTAGTTATTATTTTCACTCTTCATACCAGATCTGGTGTTTTTCAAAAATTATTTTGTACATGTCCATCTTTATTCAGCTTCAGAAAATAGGACATCAGATATCATGACCTTCTTTCTGTCTGACCTGTCCTAACATGGTAAGCTGGTAGTGTGTTGGCAAGGCCGAGCATTTCTTCCCAGTGCAGAGCTTCAGGGATCCTAACAGTGCTGTCAAAATAACTTCAAGAAGAAAAGACTTGCCATGTACTAGAAGCGAATAGTTTCCAGTTTGTGAGTCTGGCAAGGTATTGCCTGGGTAAAGCCAGTGACTGCAGACAGAAGTCAGGCTTGTACCAGTGTCTAGGTGGTAAACATTTATGCGAGCGTCCCAGGACAATGGGGGTATTGATGAGACTTGGCAACAAGCAAGAGGCAGGTGTTCAGGGAAAGGAGTAGCTCCTTTTTAATTCTCTTGGCTCTCGAGAGTGCTTTTGTACTACTGCAGAGTGATCTTGGCACTCTGAAAAACAAGTGTGCTAAAATATGGCATAACAATGTTCTAGGAGTAGCAGCCATCAATCATCAGTAAGAACAAAAAGCTGAAGCTTGCCCTTCGATGCTAAGGTGACTCCATTATGGGTAAGAGAGCACCTCCTGGGCATGAATCACACTTTACATACGGAACGCAACGGGGAAACCAACAGGTTCACTGCCCTCCATGATGGCTGGCAGTGAACCCGAATACTAAATTCTTATGCATAATGCATGGGGAAGGACCAGGCTAGTTATAACTTTATAGGGCTTTGTAATAGAAACACCCAAAGAATGTTACATGCACGATAGCTGCTGCGGGCGTATTATAGCAGTGGGATCCATCGCCACATCGCTGAGCTTTGCATTGATAAGTAGTTAATTTTATTCTAAAATGTTGGTGAGCTAACCGGATAAATCTCTGGGTGTTTAAATTCTCTGGGTGTTTAAATTCTCCCTCTTTCTGCTGAGCAGGTAAATATTGTCAGGGCAAATTACTGTCTGCACAAAAGTTGCCTGCTAACTCTAGGATAGGTTTTCTTCCACCAGAGGGAGCTGATATTCAGTGCTAGCTGGGTAGATTTAAAGCATGTCTGGGAATGCCCCTGCCCTAAGACATAGCCGGGGGAACAAATTTAAACCTTGGAGTTTGTCCGGCTAAGTCCCACACTTAGCCAGACAAACCCATTTGAGTATTGACCTCTATAATTTTAGAATGGGAATATTCAACATGAAGTGAACTCCTAAAAGGATGAGAGTGGAAGCGTCTACATCAGTAAAAGTGTAGTCTGTGTTGACCAGAACAAGCACCATGAGAAGGAGTAACCATTTCAATAAAGCTAAGGCAGGCAACGGTTCTATTGGATACGTTTTTTTTGTTTTTGTTTTGACGAAATGAGATTCTGCTACAACTTTACTGTGAGCCTAATTGCTTAACTACAAACAGAGACACTATGGCGTATGTTACAGGGTAAATAAGTGCAAGGTTTATTTTCAGGGAGAAGTTCACATGAAAACTTGTGCGTAATAGAAGATGTTTCCCTTTATCAGCAGAGTGCACTTGGATTTTAGTTTCAAAGCAAGAAATATTTTCTAACATCAATCCTGCAACTCTCCTCCCCCACCCTTTTCATTTTCTCTTTATCTGTCTCTGCCACTGGCACTTACATTTGGTGAGCATTAGACTGAGTTCATCCAGCATTTTTGTTTTTAACATCCTTGTCTTCTTTTTTTTTTTTTTTTCCTGGCACTTTGAGGTATAATTTTCTCGCACCAGCACGCTGACAGATTAGTTTCAGCCCTCCAGGTAACTTGATAATTAATCTAAGCTTATTACCGGGACTGTTGAATGAGTAGGTATCATCTAACTATGAAGGTCTTCAGGCGATGACCTGTTTTGAATTGTCCTGGCACAGTAACTTTGCTAGCAGAGTAGATTTGGCTGGGGCCAGTTTAATTGGATGACAGCACTTATTATTTTTCTTTCACACTCAGGACTGTGGTTGGTGCTGGTAAACATTTTTAGGCTCAGGTTTTTTTTTTTTAAATTGACAAAAAATATATATATATATGTGCCGTTTTACAATGTATGAGGTTGAAACTTTTCAGAAAGGCAGATCAGGAGCCCAAGACCCATCTAGAATGTCCAATTAACTTCATTCCTGCTGTAATGCTATAGACCCCAAATTGATCTTTGGCTTTCACCTTGCTTCTTTGCAACTAGGGATCCCTCCATGCTTATTCCATGCTTTCTTCAATTCTGTTACTGTTTTTGCTCCACAATCTCCGCGTCTCATAGGACATAAATCTACGGCTCTACCGCTGCACCTGATTCACGGGGCCTGCTGTATTTAAATTTCTTGAACATTTGTTTTTTGTGGCTAAAATTAAATTTTATTGCATTAAATTTCACTTTCCTCCATTATAGTTTAATTTCATAATTTCAACGTAGGAAATGTTGGAAAGAATGATGTAAAAGGCATGCTGTGAATACCTCGGCCAAGTTAGAAAACTAGAAACATCAGATCAGTATTTTCAGACAACAGAGCCTCCAGAAAACTTCCCATTGGTTTTCTGCTGCAGAACTTTGACCAATGTTGCACTCGGGAAAAAACCTTCCTCACCCTCCCAGCACTTTCTCCAGCAATGCAAGCAGACAGAGGGAGGGCAAAATGACTGAAGCAACTGGTGAGGGATGGCACCGAAAGTCACCTACAAAGCCACCTCCCCCACACTTCCAAAGTTACAAACACCCCCCCCCCAACTTCCCTTGCATACACAACCTCCCTCTACATACCCACACCCACACATGTCCACAACCCCCAACCACACACACACACACATACACACTTTCCATCAAATACCCCTCACACATCCCATCGATACCCCCAAAATCGATGTTGCAAAGCAGTCCTCTGCATGCTTTCTTTACATCTTTAAAATCCTGGACTTTATATTGCGCAGTGGAGCCTTATTGCAAAGAGCTTATCCTTGTTCCAAGAGTACCTCGTGGAAAGCAAAGAGAGGTCTACCAGATGTTGGTTGTGCGCCATGACCATAGGTGAAATATGAAACACGATTTTCTTGAGCTTCTGCTCCCAGCCCCTCAACTGTTTTGTTCCTTTCTTTATCAGATAAGTTTCTTCCCGTCTTACACTTCTGTGTGGCAATGTTTAGCCTGAGAAAGCACAACCAAGGAAACATTTGTCAGTGTTAGCACATGTGGTGCACTCTGGCATCGACAACCTCTTAGCTTATAAAAATGAACCAGTGTAGTTCTGATAATCCACAGGTCCTTATTTACAGTAATCGGGTGGGTTTGTCTGGCTAAGTTCAGACTTATTTTTACTTAAAAAGACATTTTAATGTATTTTCATACAAAAATCTCAACACAAAATTTATCACAGGTTTATAATTTTAATATATTTTTCAAATACCTATTCAGCAAATATAAACAACATTTTGAATTATCTTTTCATAGGAATGTAAGCAGATCTCACATAACACATAACACAAACATACATGCGATTTAAAATGTAAATTAAACCCTAAATATCCAAGCGCACATACAAACATTCAACCCCAATATACATATAACAATGCTATCTGATCCCAGTTACAGCAACATATTTTAAATCCCTCAGATCTTTTCACTTTCAGGGCAAAAATCCAATTCTCCTTTTCAAGAGGATAATCTCTTATCCAGGCGGTACCTGTGTCAATTCAGCCAGATAAGTCTTATCTGGATAAAATTTAACTGGATAAAAAAGAAGGGGGTGGTGTGGGGACGTTCTGGGGCAGGACTTAAACTTAAGAGCATAAGATAAGAACATAAGACTTTCCATGCTGACTCAGACCAAGGTCCATTGAGCCCAGCATCCTGTCTCTGACAGTGACCAGTCCCGGTCGCAAGTCTCTGGCAGATCCCATAAAGTAGATCTAATTCCTGGTGCTCACTCCCAGGGATAGCAATAGCATTCTTTAGTTTACCTGGCTAATAATGTGTTATGGACTTTTCCTCCTGGAACTTGTCCAAACCTCCTTTAAGCCTCCCTATGCTAGTCAACTTGATCATGTCCTCTGGCAGCAGATTTCACAGCTGAATAGTGCACTGAATGAAAAATTGCTTTCTACAATCTGATTTGAATCTGCTGTTTTTTTTTAGTTTTGTGGAGTATCCCCTGGTATTAGTATTATTTGAAAGGGTAAATAAACTCCCTTTATTTACCCATTTCACTCCTCTGAAAATTGAATAAACTTCTAGACCCAGCATGGCAATTTCTTATGTTCTTATCATGTCCCCACTCAGGTGTTTCTTTTCCAATCTGAAGATCCCTAGCCTGCATAGTCTCTCATCCTAGGAGAAATGCTCTAACCCCTTTATCATTTTTGTTGCCCTCCTCTGCACTTTTTCTAGATGACCAGAACTGCACACAGTACTCAAGGTGTGGTCGCACTATGGCTCAGTACAATCTATTTTCTGTTTTATTCCTCATTCCTTTTGCATCATTCCTAACATTCTATTTGCTTTTTTTTGACCACTGCTGCACACTGAGTAGAGGATTTCAACGCATTGTCCACAAAGACTCCAAGGTCCTTTTCCTGGGTAGTGCATCCCAATACGGAACCCAGCATTGTATACCTGCAGTTGAGATAATTTTTCCAAATGTGCATCATTTTGCACTTTTCCACATTAAATGTAATCTCCTAGTTTCACCCTCCGCTGCTGTTTTAATAGCTTTGAATAAATATGATTCATTTGCAAATTTGATTACCTCACTTGTCATTCCCTTTTCCAGATCATTTATGAATATGTTCAACAGCACAGATCCCAGAACTGATCCCTGTGGTACTCTATGAACAATATTTCTCCATTTGGAAAACTGCTCATTTAGTCCTACTCTCTGTTTCCAGACTTTTAATCAGTTGCCAAACCACAACACAACACTGGCTCCTATCCAATGACTTTGTCATTTCCTGAGGACTCTGGTATGGGGGACTTTGTCAAATGTCTTCTGAAAACCCAAATATACTATATCAATCAGCTCACCTTTATCTACATGTTTGTTTACAACTTTAAAAAATTTTAAAAGATTGGTAAGACAAGACTTTCCCTTGCAAAAAGCATGTTGACTTTTCTCCATTAAGCTATGTCTATATATATATATATATATATATGGCCAGTGATTTTGTTTTTAAGTATGACTTTTACTATTTTGCCCAGCACCAATGTCAGGCTCTCTGGTCTATAGTTTTCCAGATCACACCTGGAGCCCTTTTTTAAAAATCAGCATCAAATTGGCCAATTTCCAGTCTTCAAGAATTGTGGCTGTTTTTTAAATGAAAGGTTATAAAATTATAGGTTAGCAAGTTCACGTTTTAGCTCTTTTAGAACTGGGGTGGATACCATCTGGCTCCGGTGATTTGCTAATCTTTTGTTTGTCATTCTGATATATTACATTCTCCATTGTCACAGATATTTGTTTTAGCTGCTCAGAATTTCCACCATTAAAGAATGTTTCAAGTGCAGACATGTTCCCAACATCCTCTTCCGTAAAAACTGAGGCAAAGAATTCATTCAGTTTTTCTGCTATTTCCTTGTGCTCCCTGAGAATCACTTTTGCCCCTTGGCCATCTAGCAGCCCAGCTGACTCCCTCACAGGCCTTTTGGTTCAAATGTACTTGATAACGTTTTATTAGTTTTTGCCCTTACTGGCAAGCTTTTTCTCAAAATCTCTCTTGGCCTGTCTATTTGTTTACATTTAACTTCCTAGTGCTTATGCTCATGCCTGTTTTCTTCACTTGGGTCTGCTTTCCATTTTTTGAATGATGCCTTTTAGTTTTAAATGCCTTATTTACCTCACGATTAAACCACACTGGCAGTTGTTTGGTCTTCCTTCTACCTTTTTTTAATATATGGAATACATTTTATTTGGATTTCCAATATGGTTAAAAAAAAAAAAAAAAAAAGGTCCATGCCTCATGCAAAATTTTTAACCCTTGCAATTGCTCCTTTCAGTTGTTTTCAAACTAATTTTCTCATTCTATCATAATCTCCCTTTTTAAAGTTACATGCTATTTTAGTAGTTTTATTTAATGTCCTCCCTCCTCCAGTGATTATGACAAATTTGATTGCATTATGATCGCTATTGCTTAGTAGCTCCACCATAGTACTTTCTCATACCAGGTTGTGCATTCCATTGAGTACTAGATCTAAAGAGGCTGCTTCTCTTATCGGTGTTAAAACCAGCTGCTCCATGATGCAGTCATTTATGATATCTAGAAATTTAGCCTGTCTGGCAGGTTCAAATGAGACATTGACCCAGGTAAGTCCTCATGATAGAGAGCAGGACTAAAGTAATCCAGGTAAGATTACTTGGATAACTATAAACCTACCCAGTTATATTCCCCCAGATAAGTAAATAAAAAAGGAAGCTTGCAGTCCAGCAGCAATCTTATCACCTCCTATAACAATAAAAAAAAAACATTGGGATCCTAGTAGTCTGATCCCTGTGCACCTTTCCCTAAGTTGTGAAGAAAAATACTGGTGCTGTAGTGCTTAAACCCCCTCAACTCCATCCAAATGTTAAAAATAAATGTGGATGCTATGGCCCAATCCCCCTTCTGCTTCTTAAAATGAGGCACCAATTCCTCTGAACCCCTCCAAATTATCCCTGTACCCCAGTGGGTGTAGGAGAAGCTCTTGCATCCTCCCACGGGGTGAATATTTAAGCACCAGTATAGATGACAGGTACTGGCACTTAGTTATTCATTTATTCACTACAATCTTTTCTAGATTGGTTAATTCACTGACTGCTGACTGCTTGGTCAGTTGTTAGTGAACAGGCTCTTCCAAAAGACAGTGCCATTGTAGACTGAGTGGAGGCACAAACTTAGTCTGACTCCAGCTTTTCTCAAAATACTTTAACTTATGGTGATGCCCAGATCCTTTTCCTGGGTGGTAATTCTTACTATAAGAACATAAGAACATGCCATACTGGGTCAGACCAAGGGTCCATCAAGCCCAGCATCCTGTTTCCAACAGTTGCCAATCCAGGCCATAAGAACCTGGAAAGTACCCAAAAACTACGTCTATTCCATGTTACCATTGCTAGTAATAGTGGTGGTTATTAACTAAGTCAACTTAATTAATAGCAGGTATTGGACTTCTCCTCCAAGAACTTATCCAATCCTTTTTTAAACACAGCTATACTCACTGCACTAACCACATCTTCTGGCAACAAATTCCAGAGTTTAATTGTGCGATGAGTGAAAAAGAACTTTCTCCAATTAGTTTTAAATGTGTCACATGCTAACTTCATGGAGTGTCCCCTAGCCTTTCTATTATCTGAAAGAGTAAATAACCAATTCACATCTACCCGTTCTAGACCTCTCATGATTTTAAACACCTCTATCATATCCCCCCTCAGCCGTCTCTTCTCCAAGCTGAAAAGTCCTAACCTCTTTAGTCTTTCCTCATAGGGGAGCTGTTCCATTCCCTTTATCATTTTGGTCACCCTTCTCTGTACATTCTCCATCGCAATTATATCTTTTTTGAGATGCAGTGACCAGAATTGTACATAGTATTCAAGGTGCGGTCTCACTACAGAGCGATACAGAGGTATTTCTTTCCAGATCATTTATAAATATATTGAAAAGTAAGGGTCCCAATACAGATCCCTGAGGCACTCCACTGCCCACACCCTTCCACTGAGAAAATTGTCCATTTAATCCTACTCTCTGTTTCCTGTCTTTTAGCCAGTTTGCAATCCACGAAAGGACATCGCCACCTATCCCATGACTTTTTACTTTTCCTAGAAACCTCTCATATTTTGGTTGGTTATTGCTTAATACTATAGCATTTTAGCAGCCAGTTTTAAATATGAGAGGGTAACTTTCAAACCTATTTGCATTACTGGTCCAAGTAAGTGGACGCACAGAGATTTATCCTAGTATTTCATATACTGTGCAAATTGTTGCTGATAGTTCTGATCTGAAAGTACGCATGTATGTTTCAGTATCCATAAATATTTGCAATGTAATGAAAGTGCAGACTTCCTCTACTTATTTTATAGGCAGATGATAAATTGCAGGAAAGCCTTATGAGACTGGAAAATTGGGTATCCAAATGGCAGATGAAATTTAATGTGGATAAGTGCAAGGTGATGCATATAGGGAAAAATAACCCATGCTATAATTACACAATGTTGGGTTCCATATTAGGTGCTACAACCCAAGAAAGAGATCTAGGCGTCATAGTGGATAACACATTGAAATCGTCGGTTCAGTGTGCTGCAGCAGTCAAAAAAGCAAACAGAATGTTGGGAATTATTAGAAAGGGAATGGTGAATAAAATGGAAAATGTCATAATGCCTCTGTATCGCTCCATGGTGAGACTGCACCTTGAATACTGTGTATAATTCTGGTTGCCACATCTCAAAAAAGATATAATTGCGATGGAGAAGGTACAGAGAAGGGCTACTAAAATGATAAGGGGAATGGAACAGCTCCCCTAAGAGGAAAGACTAAAGAGGTTAGGACTTTTCAGCTTGGAGAAGAGACGGCTGAGGGGGGATATGATAGAGATGTTTAAAATTATGAGAGGTCTAGAATGGGTAGATGTGAATCGGTTAGAGATGTGAATCGTGTGATCGATCGTCTTAACGTTCGATTTCGGCTGGGAGGGGGAGGGAAACGGATCGTCGCAGTTTGGGTTTTTTAAATATCATGTAAATCGTGTAAATTGAAAACCGGCACACTAAAACATCCCTAAAACCCACCCGACCCTTTAAAATAAATCCCCCACCCTCCCGAACCCCCCCAAAATGCCTTAAATTACCTGGGGTCCAGTGGGGGGGAGGGGAAGGGGAGGGCGGGAAAACCGGCACACTAAAACAACCCTAAAACCCACCCCGACCCTTTAAAATAAATCCCCCACCCTCCCGAACCCCCCCCAAATTCCTTAAATTACCTGGGGTCCAGAGGAAGGGTCCCGGTGTGATCTTTTACTCTCGGACCTCCTGTGCGTTGTAGAAATGGCACCGGCGCTACCTATGACCTGTCATATGACAGGGCAAAGGTAGCGCCGGCGGCATTTTGTTTTTTTGTCCCCCGACGGCAGGAGCATAGGAGATCGCTCCCGGACCCCCGCTGGACCCCCAGGGACTTTTGGCAAGCTTGGGGGGGCCTCTTGACCCCCACAAGACTTGCCAAAAGTCCAGCGGGGGTTCAGGAATGACTTCCTGCACGCGAATCGTTTTTCCGTATGGAAAAACGATTCGCGGCAGGAGATCGCTCCCGGACCCCCGCTGGACCCCCAGGGACTTTTGGCCAGCTTGGGGGGCCTCCTGACCCCCACAAGACTTGCCAAAAGTCCAGCGGGGGTCCGGAATGACCTCCTGCAGTCGAATCGTGTTGCCGTACGGAAAAACGATTCGCGTGCAGGAAGTCGTTCCAGACCCCCGCTGGACTTTTGGCAAGTCTTGTGGGGGTCAGGAGGCCCCCCCAAGCTGGCCAAAAGTCCCTGGGGGTCCAGCGGGGGTCCGGGAGCGATCTCCTGCCGTGAATCTTTTTTCCGTACGGAAAAACGATTTGTGTGCAGGAAGTCGTTCCCGGACCCCCGCTGGACTTTTGGCAAGTCTTGTGGGGGTCAGGAGGCCCCCCCAAGCTGGCCAAAAGTCCCTGGGGGTCCAGCGGGGGTCCGGGAGCGATCTCCTACGCTCCTGCCGTCGGGGGACAAAAAAACAAAATGGCGCCGGCGCTACCTTTGCCCTGTCATATGACAGGTGAAAAGGTAGCGCCGGCGCTTTTCTACAAAGCACAGGAGGTCCGAGAGTAAAAGATCACACCGGGACCCTTCCTCTGGACCCCAGGTAATTTAAGGCATTTTGGGGGGGGTTCGGGAGGGTGGGGGGATTTATTTTAAAGGGTCGGGTGGGTTTTAGGGTTGTTTTATTGTGCCAGTTTTCCTGCCCTCCCCCTTCCCCCGATTTACGATTTTTTGACGATAAATCGGGGGAATTGTTATTGTATCGTGGCTCTAACGATTTTTGACGATTTAAAATATATCGGACGATATTTTAAATCGTCAAAAAACGATTCACATCCCTAGAATCGGTTATTTACTCTTTCGGATAGTAGAAAGACTAGGGGGCACTCCATGAAGATAGCATTGAGCACATTTAAAACTAATTGGAGAAAGTTCTATTTTACTCAACGCACAATTAAACTCTGGAATTTGTTGCCAGAGGATGTGGTTAGTGCAGTTAGTATAGCTGTGTTTAAAAAAGGATTGGATAAGTTCTTGGAGGAGAAGTCCATTACCTGCTATTAAGTTCACTTAGAGAATAGCCACTGTCATTAGCAATGGTAGCATGGAATAGACTTAGTTTTTGGGTACTTGCCAGGTTCTTATGGCCTGGATTGGCCACTGTTGGAAATGGATGCTGGGCTTGATGGACCCTTGGTCTGACCCAGTATGGCATTTTCTTATGTTTTTATGTTCTTATGTTGTGTTGAAAAGTACACCTGCAGGGTGATTTAGACCTTGCATAATTATTTGTTATGTTTGCTCTTTGGCACTGCAGTTTCTTCCTGTTTTTTTGGGGGGGAGGTGGGTTGGGAGGTTGGGGGGATTCCAGCCTAGTCAAAACTGGCCTCATTTGTAGTTTTAGTACAGTGCTGCAGATCCTGTGTACAGAGAGCTTTTTTTTCTTGGTGTGCCAATCAGTATCTATTGAGGGGACAGGAAGAGGTTGGACTGCCTTAGAAGTCAATTTCTTTAAAATTGGAATTAGCCAAATAGTGAACCAGCTTTGCATACTTTAGTTTGCTCGCCCTTGTGGCACAATTTGTGCCATTTGGGTAGGTTGCAGGGGGTGCCACCCTGCCATAGTAATTTGGCTTCACCTGTCCAAGTTAGGTACTTTTGTATCATTTGATCAAGAATATAATTCCCCTCCTCTCCTTTTTTGGTTTAAGGCACCATTACAGTGTATCAGCACCGTTTATGGATCAATTGTATATTAACCCCTCAGGCAGGCAATACTTCGAAACATGATCATGTCGGGTTGTTTATTATTTGTCTCTGTGTTTTATGTTTTTTAACTTTAATAAATGTTCAGCTGTTTTCTTTAGAGCTTTCTCATAGCTTTGATTCAGGTTTGTGAGTGCCCTTTGTACTTATTGTTTGCTTATTTATATATTTTTTATGTGTACCACTCTATTGTTTTTAACTTGGTTTATTGTGGTTACTTTGTCTCACACATTGGGGTACATTTTCAAAAACAGCGTGCGCGCGTACTTTTGTTCACGCACCACTCGCGAACAAAAGTACGCTGGATTTTATAAGATACGCGCGTAGCCGCGCGTATCTTATAAAATCCGGGGTCGGCGCACGCAAGGGGGTGCACATTTGTGCAACCTGTGCGCGCCGAGCCCGGCGCGTGCTGCCTGTTCCCTCCGAGGCCGCTCTGAAATCGGAGCGGCCTCGGAGGGAACTTTCCTTCTGCCTTCCCTCACCTTCCCTTCCCTTCCCCTACCTAACCCACCCCCCCCAGCCCTATCTAAACCCCCCCCACCTTTGTCGGCAGATTTACGCCTACCCGAGGCATGTGTAAATCTGTGCGCGCCAGCGGGCTGCTGGCGCACCATCACCTGACCTGGGGGCTGGTCCGGAGGCCTTGGCCACGCCCCCAGGCTGGAACCATGCCCCCGGACCCGCCCCTCCCGCCCCCTAACCCCTGGACACGCCCCGGGACATGCCCCCTCCCGCCCCTTTTACGAAGCCCCGGGACTTACGCGCGTCCCGGGGCTATGCGCGCGCCGGCGGCCTATGCAAAATAGGCGCGCCGGCGTGCGAGTGCCCTGCGCGCGTAAGTCCAGCCGGATTTACACGCGCAGGGCTTTTAAAATCCAGCCCTTTTTGTTTTGTTATGTTGAAATGCAGGGTGATTGAGACCTTGCATAAGTCAAAACTGGCATCATTCACCCCCCTCTCTATTTGATATCCCTTTCCACCTCATTTAGGCCAGCGACATTCCTCGGACAGAGTGGGATTATAGACCACACCTCCCTCCAGAATGACAGTTCTTTTGTTATCCGCACTGATCAAATGACTTTGGATGTTGCAGAATACAAGAATATTAAATAAATAAATAACAGCCACAGAGTCTGGCCACTAGTTGGCACGGTTGAGCAATGGCTGAGACTCCCCCTCCCAGGCACTGTAGACTCCAGTATTTTTAATAGAAAGTCATTTCCTTCAGATTTTCAGGGCTGAAGCAAAAGCACCAGTGGGGTCCAGCAGAAGGAGCACAGTTTCTCCTGCACCCTAGTGTGGAAAATGAAAAAAGTAGCAAATTAGATTGTTACTTTTGTCAAGGTGCATCTCTGGGATAATCGACTTGGTATGGTCAACTATTAGGTGTATTGTATTGCTGAAAGGACATTATGTTTCAAGGGACCATTTAAACACAAAAACATGAGAGATTCGATTTTTATCTTAAACACAACTTTACCACTATACCAAACCTAATTATGTCATGTGACATTGTTTCCTTTTCTTGTGATCAATAAAAAGTTAATTAATGGAAGCCTGATCCAGACACAAATATCAGGTTGTGTGAGACACCTTATGCGCCAGGTAGCATATCAAATTGAAGGGATTGCTTGTTTGTGAACTTGTGAAACATGTACAGTATTAAGTAATTCAGGATTTTGGTCTGGGCTGGATCCTTGCCATATTGAGATGAATTCATTGCTACTTTCTTGCAACACTGTGTGAAAATTTGAGAAACCCTGATTTGCATTTTCATTCAGCTTCTTGAAGCCCTCACTTTATTAGCGTCATTTGGCAATCTGTAAAGGTCTCTGTATCAAGCCCAGTATTTTCCTTTCAGATTGGACAGCAGCTTTAGTGCTGTTTAGTAGTTTTGGGTGTTTTTTTTCTCACATTTGGGATTGATATTAGGCTTTTTACATTGTAAATAATGGCAGAAAAAGACCAAGTAACCCATCTGGTCTCCCCAGTTATTCCTGGCCATGCTGCTAGGATATAACTCAGCTGCCAGCCATAGAGCATGAGTGCTAATAAGATTTCCCTCCTTGCTCAGGACAGTCTTTCTCATGTTCCTCATTTGTACTCTACCATCTTGTGTCGATGAGCATTCAAGATCCTTCACTTAGTTTTGCCCACGCAGCTCGTCCTTCCCATGTCCAACCACAAAGCTTTGCAATAAACCGAGCTGCTACCATTACTATTGTGTCTATTGCGTGAACATCTGGCTTCCCAAGTCCCCCATGCAGCCTGCCAGTCAGTAAGTGGCTGCATTTCTGCTAGGATTTCTAGTTGTACTTGCAGCTAGCCAGACAGATCCATCTGAATGGTTGCCGCTTTCCATTCGGGCAACTAACATTTCATGTTAGCCAGTTGCCGGTTATTTTGACAGCACTTTATAAATACTTAAACACATGCCCGTAGGTCATGCTTCTGTTAGTTCTTCAATTTTTGCAACTAAGAATTCTCAGTGCTTAATCCCATGTCCTCCTAATGTCCGTTATCGTTTTAGCCTCAACCAATCACTCAGGAGGGGGAATTTTGTACATCCACCACCTTTTCCATGAAAAAACATTTCCTGACATTATTCCTGTCCACCCTCTTGAAGCCTGATATCATGAGACTTTCACGGTCGGCCCTCACCAGATCTCGATCTGGAGACGTGCTTGGGCTGCGGACCTGTGCTTTCTGCTCCCGGCTACTGGAGGATATTGATGGAAGCCAGTTGTCACTAATAATCACCCTGCTAGGGAGCCCGCCTTAGATTAACCATCATAAGATTGTTGCAGTTTCTTCCTGCACGTGCGTTTCAACTACCTCGTTCTGTTTAAGCTCTCTGGCCCTGAGGTGATGGGATTGGCAAAGACTATCTAAAAGGGATTGCAGAGTTTTTCACAATAATCAGAAGGCTATCCCAATTCTCTTAGGTAACTGAATGTTCCCCAGCTGTAGTCAAGCTCTTGCCTTGTATTCAAGTCTGCTTTGTTCTAGCTTTGGTCTCCCCCCCATCTCCCCCGCCTAATCTGCCTTGCCTTGTCTCCAGTTTGCCAAGCTGTAGCTTCCTGCAGTCCTTGTCATGTTCCAGTCCTGGCCAGGTTTTCAGCCTGTCAAGCTCAAAGCTGCAGCTCCCTGTTCCAGTCCTTGTCATGTTCCAGTCCTGGCCAGGTTTTCAGCCTGCCAAGCTCAAAGCTGCAGCTCCGTGTTCCAGTCCTTGTCATGTTCCAGTCCTGGCCAGGTTTTCAGCCTGCCAAGCTCAAAGCTGCAGCTCCGTGTTCCAGTCCTTGTCATGTTCCAGTCCTGGCCAGGTTTTCAGCCTGCCAAGCTCAAAGCTGCAGCTCCCTGTTCCAGTCTTTGTCATGTTCCAGTCCTGGCCAGGTTTTCAGCCTGCCAAGCTCAAAGCTGCAGCTCCCTGTTCCAGTCCTTGTCATGTTCCAGTCCTTGCCAGGTTTTCAGCCTGCCAAGCTCAAAGCTGCAGCTCCCTGTTCCAGTCCTTGTCACGTTCTTCATCTTGCTGAGGTTTTTCAAGCTCCAGCTGCAGAACCTGGTTACAGTTCTGCCAAGTTTCCAGCCCCAGTCTGCAGATCCAGTCCTCGCTGCCACCTTTCTCCAGGCTTCAGAGTTCTAGAATTTTATTTAATTAAAAAGACAACTTCTATGCATCATTAATAACTTTCAGGTATTTGAATCCTTCTGTCATATCTCCTCTTGCGTATACATATTGAAATCACTAAAAGATGAATTTTCAAAAACTGTGTGCGTAAAAATAAGATACACGTGTAAAATAGCATCTACGTGAGTCTATGTTATTTTAGAAATCTCAACATACAGGCCTGTGAGTACATGTGTGCATGTAAAAACAAAATGGGGTGGGTCAGGGACGTTCCAGCGCAGGGCCAACATTTATGAGTAAGTTGCTATTTAATTAAATTCACACATGTAAATTTAGCAGCTTACTCGTGTATATTTACTCCTCTCAATATCTGGAGTAAGTGATATTAAACATCTTAAAAGTGAAATACTGACTAAGCAGCAGCAAAGCCACTACTAATCAAGATTAGTCTTAAAATGCTTATCTGGCTAACTCAGATAGCCAGATAAGTAGTGCTCTTTAGACTTATCCAGCTATCTGACTTAGCCGGATATGTAGCCTTTTAAGACTTATCTGGATAAGTTGTTGCAGATCCTAGGATGGAAAGTTTGTCTTTTATATGGATAATACTAACACCTTGTCAACATCACTCGAAAAGATGTTGAACAGAACTGACCTTAGGATTGATCCCTGATGCACTCATCACCTTTCTTTCTTCAGAGCAAACTCCATTTCTGATCACAGTATAAAATGCTGGCTTAGCTAGCATGGCTTGCTGTCTATCTCTCAGCCAGCTTCTAACCCAGTCACCACCAGACTATTGTTTATTTATGAGTTTCCTATGCTGGACAATATCAAAGTCTTTACTGAAATCCAATCACACTACATCCTTCATCTGCCCCCAGTCTAATTCTCTGGTCACCCAGTCAAAGAAATAAATCAGATTTGTTTGACATGATCACTCTCTGCTGATCATGTTGCCTCAGATCCCACATCCTACAAAGTTCAATATGCTTGACTATCCTTTCATTCAGAAGAATCTCCATTAATTTTCCCACTTCCATAGTCAAACTAATTGGTATGTAATTTACAGTCCCCTTCTATAAAGAGGAACAACATCCA
Organism: Rhinatrema bivittatum; assembly: GCF_901001135.1. NCBI lineage: Eukaryota > Metazoa > Chordata > Amphibia > Gymnophiona > Rhinatrematidae > Rhinatrema > Rhinatrema bivittatum. Next base: position 72,398,480 of record NC_042617.1, on the reverse strand, counting down.
CCCTTCTCTATTCCTGCAGAAATACTCCTGTCTCTAAAGACTTTTTCTGGTACGTCAGCGGACCTGCGAGATCCTGTCCAGCCCCTTGGCTTTGCCTACTTTCAGTTTTTCTAGCTCCTCACGAACACTCTTGTCCTTAAATAGTATGGATTCCATCTTATTACCAAACACACTCTCCTCGGTAGGTGGTGTGACATCTATCTCATTACCATACATGCTCCTTCTCCAATTCCTTCTTCAGTGAATACCGAATGGAAGTATTTGTTTACCATTTCTATTTTTTCTTTGTCCCCCTTCTACATATTTCTTAGTCTCCTCTCAGTCTTACAATCCCACCTCTGGCCTTCCTCCTTTCACTGACATACCTGAATCTTGTTACTTCTATTTTTATATTTTGTATTTGTATAATTACCACTACAAGCCGCTCAAAGTGATTTACAGGTATCACATACTGCGATTACAATTTAGAAACAACTTAACATTCCCCATGTACATAATAAAATCCAACAAAATGCACATATTTACTAAATACCTCACCCATATAATGGATATACACATCACCATCCTGTAAATGTATACAATAGATTAAAAGCTCTTTGTGGGTACTATTTTTTAAATCTCATCCTACAAGTAATTATGAATCATTTGAACCCAAGGCATTCTCGGCTGCAATGCTCTGGGATAGATTATGCAAAGAAGATCCAATCAGAGCATCCCGGTCTAAAGCTTAACTAAACAAATTAAAATCTCCTATAAGGAGCATTAAAAATTCATCCCTCATTCTGCAAACCTTGCTTTACCTCTTTAGCCATCTTTTCCTTTCACTTGGCCTTTGCTATCCTGACTACTTTCCCCATCTATTTCAGCTTTACCAGACATTCTTCCCTGTACTCCTCTTGATGAGATTGTGTGTACATTTTGAATGCTAATCTTTTTGCTCTTACTTTTTCAGTCATCTCTTTGGAAAACCATCAACATAAAGATGTATTACTCTTTCTAGATCTCCCTATAGTTTAGACAACTGTTCTTCCACTTCACCTACAGGTTCCACCCTATTTTTTAAATCCTGGACTTTGAGATTTTGTGTGATTCCTCTCTGACTTAGCTATTATAGTAAAACATAGTCTGATGATCCTTGGTACTCAGACAGGGGCCTAGCTGGACATTAGAAATAGATTCTCCATTTGTAAGCTCCAGATTCAATATCATCCCCCCACTTCCCTTGTGGGTTCCATATTTGTATGAGGAGATTCCTTTGAAGGAAGTTCATTTCTCTATTTCTAAACAGTTCTGCTGACAAGAAACTCCATTCCACATCCAGATGGTTAAAATCGATCACCAGCAACACCTCTCCTTTCATTTCTGCTTTTTGAATGTCTTCAACCAGTTCTGAGTCCAGTTCTTCTGCTCGAGTCTCATCTCACAGGGTTTCTGATGTAGACCCTGCACCATTTTGTTAAGCCCTTCTGCATCAGAAGTCCTATGAGATGAGACCAAGAAATCTAAGCATGTTAAGAGGAGAAAGAGGTAATATATGATGGAGACGTTCATATACCTGAAAGGTATTTCCACAAGAAGCAAAGCTGTTTCAAGGGAAAGGAAGCTCTAAAACAAGGGGCTAGACTCAGCAGCAGCGGCATCAGAAAATACTTATTTGCACAAAGGGTGGTGGATGCATGAGATATTCTCCCATGGGAATTGGTGGAGATAGAATACAAGAAAGCAGGGGATAAGTACAGAGGGTCCTTAGTTTCAGTAATGGATGCACTTAACAGAAAGGGTTGTGGGCTAAATGTATAATGTTCAAAGTTTTCAACTGACCAGAAGCTTGAAAACCATAGTTATGTTGCACCCGTCAGTCGCAGGCGGCTGTCTCCTCTGTTGCTCACCTCTCTTTTGCTTGCTCCAGAGATTTCAAAGAGTCTTTCAGCCTTAGCCTGCACATGCCGCTCTCCCCGGCGTCCCCGGGATAGTGTGGTGATCCCGGATGCCATCTTGATGATGGAGTTACCTAGGGCGTGCGCATGCGCGCGCGTATCAGCCTCCCTCTTGTTCCCATCTAGGCGGGAACCTCTGGGGCATTCCCACCTGTGACGTCACCCGCCAAGAGGTATTTAAACCCTACACTTCCTGAGATCCAGGGAGTTCGCAAGGACTTCCATCTTGCCTGATTCCACTCCTACGGAGATCTTCTCTGCGCTTCACAGTACTCGTTCTGACTACTGATATTGCACTTAAGGTACCCGCGCCTCAGGGGTCTATTGTGCTCTGGCTATCCGCTCCTCAGAGGGCCATCTAGTCTGCAGGTATCTACTACTTCTGTCTGTGAGTACCATCATCTACCACCTTGGGGACAAGACCTCCGGTGTACCCCCTTCCTCGGGCCACTACCGAGCGCTCTCTGTTGCCTGCCTCATCTCTATCAAGTGAGTGCCCTTATCTTCTCTGCTACGAGTGCTTCTCTCTCTTTTACAACTGATTCACGGCGTAACCCGTGCTGTGGGCCACTACTGGATCATATCTAGAAGCATCTCCACTCCAGAGGAGGTGCCTTGGTGTACCCCGCTCTGCGGACCATTACCAGGAGGACCAGCTTCGCACCACTTCACTCCAGACTGAGTATATGCCCACCTAGTGGGATACCTACGTTTCTGCTTAATAAAACCTATTTCTGTTGTTTTGTCTATTGAGGCTAGAGCCTGCTGTAGTGAGTCCCCAGAGGGCTCCTCCCTGTGGGTGGAGCCAACTCTCACTACGACCCAGGGGTCCACATCCATACCAAACAATAACAAGTTAGAACAGGAGGTCACCTCAAGCTATGTACTATTTCTCTCTGTTTTCTCGTTTTCCCTCTCCATGCAAATAGTCTCGTCAAAAAGTTAAAGAAAGATAAGAAACTGATTTTAATTGCTCCACACAAAGAGAATCAATGGGCAATTGGGAAACAAGATAAAGAAATCTCCCCAATTTATTTTACATTTTTATAAAAGATTTCTGGATAAATGTGTAGTACTACTAAACCAATTCAAACACAGGAACATAAGAAATGCCATGCTGGGTCAGACCAAGGTTAATCAAACCCAGCACCCTGTCTCTGAGAGTAAATCCGGTTCACAAGTACCCATCAAACCCTAATAGTGTATCTATTTCTTGTGTCTCACTCCCAGTGATAACTGCTGGCTTTCCAAATCTGCCTGGCTAATAACTGCTTATGAACTTTTCCTTCAGGAACTGGTCCAGTTCTTTTTTGAACCCCACTATGTTAGTTGGCTTCACCTCATTCTCCGATAACAGATTCCATAGCTTGATTGTGCACTGAATAAAAAAAATACTTCCCACAATTTGTTTTAGATCTGCAGGTTGCTAGTTTCCTGTTGTGTCCCCTAATCCTAGTGTTGTTTGAAAGGGTAAATAATCGTTCCCTATTTATCCATTCCACCCCACTCATGATTTGATAAATTTCAATCACATCCCCTTTTAGTCATCTCTTTTCCAAACTAAAGAGCCCTAATCTGTTTAGCCTTTCTCCATAAGGGAGCTTTTCCATCCCCTTTATCATTTTTGTCACCCATCTCTGTATCTTTTCTATGTCTGTATTTCTTTTTGACATAGGGTGACCAAAACTGTACTCAAGATGCAGTCGCACCATGGATTTACACAAAGGACATTCTCAGTGAAGGAGTAGCCTATTGGTTAGAGCAGTGGGCTGGAAACCAGTGTTCAAATCCCACTGCCATACCTTGTGACCTTGTGAGTATTTCCACAGCACATTCTGGTGCTGTGGAAGTACCCACTGTACCTGAATGTATCTGCTTTAAAGTACCAAAAAGTGGAATATAAATATTCCTTTCCAAATAATTCCTAACATTCTATTTTCCTTTTTGACTGCTGCCACACAGCGAGCTGAAAATTTTGAGGTATTGTCCACAAGGATTCAGAAGTCCTTTTCCTGGGTGGTGACTTCTAACTTGGAGTCCAGCATTATATACTTGTACTTAGGATTATTTTTCCCTCCATGCATTACTTTGCACTTGTCCACATTAAATTACGTCTGTGATTTAGAAGCCTAATCTCCTACTTTATCAAGGTCCTTATGCAGTTCTTCACAATCTACTGCTGTTTTAATACCTCAAAAAATTTTTGTGTCATCTGCAGATCTGGTCACCTCAATCACCATTCCTTTCTTCGGATCATTTATGAATATGCTAAATAGCACAGGTCCCAACACAGACCCTGGGGTGCTCCACTATTAAACCTTTCTCCATTCAGGAAAACTGACTGATTAGTCCTACCCTCTGTTTCCCATCTTTTATCCAGTTAGCAATAAAAACAGAACACGGCCTCCGATCCCATGACCTCCCAATTTCCTGAAGAGTCGCTCATGAGTGACTTTGTCAAATGCCTTCTGAAAATTCAAATACACTATATCAACCGGCTTGCCTTTGTGTGCATGTTTGTTTACACATTCAAAAAAAATCTAGTAAATTGGTAAGGCATGACTTCTCTTTGCAAAACCCATGTTAATTCTCTCCCATTAAGGCATGTCTTTCTACGTGGTCAGTAATCTTGTTTTTAAGGGTAGTTTTGACCTTTTTGCCTGGCAAAGATGTCAGGCTCACCGGTCTAGAGTTTCCTGGTTCACCCCTGGAACCCTTTTCAAAAACTGGCATCACATTAGTCACTCTCCTGTCTACTGGGACCATGGTTGTTTTAAATGATAGGGTGCAAATCACTAGAAACATGTTTGCAGTTTCATTTTTTAGGTCCTTCCGAACCCTGGGGTGCATACCATCTGGTCCTGTTGACTTGTTATTGTTCAGTCTGTCAATCTGAGGGCATGGTTTACTAAGTTGTTTTCCCATAGACATTGAATGGTGAAAATGACATTGAATGGTGTAAATGACCCCCTGAGTTATTACCTCCTCCAGTTTCTCAGTGATTTCATCTAGTCGCTCAGTCGTCACCCTCAAAAATATTTCTGGTGTGGGTGTGATCCCCAACATCCTCTTCAATAAAGACAGAGGCAAAGAATTCATTTAGTTTTTTCCTGCTAATTTCCTTGACTTCCCTGACCACTATTTTTATCTCTTGGTCATCTAGTGGCCCAACTGAGTCCCTCACAGGTTTGTTACTTCAAATTTTCTTTACTTGTTTTACCTCCATGCAGTGGCGTAGCCACGGGTGGGCCTGGGTGGGCAGCTGCCCACCCAATTTAGACCCAGGCCCACCCAACTGACACCAGAACTGCAAGGCTGTCGCGGGATCCCATCCCCGCGACAGTGAAGAGGAGAACCCATGCTTGGCGCGCCATCACGGCACACGTGGGGAAGCGGTCCTACAACCATATGGCCGACCGATCTTCCTGTTTCGGGGGGGAGGGGGGAGCGGAAGCGCCGTGCACAGCTTCCACTTCCTCCCCCCAAAGAAGGAAGATCAGCTGGCCTCTCCTGCTACCTTCGGGCCGTATGGCCGACCGATCTTCCTGTTTGGGGGGGGGGAGGAGAGCGGAAGTGCCGCGCACAGTTTCCGCTTCCTCCCCCCAGAGCAGGAAGATCAGCTGCCTCTCCTGCTGCCACTGGCCTCCTGCTATCTTTGAGCCATACGGCCGACCGATCTTCCTGCTGGGGGGGGGGGAGCGGAAGCTGTGCGCGGCGCTTCCGCTCTTCTCCCCCCCCCCAACAGGAAGATCGGTTGGCTGTACGCAGGAGGCCAGTGGCAGCAGGAGAGGCAGCTGATCTTCCTGCTCTGAGGGGAGGAAGCGGAAACTGTGCGCGGCGCTTCCGCTCTCCTCCCCCCCCCCCAAACAGGAAGATCGGTCGGCCATACGGCCCGAAGATAGCAGGAGGCCAGTGGCAGCAGGAGAGGCCAGCTGATCTTCCTGCTCTGGGGGGAGGAAGCGGAAACTGTGCACAGGCTTGAATGTGTATGTGAGGATGAGAATGGGAGCCTTGTTGTGTGTGTGTGGGTGAAAATCGGACCCTGGGTGTGTATGGGAGTGAGAATGGAGTCTTGAATGTGTGTGGGTGATAATGGAAGCTTGAATATGTGGGTGAGGATGGAAGCTTGAATATGTGGGTGAGGTTGGAAATTTGAATGTGTATATATGGGTGAGGATGGAAGCTTGAATATGTGGGTGAGGTTGGAAGCTTGAATGTGTGTATATATGGGTGAGAATGGGAGCCTGGGTTTGTGTGTGTGGGTGAGAATGGAAGCTTGAATATGTGGGTAAGAATGGGTGCTTGAAAGTGTGTATGTGTGGGTGAGAATGGGACCTTAAATGTGTGTATGTGTGGGTGAGAATGGGAGAATGGGTTTGTGTGTGTGGATGAGAATGGGTGCCTGGATGTGCGTCTGTGTGTGCATAAGAATATAAGCCTGGGGAGGGGTGAGAAAGTGAGAGCTTGTATGTGTGTCTGCAGAGAATGTGAGCTTGGGGGGGGGGGGGGGGGGGGGGGGAGAGCATATGAGAGTGAGAGCCTGAGTGTGTGAGGGAGTCTGTGAGAGAAAGCATTTATGTATATATGTGTGTGTGTGTGTGGAAGGGAAGAAGACAGTAGTAGAAAAGACACTGAAGAGGAATTAGGAAATGAGCGACAAGGGAAAAAATGGGAAAGAGAGACCAGGACCAACTGATTAGAAAAATACAAAGATCAGACAACAAAGGTAAAAAAAAATAAATATATATATATAGAGAGAGAGAGAGAGAGAGAAAGAGAGAGATGTTAGCAATTTAAATATTAAATTATTATTAACAATTATCTGCTCGCAGCCAAGTCCTTGTTTGAGTGACCATTAAAAAAATTTTTTTGAAAGGTCAACTGCAATGTGTGGTGAAACACTTGCAAGCTGCCTAATTTACTGAAACACAAAAATTTTTAAGCAAGTAGAGGAAGGGTTTCATATATAAATTTTTCAGCCCAACACAAGGTCTGCCAGATTTCCATGTATAATCATCAACCAATCCTCCTCCACCTGTTATATTATTTTTAACTCCGTGCAACCCTAGTGAAAACTGCAACACATTTTTTATCCCGTTATTCCTTAAAAACGGTTTTCTTTATATATATGTAATTCAATTAAACATAGCTTTCAGAGTCCCGACTTATCTGATGATGTTAAATCCACCCGACGTAGCTACGTTTCTGGTTCACAAACGGAACCTTTCTTCAGGGGACGTGTTCTCCTAAAGCAGTCGGTGTAACAGTCGCTGAAAATGAAGCATCAAAAGAGATTTTTTCCAGGCGCCATAGAGCGCTCTTGCTCTCTACAAACCTCTCGCTAACGATCCAAGCTTTTAAGCTAGAGGCACAGATGATGTCGCTACCAATCACAACACACATCGCTATGACATCATCACGTATTCATTCAAACTAAAGAGCCCCAATCAAGAGCTTCATTCATTCCCTGTGGGGCTTGCGTGTTCAAGGTAAAAATCCAAAACGCTTCGCGTTTATTCAGCAATTCTTCCCGATTCCCTCCTCGCGACTGAATGGGTATATGGTCTATAACAGTCCATCTCAACATACTATATAGCATGGACACTCGTATAGTATGTTGAGATGGACTGTTATAGACCATATACCCATTCAGTCGCGAGGAGGGAATCGGGAAGAATTGCTGAATAAACGCGAAGCGTTTTGGATTTTTACCTTGAACACGCAAGCCCCACAGGGAATGAATGAAGCTCTTGATTGGGGCTCTTTAGTTTGAATGAATACGTGATGATGTCATAGCGATGTGTGTTGTGATTGGTAGCGACATCATCTGTGCCTCTAGCTTAAAAGCTTGGATCGTTAGCGAGAGGTTTGTAGAGAGCAAGAGCGCTCTATGGCGCCTGGAAAAAATCTCTTTTGATGCTTCATTTTCAGCGACTGTTACACCGACTGCTTTAGGAGAACACGTCCCCTGAAGAAAGGTTCCGTTGTGAACCAGAAACGTAGCTACGTCGGGTGGATTTAACATCATCAGATAAGTCGGGACTCTGAAAGCTATGTTTAATTGAATTACATATATATAAAGAAAACCGTTTTTAAGGAATAACGGGATAAAAAATGTGTTGCAGTTTTCACTAGGGTTGCACAGAGTTAAAAATAATATAACAGGTGGAGGAGGATTGGTTGATGATTATACATGGAAATCTGGCAGACCTTGTGTTGGGCTGAAAAATTTATATATGAAACCCTTCCTCTACTTGCTTAAAAATTTTTGTGTTTCAGTAAATTAGGCAGCTTGCAAGTGTTTCACCACACATTGCAGTTGACCTTTCAAAAAAATTTTTTTAATGGTCACTCAAACAAGGACTTGGCTGCGAGCAGATAATTGTTAATAATAATTTAATAATTTTCAAAAATTTAAAATTCACTGGGGTGTTTCTTATATATTTTGATTATTACATACCAATTCCCCAGAACATTTTGGTACTGTTTTGAAATTCTTAGCAATTTAAATATGTCATCTTTGGGAATGTGCATTCTTATATTTTTGTATTTTGCTCTTTCTTAAGTATTCCACTGTTCAGACATTTTAGTTTCTCAGGCTTTCTATTTTGGCTTTATCTACATGCTTCTGTTTCTAATTTATAGTCTCTTATTTCTATATTAGGTAAGGGTCGGTCTCAGTTTTGCCTGTTTGTGACAGAAATGAGTATTTCTAGCATATAGTTTCTCTGTAGTAGTAGTCCAGCCTGTTCTGTTATTCCCGTAGGTGATGTATTAATGTTCTAGGGCCTGGTGTAGTATTTGCATTGCTGCTTTTTCATAAGGTTGCTGTTTGAATCCTGAGAGTCAGTGCTGTGATTGTTTGGCAAGGTTCCAGATGCCTCTTTCTTTGCAAGAGTTTGTTACTTCACAAAATAGCAGTGGATGGTTATTTTTTGCTGAGATTACACCAGAATTTGAATTTTTTTTTTCATGTTACTTGTAATGTGAATTGCCCTAGCTCTGCGCTGCACCTGTTCTGATGATTAATTATATTTTATTGTATTTATGAAGATTTCTGGGTTTCTGCAAAGATGGTTCATGAAAGAATACATTAATTTTTGTTTTATTATATGATTGGATTTGATTGTTTTCTATACTTGAAATAATTGAAGTAAATTATTTTAAAGTTTCATACATGACACATAATGGCTGTTGCAAACTACTTAGAAAGCCATTCTAGGGTGCAGTATATGGCATTATTTATCAGTAAGAAAACAACTAGTAGACCTGCATGCCTTGTGCCCACCTATGTTAACCTTGTGCCCACCCAAAAAATCAATTCTGGCTACGCCACTGCCTCCATGGCAAGCTTCCTTAAAAATTCCCTCTTATTCAGTTTAATTACTTTTTTACATCTAACTTGCTAGTGCTTATGTTCTTCCCTATTTTCCTCATTTGGGTATGCTTTACATTGTAGAATGATGCCCTTTTGACTTTAATTGTCTCTCTTACCTCACTATTAAACCACGCTGGCAGTCATTTGGTTTTTTTCAACCTTTATTAATGTACGGAATACATTTTGTCTGGGCCTCAAGTTTGGAAATTTTAAATAACATCCATGACCACAAAAAACAGATAAATCACGAGGTTAATAAATATATTAAATAAAGTAGTATCTAGTTAAGAACATAAGAACATGCCTATTAGGGATGTGAATCGTTTTTTGACGATTTAAAATATCGTCCGATATATTTTAAATCGTCAAAAATCGTTAGAGCCGCGATACAATAACAATTCCCCTGATTTATCGTCAAAAAATCGTACGGTGTATGGCCGGCGCCATTTTGTACGGAAAAACGATTCACGTGCAGGAAGTCGTTCCCGGACCCCCGCTGGACTTTGGCAAGTCTTGTGGGGGTCAGGAGGCCCCCCCAAGCTGGCCAAAAGTCCCTGGGGGTCCAGCGGGGGTCCGGGAGCGATCTCCTACGCTCCTGCCGTCGGGGGACAAAAAAAACAAAATGGCACCGGCGCTACCTTTGCCCTGTCATATGACAGGTCAAAGGTAGCGCCGGCGCCATTTGTACAACGCACCGGAGGTCCGAGAGTAAAAGATCACACCGGGACCCTTCCTCTGGACCCCAGGTAATTTAAGGCATTTTGGGGGGGTTTGGGAGGGTGGGGGATTTATTTTAAAGGGTCGGGTGGGTTTTAGGGTTGTTTTAGTGTGCCCGAGAGTGGAAGATCAAACCGGGACCCCCCCACTGGACCCCAGGTAAATTTAAGGCATTTTGGGGGGGTTCGGGAGGGTGGGGGATTTATTTTAAAGGGTTGGGGTGGGTTTTAGGGATGTTTTAGTGTGCCGGTTTTCGATTTACACGATTTACATGATATTTAAAAAACCCAAACTGCGACGATCCGATTCCCTCCCCCTCCCAGCCGAAATCAATCGTTAAGACGATCGATCACACGATTCACATCTCTAATGCCTATACTGGGTCAGACCAAGGCTCCATCAAGCCCAGAATCCTGTTTCCAACAGTGGCCAATCCAGGCCATAAGTACCTGGCAAGTACCCAACAACTAAGTCTATTCCATGCTACACTAAGTCTATTCCATGCTACTGTTGCTAGTAATAGCAGTTGCTATTTTCTAAGTCAACTTAATAAATAGCAGGTAATGGACTTCTCCTCCAAGAACTTATCCAATCCTTTTTTAAACACAGCTACACTAACTGCACTAACCACATCCTCTGGCAACAAATTCCAGAGTTTAATTGTGCGTTGAGTGAAAAAGAACTTTCTCCGATTAGTTTTAAATGTGCCACATGCTAACTTCATGGAGTGCCCCCTAGTCTTTCTATTATCTGAAAGAGTAAATAACTGATTCACATTAACCCATTCTAGACCTCTCATGATTTTAAACACCTCTATCGTATCCCCCTCAGCTTTCTCTTCTCCAAGCTGAAAAGTCCTAACCTCTTTAGTCTTTCCTCATAGGGGAGCTGTTCCATTTCTTTTATCATTTTGGTCACCCTTCTCTGTACCTTCTCCATCACAACTATATCTTTTTTGAGATGCGGCGACCAGAATTGTACACAGTATTCAAGGTGCGGTCTCACCATGGAGTGATACAGAGGCATTATGACATTTTCCGTTTTATTCACTATTCCCTTTCTAATAATTCCCAACGTACTGTTTGCTTTTTTGACTGCTGCAGCACACTGAACCAATGATTTCAATGTGTTATCCACTATGACGCCTAGATTTCTTTCTTGGGTGGTAGCTCTTAATATGGAACCTAACATTGTGTAACTATAGCATGGGTTATTTTTCCCTATATGCATCACCTTCACTTATCCACATTAAATTTCATCTGCCATTTTGATGCCCAATTTTCCAGTCTCACAAGGTCTTCCTGCAATTTATCACAATTTACTTGTGATGTAACTACTCTGAACCATTTTGTATCATCTGCAAATTTGATTATCTCACTTGTCATATTTCTTTCCAGATCATTTATAAATATATTGAAAATTACGGGTCCCAATACAGATCCCTGAGGCACTCTACTGCCCACTGTCTTCCACTGAGGAAAGTGTCCATTTAATCCTACTCTCTGTTTCCTGTCTTTTAGCCAGTTTTTAATCCACAAAAGGACATCGCCTCCTATCCCATGACTTTCTAGTTTTCTTAGAAGCCTCTCATGAAGGACTTTGTCAAACGCCTTCTGAAAATCCAAATATACTACATCTACTGTTTCACCTTTATCCACATGTTTATTAACCCCTTCAAAAAATGAAGATTTGTTAGGCAAGACTTCCCATGAGTAAATCCATGTTGACTGTGTTCCATTAAACCATGTCTTTCTATATGCTCTACGATTTTAATCTTTAGAATAGTTTCCATTATTTTTCCTGGCACTGAAGTCGGGCTCACTGGTGTATAGTTTCCAGGATCGCCTCTGGAACCCTTTTTAAATATTGGGGTTACATTGGCAACTCTCCAGTCTTCAGGTACAATAGATGATTTTAATGACAGGTTACAAATTTTAACTAATAGATCAGAAATTTCATTTTTTAGTTCCTTCAGTACCCTAGGATGCATACCATCCGGTACAGGTGATTTGCTACTCTTTATTTATTTATTTGTTCATTTTATATACCATCATTCGGTAAAGCCATCATAACGGTTTACAAAATTTAAATTGTAACTCTCTTAACAATTGTGGAAAAAGTATAACAATGTGCATATTAAACAGAAGTTAAACATTTCAAGTCCAGAAAGTATCATTCTGTGGGAGGAGGAGGGATTGTTTGTTCTGGTTGGAGAGAAGTTATTTTGAGGTTTTTGGATGAAAGTTCGATTGGGAGTTAGAATGTTCAGAAGTATGAAGGTCAGTGTAGAATTTGCAAAACAGCAATGTTTTTAGGTCTTTTTGAACGTTTTGAGGTTGGGTTCTCAGATCTTTAGGTAGGGAGTTCCAAAATTTAGGGGAGGCAATGGAAAAGGCTCTTTCTCTTGTTGTTGTTAGATGCGCATCTCTGAGGGGGGGGGGGGGATGTTTAAGCATCCTGAGTTGTTTGAACGTAGGTTTCTTTGAGGATTCTGGGGGGTTATGTTTAAGCCATTTAGTCCTTGATGATCATTGTTTAGAATTTTACGAATTATGGTCATTGATTTGTGTTTGATGCATGCTTTAATTGGGAGCCAATGAAGTGAGATCAATATGGGCATTATGTGTTCATTTCTTTTTGTTCCTGTCAGAACTCTGGCTGCTGAGTTCTGCAGAATCTGGAGCGGTTTGAGGTTTGAATATGGTTTGTCAATCTGGCCTACTACGTCTTCCAGGTTCACAGTGATTTGGTTCAGCTTGTATGACTCATTACCCTTGAAAAACATCTCCGGAACTGGTATCTCCCCAACATCCTCATTAGTAAACACAGAAGCAAAGAATTAATTTAGTCTTTCTGCAATGGCCTTATCTTCCATAAGAGCCCCTTTAACCCCTCCATCATCTAACGGTCCAACCGACTCCCTCACAGGTTTCTTGCTTCGAATATATTTTAAAAAGTTTTTATTATGAGTTTTTGCCTCTACAGCCAACTTCAGTTCCAATTCTCTGTTCGCCTGTCTTATCAATGTTTTACAATTAACTTGACAATGCTTATGCTTTATCCTATTTTCTTCAGATGGATCCTTTTTCCAATATTTGAAGGATTTTTTTTTGGCTAAAATAGCCTCTTTCACCTCACCTTTCAACCATGCCGGTAATCATTTTGCCTTCCTTCCACCTTTCTTATTTAAGAACATAAGATGTTGTCATGCTGGGTCAGAGTGAGGGTCCATCAAAACCAACATACCATTTCCAACAGTGGTCAATTCAGGATACAAGTACCTGGCAATTACCCAAACATTAAATACATTCCATGCTACTATTGCCAGTAATAAGCAGTGGCTATTCCTTAAGTCAGCTTGATTAATAGTAGTTTATGGACTTCTCCTCCATGAACATGTCCAAACCTTTTTTAAACCCAGCTACGCTAACTGCCTTTACCACATCCTGGCAATGAATTCCAGAGCTTAACTGTGTGTTGCGTGAAAAAGAATGTTCTCCAATATGTTTAAAATATGCTACTTGCTAACTTCATGGAGTGCCTTCTAGACCTTGTATTATCTGAAAGAGTAAATAACCGAATCACATTTACAAGCTCTAGTCATCATGATTTTAAACACCTCTATTATATCTCCCCTTATCCGTCTTTTCTCCAAGCTGAACAGCCCTAACTTCTTTAGCCTTTCCTCATAGGGGTGCCGTTCCATCCCCTTTATCATTTTGGACCCCCTTCTCTGTACCTTTTACCGTGCAACTATATCTTTTTTGAGATGCAGCAACCAGAATTGCTCACAGTACTCAAGATGCAATCCCACCATGGAGCAATACAGAGGCATTATGACATTTTCCGTTTTATTCACCATTCCTTTCCTAATAATTGCTAACATTGGGGGTCATTTATCAAAGTGCTATATGGCATTTTCGCATGCGTTAAGGCGTTTTCGCATGCAAAAACGTCTTTAACACATGCAAAAGCACCATAACGTTTGATGCGTTGCAAATGAGAAAAAGGGGAGGATATTGGGGTGGGAATTTTGGCCAAGTGGGTTGGGCTCACAGTTTTGTGAAGCCATATTGCATGGCTTTAACGTGAATTTTGACTACATCTTTTTCATTTGCATAAAGCCGTGCGATAGGGCTTTATCGCGGTTGCGATGTATGTCACACATGCTGTTTTAAGCTCCTGGAGAGCCAGCCAAGCTATCAGGGCCCTGGGGGGGAGGGAGAAAGAGAGAGTGCCTAGCCATAATGCCCTCACACTGGATAGGTATTTATATCTCTATGGGAGGCCCACCTAGTCACTGGAGGTGAGGTTTAGGTATTAGTGTAGGGGTTAGGGGCCACTTTGACATTCAAATTGAGACGTACGAACAGAACAGTGCTCTCTTGTGAAGATTTGATGACCTTCGGAGTGAGGAAACTCACCCAAAGATGAGATTTGTGCAATGTTCTCTCAACCTAGCTTGATGTTACCCAGGTAGCGAGTCCATCAAGCTAGGTTGAGAGAACATTGCACAAATCTCATCTCACTTATTGCAAAGTGTGGCTAAGATAGTGCTTCGCATAGGTATTAGCGCAAATTGCGATAAACTGCCTATTACCATAAAACACACCCCTTTTCCTATCACATGCGATATTTAGTGCATTTTGATAAATCCAGGCCATTGTTTGCTTTTTTGACTGCTGCGGCACACTGAACTGATGATTTGAATGGATTGTTTACTATGAAGTCTAGATCTTTTTCCTGGATGGTAATTCCTAATATGGAACCTAACATTGTGTAACTACAGCGTGGGTTATTTTTCCCTATGTGCTTCACTTTGCACTAGTCCACATTAAATTTCATTTGCCATTTGGATGCCCAATCTTCCAGTCTTGCAAGGTCCTCCTGCAATTTATCACAATCTGTTTGTGATTTAACAACTCTGAATAATTTTGTATTATCTGCAAATTTTATTAACTCACTCATCATATTCCTTTCCAGATCATTTATAAATATATTGAAAAGCACCAGTTCAAGTACAGATCCCTCAGGCACTTCACTGTTTACCCTTTTCCACTGAGAAAATTGACCATTTAATCCTACTTTCTGTTTCCTGTCTTTTAACCAGTTTGTAATCCATGAAAGGACATCGCCTCCTATCCCATGACTTTTTAGTTTTTTTTAGAAGCCTCTCATGCAGGACTTTGTCAAACGCCTTCTGAAAATCCAAATACACCACATCTACCGGCTCACCTTTATCCACGTTTATTCACCCCTTCCAAAAAACATAGCAGATTTGTGAGGCAAGACTGCCCTTGGGTAAACTTAGTAAATAATACATTTATGTTACATTTCAGTCATACTTGAGAAGGGCTCCAGTTATTGAAAATTGTTTGCAAACGATTCTTAATCTGTAATGTTTCTTAGGTCACTTAGCATTTCCAGCAAGATAGTAGTGAATTAATTTTAATGTGTGGCAATTTTTGTTTCTGTGTCATAGTCTGGAACATCAATGTAAACTTTATTTTCTAAAAAACAATTTATTAAATATGGGTTTACAGTTCTACAGCCAGTGAGAAATGTTTAGTAAACGAGTCACAAGGAATGTAAGAGCAGTATACTTTAATAAAGGTACGAGTGTCAAAATACATTTCCTTATCAAGTTAAAATTCCCAGTACAATTATAATATTGTCAGTAAGAATTCAGCAGTGTACTATAGCTCATGAAGTAGTTATGCTGACAGGTCTGGTTAGTACGAAGCTTGATTTATCTTACTAAACTGCCAGGGCATAATGGCCTCGATGCTGAAATTACACAAACAGAAAGTAAAATATCAAGAGTTCAAGTGTCAGTAACCCTTCAAGTGCTCGAGTCATGACCACTGCAGATCTGCCAAGGCATCTGCCCCAACCAATCCTCATCGCCCACCGACACTATTCAGTTTCTTGCACTTACCAAGGTTCTGTTTAAAGTACAGTCTTTTCTTTTTTGTTTTAACAAGTCTCAAAGGCTCTTCATAGCTGCTCAGACTGTGACCCTTAAGGGCAGATTTTTAAAAAGTACGCGCGCTCGTAATTTTGTTCGCGCACCCGGCGCAAACAAGAGTACGCCGGAATTTTAAAATCCGGGGTCGGCGCGTGCAAGGCTGCACAAAATCAGCAGCCTGCACGTGCCGAGCCGTGCAGCCTTCCTCCGTTCCCTCTGAGGCTGCGCTTTCTTTCTGGCGCCCCCCACCTTCCCCTCCCTTCCCCTACCTAACCCACCCCCCAGCCCTATCTAACCCCCCCTACCTTTATTAGAAAAGTTACACCTGCCCGAAGCAGACGTAACTCGTGCACGCCGGCCGGCTGCCGGTGGGCGTTTCCCCGGCCTGGGAGCAGTTTCGGAGGTCTCGGCCACGCCCCCGAAATGCCCCCGGGCCGGAACCACACCCACGGCCCTGCCCCCGGAACGCCCACCGATGACGCGCCGCCGCGACATGCCCCCGCCAGGAAAGCCCCGGGACTTACGCGCGTCCCGGGGCTTGCGCGCACCGCCGAGCCTATGCAACATAGGCTCGGCGCGCGCAGGGAGTGGAAGGGGCAGCTTTTCAGGGGTTACACGCGTATCTTACGCGCGTACCCCTTTGAAAATCTGCCCCTTAGTGAATATGCTGCACAATTTCAGTGTGAAAAAAAGATAACGCTTACTGTAACTTTAAGGCCTGAAGCGAGTAAAACGTCAGTGGATCTTAAGTGCCCATGTCCTAGCCTACCTGATCATCTTTGATCTGGGTAGAAAGAACAGGCTTTTGTGGCAGAGGACCCAAATCAAACAAGGGTGCCTGGCGCGTATCTAATCACGCAGAGGGGATATTTGCGCTGGAGGCAAACCGGATCAATTTTTTCCGGCCTGTAAATCCCCTGTGCAGTTCACATCAGCTGTGGCTGTTTTGACCTTAGAGCAGGGAGCATTGTATCCGTTTTGCATTTTCTGATCTTAATATGTCTGCCACTTAATCCACACTGGGGTTTTTTTTTCCCTCATTATCCTTCTAATATGAATTTCCCACCTAAATTCCAGACTTGGAAACTTCTTTAAAAGACAATCTGATCTGTTCACTTCAACTTTGTCATCTTAAGATTGTTACTGTGTTATTTATACTGTACTTGCTTTTAGGAACCAATAAACTAAATTTCATGAAATAAAACTCTTTCTACCTGGTCTTGAATGCTTGACACTAGAAATTAGGTATACACTTTTAGTATTCTGAATGCCCCTTACAAAATATTTTATTAAACAGATTCAAATTATATACTTGCACTTGAAGAGCTATCAACAAAGAAATGCAAACTTAAAAAAACACAACCATCCCGAGTTATTAAGATCCCTTAATCATTTCAGTTATAAACAGGACAATATGGTAAAATGCAAGAGGAAAAGGAAATATCTATTTGAAACCTTATTTCTGATGATTGATCGGTTATTTTTCTATTTATGTTATGGTAAAAGGCAAAACAAAAGCCAAATATAATTGATAATTAACAGTGTTAGTAATGGCCTTTGAACATGTGTTTCTAATTTTGCAATACTGGCAACGCAAACACAATATCAGCTCTAATAAAACAGCTCTTAAAATGTGTGTGTGTGTGTGTGTGTGTGTATGAACATGACGACATTTGGATTCTAAGTCTTAGATATAACAAAGTACCAATATAAGAAAAACACTAATCCTAGATATAAATTATAAAAGCTCAGTCTGTCATATACATATATATTCTTTATTTGGTGATATATGCACATATCACCTAATAAAGAAAATTTAGGAAAAGCTACAGTGTGCAACTTTCACAGATGTCTACATACATTGCAGTTCACCCTTTCACATTTCTTTTTTTTTTCTTTTTCTATCGGATTATAGTCGATTTAACCAAGGAGGAAAGAAGTAAGAGAGAGAGAGAGACGAGAGGGGGAACCCATGACATTTACAATATCACAATTAGTGATTAAAAAAAATATATATAACACAAACTGACAAAGCGGCTTGAGGATTTTAACAAAACTGACCAACACAAACTGTGGTGTGAGATCTTCCATAGGATGTCTCTGTCTCTTCATTTTGCTTATTTGGCAATGAAGAAGTTATTGTTGGTACTGGAAGAAGCTTCTCAATGAAGAATGCACGTATACCACGATTTTTGTTAGCATCAAAAACACATAAAATTCCAGAAAGAATATAAATTACAAAAGGTTCTGTATGATGGAGGGTTAGGGGGCGGGCAGAGGAGAGGAGGGGAGAGCACAATCATATATACTTTCCAAAGAAAACTTTTTTTTTTTATTAAAATAGATACAGTAAGATAAAAACATATGTATTTCTTTCCTTAATATGCATAAAAGTAAGTAATCTCAAAAAGGCCACTATTTGGTAATATTGACAAGTTCAATAGGTAAGTAAATCTTGTAAAAGTGTATCAGTTATAGAAATTGTCTACTTGCAAAAATAGATTTAAAAACTGAAGCTGCTCGAACAAGGCAAACGGCACCGCAGGATTGTTCAGGTTGCCTGGTCCAGAGCTCTGAGTAATTCGCTTCCTTGCAGGAGCGTGGAGCTGCCGAGCACCGGGACATTAACTTCACAGTCATATCTTGTCAACTCAGGCAGCAAATACGGTTCAAAAGATGCACCCAAGAGCCGGCTTGTCATTCCTGGAAAAAAAAAAATACAAAGGTTTCACCTGTGGAACTGAAGAACGGCACAGCTGCAAGGAGCATCAAGAGTTAAGTTTTGCTGCTTGTCTGCTAGTATGTGAAGAGATGACATCAAAGTTGGTAAAATGCAAATAGCTGACCTGTTAGTCATGGTGCCAGTAAAAAAAAAAAAAAAGCTGGGCTTCTCTTCCTTGATCAAATATCAAACCACGTACGGGGGTCATCAAACAGAGCGAACGTATCGTATAAACTGTGACACGCAATGCCACATAAAGCTATCTTCAACCCCTAACATTCTGCTTACATATTGGAGTCAACAGGAAGAACATTTGGTCTGATTTTTAATTGAGATGTAGCAGTCTGCTAGCATGACTGTTATTAGATTTTAGTGTGGGGTTCTACTTGACTGTACGTTCCCCCCCCCCCCCCCCTCTTTTGGTATTTCTTTGTGTCCAGCAATTGTGGTGCAGCATCAAAGATTTGCAAATTTTGAGGTCATGAGCCTGAGCAGCAGCTAGCCAGCCGGATGGGTCAATCTGTTGCGTACATTTGTGCACATCTGCTGCTGAACAGCAAAGGAAAATGAGTAAAACGGGAAATTCAAACAGTAAGATTTTTTTTTTTGGGCGCAGAAAAATCACAAAATATTAAATTGAAATTATGAGCCGTGACTGGATCACTTTTACAAGTATTGTTTGTGTTTTTATTAAACATTTTTTCTTTTCTTTTGCACGATGCAGCAGCAAACTTATGTAAATTGAAACACAATTTTCCCATCCTGCTAAGAGAAGGGCTCTGTTCAGTAAAAGGTCCCTCTCCCTCCAGACGCAGAATGGGAAAAAGTCTTTTTGAATAAGAAAATAAATGTTCCTATGGGTTGCAATCAGTTTGGGTGAGATCATTGGGAGATCTTCTGAATGGGGAGGGAGGGGATGCAAGGTAATTATAAAAGAAAACTGAGCCGACATTGTTGCTTGGTTTCATGAATGATCTTAATTTATTTATTTATTTATTTATTTTCCAGGTTTTATATACCATCATTAAGATAGTATCCATCATAATGGTTTACACAATGTTCAAAAATCAATAAAAAGTTATAAAAGAAGTTTATGATTTTTTGAACAACATTGTAATATACCGGCTAGTAGTATTGGTTTTCTACATGCTTCTTATTTTTTCTACATGCACATATCTGTCTATTATACAACGTTATGAGGATAAGGACAGACGACATCCCACTACGCTTGTTTGGGCTCTCATATTTGGTTGGTATAGGCCTTACATGTCATTACTTTCTATAGTCGGTTTATTATATGTTTATTTGACCATGGATGTAACTCTTTTATTTCTATTGAAACTCTTCATAAATATTATAAATTACAAAAAATGCCCTCCCCTGCAGTGGGGGTAGAGGGTGCAGAAAGGCTCAAAAGCCTTCCAATTTAGATCAAATTGGGCTGACGGCACGGATCAGTTTCTGAGGCCGGTCTTCTGTTTCCCAGGCTGGCCGGGGCTAGGGATGCTGCAGAGATGATGGTTCACAGGCCCTGAGGGGGTAGGGAAGGAGTCCTGGCGATCCCTCAGAGGTGACATCTTACTGCACTGGGTCCCAGCGGGAGCCATAGTCTGTGGTCACCCCCCCTCCCCCCCCAGCCAGCCAAAGACTGTCACTGCATTGGCTGGGATATGTTTTAAAAGGTGAAAAACCCTAGATTTGCAAATGAAGGCTCACAAGCTGCCTGGGTGGCAGGCACTGCACACTGCTGTGCAGGAGGAGCATGGGGTTGTTCCACCTCCCAGGTCAGCTGGGGTAGGGGATGCTGTGGAGGCAGTACTCACAGCTCCTGTGGATGAGGGAGGCAAGTCGTCCTAAAACAGTGACAACCCTGCGGCAGGATTCAGGGCCCATGACTGCAGTATTCTGGAAGGAGCCGTGTGCATGGCTCCCCCACGCCCTCCACCCAGCAAGGACTGTCACTACTGGGAGCTGGGAGGGGGGAAATCCCAGGTAGTAGTGAATGAAGGTTCATGGTCCCGAATCCCAGTGCTGGTTTTGACAAAACTGGAAGCCCAAAAGAGCAGCAGGAAATTGCTGAGCCCAAAAAAAATGGAGATTCATTTTTTTTTTTTTTGATAATTTTAACATGCAAGGCTTCATAAAAACAATTTTTAAAAAATTAGGATACCATCATCCTTTCTCAAAAAAAAAAAAGGTCTTACTTGATTACTCATCCTGACAAGCATCTCTTTTAGTTGGCAAGGACCATGGAATGTATCCAGGGAAGACACCATGCATTAGGGAAACTTATCTACTATAGACCTCAGTCCTGGGTCTGATGATTTCTGTTATTGTTTGCTTATTTATACACAGATAAAAACGTAAGTACAAGGGCACTCTCCAAACTAAATCAAAGCTATGAGGCAAAACTTTAAAGAAAACAGTCGAACATTTATTCAAATTAAAAAGCATAAAAAACAGAAACAAATAATATACAACCCAACACGATCGTGTTTCAGCGCATAGCCTGCTTCAGGGGTTAATACACAACCGGTCCATAAATAGTGCTGATAAACTGTAATGGTGCCTTAAATCAAAAAAGGAGAGGAGCTTGGACTGGCTGAGGAGGTAATTGTTTACATTGGGCACCACCTTTTCATGCTTTAGTTTGCTCACCCTTCTGGCATAATTTGTGCATCTTGGGTGAGTTCCAGGGGGTGCCATTTGGTTTCTCCAGTCCAAGAAAGGTACTTTTGAATCATTTGATCAAGAATATATAATTCCCCTCTTCTCCTTTTTTGGTTTAAGGCACCATTACAGTGTGTCAGCTCCGTTTATGGATCAATTGTATATTAACCCCTGGGGCAGGCAATATGCCAAAACATGACCGTGTCAGGTTATATTTATTTATTTACATTCATTTGTATACCCCCCATTTCAAGAACCTGTTTATAAATTATTTGTCTCTATGTTTATGATTTTTTTTTAATTTTAATAAATGTTCAGCTGTTTTCTTTAAAGTTTTGTTTTATAGCTTTGATTTAGGTTTGAGTGCCCTTCTACTTATTATTTGCTTGTTTATATATTTATATAGGGGTAGATTTTAAAAGGTTGCTCACGGGCGTACATGTGCGCGCACTACTTGGCACGCGCAGATGTTCACCCGATTTTATAACTTGCGCGCGCAGGCCAACTGCCGGCGCATGATCCCCACCGTGCGGAGGCCTCTGCCCCCTCCCCGCCCCTTTTGTAAAGCCCCGGGACTTACACGAGTCCAGGGGCTGTACGCATGCCGCCGGGCCTTTTTAAAATAGACCCGGCGTGCGTAACCCTTTGAAAATCTGGCCCGTATTGTTTATGTGTACCACTCAATTGTTTTTTTTGCTTGGTTTATTGTGGTTAATTTGCCTCTCACATTTTGTTTTACATTTTTATCTGTGCCAATAACTGTTTAAGCTAGGAATGCACAATATAAACCAATAATACCATTAAATGAGAAAAATCCTATTGTTTAGTAGAGATGTGCTCTGGGTTGGTATATTCGTGTCGCGCTTCGTTTTGGGCCCCCCACGGGAATTTTGTTTTTCCCACGGTTCGGGGTTTTTTTTTTCGGGGGCACCGATTTTCGAGTTGATGCGCGTTAACTCCTGTTAGCACGCACTAACTCTGCTACAAAATTGCCTAATTCGGGAAAAACGATAGCAGATCCCTATTGTTTAGTCATTTAAATGTTAATATCTGCCAGCCAGAGCCAAGGACTTACTCAAGCGGTCTGCGGCTGACTTCCTGATTCCTCTTTTCCAGCATGCCGCATGGCTGGGGCAGGCTGGGCTGCCGCTGGCCAGCCCAGGGAGTGCACATGTACGTTAGAGACACCTTCCCCACTCCCAGCAGCTGCAGGTGGTTTTCATGTATTTATTGGTGAACAGATTACTGACTAAATTTCAATAGCTTTAATGATACTTACATTCTTAATTTAGGCCCAGTATAGCTTTCAGTGCAAAGGTTTATCATATTTGTATGTGTGTGTGTGTGTGTGTGTATGTATATATATATATATCCCTGAAAGCGCTGTTGAATAGTATATAGTAATCAAGCTGGAGTAACCATTCATCAAACATTATACAAAATAATATTTGGGATACTAGAGATTTTCTTCCAAGAATCTATGACCAAATATTTAAAGAAAAGGGCCAACAAATGTAATATTTTTGCTTACAGTAGTAAAAGGTTGTTTATCCTGGGTATAATTTTCAAACAGCCTGCCTAAGTGAACAGTCTGTGAATACTCTGTGCCTGCAACCTTGTACCTAATTTTCAAGGGGGAAGTATACACAGAGGGGTAGATTTTCAGACAAGCGCGAACAGCCTACTTTTGTTTGCGCTCCAGGCGCAAACAAAAGTACGCTGGATTTTAGTAGATACGCGCGTAGTCGCGCGTATCGGCTAAAATCCTGGATCGGCGCGCGCAAGGCTATCGATTTTGTATAGCCTGCGCGCGCCGAGCCGCGCTGCCTCCCCCCCGTTCCCTCCAAGGCCGCTCCGAAATCGGAGCGGCCTCGGAGGGAACTTTCCTTTGCCCCCCCCCCCCCCTTCCCCTCCCTTCCCCTACCTAACCACCACCCACCCGGCCCTGTCTACACCCCCCCCTTACCTTTGTCGGGGGATTTACGCCCCCGGGCCGTAGCCACGCCCCGTACCCGCCCCCAAAACGCTGCCGACAACGCCCCCGGAACGCCGCGACGACCGGGCCTGCCCCCGACACGCCCCCGACACGCCCCCCTCCGAGAACCCCGGGACTTACGCGAGTCCCGGGGCTCTGCGCGCGCCGGGAGGCCTATGTAAAATAGGCTTCCCGGCGCGCAGGGCCCTGCTCGCCTAAATCCGCCCGGTTTTGGGCGGATTTAGGCGAGCAGGGCTCTGAAAATCTACCCCAGAGGACATTGCACCTGTTTTCTCTGCAGGCAGAATTTTGTTGGTTAGATTTGGAAAATCCAATCTGTGCATTTAATTCTCCAATCCTGCCCTAAACGTGCTACCCCCAGGAACACCTCCCCTCAATCCAGCTAAATGATTGTGCTCTATATAATTCCTTGCATACTTTTAGACAGATTATGGGAGGGCAATATTCAGTCAGCCAACTTATCCAGGTAAATGGTTTGGGTTTTCCATCATATGCAGAGCTGATTAACCATGATATGTGGGTTATGTCATCTGGTGGAATCAAATGGACCCCTCTCTCAGCTGGTAGAGCTTTGCTCTACTGTGCATGTGCGGGAATTCCCACTAGGGTGTTGCCTCGTGAGTCACCTCAGTCTTTTAGGTCTGTTTTTTTTATGTGGGTGGGGAAAGGAAAAGTCTGCACAGTGACACATTCTCCCGCCTACCTCCCCCCAACCTCACCCTCACCCCCGATCTCAAGGTGAGCAAAACTCAAAAGTTCCCTGGTATAGTGAACAAGATTTTGGAAGTTCTTTTACATCCATTACTCCTTTTGAAAAATCTTCCAAAATAATTTTCTCTTGGTAACCCTTACCTTTCATTTTATGAGTTGGTGGCATATTATAGTCCAAATAGTTTGACCTGAAAAAGTGAGTGGGAAATGCTGGTTTCTGGCCACCACCGGGGCCTCCAGGAGATTGCTGCTGTTGATTGATTGGCTGACATAGACTTCTTTGTCGGTTGCATGTAAACTCATCTGAAATGAAAATAACAGTTTGCTTTCACGTGTTCTGTTTGAGAGGTGCTGTTTATTATGATACATGAGCTCTGTACTTTTGAAAAAAAAAGTAATTTCCTCTAATCATTACCTATATCCAGAGATCTTCTATGTTTACATGTATGTACTGAAACTTAAGTTTGTGGTCCAAGTTTCCTGTAAAATGGATTAATCACTGTTCTAATTCCATCCAATTATGGGCTAGGCACAACAAGGATTTACTATGTCTCCATCCCTTTGCTATCAATAAAGAATTAGAATCTGCAATAGCTCCTGGAAATTAACTATTTTTCTTACTTTTTGGCAGTAAAGATGGCTTACAAGTCCTATCTACACCAAAGTTTCTGAAAGGTGTGGGGTTTTGGATCCACGCATATGTGCAGACCATGGACACGTGCATGTGCGCATCCTAGATGGTAGGTACCTTTACTTCCGGGTGGAACTTCTTGTTAATATAGTCACAATTCCTAATTTAAAACAAAAAAATCTCTTTCCCTCATCTTCATAGTATAGCTGTTCATGCTATACTCATGCTACCATGTAGCACTGTTATACTTTGGTGGAGATCTAGTATGGATATGCACTACAGTGCCTTGATTTATCTAGAGTCTTGGTGAATTTCAAAAGCATTGCTCATGCCAAAGGGCCCATATATGTGAGCAATACATATTTTAAAAGCCATAAATTAGTTGCATATATGCATGTGCTCCAGCAAAAAAAAAAAAAAAAAAAAGGGGTGGAAAGGGGGCGGGGATTGGGTGTTCCAGGGCGGGGCCAACAGTTCCACGTGTAACTTTAGTTGCGTATATTTATTACTGTCTCTGATGAGGTGTAAGTCTGCAAAAAAAAATGTTTAGGCCTAAAACAACAGGGTGAGGGATCCGGGTCCAGGTCAACTGAGGGGAGTGCAGGTTGAAGAACCAGAGGAGTCTGGATGCCCTCAAGATAGACTGGGCAAACTGGTTTACTAATTGGTAAAACTGGGAATGGCCTGCATATGAACATATTTTAAAATCCAATTTCCTGCATGCGTTAAAGCCGACAAAGTTCTAAGGAAGATATGCAAAGTACGTTTGCTCACGTAACGACTTAAAATTAGTAGCATACAAGTTGGTGTATTTTAAATCATACACATATGGGGTAGATTTTCAAAGGGATATGCGCGTAACCCTTTAAAAAAAAAAAAAAACCCTGCGTGCGCAAGCCCTGGGACGCGCGTATATCCCAGGGCTTTGAAAAAGGGGTGGGGCCGGGGGGTGGGGCGGCGGTCAGGGGGCGGTCCTGAGTCCTCCGGCACAGCGGCTGTGCTGGGGGATGGCGTGCCGGAAGCTGGCCGGTGCGCGCAAGTTACGCAGGCGTAACTTAGACAACAAAGGTAGGGGGGATTTAGGTAGGGCTGGGGGGTGGTTTAGATAGGGGAAGGGAGGGGAAGGTGGGGGGGAGTGAAGGGTCTCGGAGGGAATGGGGAAAGCCATCAGGCCTCCCCTAGGTCTCGGCGCACGCAAGGTGCACAAGTGTGCACCCCCTTGCACTCGCCGACACTGGATTTTATGACTTGCGCGCGGCAGCGCGCGTATGTTATAAAATCGGGTGTACATTTGTGCGCGCCAGGTAGCACACACAGATGAACCCCGCACATGCTGCTTTAAAAATCTGCCTCATAATGTGCACATGATTTAAAATTCCAGCGTATGTCCGCTCATGCGCCCATATGCATGTGGATGGGTGCCTGCGCGCTTGTTTTAAAGTTATCATCCCTGTGCTGGATGGCTAAGTAGGGAGGAGCTTTCATAAACTTAAATGACTAATGTTGTGTTGGGCATTAAATCAACATCAAAATAAAAAGGGGGATGTTCTTGCCTTTCCTGGTTGTAACAGCCAACTGAATTGTCTAAATGTATTTTTTTGCTAACAGAAGGTACAGTTATAATTAGAGCTCTTCTAAAATATAAAGAAATCTAATTGGATTCTTTTGTTTGCTTGTTGTTTTGGCCAACAATTTCCTCCTTTGCTCTTGGACTTTGAGCTCAACTAGAACTTGCTTCCCTTAGGCTACTCTCGAGTCTTCATTCACAGCTACCTAGGATTTTTTGTTTGTTTTCTAGCTCTCCCAAATCCCTGCAGTGAGAGCCCTTGCCCAGGGGCTGCAGACCACAGCTTCCTCAGTAATCTGGTGGGTTTGCACCTCATGTCCAGCCAATAGGTATTTTTGGCTAATGTCTGAGACTCCTTTCCCCCAAGCACCCTGAATACAGGAGAAATATGATTTGTAAGGCACAGTATCTAGGAACTCACTCGGATTGGAAGCTCGTTGGTTACTGGGAAGAGCACTTGTATTTGATTAGATCATAAGCTAAATTTAAATCTTTAGATTAAATCCTTCCCACTAACCATTCTGAGGACAGTTTTCAAAGGTTTAGCCATACTGAAATGCCCTTTGAAAGTGCCACACCTCAATGCAGGCACAAGTACGTATACTTTATCACAATGAGCATAATTTTGTATGTGGGGAACATAAGGGGGATGGGGTTCGATCAGGGAGGAGATTACATTTGGAAATCACCGTGCCCATTTTTCGGTGCATGCTTTGCACCTGCTACAGTGCACATACAGGTGCAACAGGAGCACACTGGCAGCTATTCAAAGGAGTTTCCCCTTTGAAAATGAGCTTGCAGGTCCACCGGTATGAAATTCCCCCTGACCTGCAAGATGCCTGGGAAGTCTGAAAATTGCCCCCTTTATGCAGTGTTGTCCTGAGAGTCATTGAAATACAGATGCTTGATTTTCCAGCTCACCTGTAAGGACACTTGTGCTGAGCGACTTCTTTTCGGCCATCAATGAACAATTTTCAGGTTTAAGAGCTTTCATCCTCTTCCACATTAATTGAGATACACTGTCATCCAATGAGTCTCCCTTTAGAGAAGAGATTATATTTAAAAATACATCTTTAAAACAACTTAGGCAAAATAGGTTGCTCTAATAAATGTTGCTATACATTTTATACTACAGTCGGCTGGAATATATTGAGACTTGGCGCAGATGCTCTTAAGTGAAAGGA
The DNA here is from genome assembly GCF_901001135.1 of Rhinatrema bivittatum. Taxonomy (NCBI): domain Eukaryota; kingdom Metazoa; phylum Chordata; class Amphibia; order Gymnophiona; family Rhinatrematidae; genus Rhinatrema; species Rhinatrema bivittatum. Next base: position 72,370,999 of record NC_042617.1, on the reverse strand, counting down.
TGAAGTTTCTTCAGTAGGCAAATGATAAATAAATTGCAACCCCGAACCAGAGTCTCCCAAAATGGGAAAGACCATCTTGTCGGAAAAACAAAGGCTGGAGTATTAGCTATGGAGGAGTTTCTTGTAATATGAGACTACAGCTATAAAGCAGAATATTCTTATGCGTGCAATCTGACAGTTTGTGATTTAACTAAACCCCCTGCCCCACCCCCCAAGATTACCCCGTTGAGCTGCTGAAATGCTTGTTCTCCATAATCCAACTGCCGCTTCCGGTTCAAGTTGTTAGAGAGGGCGATCATGGCTGGGTTTATGTCTTTGCCTCGCTGTCCAAAACTCTCCAGTGACCTGCCAATAGAAAACAAGTCCTCTTCTTGAGCAACCAGAGAGCTGCAGTTGGGTAACATAACCTCTGTAAAGACTAGGGATGTGAATCGGGCTTCTGACGATTGAAAATGGCGCAGGCCATCCAGTGCTCCTACCATGTGACAGGGGCCTGCCAATGGCATGGATACCCTGTCACATGGCAAGGGCAAAGGGCCATCGGCACCATTTTGATTAGTGGCAGCTGACAGCCCGAGAGCGGGAGATCACTCCTGGGACCCCCACTGGACCACCAGGTACCTGTAAAAAGTTTTTTTGGGGGGTCGGGAGGGTGGGGGAAGCTAAGGGATTAGTTTTAAAGGGTCGGGTTGGGTTTGTTGTTTTATCGGCTCGGGCGCAGCCGATAAAAAAAAACCCAATCGGGCCGGACAAAAAAAACACCACGATGTGAATCGGAACCGGAATCAGAACCGATTCAGGTTCCGATTCACATCTCTAGTAAAGACAGCTCATGCTAGGAGAGGATCAGAGTGTAAAGATACAGCATAGCATGATGGGTTGGGCTGTCACTTTATTGTATAGACATTCCAGGTCTGTGAAACTGCTTGACGACAGTAGATGCCAGCACAGTCATTACTGAATTCCTTATTTTGATATTCACTGTTTTTTCTTTTTTTTTTTTTTTGAGCAACACTTCTGTACTACGTGTGCTCTTCTGCTAGTTGTAGGGAAGGCAACAATCAAAGGAAATGGGCTCCTTGATTATTGTCCACCTTGTACACGGGTTACAGTACGGTGCATCATTCAACAACTCATGCACTTTCATCTACATACTTTGGAGACGTTCCCAGCATGTGGGGAGGATAGAGAATGGAACACATGCATAGTTTTGTGCTGAAATATTATGCACAGAAAAGAGGCACAAATCTCTGTAGGTAATTTTTTCTTGGGCAATAATCAAAGCAAAACGACCAGCGTGGTTTTTTTTTCTTTTATCATTGGTGCAAACCCTGCAGGTAAGAGACCCCCTCGGAATTTGCAGCAATGCTCCCATTTTGGATTATTTCCTCCAGGCTGGCACCATCCCTCCCGTGCACTGCAGATTTGAAAGTATACATGCAGAGCGCTTTGGTCAGGAGAATTGGCCAGAAGAACAAAATCAGAGATTCAGAAAACCTCACATACTCAGGGGCTCCTAAGTGGCCGGAGCATAACAGTTTTTTGGTCATTCCTAAATACAAACTAGTTACCTCTGTTTATATAAAAGCATGTTTGGTGATTGCATTGGTGGTCCTGATGGTGCACTGGTTAACGACCCCATGTATTGATCCATCCTTCGCCATTTAGTTGGCATGTAATATAAGGGCGGATCGGGTGGCCACTGAGTATCTGGTCCTCTACCCACCGAAGACAATGGGGCGTTGGATGGTGCATAGTAAGGCGGTGACGGGGCTTTCTTTTCACCGCTGAAAAGCATCGAAGGCAGAGAATCATGACCGCTGTTACTCTCTTTGTTTGTTGTCTGGCAATACTCTTCAGAGATGAACTGGTTCTGCGAGGAAGGTGCGATGGATTGGAAGAAAGAAGCCATGCTGCTTAAATTGTTTCCAGGGTTCTGGAAATGCTCGGAGAGCGGGCGTTCATCTTGGCAGATTGGGTTCAGCTGGAAGTCTTCTCCATCCATAGGAATGTAGGGAGCGAGTGTTTCAAGGTCCAACTCATTAAACTCAGTCTGTGCACGGACAAGATAAAATAAAAGAATAAGGTCATATTTTGTTTAAAGTATTACATCTAATGTAGTATAATCACAGAAGCTGAGTGCATGCAGCATGTAAATAAGTTTGAATAATGAATATTTCAGTTTAACAGAGTGCATAGCAAAATATCACTTTATACAGCAAAAATAAATAACTAATGCCAACTCTTTTTATTTCAATGGTTATTCTTCTTTTAAACAAAATGTACAAAATTGGAGTGCAGTTAATTCAGAGCCAAGAACCTGGCCTGCAGCATCATCATGTTTTTTGATGAGACGCTCTTGGGACTTTCCGTAAGAAACATTAGTGCCCCAGTGTTTGCCGTTGCAAGTGTATTTCATTTATCTTAACCTTGTTTCTTCATTCGGAATACAAACCTGCATATTTAACACGGTAAGGACATGCAGCCTGCCTACAGGCCCGTGTTATAGTCCAGTTAGAAGGATCATTTGTTTTCTCTGAAGTTTTAGATTTTTGCACCGTTACTGGCTTTGCTCCTTTTCTGAAATACTGCAAAAAAATCACCCCTCCACACCCCCCAAAATATGAGACCGTAACCGTTACCTGAGTAAAACAATAAAAAAAAGAACAAAGACTCTTTTATCCTAAATAGCACTTATGTAGTGCAAGGTTAATTTTACAGCCTATTTTCTAACAGGATAGCTTTTGCATACAAAACTATGACCTTTTTATATACAATTTATGTTGACAATTACAAAAAACAGTCCTAGTTGATATTTACTAACATACTATGTCTCACTCTACATAAGAGCTATTCTGGAAAAAAAAAAATGACATCATTTCATTGTTTTCTTTTTTTTCTGAAATACTGCTCAACAGATATTCTAAATCTTGTTAAAGCAAAGAGAAGAAATAAATTATTTTCTGATTTGGTGTTGTCAGCACTGACATCCAATTCTTCTAATACTGGTAGCAGATATACATTAAAATGGCTGTGCATATAGTGCCAACAAGAGCGTTTTGGCTTCCTGGATCATGGGATGATGTTTTCAAGGACTACTGATCAGAGATGAAGAAGGGGGTGCAGCGTCTTCCAGCGCAGACTGGCAAACCTAATGAGGGAGGGCTTTGAACTAGGATCACTGGGGATGGGTGAACAAAGCCTAGGGGAAAGTGAAAGCTCTCAGGTAAGTGAAACTGGCAGTGGGATAAGCCTGTGCTGACGTCAGCAGGAAGGGGAGGAATCGGGCAGAGCGCACCGGCTGCTGCCTGCCTGAGGAGACTCACGGAGCACGCTGAGGCGGTGGGAAGCAGCCGGCCTAGCATGCAGTATGTGCTGCGGGTCCATCCCCTTCTATTTGGTGCTGAGCAGTTTTCCTGGTGAGACTTCTTCCCTGGCTCTCCCCATGCAGGCCTAGCTGGAATGAGGTGGCCAACAGGAGCGGAGCTGCTGGACTGCAATAGCGGGTCGGGAGGACAGAGGGGGGGGGGACGACCCACATTTGAAATAGAGGATGGCCGGATGGGGAAAGGGGGAGTGAGGTTTGCTAAAGGGAGAATGGAAACCTGATGGAAAAGGGAGAGGGAAGCAGATGATCATTCAGGGAAGGAGAAAGGCGACCTCATGGGAAAGAGAGGGTGGTCTTATAGGGAAGAAGGAAGAGAGGAGGGGAGCTCTTAGGAAGTGGAAGGGGGTCCTGATTGGGAAGGGTAAGAACAGCATACTTAAAGGGAGGATGGAGACCTCACAGGGAAGCAGATGGACCTGACAGAAAAGGGGAGAAGGAGGAGGGGGAACTCATGGGAAATAGGTAGGGAAGGCTGATGGGAAAGGGAGAGAAGACAGTGTCCATAGGGAGGAGAGGGATAGGGAAGTTTGGGGGGTGGGGAGAGGGGCAAGGGGCCTGATGAAGAAAGCATGTTATAAAACCACACGTCCTTTTTTAAAATCTACCCCTATTTGTAGTGCTGCTTACAAAACCCTTTTTTTTTTCTATCTGAAATAGAATAAATACTTTCGTTGATGTTGGACTCACCTGGGTGGGACTACACTGGTTCTTGGTCTCTGTGTCCATGGCAAAAAGCTTCTCAATGAGCTCAATCCTAAGATCTTCATCCAGAGAAGTGTAATATTCAGCAGGACTGCTTGGCTACAGAGGAAGAATACAGCAAATGATTTGATAAGTATGTTAAATGAAAGGATGTCAAGGCATGTTATGGCTTCCTTCATAGATGGACTGGGAACTCAAAGTAGTGGGGATAAGGTTAAAGCTGAAATCCTAACTGACCCTCAAGTTTGTGTTTACAGTGGACAAGGGTACAGGAGACAAAGAGGCTTCCGTAATTCAGGAGCAGGTAAAGAAGTGGATGGACCACGTGAAAGGTAATAAGACAACACAAGTGCAGGAAATTCATCTCAATGTACTAGAGGAAAGAAGTAATCTGGCGGTCCAACCAGGACTCAGTTAGGTTCCTGTGAATTAGCGACAAATGCCTGTCGCCTCCATTTTCATAATGGGGCTTAAAACGGAACCAGGCAACTATAGGCTGTTAAATCCTAATCTGGAAGACATTATAACGGATGACATGGTTGCTTACATGGAAGGAAAAGGAATGATTCACTGCGTGAGTTCAGAAACAGCAGCTCCTGGTCCTGCAAGCTCTGTGAGGCCAAAATTCTCTCAGATATTAGCCGCAGAGACCATATCACTCCTGCATTATGCAGTCTACAATGACTTCCTATCCTTTGGGCTTTTTCAATTTTAAAAAAATCTTTTGCTGGCTTTCAAGCCAGCAAAACACTGCACGGAGCGGCAGTAGCCACAGAGGCATTCACGGAGCGGGATGCCAGTGGCCAGTGGTTGTGTTTCCACCTTCACAGAGCGGAAGGATGGAGGGCTGCCATCTCAAAAAAAAACCAAAAAAAACAACAACAACAAAAAAACCCCAAACAAACAAAAAATAAAACCAGGGGTGGGTAAGAGTATGGGGCAGGGGTGTGGCCTGCTTGTTACAGCGGTTGCTACCCCTAATTGGGCTGGATGTTCACTTGGATGCAGATACGGCGCTGCTCTCTGCATCGGTGGTGGGGTGGAGGGGAATTGGAGCCGGAGGGTACTGGAAGCCAATAGTAACAGGTGGGAGAGAGAAAAAGGGAAAAAAAAATGGATAAAGTGCGTAGCTTGCTGAGCAGACTGGATGGGCCGTTTGGTCTTCTTCTGTCGTCATTTCTATGTTTCTATGTTTCCTATCTTTCTGCCCTTATTTGCCTACTAAACAGCTAGGGTCGTCGTAGGCCTCGTTTCTTTCTGTCCCATCTCTTAAGGTAGTCCATCTGACCTGTACTGGGTGACATGCATCCTTCTGCCATGTGCCAGCATTGTCGAATACTCCTATTAGAAGGCCAGACTTCCATGCCATGCAGGACAGCTCAAAAGATTTGTAAAAAATCTGGCTGCTCGGAAAAGCCAATGGCATTTCATAGACTAACAGCCAAGACAGCATTCTTTGCCATTTATACAGTAAAATAATTTATTTTGATATTTAAGATAGTGGATCCACTGGGTAGTTAATTGTGATGGTATATTTAAATCAATTAGATATTGTGAGTAGACAGAGTTTATGATACATTTATCGCATGATGAATTATTTTATTTACTTAACTTTGGTTGGCATGCTGTTTTGTGAGAGTTCCCCAAAGGCTAGGGATTGGTAGTTCTCTGATTTACTATAGCATCGGTTTCTGTTAATCTGTGCTTTGCATTATGAATTTTATGGTGATATGTGTTTGCATTTGATGTTTTGTAATTATGTTTGTTTTTGTGTTTGTCTGTATTGCGCTAAAAGATTTAATATTCGGTGTGTTACAAATTATAAATACATTGATAAAACTATCCTTGTTGGATTTTTTAAGAATGTGAGCAGGCAGCCTGATCAGAGTCATAAAATTTATTGGAATGTTGCTAAACCTTTTCACATAGGATTGCTTTTAGACATATCACTTGCAAGCGGCTAAGGACATAGATGAATGTAAGGCACTAACAGTTCTTAGTCCAGTTGCAATAAATTGATAAGTGGGTTTACACAGGGGTTGTGATTAGTCTGCTATTTGTTATTTTCTGCTGGTAATATAGAAGCAAGAACCAAGAGCAGCACTGCCATATTTACAGATGGCACCAAACTTTCAGATTACAAAAGCACTGCATAGGAACATAGAGACCCTAGGCAAATAAGCAGAGAAGTGTAATAAGGTTTAATATATGTAAGTGTATGATAATGCATTTGGGGTTTATGCATTGTTAATTCTAGGGCCTGATTCATCAAGGTAGTTTTCCAGACATAGAAAGGGAGAAAAAAGCCTTTGAGTCAGGCCCTAAGTGGTGAAAAAAGTCGATGCATATTAGTTGATAGGACTCAAATGAGTATATAAAGTGAAACAGCAGCAATCAGAGCTGGCACAGATTAATCTGTGTTAGGCACAAGGGCATGAAACAAGGAAAAAGTAAGCAATCCTCCAGTTTGTAAAAGACCCTAATGGGGCAATGCTTGTGGTTCAGTCTTGGGCACCTGTGCTTAGAAAAGACTCGAATAAAAGATTGTCTAAGCTGAAGCAATGATAGCGTACAAGGATATGAATGGATCCAACAGAGATCACCCCTACGATCAGGGGGCATCCTCTCAGATGGAGGGGAAAATACATTATAAGGCATTTGGAGGAAGAGATTTTTAACTCACAAGGGTGACATTTTGGAACTTTTTCACAATGGAGGCAGTCATGGGTACAACATGACAGAATGACAAAACAATCATCTGGACAAGATTTTGGAAGAAATTAGTTGTAATTATACTTCAGGTGGTCCAGTGCTGCGTCAATAGGAAAACAGCTTAGGTGAGAGCTAAGTTGCTATATGTGGGGTGGTGAAGGAATTTGCTTTTAATGGACTGCAGAACTGGCTATAAATAAATGACATATATTGTTTTACCTTTCCCTAGCTATTAGTCAATTAGAAGAGGATTGGGTACCACCGACCCATGGCAGTCTTTCAGCCTAACAGATTATGACTCGGATATAAAGATTAAGGGGCAGATTTTAAGAGCCCTGCTCGCGTAAATCCGCCCGGATTTACGCGAGCAGGGCCCTGCGCGCCGGTGCGCCTATGTTCAATAGGCCTACCAGCGCGCGCAGAGCCCTGGGATTCGCGTAAGTCCCGGGGTTTTCCGAGGGGGGCGTGTCGGGGGCGGGGCCGAGCGGCGCGCCGTTTTCGGGGCAGGACGCGGCGTTTCGGGGGCGGGCCCGGGGGCGTGGTTTCAGCCCGGGGTGGTCCGGGGGCGTGGCCGCGCCCTCAGGAACCGCCCCCGGGTTGCGTCTAGGCGCGCCAGCAGCCCGCTGGCGCGCGGGGATTTACTTCTCCCTCTGGGAGGCGTAAATCCCCCAACAAAGGTAGGGGGGGGGTTTAGACAGGGCCGGGGGGGGTGGGTTAGGTAGAGGAAGGGAGGGGAAGGTGAGGGGAGGGCGTTAGCGAATTCCCTCCGAGGCCGCTCCGATTTCGGAGCGGCCTCGGAGGGAACGGAGGTAGGCTGCGCGGCTCGGCGCGCGCCGGCTACACGGAATCGGTAGTCTTGCGCGCGCAGATCCAAGATTTTAGCGGATACGCGCGGTTACGCGCGTATCTACTAAAATCCCGCGTACTTTTGTTGGCGCCTGGAGCGCCAACAAAAGTACGCCAACGCGCCGTTTTTGAAAATCTACCCCTAAGGCTCTGATCTGTCTTTGCTGGACTGGTACCTGATAAAAAAAATAAACCAGTGCCCCACTGAAATGATTTGTTGTAGATAAGTGAAAATATTTTTCCTTTCCATACATTTTTCTGGACTTCCTGTAATGAGATCTGGAACATGGTGGAATTTTTTTTTTTTCCAGGATATTTCATCCAATTTTCATCAGTCATACGAGTTTTTTCTTGCTGAACATTTTCAGCAGGTGAGAGTAGAAAAAGATTTCTCCAGGCAGCGGCGAATTCCCGATGACGACCGGCCCGGGGATTCGCCGCCCAGGCCGGCCGAGCGCGGCTCTGTCACAGGCCGCGCTCGGCAGACCACGTGACTAGTGCGACCGGCCCACCGGGGGATGCCCGATCCCCCGATAGGGCAATCTGCCCCTGTCTCCGGGTGAAGCACGTACTCATCTGGGTTTTCTCAGGGGTTATCTCTCTCTCCTCGGTGTTTAAAGCATATCTCCAACCTACTGGGGAGGTCCTGAACTCCCTGGGAGTTACCTAGAGCACATAGGCTGATGATATACAGCTGGCTACTCCTTGCCTTTCTGACCCTGGGCAAACCTTTTAACAAATTGCAACAGACTGTCCCTTGACTTAGAAATCCCTGAGAATGCTGCACAGTGCTGGTGGGAGATATCGGCTGAAGCTTGCAATCTTGGGGGGGGGGGGTGTTTCTGTTAAGGCTCTAGGCTGTTACTGAAACCCCACGTCAGATCAGTAGCCTGGAGGGACTTCTCTGAAGCTTCAGCTTGTTAGGAGGCTTAAATATTTGCTTCCACCTCAAGATCTGGCCCTGGTGGTCCGGACCACTGTATTGTCAGGCCTGGGTGTCTGTAATTCCCTCTTCACAGGTCTCCTCCTGTCCTCAGTGAGAGCTCTATAGCTGGTGCAGAATGTGATGGCCCTCGTTATTTCAGGGAGTGGCTACCGGCTACATATTACACGAGCTTTGGAAAAATTTGCACTGCTTATATACTTGCTTACGGATGAGATTCAAATGATGTGCTTTAGTGTATAAGGCCATTCAGGGGGATGACCCCTCTGTTTTTGAAATCTTTGCTCAAACAATATGTTCCAAGGCAGCACTTTTGTTCCAAAGCGAAACTGCTCCTCAGTTTTCCACCCCATACAGAGGTTTGCCTGATTAAGCCAAGGCATACGTCCTTTTCTATGGCTGAGCCTAAATGGTGCACTTCACTCTTTCTTGATCTCAGGGAAGAAAAGGACAATTTGTCTTTCAGGGAAAAGCTAAAAGGGACCCTTTATTTGGAAGCCTTTCCCCAATTAATCTTGATATTAGGGTATTCTGTTTGCTTGTTGGATGCCAAGCATTTGTTTGTGTTATACTTAGCCATGGTTTATAGCGCTGTAGGTTATATAGTTTATTTGTTGCTTTGTCTGTGAAATTTTTGTGTTATTGTAATTTTATTTTTTTATTGCAATCCATAGAGAATTAATTTTACTTGGATCTGTGGAATAAAAGTTTTCTCTATATAAATAAATATTAACCTGTGCTTAAATGAATATGTATTTACAATCTTGAAAGAAATAGTTGCATTACATCTTTTGGTTATTGTTTTAGTGAGCACCTCTATTTTAGGTTGCAAGACCTGATGTTTCATTCCAAGGGGGTTAGATATGTTTGATAGCAATCCAGCAGCTATTTGTATTTAAAAATGAAACACATTCGCTAGAAGCCTGCCAGCTGGCATGGAAGCAGAATTGCCCTTTGTGCCAGAGAAGTCCTGGGTAAGAAGGAACCATGGGACTGCTAATCTATGCAAAGATGGACGTCCCTTAAATGTAGCTGCACTGCTAGTTGGATATTGTAATGAACTGGCACAGAGCTAAGCCAGGAGGGAGGCTGATATATCAAGCAGGATGGGAATGAAGACAGCATACTCAAAAGGTTTTAAAACAGCATTTCACCATTCTTTCTATGATGCCATAACAAATCAGCTCCTTTACGTTGGTGGGAGTGTGTTCTTAAATTGGAGATTGTAATATATGCATGAAGTTGGGTATTTAGGGGGTAATTTTATAACGGCCTGCCTAAACTAAGCAGTCAATAATTGGGTACCTTAACACCAAATTTCAATGTGGACCTGTGTGCATAAATCTGCTTTGAAAATTATCCCATCAAATTTACCCACACACAATTTATTTATTTAACACTTTTATATACCGATATTCATGTAGAAAATTACATATCACTTCGGTTTACAGTATAACAATAACTAGCATGTAAGAATGCTTTTACATTTAACAGGGATAAAATAACTTGGAGCAATGGAACAGGGTACAAAGCAACAATTAAATAATAGGCTCTTTTGTGGGGCCAGATATTAACTGGCTAAAGATCTGAGTGCATATTGAATTAACTTAGGGTAAGGGTTAAGGAGCATAATAAGATAGATCTTCTGCAGAGTTGGGGTGCTAACCTAAGAGCTAGTCTGTTGGTATGTAGGATGATGTACTAGAAAGATCCCCTGCATAAATGAAAAGCTTGGTCAAATAGCCACGTTTTGAGTCTCTTTTTGAAGGTAATAGGGCATTGTTCAAGCCGGAGTTCTGGTGGAAGAGAGTTCCATTGCGCAGGGCCAGAAGTGGACAGAGCTCGTTTACTTAAAGAAGCTTTAATGGGTGGGGCAAAGAGGGTATTTCTATAAACGGATCTCACCGGTCTGGAGGGTAAATGTGGCCAAAATGGGATATTGAGTTCCAATGGAATGAGATTGTGAATGGTTTTGTGTATGATCGTTAGTACTTTGTACATGATTCTAAATTTAATTGGGAGCCAATGCAGGTTCATTAGGATGGGAGTAATATGATCTCTTTTGTTGGTCTTAGTCAAAATCCTGGCTGAGGCATAAATCTACATCTGCTATTGTATGTGGGGAACATTTATATGCCTGATTTTGCAAAATGCAAATCTATGCAAGATGAAAGGCTCTGTTCAATCCGGGTGGGCTCGCCCAGGAACACTTCCACTTAGTGGGTGGGCAGTTTTATCACAAGCCTTTTCTGTAGGGAAAGCACACTTTTACCCAAGGAAATGCATTTAACAATTACCCTCTGACTGTCTATTACTTACTTATTTATTTATTATTTGTTTATTTGACAGCTTTTCTATACTGACATTAAAATACACATCATATCGGTTTACATTTAACGAAAAGAAGGAAAGCACAATGAACAGGGGAGGGGGAGGAGGCAACTGATAAATAAGAAAATACGAGGCTCAGGAACAGGCCTAGCAACATTGCAACTAAAAAGAGAGGAAGGAGAGAGATGGAAAATAATTAACACAGAAAAAACAAAATGTTTACATTTTTACATGTGATAGCACATTGCATTGGATTTATATCTGGGAAAAATACTTAAATGATGATGGTTATTTTTTGGATGTATTTTATATGTTGTGGAGTCTTTCAATGCTGCACCTGATCTAGAGCGCCTTAGTGGTTAGGCAAGAAATAAGTCAAAATGAATGAATAAAAACAGCCTACCAAGTATCTCAGCAATAGGGGCACTACCCATGGTTCAGAGGGAACAGCTAACACTGAATTAATCACTTGCATGAGTGAGGTTTAGAATTCCTGCTTTTACACCAGAGCTTCCCAAACTGGTCCTGGTGACACCCCCTCCCTCCCAAGCTGGTCAGGTTTTCAGGAGATCTGCAATGAATATGCACAAGATAAATGTGCATACACTGGAGACCCAGTATACTGCCTACTGCCTGGATCAGCTTCCCGCTGGCATCTAGGCCCTATCAGGTAGAATTTCACAGGGTACAGCTTGTCTGATGGACTCTAGCAGAGGTCAGATAACTGTCAAATGCACTATCCTGAGGTGTATGGGGGTCAACAATTCTTTTATTCTAATTACTCTTATTTCCATCTCAAACTGGTGCGGTGGACAGTAATACCACACCTATCCATAGCTGAGGAATGTTTGGGGATTACAGCACGTTAAAATGCTGCTTTCAGCTCCCAGCAGGAAACATGATTAGGAAATGAACACATTCCATGTGTTTATTACAAAACAGAAGTGAAAAAAATATAAGCCTAAGAAATATTCTTACTGTAGAACAGCTACTGCTGCTGCTTGCACTTGGCGTACTACTGCCCGGGGCTGTCTGCGGCGCTCGGAAGGAGAGCGCACTTATGATTTCAGTCTGAGGACTGGGGTTCTTGACTTCCACTGGCCATTGCTTGGCTGGGGTCCGAACGGCCTTGTATGAAGGTGGTTCCTCGAATGTTTGCGTTCCTATGCAGAGCATAAGTAGGTAAGATTAGGTGCCTTTTCACCTCATATTATTTAACTGCACTCCGTCAGTCTTTGGCTGCTGCTCCTTAGAAAAGAGCGACTCCCTTTCATTTCTACGACAGTGCAATGACTACAAGAAGAGACATTGGGCCAGATGTGCTAACAACAAAATTGCTTGCAGCACCCACAAGCTCTTGTATTCTCCTTGACTTGCGCACAGGCTACAAAGAGCTTTGGGGTAAAACTGTGCTGTGAGCTCATGGAAGCACAGCAAAGCAAAGCATAAAGACGTAAATGGATGAGTGTCCCACTCAGTTCTTTGTACACTATTACCCTTGGGTTATAGATACAAATGTTTTGGGTTTTTTTAATTTAACCAGTAGCTGAATCTTGACAAATGGTACCCAAACCTTTTAAGTGTTGGGATTCAAAGGGTTAAATAAAACTACGGGCCATTGGGAATGCAGTAGAAGGCATTCATCGGTGTGGCAAACTCCCCTATAAAGAGGTCTTATTCTTCGCTGGGGGTTTCTGCCCTCTCAGATGCAATGGCCTGACTCATTGTTAACATTGATGAGCCAGGACTGCAGCAAAAAGGACCATGACCCAGCAAAGAAAAATAAAAAATAAATGTCTACAACACAGTAAGCTGGGCTCAAAGTTCTGGTTTTTTTGTTTTTTTTTTTGCACAGGTACAAATTTTGTGGCTGTAAATTTTAGACTGATTAGTTCATCTGGCCCTTGTCTTACACTGGGTGCAGCCCACTGCTAAAGGTACTGACCGAAATCCAGAGAAATGATGGCATCTCCTGGTGTTGGTGCCAGCTCCTCGGGCTCTTCTTTCAGCTTGATGAACAGGAATTCACTCTTATCTGGGACAGAGCTGCTGAACATGGGATTCACTGTCATCTGGTGCGGTTTAAACAGAGATTCTGTCTGGTCCATGGAGAACACAACTTCATTCTTCTCAATTTCACTGACAAGAAAATCGAACATGTTGACAACAATGCGTGCTAAAATTAGTGTAGTGATATGAAACGTTTACAGTAGATAAGAGGGAAATACGTTTTAACCTTATGCTGTTCATAGAATTGGGTTATGGGAGACCTTGTGTTGATAGCACGTAGTACAGCTTATGAGCTCTGCATTCAACAGGATTAAATGTGTAAAATAACAAACTAGCACGCCCTTCCAGTTAGGCTTCTGAAAGGTTCTTGGGCAGGAATCCTGTTCAGAAGTGTTCATTTAATCCAGCGTGATGATTTTAAATAAAAGTCAGCCATACGAGCTACAGAGAGGCCAAGCAATGCCAGTCCATTGATCTTGAGTCACTTAATGAGACACTCTGCTTTCATAAAACAGTTTAACATGGGACCTTCCTCCAGCACATCCATGTTGCAGTGTCAGTTTGATTTCAGGGAGGTTGAGAATTTTTTTTTAACATAATCCAGTGAACAGCGGAAGGAAATACGAAGGAGGGAGTATTTTAAGATATCCACTGTATAGCAGTTTTAGCCATTCCAGTTTTTACGTTAAGCTTCATTGGACTCACATGAAGGGCTTAGGTATGGCTAATTAAATTCAGAGGAGAACGGATCAAACTGCTACAGCATTCCCTGACCACCCACTTAAAGGCTTCAGAGCCTCGGGCCGCTAAGCTTCTCACGAGGTGTCGGTTGCATGAGTGCAGACAGCCACGGTTTCAACATAACGTCAAAGAATGATAAGGCTGCCACTGAATTTGCGGGCATGTTCAGTGCTCCCTGCCTATTTCAGCCCACAGACCACCACTTCAGCAGCTGTAAAGTGCTGTGAGACGTTAAAAGAAAGAAGCAGACTGCACACAAGAAACAGCAAAAAAAGCAGACCTCCACAAGTTTCCTTGGATCTAGAAGCAAAAAAATAGGAGCCAGCAAGAACCTGCCCCATTCATCTCCAAAGCTGACGAGCAGTGGGTGGGTGGCTCCTTCTTTCCAGCATTAGGACTCCCCTATAAGGTCTGCAACAACTCTTTTAGGGCTTGATTTACTAAGACTGCGTTCTCATTTTGTATCTATGGGGGGGAAAAAAGCTTAGTAAACCAAGCCCTAATGCACCATTGCTCTACCTATTGCCGTCATTTCCAGAAGTTTCCCTCTCCCTTTCCCTCAACCCCTACCAACTGTCATCCCCAGCAGTTTACCCCTCACTCTGTATCTAACCCTACTTTTGTTCTCATCCATCAATTTCTCTCCTCTCTCAACCCTCTCACTCTCATCCCCCTCCACTGTCAGTCTCTCTTTCTCTCTCAATTCCATCCCATCCTCTTCCCTAGCAGACCCAAACCTCCCAAGTCAGCAATTCCCTTCTTTTCACTACTAGCCACCCCCTGCCAACCCATCACCTCCTAAGTATACCCCTAAGCCACTCCACTCCTAATCAACCCCCTCCAGCAATCTGCTCCCTTCCCTCCGCCAGCTCCTCATTCCAAGCCCACCATCCCCCCTTCTCCAACCCCACTGACTGTCAGTCAGGTCCCCTCATTTGGCAAGTAAACCCCGGTCACCTTCAGATAGTTTGAGTCAACCACTCCTCTCCCCTCATCTTACTGGCTGCACTTCTCTTCTATTCAGCACGGTGTAGCTTTCAGTGAGCTCGAGTCGTATGGATGCCCAAACACCCCATGCTGGTCTCAAGTCTTGTGAGACCGGACCAGTGTGGGAGGTCAGGAACCATGTGGCTCAAACTTACCAACAGCCGTGTGGTACCGGCAGAAGAGAAGAGCTCCTCCAGGAGCAAGCTGCGCTAGAACATTCAAGGCCGGAAAATCCTGGGCGCCATCATTTCTAGTCAACAGTGTTGCATCTTTGGTTCAGTGCTACAGACTCTTCGTACAGAGTTTTCATCCTGTGATTGCTCACAAGCTTCTTATATTCTCATGATACAGCTGGGTTTTCTATATGGGGGCTTCTGCCCCTTTCATACAGCAACACCCCGTGTGCTTGGTCCCTTGAATAGTTGATAAGGGATCAGAAGGGTTTCAGATATAGTATTAATGGACAACGTATGATCCTCCTCTCCTTTTTTATGAGGCACTATTCAAAGAATCAGAATTTACAGTCAGCAGAGTGCTTGTACTCTTGAAGTAGGGAATTAGCAAAACATTGGTTTACCTCTGCATTATACTTTTCATTTGTGTGCCCATGATTTTAGTTATGTTTGCTGTTATTTCCAGCGGGGAACAGACGGAGAAGCTGCAAATTTGCCCACCGAAGTGGTGGAGCTAAAAATAGCATCTGAGGGAGCAAGCTCCGTACTGGAACCAGAAATGAGAGGTGTTAGGGAGTTACCTCCAGTAACAGAGGAGGCCTTAACAGCAGTTGTAGGCCTGCAACAAAGATCCCTCCTTTCTGGAATACCCGTGGAAGTACAGCCATTAACAACTAGGCCTGAGATGGTCACACTGGGAGCTATCTGGGACTTGGTGAGTGGCTTGAATGCCACTGTGAATAGGCTAGAAGGGAAGATTGATTCAGTTTCCTCTAATTTACAGCAAGAGGTATTAGGTATTCAAAATCAAGTAATCGGACTTACTACTAGAGTGAATGATGCTGAGAAGAAAATAAATTCCATACAATTAGTGAATAATATGATGATTAAAGATCACTTGGCTTGTTCCAAGCGTATAGAATTGCTTGAGAATAATGTGAGACATTTAAATGTAAGGATGGTAAATTTTCCAAAAATTCTAGGTGAAACTGTGTTTCTTTCTTTAAAGAGATTTTTGATTGAGATACTGGGTTTTCTTGAAAATGAATTACCTTCTGTAAACTCTTGTTTCTTTGTAAAAAAAAAAAGATCCTCAGACTCGGTTGTATCTATTCCTGAAAACCTTACTGGGTTTCTGGAAGATTCTACCTTACAGGTTATTGATAGAAATACTTTAATAGTTTCACTTATTACTACAGCTGACATAAGTAAATTAATGAAGGTTTACTTTCAAAAATTTCCTGTCTCATATATGGGACAAGATGTGAAGATTTTCCCAGATCTCTCACCAATCACTCGGAGTAAAAGACGAGAATTCCTGGTTTTAAGGCCCAGAGTCATTGCTTTGGGCTTTTCTTTTCTCCTGAAATATCCATGTCGATGTATAATTAAACAGGGAAATGAATCCTTTGTTTTTACTCAGATTGAACAATTGAGCCAATTTATAGAGGCTAGAGAGCCAGTCACCTCTTCCCCAGTATTGCCCTAAGGATAAGGCATAAGCAATTGACACTGTGAAATGTACCTAATCTTTATTTTATTTTTTTTCTCATAGAATTGTTCTCGATTTATCCTACCCAAAGGATCTCAGATGTTAGTGTTTAACACTCCTATGAAAAATTTAGATTTAACAATGTTGGTATTTCAACATAAATAATTATTACCTTAAAGTTAGAGGATTTTACTTCCTTTTTTTCCTTTTTTCCTGTTATCTTATTTTTGTTGAAATAAAGAAATTGCATTTCAATGTAATATTTGAATGTAAAGTATTAACTAATGTGATGAAAAAATAATAAGCAAATTAAACATAATTATTCTTACTAATTAAAATGTTATAATTATTTTTATTTTTTACATTAGTTATTAAATAATTGCTCAATTATTGTTCTTAAATTTATATTTATATATTCTTTTCCCCACCATAGGGTCATTGTTCTGTATTATAATTTTACACTACTTATTTCAGGTTTCCCATAATTTCGAGTCAACCTGGCGCCCAGGATTTATTGAACCCTGGCATAAAGCAAAGTGAGAGCTACCTCAAGAGCTGTGAAAACTTCCTGGCTGTGCCATAGAAAACCTAGCACAGAATGGATTCCTAAAGCTATATCATGAAAACAAAGACAGAGGAAACACAGGTTCCTGAAAACAGAAAGCCACAATAGTTGCACTTGGGAAGTCTGGAGCAAACGAGCACATTTCTTTCAGGAAATTTTGTACAGAAGGTCAAGGATTTGCTCAATGGTGTTTAACTGAAACCGTAGCTTTTGCCTTGCAATGCGATTCCCAGAACATCAGGTGAAATTAGTGCTTACTCTAAAACATTTTGCTCCAAATCAGGCTCCTACGTGTGCGCAAATATAAAAGTTTATAAATACATGTTGCTCCTGAACGTAGGGTTCTCAATGACCTACCTCAGCACGTAGTTGACACAAACAATACACTGGGGTTGGGAGTTGCGTGTATTGTAAATAACAGTCCCTTGGGTCTCCAGCCAAACGTACCCACCGTGCTTTGCAAGCATCCGATATCGACCACTGACGACCTGACCCTTTGCACACACTGGCGAATGGAAAAAAAAAAATCCTTAAATGACTTTTTATAAGAAAGCAATCTGTACATACAATAGTCTAAAATCATAGCAGCTCAAGCTCATCTGAAGGCATGAGTACTCTGAAAAGTATATCCCAAATGACAAGTGCAAGATGTTGGCTATTATTATTATGTAATATTATTATTATTAATCATGTGTTTAGTGCATACCAAATGCATACCAAATGAACATAGCACTATACAGAGATATATAACAGTAATGTACTGTTGTAACAATCAGTAGGTTATGGTGAAATGCCGGTAGCACGAGTTATGTATGAAAGAGTGACATTTGCCAGGGAGAGGGGAGTGGAAAGGGAATAGGGTTAAACCTTCCCTGCGCCGTGCTTTGAGATTATTACTGTACGGAAGTGATAGCAGGAGGCTGGTACACAGAGTGCACGGTGGATTTTAGCTCACCCACAACAGAGACTGGGGACACTTCTCAAAGTTTGGCTCTAGGACAAAGTGATCGGTGAAAAGGTCCCAAACATTTTCAATGAGAAGAGTATTAGGTCAAAACTGGAGTACGTTTTGCAATGGAACAAACTGTACGTGACTCTGCTGGTGAGAATGCAACAAACGTTAGCCTTCCACGGTGTCCTATCACAAGTATGTCAACATCCGTCCCACCTTGCTTCTGCCAGAAGGGCAGAAAGTGGATGTGCTCAACAGATACGGGACACATGTTTGGTGGCAAAATGTCTATTTAAAAAAAAAAAAAAAAAATCTACATCCAATCAGAAAAAGCACTGGCACCTTTCTGGATTCTAGGCCTGTCCTCTTATTCACCAAAGATCTCGCATTTCTTTTATTTACCTTGCTTTAGCTTCAAGTTGAAAACACAATATAAAAGTTTGTTTCACTAAAATTATTGTATTAGCCTTTTTTTGTTTTTCAGTTCTTATATTTTGACAAATAACCAAGATGAGCTTTGGATTACAGTTTTTATGACTCCCCCACCACACACATACGGATTAAACCAACCATACACAGTTTTATGTTGAACAAAATCAAAAGACTGTAGCTGTCGTCCATTTGTAGGGCTCTGTTCTGGCTGAAATATAATTACATTATACTCGTAGTCAGCTGTTCCTCAATAGCAGCTATAATAAGTGCGCCTGATACATTACAGAAAGGCTTTTTACTGCTTAATCTTGTTTTTTTTTCCCATAGTGTACGTAATGTTCTCAGACAGCAGAACCCTTCCTTCTGTGTGACACTGGATAAACTGCAAACCCAAGAGTTGTTCTTCAGGTTTCTGAGGATGAAGGTTTTCAATTTTAAGAAATACAGGTTTTCTTCTGTAACTTTCCAATGAAATATTTGCATGGTGTATATTACTGTTCAGTAGATTTTGCCAAGATATATATTTCAGACTCTAAGCTGGCCGTGCAGAAACACTGTTGTGCTGGTGCAGTGCTGGTACATATTCTAAACAAACCCCTCTCTCTTTTACATCATCATAGTCGCCTTTATTTATTACACGCTTTTCTGTTTAAAAAGAGGTCCATATTCATACGGCCGGCGAGCAGGTATCCTGGTAAAGATACCTGGATAACTTTATTCGCATATTTAGGAGAATGCAGCCAGTTATGTGCTTCGCTGAATGTACCCAGATAAAGTTATCCAGATAATTCTAGGACTGCTCTCCAGCACAGCCAGATTTATCTGCAGAATGCCAAATATCGGCATGATCCAGCTACGTTTTCTAGCAAAGTTACCCTTGCCCCAGCACCCCCTCCCCCGCCATTTACATATCTGGCTAAAACCTTACCCAGAGAAATCTGAGGCCAGGACATGGCCAGGAAATTCAAATTCAAAACATGGCCAGGAAATTCAAATCCCACAGATTGTATCGCTAAGTCCTGAACTTATCCAGACAAACAATTTGAATATGAACCCAAAAATGATCGGTGCGAAATTTCAGCCTCTAATACATATGCATATGAATTATCTATAAAACAAAACCAGACCGTTGCAACTTGAGGTACTGCAAAATAGCAGATATGTCTTACAATTATTTTTAATTATTTATAATTAAAAAGACTTACCCGAGAGAGTGGTAAGTCTTTTTAATTATAAATAATTAAAAATAATTGTAAGACATATCTGCTATTTTGCAGTACCTCAAGTTGCAACGGTCTGGTTTTGTTTTATAGTAATATAATTGAGGTCTTTGAGCCAGCATATATCTTTAATTTGTTAGATATTCGATATGAATTATCTATCACATATATAGGGACAATTTTAACAGACAGTTGTCTGGGTAAATGGGTATTTGCATGGATAAACTGAGGAGGCTACAGAAGTGCCCTTCTGCATCCGGCGAAAGGCACGGCGTGGGTTTCCACAGCGCGGGAACCTTTAGCATGGTTGAAAAGAAGCGTTCCCATGAGGGTGTGATCAGGGTGGGAGGGGGGAGAACAGCACGAGCACATTCTATTTTCAAAGGTACGCCCGCTTGTTTAATTCCCCACTGTCCGCCCGCACACGGGGCAGGTGAAAAGCACGTGGGGGCACTTTTAGCTCGCCTACTTCACTCCAGCTGGTTTTGAAAGACCGCCGGGCACGTTTCTCTTTGAAAATGAACTACAAGGTCTGTGCATTAAAAGCATGAGGAGAACCGTCCTCTTCCCCACCACCCCGCTACCTCCAGAAGGATTAGCCCACCCCAGAGCACAGTTCCCTCTCCACCCTCTGCTGCTGGACTGCTGTAGGAGGCCTGCCTCTGCAGGTTGCTGCGGAATAATCTCAGTAAGGCTCAGAAGACAGCACAAGACTCTGACATTATGACTGGGTGTACAATATTATATAAGAGCATTACACACTTGCTCAATGTGTAGCCAATTTTTGGGTAACTTGTATTAAGTCTTGCCTTGTGCTTATGTTTCTTGGGTTGCAACGCTGTGTTCTTACTATTGCACGCTGGATATCTTGTGGCATCGGGGACCATTTTTAACTCAAATTTGAGAGCACTGTAAACATGTTTTAATTAGTTCATGGGCTTGCAAGGATTTTCACATGGGTTCCAATGACATAAAATGTCAAGAAGCGTTTACACTTCAGTTGGTTTGTTGAAAAGTATAATTCTACCATGAATCTTTTGTGCACAAAACGAACAGATACAACAAAGATTTTGCCTCTTTCATGCAGAAATGGCACAAAGATTATGTACACTAACCCCTGCCAAATTAAGTACTTACCTAGCATTTGATGACAGCCAATTAAGTCTTTAGTGCATCCCAACTTACACTTGCAGCCAAAAGAAAAACCAGTACTATAGTTCATTTCAGTTTAGTTGGGTTACCTCATCCTAAAATAGCATTCCAGCATTGTAAAACCCAGACCAAGTGTGTGCTAAGCACCATCACCACTGAATATTAATCAGATGAGCTTTGTTTGCATCTTTCATACAGCTCGCAGGCATGTGTGTATCTTCTGAAGCTCACTTTTTGTCTGTATAAAGCTCCTGTAACTTACATAGAGGGGTCATCTTTTCTAAAGAAAAATAGAGCATGCTTCATAATCATTTTAAGATTAAAATCACTTAGTTTTTTTGTTAAGAACTGTACCTAGTTTCATAAATAAGATTTAAGTAATGGTAAACCCTGACACATATACCTCCCTTTGTATTTTTGCTGCACTTTGGGGGCGAATATATGTAAACAGGATACATCTACAGTATACTCTTGTTAGGTTTAACATGTTTATTCTTGCATTTTCTCCTCTTTCATCTCTCCTCCACAGACCACTGCCAGGATGGCTTTGCTCCACTGCAAGCTGAAGGCTGCAGGGGAAGACTCCTCTGACACTGAACTCCTCAACGTTACTCTTCTGTGAGCCAATGTGGTCATTGCTGTCATGGTAGATACCCGCCCTCCATCCCTCCCTGAGAACTCAAGTCCAGTATCTGGGTGATGCACCCAGGCACGGTCAGCTTGATCAAGCAGCAGAACTGAGCCCGAGTCTCCTATGTCACAGTCTACGCCAGAGTGGCCAACTCCGGTCCTCAAGAGCCACAGACAGACCTGGTTTTCAGGATATCCACCATGAATATGCCTGAGATAGATTGCATGCACTGCCTCCTTTGTATGCACATATAGCTCATGCATATTCATTGTGGATATTCTGAAAACCTGGCCTGTTTGAGACTCTTAAGGACTGGAGTTGGCCATCCCTGGTCTATACCACGAAACCAATGCATTAGCGGCTTTGTGGTATACGTACATATTTCTTAGTAGAGCCTAGAGTATGTCCTGCCTTCTTGAATCTTACCCCTCCTGTCTCGACTGGGTGGGGGATGTTTTCATGCCACCAACTGTAGGAAAAATATAACCATTTTGAGGGGAAATGGAGGATTATTTTAATTATTGTTTAATTGGCCCACATCAAAGTCCAGATGCCTCCTATGAAAACTGACCCCTCCCTAGTGAAGTCCTAATAAAGAGCAACTGAAAGAGAGCAGGTTCTCAGAAAACAGTATGGGCTGGAGGCCTGTCTAGATTTGATAACTGAAGAATTCAGGCAGATCTTGCAGCGAAAATCATCTTATTAAAGTTATTGTTGTGTTCAAAATGTGTATAATGCACTATATTACTTTGCAAAATAAAAGTAACGTGCATGGGTGCTTTTATAGCCACTGTTCTTATTACTATTAATGCAGATATACAGGCGGGAGTAAGAAGGTAGCTCTGAGTATTTGCCTATTTTAGTTGGACTTTCATGACAGTAGAAATCTATAATAGTGTGACTTACAGTTCTGATGGCTCTTGGTCATACTTTCAGAATCTAGCGCATGATAGAACTCGTATGCAGAGCGACCAAGCAGTTCTTCTGGGTGATAGCCAATCAGTTCAGTAATTCTTAGTATGCAGAAAAAAAAAGGGTTGAAAGCTAGTTATATAGGAAATAACCATTATTTCAAATGACCTACCCAATAGTCCATTTTTATAGCAAAACTATAAAACAAGAAATGACAGCACTGCATCATTAAGGGGCAGATTTGTTAAAACTGCGCAAGTCCTCGCGTAACTCATACGTACACACATATATAGAGAAAGAGAGAGAAACAGTTTTTTTACACAGGAGATTTGCACTAGCATACATATAAGCACGTGTGCACAAAAACTGCCTGCAACATAGAACGGGTGCCTGAAGAAAGCTACGCTGCAGAGTTCAAGCGCTCGCTAAACTTGTCAATGTGCAAAAATAACTTATGTATGCAGTCTTGTATAACAAACAGCCCATCCTTCTTCTTGTCTCCAGCCTTGGCTGGAACAGATAAAAAGATAGCTTTGCATGTACCCTCAGGGGTGAATGCTGAGAAGGCAGACTAGTAGGGCAGTAGCTGGACTAAGAAGGGGGCTTACTTCGAAAGTCAGCAGAAAATGCACGAAGACATTTGCTGCCTTTAGTCTTGCTGGAATGGTGTGTGTACCCCGTGACCCTTTGTTGTACCCCTCCCTTCCAATGTCTTCTGTTGCATGTTTTGAGTGTGCTGCATGTGGAGCTTCATTTTGCCCATGCAAATCAACTTTCAAAATTTCCCTGCCCGTAACTAGACAGATACATGCTTTTTACCCATGTAAACCAGCTTTTGAAAGTTATCCCTTACATGCCCATTCCTCATGCATTGGCAGGAGATGTTCCCAAAGGCGTTTTTAGGTCATGGAAAGGAAAGAACGCGTGCAGATTGCATTTTCCTATCTACATGCATTATTTTCCTTTCACATATTTTATTTGCATAAAAAGCAGGCAGAAATATCACAGCTGCTTTGTGCCCTGAGCAATAACTAAAGCAGAACAACCGGTGGAACTTTGCTTTGAGTATTGGTGCAAACCCTGCAGGTAAGAAGTAGCTACGATATTTGCACCTATGTGGGAAGTGTGATGAACGCCCCCTTATTGTCCTACACTTTGAGTGTCGGGAGAGAATGTGTGTGAGTGTAGCAGGAATGCAGTGTACAAGCGGCTGAGCATCACACATATTGTATAACCGGGAAGAGAATAGTTAAGGTGTGCAGGAGGCTTGTGGGAAAGAGAAGTGAATGCAGGAGTCAGGAGGGACAGGGGTTAAGGAGGATGAAAAGGCCTAGTGTTATTACTGGGAGGATGCAGGAGCCCCAAGAAGAAAGCAGTGGAAAGAAGCAGCTGGAAAAAAAAAGTGGAGATGACCAGCAGAGGCGAGGGGAGAAGGAAGCTGGAAAAGCATGAAGCGAGGCTGGGAGCTCTCCCAGCTGACTTAAGTGCTCACAAAAGCCAAATCAGGCTACAAGCCACCCTGCTCCTCCTGCCTCACTGCACCAAAACACAGAAAATGCATTACAGATGAGGAAAATGACATGCTGCTGGAAAGGGTAGTCCAAAATTACAATGGTCCCCATGACAAGGTGTCCACAAGATCTCCCGTGTAGCCAAGCAAATTATCCGCCAAGGCACTGTTCCCAATATTACTAGTGTGGGCATCTAGTGATGTTCAATAGAGCTTGTAAAACATTGTCTCAAGGATGCAAGCAGAAAATTTCAGCTCAAAGTGTTGAAGATAAGAGCCCAGCAGAGGGAGACTTGTGGGAGATCTTATGGTCCTCATGGGACTGAAGTGCATAAAGGGACTTGCTGGGAACCTGGACACTGCTGCTGGGGTGCCTGAAGAGACAGCCGGTAAGACAGTCGCATCTCTCACCAGTTCCTAACCTTTTTGAAAAAAAGTCTCCCATCCCTTGACAAACAGGAGTCTTTTCTTACTAGCCTTGGCCTAGGGGAAAGGGGGCTATACTGTGCCTGGGGATGAGGGGAAAGAAGAAAGGGGATGACTGGATATTGGAATAGGGGTATTTCTGAGAAAGTGGTTGGCAGTTTCACCGTGCAGCTAGTGGCAAAGCCAGAGTACAACACTTGCTGTGCTAGGGATGCAGGTCAGATGATCCACTGATGGTACCTGTTCCCTCTTGCTTGTAAAAGTCTGAGTGGTGCTTGGGAGGTCTTTGGCCCTGAAGAGAAGGCATCCCAAGCATTAACTGTCTCTAAGTAGAAGAGCAGGAGACACAGCCTGCACCCAGACTGCTGAAGCAGAAGTCATGACCCTAGCAGGGCAACTGGCAATGGATCCGCAGGAGCACACTGAAGCAGTGGAGGCCAGCGTCCCTCCCTGGGAACCCTCCAGTTCAGATCCCATTCTGTTCCAACCAAGCAGCCTCCCTCCACTGTCTGAGCATGCACCCATTCTGTGCAGGCTTCTTGGTCCCCCATAAGGAGTTTGGTGAATGCTGGCAAGACATCCAACACTAAGATTTAAAGCCCATAATACCAGCAAACGTCCACCGTGCAATGCACTGGCTGCATCGTTGCTTCACTGGATAGAGGTCGCATTACTCTGGCTGACAGAGACTACACAGCAGCAAGGCGTTGATACCTTCAGACTGCAAATGCTTCTGCCTACAACAAAATGGTCACAACAAGCAACGGGGCATCCTGCTGGAGCCAGCAGCTACAAGGACATTTGGCTCAAGGGGGAAAAGGGGCTCTACGTAAAAGGTCCAAGGATGCAGATGGCCAGAAGCCTCCTATGGGATTAAAATAAAAAATGTAACACCAAGGACAGGAGTGTGCAGGCTGGTACTTCCATGACTGAAGATCCTGTCTGAGGCTCCTATGTCTGTCTTTTTGACCAGAGTTGCTGCCTGATTAGTTGTGCTTTGCCCTCGACCTATAAATCCTGGACTGCTTAACCATCTCATTTCTGTTTCCTTTGGGACAGTCTGTTCTATGCAGCTTTCTCCAAAGATCTGCAGTTTTGCCTACTGTCATTTGTCCTTAGCTCTGTTTGTTGGTGTCTCTGTCTTCCTGCACAATGTGACATGTCATATTTGCCCAATGTTGAGCTTGGTGCCTTTTCAGGCCTACAATAAAATTTCTGTTGTACAGAGTTTTCTGCTTGGTTCTTGGGTTGTGTGGCTTGCTGAGGCCTTCCTCCACCCTTAGATGTCAATAAGTCCTCCCTCCAGCATATGAGCATGATGTCCTCTGCCCAGCTGCCCAGCCATCCTCAGTCCTACTACCATATTCATCCTGCTGCTCCAGTTATACATGTCATGTTCTCTCACCGCCTCCTGTGCCACCCTTTTGTCATAAGAACATAAGAAATTGCCATACTGGGTCAGACCAAGAGTCCATCAAGCCCAGCATCCTGTTTCCAACAGTGGCCAGTCCAGGCTACAAGAACCTGGCAAGTGCCCAAACACTAAATATATCCCATGCAACTAACGCTAGTAATTGCAGTGGCTATTTTCTAAGTCAACTTGATTAATAGCAGGTAATGGACTTCTCCATCTGCCAGTATAAACTCCAGGAGCCAGAAGACTTCCCTGTTATGAATAACCAGGTGGGTACAGCCGCCTTCCTTCCTCATCTAGCAGCGTAAATCACTGCATTCACTGGCGAACAGAGCATGAGAAATTGGCTTTACCGGGTAATGTGAGATCCTGAAATGATGTGAAGTCTTTTGAACAAAAACAGCTTGAGCGTGAGATACTGCAGAGTTGCACACTTTAGTGAATCATACACCAATTTATGCACTATACAGAATCATTCATTTGTACAGATAATTTATCATGAACATATACAAGTTTAATATTTTTATGGAGGAGCATCAAATTCCATTTACATGTAAGAATGGAGCTTAATGGTCTTAATGAATAGGAGGGAGATATATGTGAGCGTAAATAGCTGTTTACTCCTGCGCCAGTGCCTGCAAAGTTTAATGAAATGACTCCGAATGCATTTAAAAACACTACCGCTACCTTATAATATCTATTTATAGAGAAAATTTAATTACAAAATATATCAACAGATGCTTGGTAGGACTTTGTTTTTAAACAAATGAGGAAATGATGTTAGTGCATTACAGATTAGATAATGTAAAAGGTGAGAATGACAATGCGTTACTACAGGGGGAAACAACTCTGGTCCTCTGGTGTCACAGGCCGGTTTGGTTTTCAGGAAATCCATAATGAATATGCGTGAGATGCATTTGCATGTGATGGAGGCAATGCATGCAAATACATCTCATGAATTTTCAGTGTGGATATCTTGAAAACCTGACCGGCCTGTGGCACTCGAGGACCAGAGTTGCCTGCCCCCGCATTATTATATTGGCCCTCTCTCTTCTGGTCAGCCTTTTAATACACAAACATAAATCATCTCGAGGGTGATTTTCAAGCACGATTTACATTTGTGGAACGACCTGCATATTGTTGCCGGCATTGAGCAGAGGTGTTCTTGGGGGTAGGGGTGAGGGTGGGGATGGGGGCGGGGAAATACTACAAAGCATGCGGTTTTGCATTTCACAAGGATGAATGGTTTGCAGAGGTAAAGTAACCACAGGAAAAGCTGTTGCAGAGGTCTGCGGGCACTTTTTCCCTAGGCACTTCTCAAAGGCAAAGCACTTGCAAGCTTGCCCTTTGAGAAGTGGGGCAAAGTCCGGGAGTTAAAGTGCCTGTGGACTTCGCAAATACCCGCATTGTTTTGAAACTTGACCCCATCATGTGGGGAAGGTGGCAGTAAAGAAAAAGTTCATTTTGTATAAATCCTTTGGTTCATTATGAAGTGGGGATGGGGACTTTGCTGGCCTAGAAGGGAACAGTCTCCCCTCCACCCCCCACCATGACAAGGAAGGGGTTATTGTAACACAAGTTGGTAAGTTCCATAGTAGCGCCAGTAAAAGACAAAGGATGTCTGAACTTCTAGAGGAAGGTTCACTAGCCAACCAGGCAAGTGCAGAAAAAAAGGTAGGAAAAGGGATCCCTAGGATGAAGATGGAGCAAAGGGACAGGGGGGGAAGTGTTAGGCATTAAAGGGATATCGGGGTGGGGGAGTTAAACGTAATATTCGTTAGATTAACTCTAGCACTCATCAACTACACAGGCTCATCAGCGTACAAGACAGTGCTGCTACAGGTTCCAAGCATTAAAGGATCTCACTAGGTACATGGATTGCAAGCTAGAACTTGATCTGTAAAGTTCAGACACAGATAATTTGGACTTTTAACTAGTGAGATTAGACTGTGTTATAAATTATATAAAGTGCTAAATGTATCCTACCCCTTTTCTGCGTCTTAGCCCCAGGTGCTGAGAGGTAAAGGATTCTGATCCACCTTAGAAAGCTTCTAAACACCGCCCCCCCCCCCCCCCCAAATGTTTAATTTACCTTTTGGGCCTGCCTCTGGGCAGGTGCAAGTTGTGCGCGCCGGCAGTCGGCCGGCGCACGATCCCAAGCACAACAGTAAAGGGCCGCTGTGCCTGGAGCCTCTGACCCCGCCCCCTGCCCCCGGACTGCCCCGCACCCTTTAGTAAAGCCCCGGGACTTTACGCACGTAACTTTTTAAAAATCCGGCCCTAAGTTTGCAGGAACCAGAACCGACTTCCTGCACTTCATAACTAGAATGCACACTTCTACCACTTATTGGTTTTCTTTTTGTTAAGTAGCTGGTTAAATGCTAAAGGAAACAATTACAATGAAAGTGTAACAGAAAGAAATAACAAAAAATACAAGGACTAAATATTTATTTTGGTGTATTGCATTGCTTGCGGACATCTCTGCCTTGGGCCGTGCTCACAGACCTCATGACTGATAAAAGTGTTCAAGCTCTGCCCCTTTTTCACTCTGTTTTTAGCTCTGCTTATGGGCGGTACTGGTTTTTTGGGGGTTTTTTTTAATTTAAATAAGATGAACTGAATTATGACCGGTGGATGACAGTGTAAAGTAACATTTACTCATCGTCAGGAGAAAATCTGTTTTAAAGCAAAGCTACTACAGACAGTCTGAGAGGCCAATGTAATAAAGCCTTGCACTGAACCCATGCGCTTTAATTTGGCACACAGTTTCTTAATGCATGCTTTAAAAAATAATAGTTAACTCCCAATGCAGTAAGCTCATGGCACGCTAATATATCAAGGGTTTAAAAAGTGCACTAACACAAAAAGGTGCATATAAGCCGGTTAAATTGTGCACTCAAGTGTTTTGCATAGGCTAAGTTTTAACTCAGGGTGGGGGAGAGAGGATAGTCTCAGACTCATGATTTATGCAGATAAATCAAGATTTGTGCTTGTTTTTCTGTCCATAGAACATGAGGCAGGGGCGGGAAGAGCAGATCCTGGCAGTGTGCCCAGATATATCTGCGAGCCCAGGCTCCTCTTCTCTTTTGCTCTTGAGCCACCTGTGGCCTCCCCATCCTGGGCCGGGACTAACCGGCCGGCCGATGGTCCAGGTGGAGCTCCTTGGAGAAGCTTCTGCGGGCTAGAGCCAGCAGGAAGGACCAGAAGGACCGGGGAGATGAGCATCCATGGAAGCCCCGGTCCAAGGGAAGCACCCTGCTGACATGACTGGTGGGGCTCTGTCCAAGGTAACCAGTAGAAAGCAGAAATGGTTTGACAGGACAGGCCACTCTAACAAAGGAACATAAGAAATGTATTTATTTATTTTAAGTTTTTCTATACCGGCATTCGCGATAAATATCGCATCATGTCGGTTCACAATTAACAAGTGGATAGGAACAAAATCAAAAAATAACATTTAGTAATAAATAATAATAATAATAATAGTAGTAAAAAACATAGATCAAGAGAAGGCTAAGGAATGCAGTTACAATAAAACAAGGGAATAAAATAACTTGGATCTGAGAAAAGAAGCAGGGGTTTAAATTAAAAGAATATATATGCCAGTCAATGTGCTTATAGCATTGATGAATTGCCCTTATGAGGTAGGGATGTTAATTACCATGATTAAGGCAAAGTCTGGGCGACTGGTTGATAATGTAATAAGTTCAGTTTAGTTCAGGAAAAGCTTTTATGAATAGCCACGTTTTAAGTCTTTTCCTAAAAGTAGGAAGGCATGGTTCCTGTCGCAAATCTGGTGGGATAGAGTTCCACAGAGTTGGTCCTGCAGTGGAGAATGCCCTGTCTCTGGCGGTTATGTGCTTCATGGTTTTGGAGTGTGGTATTTGTAGGGTTTCTCTATAGGACTCTCTGATTGGTCTTTTGGACGTGAATTTTTTGAGAGGAATTTGAAGGTTGAGCTGAGATTGTTGATGTATAGCTTTGAAAATAGTGGTTATGGACTTATATATGATTCTGTAGTGAATTGGCAGCCAGTGCAGGTCTTTGAGGATTGGTGATATGTGGTCTCTTCTCCGTGTGTTTGTTAATATTCTCGCAGCCGTGTTTTGGACCATCTGAAGGGGTTTAGTGTGAGATGCTGGAAGACCTAAAAGCAAAGAGTTGCAGTAATCTAGTTTAGCAAATATTATAGATTGTAGAATAGTTCTGTAGTCATGAAAATGGAAGAGTGGTCTTATTCTTTTTAGGACTTGGAGTTTATAGAAACAGTCCTTAGTAGTTTGATTTATGAATGCTTTTAGGTTTAACCTGTTATCCACGATGGCTCCTAAGTTTCTTACTTGTGGCGTTTGTAAATTGGGTGGAGGATTTGTGTCAAAGTTACTGTTTTCAGAAGAGATTAGGAGGAGTTCACTTTTTGAAGAGTTTAGTATTAGATTGAGGTTTGAGAGGAGACCATCAATTTTTTGAAGACAAGTTTCCCAGAATTCTAGAGTTTTGGTGTAGGATTCTTTAACGGGTATGACTATCTGGACGTCGTCTGCATACAGAAAGTGTTTAAGGTTTAAGTTAGTTAGCAGTTGGCAAAGAGGAAGCAGGTATACATTAAATAGCGTTGGTGAAAGGGAGGAGCCCTGTGGAACTCCCGTGGATGAAGAGTAGTGTTGGGATTCTTTGTTGTGGATTTTGACTTTGTATTTTCTGTTCCCTAAGAATGATTTGAACCATGATAGTGCTGTTCCGGTTATTCCGATGTTTGCTAATTGAATTAGTAGGGTGGAGTGGTTAACCGTATCAAAGGCAGCTGATAGGTCCAGTAGGATCAGTAAATAAGTGTGACCTTTATCCAGGCCCATGATGAGGTAGTCGGTCAAGGAAATTAGCAGTGATTCAGTACTTAGAGCTTTTCTGAAGCCATATTGAGATGGGAACAGAATGTTGTGTTCTTCGAGGTAGTCTGAGAGTCTGGAGTTAACTAATTTTTCCATTACCTTAGCTATGAACGGGAGATTGGATATAGGACGGAAATTGTTAGGATCATTAGGATTTAAGTTGGGTTTTTTTAGGAGCGGTTTGATGGATGCAATTTTCAGGTCGTCCGGGTAGATTCCTTGTGCTAGGGAACAGTTAATAATGACTGTCAGAGCATTGGAGATTGTTTCTGGTATTAGCAGGAGAAGTTTGGATGGGATGTGGTCTAAAGGGTGAGATGAAGGTTTCATTTTCTTCAATAAAGAGAGAATCTCAGAAGTAGTGATGGGTTCAAATGATTGTAGAGAAATGTCTTCGTTGTAGTGGAGGTATGTGTTGGATGGCGTTGAAGTGTTGGTTCTCAGCTGAGTTATTAGGTTGGAGATTTTGTTGCTAAAGAAGAGGGCCAACTCCTCTGCTTTTTCTTGAGCTAGGTTGGCAGGGATGTCAGGAGTCATAGTTTGGGTTAAATTAGATACATAGGCAAAGAGGGCTTTGGAGTCAAAGATAATATGGTGGATCTTCTGTGCAAAGAAGTCCCTTTTTGTTTTTAATGTAGCGCTTTTGTATTGGTGGAGTGCGAGTTTGTAAGCAGAGAGGGATGTCTGTGTTGGTGTTTTCCGCCATTTGCTTTCCTTCTGTCGGAGGGAGTGTTTCAGTTTTTGAAGTTCTTCTTTAAACCAAGGTTGTCTTTTGGAGGAGTTGTGTTCAAGTTTTTTTGTTGATAGAGGACAGAGATTGTTGGCTGCTGTTTCTGTTATCATAGACCAAGATTGGAGGGCTGAGTTGGGTGAAGAGATGTCTATGAGTGTGAGTTCTGGGCCAAGATGATTGTGTAATTCCTCGGATGTGCAAGATTTCCTGTATATGAATTCAGGTTGTGGGACAGGTTTTTTGCTTATTTGTTCCAGCAAAAAGGCGGAAGATATTAAAGTATGGTCAGACCAGGGAACGGGTTGGCATTTGGGTGGAGTTGGGTGAGAGATGCTAGAGTTTACAAATATTAGGTCCAGGGTGTGACCTGCTCTGTGGGTAGGTTTGTTTATAATCTGCTTGAACCCTATGGCCGACATGGCAGTTAAGAAGGATTCACAATTGGTTGAGAGAATGGGGTCGTCGACATGTAAGTTAAAATCTCCCAATATTATAGCGGGGTGTTCCAGATTTAAGTATGTTGTTGTTAATTCTAGAATGGGTGATGCATCGGATTCCAGAAGGCCTGGAGGAGCGTAGATTAGAAGGATTTGCAGACTGTCAGATTTGAATAGGCCTGATTCTATTTTTGACGGGGAGTTAATTGTGAATTGAGTGATTTTTAGCTCTTTTTTGGCTGCTAGAAGGATACCTCCACCCCTTTTCTTCTTTCTAGGGATAGAGAAGATATCATAGCTTTGAGTTGGAAGTTGGTTAAGTAGTGCGGTGTCCGTGTGTTTAAGCCACGTTTCAGTTATGGCGCAGAAGTCAGGATTTTTGTCCAAGAGAATGTCATTGAGAATTAGGGTTTTCTTGGAGAGAGATTGTGCATTGAATAGTATCAAAGAAAAAAGAGCTAGGCCTAAAGTTTGGGTAAACGGTGAAATCATGATGGGGATAAGAGATTTGTAGGTGGGTGGGCGTGAAATCAAGGAGTGTTTTGCTGTGAGAAAGGTTCTGTGTTGGAGGATTGGAATTGGGAGGCCCGTGTGCATTTTGGTCTGTTTGATGAAGAATGGAAGAGTGGCTGCTGGATGACGATTGGATGAGAGGTTGCTGGATGACGATTGGATGAGAGGTTGCTGGATGACGATTGGATGAGAGGTTGCTGGATGACGATAGGATCAGAGGTTGCTGGATGACGATTGGATGAGAGGTTGCTGGATGACGATAGGATCAGAGGTTGCTGGATGACGATAGGATCAGAGGCTGATGGGCGGGGATAGGATGAATGGATTGCTGGGTGACGGTAGGAGAGTGTCTGCTGGGAGGCGAATTAGAAGCGTGCTGGAGATTGCAGTGAAGAGTGCGAAATTAGGGTAAAGGTGATTGCTTGGGCTTTGTACAAGATGTACTTGGCATTCTAATGACAAGGCTGTGGGGAGTCCGATTGTATCTGGGGGCGGCGTCCTGACCTAGAAGGATTTTGACAGAGAAATGCCATAGTGGGTCAGATCAGGGGTCCATCAAGCCCTGCATCCTGTTTTCAACAGTGGCCAATCCAAGTCACAAGTACCTGGCAAGTACTCAAACATTAAATAGATCTCAAGCTACTATTGCATATTAATTAACAAGCCGTTAAGCCCGTCACAACGGGCTACATTACATTTTTGTTTTCGGTCCATTTTCGAAAACAGCACCCTCCTACACTTTTTCTCCCTCATTCCCCCTTCCTCTCAGTCACTCACCCCCTTCCCACCCCTCAGTCTTACTCACTCTCTGTCTCCCACTGCCTCCTTCCCCTCACTCTCACCTCCCTCCCCTTCCCTCAGTCACTCCCACCTTTCTCCCCTTCCCTCAGTCACTCCCCACCCTGTCTCAATCCCATCCCCTCTCCCTCAGCCCTCCTCCACTCCCTTTTTCTCTGCTCCACAACTTCTTACCCTTCCACTTACTCACATCCCTGTCTCTCACCTCTCCCTCATTCTCCCTCTCCCCTCACTCCTCCCTCCCCCCTCTCAGTCCCTCCCACTCAGTCCCTCCCCCTCCCTCAGTCCCTCCCCCTCCCTCCCTCAGTCCCTCCCCCCCACTCAGTCCCTCCCCCTCACTCAATCCCTCAGTCCCTCCCTCCCACTCAGTCCCTCCCCCTCACTCAATCCCTCCCTCCCTCTCACTCAGTCCCTCTCTCCCCCTCACTCAGTCCCTCCCTCCCTCTCTCTCTCCTCCCTCCCTCGCTACTGGCCGCCGCTGCTCCTCGTCGTCGTTCGCTGCCGTCGCTGCCGCCGCCGCTCGACACCGCCGCCGATGCCACCCGACGCCGCCGCTGCCACCCGATGCCGCCATCGCCGCATGTTGCGGACACTATTAGTCTCGGGGAGGGGGGGGTTGGATGTGCATTTTTGACACGCTATTACCCCTTACTGAATAAGGGGTAAAGCTAGCGTGTCGAAAACACGCATCCAAATGCCGGTTAACAGTGCACTCCACTGCCAGTGCGCTCACAGGCAGCCTGGGGAGTGGAGGACCCAACTCAGGGATTGAACGGGGACCCTCCCACATGGCAATGCGCAGCTCTGCCACTGAGCCACCCCCGAAGTGAGTTTCAGAATGTAAGAAACAGAGCTTTTAGTTTGGAGAAAATATACCATGCAGGTTGCTTGCTCATTTCTCCACTAATACAACCCTCATTCTCTTATGATATTTTTAATTTGAATTCAGTTGCTTTGTTGAAGATTTATAGTATTTATAGAATACCGTGTGCCTTAATAATACATTTATTTTAAGAAAATTCCTTTTGTTGCTGGTAATTTTCATTCAGCTGAAGCAAACCAGTATAATTCATAGCCTTTTATAGAAATGAAATGCTGTTTTTGCAAAAGTATGTATAATGTACTATTTATGAAGCAAGATAATTGAATGTGAGGAAGTCTAGTACTCAAATAGAAGAAATCTTGTTTTTGCACTGCACAGGCAATGGAAAGAAAAGAGTAACCTTAGAATAGAAAAAATGGATTCGTTGTCTACATAGTCTGTGTATCCTTGTAAACTAATCTGTTAATTTTGATGGAGAACTGTTCCATAAAATGGAAACATAAGATTTCTCTTAATATCTAGCATAGTATTAAGTCATGACAAGAATGAAATCATCTATTTAATACCTTTTTCTCCATGTGTGCCTTTAGATAGTAGGACTGGAATTTATCCTATGTGGATTTTGGGTTTGATTCACACAATATGAAGCCAGAAGGAAGCCATGGAAAATAGCTATTTTGGTTTGGCCGGCAAATTTAAAAAAAAACAAACACTTCATTAGAGAGAACAAATAGCAGCAAAGTTAGAGGTAATGAAAATATAATAGAGCATTTCAGGCCTGGCCTGCTATGTGCTGCAGTCATAATGGTGTCATCTCTTTATTGTTTACTTATAATGAGAATTTTTGCATCACCCTGTCTATGAGCACTCAAAACGATTTGCAAGCCAATAAATTTAAAAATGCAAATCAAAATCACTTCACAGAGATTCAAATTTAATCTTAATATAACCAATAAACAGCTAAAATTAAAAACAAAAATCTCTAAAACTGTCCCTATCTTTTCCAAAAATCCAGTGCTACATTTCCTCTTTATATCAAAAGCTCACGAGAAGGAGGAAGGTCAGTAATAAGTTGAAATTACAACAGGAGAATTTTAGGTTGGACATTAGGAAGATTAGCTGAGCAATGAAACATGTTATTTAGATAAGTGGTGGAATCTCCTTCACTGGAAGTTTTTAATAGGTCCAGGGCAACTATCTCATGCATATTCCCAAGGAATAGCCTGAAAACCTGATTGATTGGAGGCCCTCCAGGATTGCATTAAGACACCCTTGGGTTAGACAAAAAAAATCTGAGATGGTACTGGTATGGGTGGGCTGGACAAGATGACTTTGTGAAGTCCTCTTCAGCCCTGTTATTCTATGAAGTAATATCATTAGAGGCAATATCATGACTGTTATTAAATAGCAACAATTCACTTGAATCCCAATTTTAACAAATATGAGTACTATGGCCAAACATCAAACACAATAACCACAAGTGCCAATAGTTATCACAGTATAAATACTGTGGACAGTAAACATGGCATGTTTACTGTCCTTGGCTTCAGTGAAGTTTTAAGTTAAGTAATTGGATTCAAAAGTAATTGGATTATGTAAACCGGCATGATGTGGTTTCTAATCATGAATGCCGGTATAGAAAAACGCTAAATAAATAAATAAATAAATAAATAAAAGAACCACATGGTTTGCACATTGCATAAGAAAAAATATCAAAAAAATTGGACTTTGACCGATGATTAAATATAAGGTTATTCATCTAGCAGATTTATGCATAAGATGAAGCCTATTATGACAGGTCATTAATATCCTGCATCTCTATTAATACTGTGATAACTATTGGCACTTGTGGTTATTGTGTTATTAAATAGCTCCAGTCTTTTTCACTGTTGCGCCCAGTGTCTATACTTTGAGCTGGCTGGGGAGGCTGCAGAAGCCTCTGGTCCCTGGATGAGGATTATTCTTGCAACTGCTGGGCTAGAAGACTGAGGTTAGAAATGGGGGGGGGGAGGGGGAACTCAGGCAGCTGCTGCTGAAGATTCATGGCATCGTAACCTCAGTAGAAATCCAAAGGAAAAGGAAGAAAATGTAACCTCTTCCCAGCCCCCACCCCCACCACACACACACACACAACTGTAATGTCTGTGGTGTAGACCAGTTCCTTCTGTCCCATGGTCAAACCACGACCGCAACCATCAGACCTTTTCTCCCCCTTCTTGTGGCTCCGTGCGCACGCATGTGGGACAGCTACATCTTTTCTAGGAGGTCGTGTCTTCTTTCAGTGCAGGTGCATTTTCCTAGATCGGGGGTGCTCAGGTTCAGTCCTCAAGAGCCATGTACCGCCTCCATTATAAAGAGACGCGGATGTTCCGAAAGCCAGACTGGTTGAGGGGGTCCTGGGGACTGCCTTGAGAACCGCAGCACAGCCTTAAGATACTAGTATTTAAGATTTTGAAAATGCCTCCAACTTAGCCCAGTTGGTGTGTTCAAACTCTCTTGCTGAAACCTCTGCTCCAAGATATGCAGCATTCCATAGGGTGCTCAATGCTTTAAAGATAGCACTCTTTGCAGAATGTAAATGACTGCGCATCCACTGATGCAACACATGCAGTAATGC
This sequence comes from Rhinatrema bivittatum, assembly GCF_901001135.1. Lineage (NCBI taxonomy): Eukaryota > Metazoa > Chordata > Amphibia > Gymnophiona > Rhinatrematidae > Rhinatrema > Rhinatrema bivittatum. Next base: position 72,334,647 of record NC_042617.1, on the reverse strand, counting down.
GAATAGGTTTGAAAGTTATTTTCTTTATGTTGGTCTGAAGCAGAGCTTTATCCTAGTATTTTATAAACTGCGTAGCGGGAACTGCGCAGTTTATAAAATATGGGTACTTATGCTCCAAAAGGACACCTATATGTTGTAGAACACATATATATTTCCACTGCAATAAAAATGCTTACTTTTCCTACCTATTTTATAAATATACATAGGTATATTTTAGAGGTGTATAAAAAAAACTGAATATATACAGTTAAAACCAGGTATTTTATAATGTACATGAGTATACATACATTCTTACGCACTTACTTTGAAATCACCAGTTCACTGACACCTCTGCCAGTTCACCCAGTCCATCTTTAAGTTCACCAAGACCCTCTAGAACTTTATTCTGAACCCCCACTAGTTCACCCAGATCTCCCAGCCAAAAACTGCAGACAACAGACAAGGACAATATTCATTGCACTAGTTAATTAGAAGGTGTAAAATTGCACAAACAGGAGGGGGGAGGAGTCAAGCCGTCTGATTCTCTTGGCTGAAATTTTCTAAAATATGCCTCCAAAACGAAAGGGGAAGATCCGGGTTTATCCCTCGGTAGCTCTCACCTCTCCTACTCAACAACTGGAGATTACTGTTGCGGCTCCGGGTCGGTCCCGGCCGCTCCTCCTACCTCCGCGGACTTCCGGGGCTTCTCGGGCTTCCTCGGGTCTCCGGGGGCTCCCACCACGGCTCTCTCCGCGCCTCCACGCAGCGCTCGGGCCTGCCCCTGCTCCCACCACGCGGCTCCTGCATCGCCGGAGCAGCCGGCGTCTCGCCGCGGCTAGCTCCGCCCCCTAGGGGCACGCGCGCGTCTCGGCCCGATTCTTAAAGGGCCAGGCGCGGGAAATCTGCCTGCATCCTCCCGGTGACGTCAGACGCTGCAGGGCTACTTAAGCCCTGCAGTCCCTCTCCTCAGGGCCTTGCAACGAGGTTCCCAGGGTTGTTCCTGTCTTCAGTTGCTGCGTTCTGCTTGGTGTTCTTCCTTGGCTCCTGACTCGGATCGGCTGACGTCTCTACTTGGCTTCTGACCCCGGACTGGCATTGGTATCTTCTGGCTTCTGACCTCGGACCGGCTTTCGTTGACCCTCTGGCTTCTGACCTCGGACCGGCTTACGTTGACCTCCTGGCTTCTGACCTCGGACCGGCTTTCGTTGACCCTCTGGCTTCTGACCTCGGACTAGCTGACGGCGATCCACTGGTTCCTGACTCTGGTACGGCGAGCAACAACCCTTCGGCTTTCGACCTTGGACTACCGCTGACCAGGCCCCTGCGGGCCCTCCTAAGTCCCAGCGGCCGGGTTCCTACGGGCTCCTCCTGGGGGGACTCCGGCTTCCAGGGTGAATCTCCTAAGTCCCAGCGGCTGAACTCCTACGAGCTCCTCTCGGGGGAGGATCGGCTTCCAGGGCGAAGGTTTCCTCTTCACCGAACCAGCGCTACCATCACCTCCATCCTCGCCGGGGCCCTTGGTCGCATAGGGCCTCCAGAGTCCCGTCTACGACCTGCCATCAACCTGTCCCTGCCGCCTCCCGGTCGGGGTCGCTGCTTCTACCACCTACAGCAGCTCTTCCTACGGCTCCGATCGGCCCAAGGGTCCACAAATCCTACAGATTGCAAGGCCATGGACCCGGCGGACCTTGCCGGCCTAAAGGCCATTCCTGGCATTGCCCAGAAGCTGCAGCAACAGCAGTCCTGCCTGGATACGCTGATGTCGGCCGTCCAACGCCTGGCGGATCGCGTAGATGGGGCCTCCGCAGCCCACTCCGCAGCATCTACATCTATGGTCAACCCGACTTCTTCTGTTCCGGTACAGATGCCAGCGCCCCCGAGGTACTCGGGGAACCCGAAGACATGTCGAGGGTTCCTCAACCATTGTTACATCCGGTTCGACCTCCTGCCTGCGCAATTCACCTCAGACCGGGCAAAGACGACGTACATTATTTCGCTTCTGGATGGGAAACCGTTGACTTGGGCTTCCTCCTTGTGGGAGCGCCAAGATTCCCGCTTAAATAACTTAGTACAATTTGTCAAAGCATTCCGGAGGATCTTTGACGAACCGTCTCGGGCCTCCACAGCTGCCTCGGAGCTCCTCCAGCTGAAGCAGGGTAACCGTCCCCTTGAGGAATTTGCGATGGAATTCCAGACCCTGGCTACGGAGCTGGCCTGGGGCGAGGACAGTTTGCATGGGATCTTTTTGGAGGGTTTGTCCTCTCGGCTCCAGGATGAGCTTGCGGCACGAGATCTCCCAGACGACTTGCAGGAACTCATCGAACTCGCTGGACGTGTGGACCGGCGTATCCAGCGCCGCTTCCGAGAGCGAAGGCCCGCTCGGGGATCCTCCGTCCGGCGATCCACTCCGCCGCAAGCCCGGTTCTCTCCTCCTGCAGCCACCGCTCCAGCTACAGAGGAACCCATGCAGTTGGGCCGTGGCCCCCTTTCCTCCGAGGAACGTCAACGCCGACGTGCCCAGGGACTGTGTCTATACTGTGGGGGTCAGGGGCACTTTTTGGCTCGCTGTACCGAGCGTCCGGGAAACGCCCGAACCTAGAGCTCAGCGGGGAGTTGACTCTAGGCAACATTTCACCTAGCTCCCCATGTACCGTTCCGGTACGACTCTGCCTTCCGGAGGGAGGCTTTGATACCCTTGCCTTAATCGACTCTGGGTCCGGGGGGAACTTCGTCCTCCGGGAGCTAGTTGAACAGCTACAGCTCGAGGTCTGCTCGCAAGACCCGCCGGTGCGGGTTTCCTCCATTCAAGGGAGCCCACTTCCTGGTTTAATATCCACTCGCACCAGTTCTCTGAAGCTCCAGGTTGGAGCCCTCCACCAGGAGGAAATCTCGTTTCTTATTTTAGAAAAATCCATCCACCCGCTCATCCTGGGTTTACCCTGGCTTCGGAAACACTCTCTGGTCATCGATTGGGGTACCCTTCAGATTACCTCCTGGAGTCCTGCGTGCCATCGGCATTGCCTTCCGGCACGTCCACTGCGACCTATCGCACTCTGCACGGCTCCGTTAACGGTACCTCCACAATACCATGCCTTTCAGGACGTCTTCTCGAAAGAAAAAGCTGAGCTACTTCCGGAGCACCGTCCCTTTGATTGTGCAATCAACTTGCTACCTGGAACCACTCCGCCCCGTGGAAGAGTCTACCCTCTGTCTCTGCCAGAGACCCAAGCTATGTCAGCCTATATCAAGGAGAACCTGGACCGGGGTTTCATCAGACCATCCAAATCCCCGGCCGGGGCCGGGTTCTTCTTTGTAGGAAAGAAAGACGGGTCTCTCCGCCCCTGTATTGATTATCGGGGCTTGAATCAGATCACCCGCCGGGACCGTTACCCGTTGCCTCTGATTCCAGAGCTCCTGGATCGCCTCCAAGGGGCTCGCGTCTTCACCAAATTAGACCTCCGAGGTGCTTACAATCTCGTTCGTATACGCCCCGGGGATGAGTGGAAGACCGCTTTTAACACCAGAGACGGCCATTACGAGTACCTTGTTATGCCGTTTGGTCTCTGTAACGCCCCAGCGGTATTCCAAAACCTGATGAACGAGGTCCTCCGCGATTTCTTATACACTTCAGTGATCGTGTACCTGGACGACGTATTAATATATTCCCAGGATCTCAAGACACATCGACAACACGTGCGGCAAGTCTTGCTGAAGCTAAGGGAGAACCACTTGTACGCAAAATTGGAAAAATGCCAGTTCGAGCACGAGTCATTACCCTTCCTAGGATATATTGTCTCCTCGATGGGCTTCCGAATGGATCCGGACAAGGTGAGCGCCATCAAGGGTTGGCCACAACCATCAGGAATAAAAGCGCTTCAGCGGTTCTTAGGATTCGCCAATTTCTACCGCCACTTCATCCCGCATTACTCCAGCCTGGTAGCTCCTCTGACGGCCCTTACGCGGAAGGGTGCGGATGCACGAAACTGGTCCCCTGCTGCGACGCAGGCCTTCCAGGATCTCAAGGAGGCTTTCCTTCAGGACACTTGTCTTCGGCACCCTAACCCGCAACGCCAGTTTATAGTAGAGGTAGATGCTTCCGCTGTCGCGGTAGGGGCAGTGCTTCTCCAAACCTCTCCCACTGGCAAAACCTGGCCTTGCTCATACTTCTCCCGCAAGTTTTCACCGGCAGAAAGGAATTACGGGATTGGTGACAAGGAGCTGTTGGCCATAAAATTGGCGTTCGAAGAGTGGCGTCAGTGGTTGGAGGGAGCCCAGCATCCGATCATAGTATACACCGACCACAAGAACCTGCAGTACTTGTCTCACGCTCAGAGGCTCAATCCCCGACAGGCCCGCTGGTCCCTCTTCTTTAGCCGGTTCGACTTCTCGCTTCGCTACCGACCCGCAGCCAAGAATGTACGGGCGGATGCTCTATCCCGCACCACCGAGATTGACGACACCACGGAGACCCCTCAGTATATTTTGGACCCAGCCAAAGTCCTTCTGGCAGCCACTAACTTAGGGGCCGAAGGGAGGACGGTGGTCCCGGCTCGTTCGCGGAGGAAGGTTCTGGCTTGGGCACACGACTCCCTGACGGCAGGCCATCCGGGGATTTCTCGAACCCTTGAGTTACTCACTGAGTTTTACTGGTGGCCACGAGTGAGAGAGGATGTCCGGCACTATGTCCAGTCCTGTCCCACATGCGCTCAGCAAAAACCCCCACCGGGACGCCCGTGGGGCCTACTCCAGCCGCTCCCTATTCCCGCGGAACCGTGGTCCCACCTTTCCACAGACTTTGTGGTGGACTTGCCTCGCTCTGAGGGGAAAACTGTAATTTGGGTCACTGTCGACCGCTTTTCTAAGATGGCACATTTTATCCCTCTGCCCAAGCTACCCACGGCTCCTGAGCTGGCTGACCTATTCGTCCAGCATGTTTTCCGGTTACATGGACTACCCTCGCATATCGCGTCGGATCGCGGCCCTCAATTTACGGCCAAGTACTGGCGGGCATTATGCAAAAAGTTTGGGATACAGTTGGATTTTACCACGGCCTTTCATCCCCAGGGTAACGGCCAAGTGGAGCGGACCAACCGGACTCTGAAAACCTTCCTCCGAACTTTTGTAAATGAGCTCCAAGACAACTGGGTCTCTCTCCTTCCCTGGGCGGAATTTTCTTACAACCGCCACAAACACTCCGCTACAAGTCAGTCTCCCTTCCAGCTAGTTTATGGGAGGATCCCAAGACCTCCACTGCCATTACCGGTACAAGTCACTTCCCCCGCAGCACAACTAACAGCTAACCAACTTCATCACCTTTGGATTGCCACGCAGGAGAAGCTTCGCAAAACTGCAGCTCGCTTCAAGACGTATGCGGACCGGTCTCGACGACCCGCCCCGGTATTCTTACCCGGAACGAGGGTATGGCTAAGCACGAAGCACATTCAATTACGGACTCCCTCCATGAGGTTAGCACCCCGTTACATTGGACCTTTCCCGGTGGCGGAACGCGTAGGGGCGGTTTCTTACAGATTGCGGCTACCCTCCTCGCTTAGGATCCATGATGTCTTCCACGTGTCCCTTCTCAAGCCGCTGGTGCTCTCTCGATTTCGGGCAGCTCCGCCAGTGCCCTCCAATGTTTCCTCGGATCCGGATGTCACCTACACGGTAAATGAGGTCTTGGATGTCCGGTGCCGTCGCCACCGCTGGGAGTACCTATTGTCTTGGGAGGGGTATGGCCCGGAGGAGAATTCATGGGAGCCTTCTTCTCACATCCTGGATAAGGATCTTCTTCGACACTTCCACCTCCAGCATCCGGCCAAGCCGCGACCCCCCGGGAGGGGGCGTAAGGGAGGGGGTACTGTTGCGGCTCCGGGTCGGTCCCGGCCGCTCCTCCTACCTCCGCGGACTTCCGGGGCTTCTCGGGCTTCCTCGGGTCTCCGGGGGCTCCCACCACGGCTCTCTCCGCGCCTCCACGCAGCGCTCGGGCCTGCCCCTGCTCCCACCACGCGGCTCCTGCATCGCCGGAGCAGCCGGCGTCTCGCCGCGGCTAGCTCCGCCCCCTAGGGGCACGCGCGCGTCTCGGCCCGATTCTTAAAGGGCCAGGCGCGGGAAATCTGCCTGCATCCTCCCGGTGACGTCAGACGCTGCAGGGCTACTTAAGCCCTGCAGTCCCTCTCCTCAGGGCCTTGCAACGAGGTTCCCAGGGTTGTTCCTGTCTTCAGTTGCTGCGTTCTGCTTGGTGTTCTTCCTTGGCTCCTGACTCGGATCGGCTGACGTCTCTACTTGGCTTCTGACCCCGGACTGGCATTGGTATCTTCTGGCTTCTGACCTCGGACCGGCTTTCGTTGACCCTCTGGCTTCTGACCTCGGACCGGCTTACGTTGACCTCCTGGCTTCTGACCTCGGACCGGCTTTCGTTGACCCTCTGGCTTCTGACCTCGGACTAGCTGACGGCGATCCACTGGTTCCTGACTCTGGTACGGCGAGCAACAACCCTTCGGCTTTCGACCTTGGACTACCGCTGACCAGGCCCCTGCGGGCCCTCCTAAGTCCCAGCGGCCGGGTTCCTACGGGCTCCTCCTGGGGGGACTCCGGCTTCCAGGGTGAATCTCCTAAGTCCCAGCGGCTGAACTCCTACGAGCTCCTCTCGGGGGAGGATCGGCTTCCAGGGCGAAGGTTTCCTCTTCACCGAACCAGCGCTACCATCACCTCCATCCTCGCCGGGGCCCTTGGTCGCATAGGGCCTCCAGAGTCCCGTCTACGACCTGCCATCAACCTGTCCCTGCCGCCTCCCGGTCGGGGTCGCTGCTTCTACCACCTACAGCAGCTCTTCCTACGGCTCCGATCGGCCCAAGGGTCCACAAATCCTACAATTACCCTCTTTATGTCCTCACCAGCATTTTCTCCAGGGTCTGAGGAGCCTGAAGTGTGGGGCGGCGTGGGAGCATTACCCGTGCCGGCAGAGGAGGCATCCCTGAGTCCAGATCTTAGACAACCGCCGGTGCAGAGAATAGTCATTGAGAACCCTTCTGGGGCTCCGGGGGATGATGTCACTTCCGGGTCTGAAGCAGAGGGAGCGGCTCTCCGATTCTCGCCACTGGAATCGGGAACTTTGTCGGCGTTTTCCCGAGCGGGTGAAAGCGGGGCACGCCTTGACGGCCAGCCTCTGGAAGTCGGGGAGATTGGTCTGGACGGTGCAGTAGGGGGTATTTTTACGGTGTTGGCGACAGCGGTGAGTTATTTAAAATCCCTTCTCGGCCCGCAGTTGTAACATTGGAGGTCCTGTGGGACCTTGTGGTCGGTTTTGGGACTAACCTTAATACTTTGAATATTAAAATGGATCATTACACTACTAAATTTCAGAAAAACTTTCAAGATATAGAAAACCAGGTTAATTTGATGTCTTCCAGAATTTCTAAATCTGAAGGAAATATTAAGCAAGTACAAGACTTTAACGCAGCAACAGTGAAAGACCGAGAGGCTTTGGCCAGACAGACAGAATATCTGGAAAATAACATCAGACACCTTAACCTGAGGCTTCTTAACTTTCCAAGGGTAGTTGGAGAGATCCCGTTCACTACTCTGAAAACATTTCTTCAAGAGGTCTTGGATTTTCCTATGGACTCAGTACCGTCAATAAACACTTGCTTCTTTTTACCTAAGCCTAAATCGCCAAATATACCAGCAGATATGCAATTTCAAAATGATTTAACTAATTTCCTTGAAAACTCTTCTAATGAGGTTATTGATAGAGGAACATTATTAGTTTCTTTTATTTCTTCTATGGATGTAAAAGCTGTGATGAAAAATTACTTTAGGAAATATCCAATTACTTTTTATGCCTCATCTGTAAAAATATTTCCTGATTTAGCCTCGATAACCCAAATTAGGCGTAAGGGATTTATAGCTATTCGTCAAGAGGTTGTTGCTTTAGGATTTTCCTTCATGTTGCGTTTTCCATGCAAATGTAGCATAAAAAAAGGAGAAGAATGCTTTACTTTTTTCACACTTGAACAGCTAAAAATGTTTGTAGAATCCCGAAAACTTCTCACTTCGTCCCCGTCGCCTTCATAATTAAAATTAGTAATGCTGGAAGTCTATGTTAAGTCATTAAACCTTGGTCATATTTCTATTTGTATATCTCCCTGTAATTTCCTTTCTCCCCCCCCCAGAAGCAGAGTGTTCTGTTAACTAAGTGGAAGTGTTATTGTCATAGTATTTGAATTTAACTTACATATTTGTAATAATTGTATTTCCCACGAATTTCCACACAAATTAATGTTATGTTTGTTTGTAAAAATCTCATAAATAAAGAATTAAAAAAAATTTGAAAATTGCACAAATTAGCCAGTTTATATATAAACAGCAACTTTCGTGCGCGCCTCTTGACTGCCCCTTAATTGTGCTGTCTAACTTGTACTGGATATTCAGCAGGATATGAACACTGCTGAATATACCCGGCTAGTGGAAAGTTAGCTGGATAAGTTTACTTTAGGACTGTTTTCAGCCAGGTTAAAAATTAGCTGGCTATCTTTGCCAGATAATGCCAGATAAGTGGCACCACCCTGAATGCCTTCAGGCTGTCCTGCTAAGTTTTATCCAGCTAAATACTTAGCTGGATATCTCAGAGGCATGCAGTGGGTGGAAAATTCCAAATCTCAGTGTCTGGCTAAGTACCGAAAAGCATGCTAAATACTGACTTCTAGTTTTTCACATACGTTTATGTACCTAGCGATGAACATCTACAAGAAAGGATCAATATTAAGCAATATGGTGAGTGGACAATTTATTCAGCTAAAGTTAGCCAGATAAATTGCATGGTATTCAGTGGAGTGCTGCCTATTATACTCTCTGTTGAATATAGCCAGATAAAGTTCCAGTTAGCTAGATAAACTTATCTGGCTATACTTAGGACTGCTCTCTGGTACAACCAGACTCCACCAGATAAGTTATCCGTTTACCTCTGAATATCTGAGGTAGCAGGATAAGATATCCAACTAACTTAACTATGCCCCAGAACATCCCCACAATGCTTCCAAATTATCCATCTAAACAGTTAGCTGGATAAATTGTAGCCACTCAGAGCATCAGGAGATTTAAAACCCGTGGTTTGTCCGGCTAAAGTTTAGAACTTAGCCAGACAAACCATCTGAATATTGACCCCCTTTTTACTCAACACATAATTAAACTCTGGAATTTGTTGCCAGAGGATGTGGTTAGTGCAGTTAGTATAGCTGTGTTTAAAAAAGGATTGGATAAGTTCTTGGAGGAGAAGTCCATTACCTGCTATTAATTAAGTTGACTTAGTTTTAGATAATTGCCAGGTTCTTGTGGCCTGGTTTGGCCTCTGTTGGAAAGAGGATGCTGGGCTTGATGGACCCTTGGTCTGACCCAGCATGGCATGTTCTTATGTTGCCTAATTTACTTCCCTTGACTCTGCACACTTTTTAGGGACCTAAATCTAGATGCTTGGCAGGGGGAGATTTTTATTTAGGCAGACCTTGGTGCCTGATTCCGTAACTTAGGCGCCTAGATCTTTTAAATAGTGGCCTCTATGGTTTACGTCGTGTGTGAAGGCTTCCTTACAACTTGCATAAGACGATGCTCATGTTATTGGTGTTTAACTAACTCTGCTCAATTTAAAAGGCAAACCATGATTGCTATGTTCTTGAAGGGAACCCCCTCCACCCCTCCCTCCCCCCCCAATAAATAGATCTATGTTACAAAACAATAAAACTGCAATTATATAATAAACCAGACCCTTGCTATTTCCTGGGCTAAAGAAATTCTCAATCTGGGGAGCGGGACGCCCATTTAGTCTAGTCCGGGAGAGAGAGGAAAACCCCTCAGTGAGACAGTCATAGCTGTATTAATAAATACATACATTTACGTAGCCTAATGGCTGTCCAAGTGCATGTGGCTAGCTTCAAAGCATACAGTACAAGTGAAGGATGAAAAAGCAGGCACTCGAAGATCAGTTACTGAAGTGACTTTGTGTTACATGGAATGTAATTTGATGTTTCACTTAGATACCTGATGAACGTTCTTGTGAGCTGAAATTAGACTCTTGGTGTGTTATGTAATAAATACAGAATGTTATTATTTCATTCACTGTAAAGTACCTGACTTCTTTTTTTTTACCCTTCATGTATATGTCAACCCAGGGTATACTAATTACCAGCTCAACAAGTCAAGCTGTTATAATCACTTATATCCATTTAGAATAAACATCTATTTTTGTATTTCTTTTCTTTCAAGAGGTGGAATGCTCTCCGGTGCTTGAAGGCGAAGCACTGCAGTGACGAAACAACTGCAGCTGCCCTTGACGGCGCCGAGAAGTCAAATGGACCTGATTTATGTGCAATCTGAGACCACTGGACAACACAGGAGCCTTGCTTTGTATGCTCAGTTACTTGTCCCCCCCGGACCAAAGCCGCATGCGAAACCGCCGTTACCTGTCATCGCAGTACGTGAATTTCATGTCCATGCTGTGGCGGCTCAGGAAGGTCTTGCTGTCCAGCGGGATGTCGATGTTGGAAGGGTGCTGAATGGGCTCGCACATCATGATGAGGCTGTTGTGCAAAGGCTCCTTAAAGCCACAGAGGGTGGGAGGATGGCAGGAACTGTAGACTTTGATATGCCCGGTGCAGTGCAAGACCTGGGAAGAATCAGAGAGGGGGAGAAAGGGCCTCTGTTACAGACCTGTTTGGCGCTACAACGCGGCTTCTGAGCGGGCAGCTTTATTGGGTTTTTTTTATCTGTTTCATACCTTCCACGTGGCAGACTTGAGGTTCACAGTTCTGCCTCTGTTTGTGACGGTACATTTCATCCTCATGAAGAAATCGCGCTCTGTATTCAGGTCTTTGGTTTTCTTTCCAAACCCGGCACCTAAGGAAACCAGGCCAAAATCTAAAAGTTAATTGAAAAAAAAAAAAAAGTTTGCGTGCAAAATAACATATGGGAGTGTGTTGGCCTGATTTAATACGTTTTTTTTCACCCAGAAATACAAAATGGAATAAAAACCCTTACAAAATGAGGCTATCTATATTTATATTTATTAATATTTTAGAGCAAGTGAAAAATGGATGTTGGCTGAGTCTCTCACATTCAGGTCGATTTTAAAATGTTTGTTGCTCATGCAAAAATGCCAACGTACATGCGTATGTGGGTCACACATGAGCAATGCAGATTTTAAAAAGTCGCAAAATACGCCTGTGCGCGCCCATGCACGCATGAGGAATAAGGGGGAATAAAAGGAGCAAAGAATGGGTGGGGAATGGGCGTTTCGGAATGGGGGACAAGACTTACGCGCATAACTTCGAATTTTAAAACCGAAAACCGCAGCGCGCGTACGCTAGATATCCTCGTGTCTTCACTGCTGCTCTTGATGAGGAGCGAGCCTGTAGATCAAGAGCTTTAGGGCTTATAGAAGCGAGTGAGGGGTCCGGGTCAACTGGCGGGCGTGCAGGATGAAGATCTAGAGAGGTCTGGAAGACCTCGCTATCAACTGGACAAATTGAAAAAACTGGGAAAGTGCCTTGCATGGGCATCTTTTGAAATTCGCTGACATACATGTGTAAAAGCTGACAAGGTCCTATGGAAGACAGCCGCGCGCTGTGATCAAGTAATCTCTTAAAATTAGGAGCATGCTTACGCGCGGTTGGTGCATTTAAAAAACATACGCGTGCAAGCGCGCACCGATACTTGCGTGTGTGGGCACATGCATGCTCGCTTTAAACTCAGCCTCATTATTGCCGTCCTGCTGCTACAGCGTGAAATAAATTCTGACTAAAAGCGTAATCTGAATTAGATTAAAAAAAAACGCTCAACACAGTCCAAATCCACATGTACAGCTTTCTATGCTTTGTTTTGGAGGGCACTAAGATAGATCTTGCTGACTTCTTTATCCAGTATGATGGGATCTCAGTCATGGCATTAAATTAATTACTGTACTGCGTTATGGGCTCATCTTTTCTAGGTGTTAATCTGTACAGACAAAGCATAATAAAATGATATTATATAATTCATGAATAAAAGTCATTTCAAAACCACACGATTCTTTCATCAGCGTCATGATATTATTTATATGTTATTTATATTGATAGTTTCTGATATTTATCCTGTTATTTATATATTATTTGTTGCTCGGTGGGCTTTCTTTCGGCCTCCTCTTTTCTCTCCTGTCCCACCCCCAGTCCCTGTTTTATGTATTTTCCTCCTTTGGTTCGATTGTGAACCGGTATGATGTACCCACTAATGCCGGTATAAAAAGGGTTTAAATAAATAAATAGATAAATGGTATGACCTGTCATGTATGGAAAGACGGGATCTGCTTTTGTTTTTGTTTTATTTTTTTTAATCTCCACGCTCTAAGCCAGTAAAATTGCTTAACGTGGCCTTCCAGTGATATCTCAAATCGATGGAATGGATGATTTCATTGTAGGAAGGAACTATTCTGGATATCCAGAATGAAGTGGGGTTTACTCCTGGCTGTGTCAGTCTTCTGCCGCTTAAAACCCCTCACATCTTTTTTTTTTTTTTTTACAGAAATAAATTGGTTTCTCATGCTTTCCATATTCCACACTTCACTTCCCAGGTTAGAGAAATGGAAAAATCCACTCAGGGGGAAGACACTTTAAAAATGAATGAAAATAGCTAAATGTGCCTTTTCATCCCATGCAATAGGGAATAATATCAGGGATGTACACTGAGGGGCTCAGTATTCAAAAACCCATGGTGCGGTCAAGATAACCGGGTAAAGCTATCGAGATATTCAGCAACACTTATCACGCTAAAGCTACCTGCTCAAAATGTGAGTGTGTAGGTTTAGGGCTGCGGATTGCGCAGCCGGGGTTACCTAGCGAAGTTCAGCTGCTTAGTGCTAGCCTGCAGAATTCTGAAAGCCCGCCTCAGGAACGCCTCCAACTCAGCACTCTCTTTTCTACCCGCTAAATCTGTGCAACTTGCAATTTTAACTGCATACATTTAGCAGATTGAAAGGGCCACATTTTTAAATGGATTGATTTACCCGAGCTAAAAGCCAGTTTTAGCTCAGTTCATCTTTTGAATTTTGACTCCCATGTGTCAAACAAGCTACAAGCTTTGAGATATAAGCAAAAAAAAAAAAAAAGATAATGGATTTAAAAGGAAATTCCATACATCAGATACTGTGTTTTCCATCATAAGGAGGGAGATGTGATAACAACCTGTATAACGTGTGTGCTGCCTGAGAGGTAAATTTTAAGGCTCACGGGGCGGATTTTAAAAGGGTTACGCGCGTATATTACACGCGTAACCCCGAAAACCCGCTCCTGCGCGCGCCGAGCCTATTTTGCATGGGCCCAGCGACGCGCGCAAGCGTGCTGCAGGCTGCGTGTAAGTACCGGGGCTTGAAAAAATGGACGGGATGATCTGAGGGCAAGGCGTGGCCAGAGGCCTCTCCACTGCTGCTGGGCCCGGGGATCGCGCGCCTGCCTGGAGGCAGGCGTAAATAAAAAAATAAAGGTGGGGGGGATTTAGGTAGGGCTGGGGGGCACGTTAGATAGGGGAAGGGAGGGGAAGGTGGGGGGAGCGGAAGGAAAGTTCCCTCCGAGGCCGCTCCGATTTCGGAGCGGCCTCGGAGGGAACAGGGAAAGCCATCGGGGCTCCCCTAGAGCTCGGCACGCGCAAGGTGCACAAGTGTGCACCCCCTTGCGCGCGCCGACCCCGGATTTTATAACATGCGCGCTGCTGTGCGTGCATGTTATAAAGTCGGGCATAGATTTGTGAGCGCTGGGTTGCGCGCACAAATCTACGCCCGCGCATAGATACGAATATCTGGCCCACAGTGCGCGTGTTTGCCGCCGCACGCCAAAAGATGCGGCCAATTTATAATATGTGCACACATTATAAAATAGCCTGGATGTGCGTACATGTGCCTCCCCCAATTTATAAGGGAACGCATGTGCGCACAAATACTGCCTAGACCGATAGGTGGGGGGGATTTCGATAGATATGCAGGCCTATGCTAGAGCCCATTTTCCCAGTTCGTTCTCAGTTCGCCCAGTTAGCCAATCAGCCTTGCTAACCCCCCGTTAGTTTGCCTACCTTTGACCCTGTTAGTCCAGACCCCCTAAACCTTGCTAACTACCCTCCGTTTTTTTATTTTATTACTGATTATTGATTATTATTGATACATATTATTGATATGTATACTCCTAGTTTTTCTGTTAAATTAGCACTTTACTTATTTCACTTATGTTCATTGTAAAGGCTTTGGCTGAATTACTGTTTGCTGTAAACCGAGGTGATGTGCATTACATGCCGCGGTATATAAAAAACTATAAATAAATAAAAAAAAAAAAATTACTTACACGCTGTCCATAGCAGAAGTAAAGTTACACGGTGGGGGACCCCGGCGCGCGCTGGTGCCTGTACTTACACGCGGGATTCATGCTAGAGACCTGGCTCATACCATGTCCACGCCCTGTCCCTTTTTGGCAAAAATATTTTTGTGCGCATAACGGGAGGTATGCGTGGTGCCGCAGGCCTTTTAAAATTCTGCGTGGTGTGTACAGGTCCAAGACCTGCGCCATACGTCCTGGTTTTGGCAGGGGCAAGGCTTTTAAAATCGACCAGAAAGGGCATACAAGTTAATTTTCAAAGGAGTTACACGCGTAAATGTTACATGCTATTGTAGAAATTTTCAAAAGCCATTTACTTGAGGAAAGTGCACTTACAAGGGTAAATCCTATGGACAATTCAATGGCATATATTGTAGCAATTTTCAAAAGATCACTTGTGCGGTACGGGTAAAGCGCATTTACACATATAAAACCCAGTTTTAAGTGTGTAAATGCTTCTGATAATTACCCCCATAAATAATTTATCTGCACCACCTCACCCACACAAAGTTACACCTGCTCTTTGCAGGGCACAACTTGTGCTTGTTAATTTACGCACAAACTTTTAAAAGTCAAAAGTAAGGGGGCAATTTTCAAAAGGATTTACATGTGTAAATGTAATTCTTATTGTAGCAATTTTCAAAAGCCATTTACCCATGTAATGTGCACTTATGTGAGTAAATCCAATTTTCAAAAGCCCGCTTACATTGGTTAAGTGCATTTACACATGTAAAACCCATTTTTAAGCATGAAAATGCTTTTGAAAATCAGGTCCTATGCAAGCAAATCCCAGCTCCATCCTCAAAATGCCAAATTTGTTGTATTTACAAATGTATGCAGGTTACCTACATGCTTATTTGCATATGACCAATGTACAGTTTTTCTATCAAGCTTTTGATGTGCCTAAAAGGCTTTGAAAATTCCCCCATGAAATATGAAATAAAGATATCATTATAAATTGTGTTTTAAAGAACTATCTGCTACCGTGTAAAGGGGGCCTTAAGGAGATGGACAGGAAGACTGCAAGGCCTTCAATAATACTTCCCCACGTAGGAAGCGACAGACCACAAACGTGTATACATTACCATTTTTTAGACTGAGGTTTTCCCGAATTTCATCATGATCACATGGATGGGTAAAGTCAAAGATGCTGTGTCCTGTTAATTCAACCTGATAAAAAGGACCACAAGTGAAGGCAGAAGGTTATCACAGCAGAATAAATCTTCCTCCGCTTACACCAGAACAGTGAGCCACTGTCGCAAACACGGAGGTGAAGCAGCAGACAAGCACTTCAGGGGGGTTGGTAATGAAGCAACAGAAGACAGACGTTAATACAAAGAACACAAGCATCAGATTGGGAAAACCGAGTCTCTGCTGGCAGCTATCAAATGAAAAATTCAATATGTTGAGCAGTGGCTAATCAGAAAGCAGAGATTACCATAGTGTAAGCCACACATAAGGCCCCCCCCCCCCCCCCCGAGTTTCTGTAGTTCTGTGGGTGCACCAGTGCTGCAAAGTCTACCTGTTGCTGTACAGAAATAAACCATAACAAATGAAAACAAAAAATATATCTTTCTCAGGGGATACCTTTATATTATATTGGACTAACTTAATACATTTCTTGATTAGCTTTGCAGAGCTAAAACTCTCTTCTTCAGATTCAAATGAGCAAGAGATGACATTACCAGAAATATAAAGTAGTGCGGCTGCATAAGTGACCCTTAAAAGGCATTCCAGTGACAGTGACAGAGTGAAAGGGAGGAGGGGCGAGGGGGTGATCAGAAGGTGGCAGGCAGTATAATTTTATGGCTCCTAATGTGATACAAAAGCTAGATCTTTGCTGAATCCTTTTTTTTTTTTTTTTTGGGGGGGGGGGGGCAGTTCCAAAGTATCTGATCATTTTAACTTTGAAAGTCTTGCGTTCCTGGCTTTGCTGTGTAATTGCTCACTCTGCTGCCCCTCCCATCCTACCCACTGCTGATTTCTCAGGCCCAGCCACCTTTGCAGTGTTGTACAGCTGCTGTCCCTCTCCTTGTGCTGTGGCCACCGCCTGTCACCCTGCTCCTGCCCAAGAGTGCTGCTTGGTTTGCTAACCTGGAGCCATGTGGTCTAGCATTGCTACTTATGCTCCTGGACGCACTTTCAGCCCCAAATGGCTCCAAGTTGGAAAACAAAAGCCACGCCATCGAGTAGTGGCAACTGGGGAAGCGGGTGAATTGAGCTGGTGGCGGCAGCAGCAGCAGCAGCAGCCGTGTTGAAAGAGAAAAACTGATGGATGTGGAGTGATCTGTGATGGTCGCGGCACGTGGGGGGAGGGAGACGAGGAGGACACAGAAGAGGAAGAGGGGAAACATATGGGATAAGAAAAGGGTATGTGGGGAGAGGGAGAAGAGGAACTGGGGACGAAGCAAAGAGGAAACCCTGGAATGAGGTGAACATGGGGGGGGGGAAAGGTTGCACAAGGGAGACAAGGATGAGAAACAGGAAGGGAGAAGTGCAACATCTTGGGTGCAGGTGGAAGGAAATGGGACGAGAGAAGCACCTTTAGGAGGAGAAAGACAGAATATGAACTGTGGTGAGAAATTGGGAAAGAGGAGAGCTAGAGAAGACATGAAAAGGGGAAAAAAATAGGAAAGAACAGAAAAAAGCCAAGAGCTAAACGAAGAGAAATAAAAATTTATAGAGGCACACACAATGGTTGGAAACATCCATTATTCAGGGACCGCATGAGGCATCAGGGAATGCATCGCAGGCTTCCCAGAATTTGCTAACCTTTGCTGTGCAATCTACTCCTGAGCTACTGCGGGGAACCAGAAGCAGAAGCCCTGCTCACTGATGTAATAAAGTTTGCTAAGCTTATGCCAACTTAAAAAAGGTTTCTAGCACTCAAATCTCAGGTGACTCCCTGCCATTTTTTTTAAATGACAGGGGTTCAGCTGAAGTCAGTGACCTTGTGCCATTTTTAAATAGGAGACAGGAGGAGGCGGCATTCTACAGGACACATAAGTATGGGAGGGGGCTTACAGTGCTTAGGAGTCCCTGTGGCTCGGGGGGTCCCAGGCTGGACCATAGAGCCTCTAACTTTCTTAAGTTGACTACCACAGGCAAGTCAGTGCGCCTTCTTTACTCTCATTTTTAGAGCGCCTGGTCAGTGTAAAAAAGTGTGCAAAATTTAGAGCACCGTTTTACTTCAGTTTTAGTAACATGTTTTTCCTTAGCGTGCTTTTTTTTTTTTTAAGTCCCATTGCATTTGCACACCATCTGCTTATTGCGTCTGGAGCTATCTCAATTTTTAAAGCAATTTAAAAAATGTGCATTATGTTTTAGTGCACAGTTTTCTACATCAGCCTCTCTATGCTGGATTTCCTATTTGCTACTCTGGGACTTCTGCCCGAGCCAGGCCACTGTTTAAATCATAAAGAAAACTAACCAGCTGAGCAAAGACTTATATTCCTGAACTGCAAGGGGTGGAGGGGGAAGGAGAAAGGTAGATGGGGATATTTTATTTAGTATTCGTCATCAGGACCTTATGCTTTCCTAGGAGATTCTTTTCTGGTGTTAATGGCTAACAGTGACTAAATTACTGTCTTGATAACGTGAACAAATTATGCAAAGCAATGGAAGACATGCAACCTCCCCACCCTTTCCCCCGTTGGGGAAAAAAAAAAAAAAGCCTAACACAGAGCACTAAAAATACACAGTCCATCAGTTAAGGTCACCAAATGATCTCCCTTTATTGTTATAATGTCCGACGCTATGGTGAGCAATTTACTGATTTACTGTACATCAAACACTAGCAAAACATCATAACAACAATTTTAGCAAATAAAAATAGTAATGACCATTAAAATCTTCCATAACTGAAAAAAATAAACATTAAAAATGTCCATTTGATTTTTTATTGGTAGAGAACCTGATTACAGCTTATAGCATTAACAATGATAATTACCAACTACATAAGTTAGAAAACGGTTTCATTTTTATGTGTGAGAGTATTTAAAGAGGACTGCCAGGCAAACAGACTCACAATACAAGATGGCTTGGAAGAGGTCTGAGACACCTTACGTCGTACCTGCGTGAGGCCCATGTATTTGCTTATGTTATCCGACAGGAAGATCATGTCTCCATCCTGCGTGACCACCGCAATAAAGCCTTCCAAAGCTTTCAGGTACAAGTTGTCCAAGGGGTTGTCCGAATCTGTCTCGGGCTCACTGTCGGCGCAGACTGAAACAAAGAGATGTGCGTCGCTGAGTATTCACAGGCCTCGGTTCAGATGAGCAACAGTATTTGTAAACTGAAGAACTGTTCCATCGGGCAATCGAGAATCTTTTAGTTTTTAAGAAGAAATAGTAGGAATAAAGGTCAACAAAAAAGCTGTAAAGTGGTCCTGAGTAGCGGCAGCATTATATCTACAATACCTTTGATTCAGGTGTGATACACCCATTAGCAGATTCACACAGGAAGGTTCACCGAATACATCTCTAATGTGATTGGCATGGAAGTATACTTTAATAATATTAACGTTATATGCCTTTCATCCTTTAGAGATTATGTTTATTTATTTAAATTTTTATATTCTGCTTTTTGGTACTTCAAAGTGGATTACATTCAGGTACTATAGTTATTTCCCTATCCCCATAGGGCTTACAATCTAATTTTGTATCTGAGGCAACAGAGGGCAAAGTGACTTGCCCAAGGTCACAAGGAATGACAGCAGGATCTGATCCCTGGGTCATAGCCTTCTGCTCTAACCACTGGGCTACTCCTCCACTTAATTTCAATACATGGACGTAGGTAACCACATTATTATCTATTTCAGTGGAACTGGTGGAAAACCATTGCTGGGCCTGGACTGGGTTAAAAATAAAGTGTGCTTTTAAGCTGACAGGTAAAATGAATGATAGTTAAGGGTCTTATTTTACTTCTGCAATATACAGTGAAAAAATGAGCAGCATTAAATTTGCATAGTATACAGTTGATTTATTTCCGATGATCTGACATGTCATGAACCCATGGGAATTCCTGTGAAAGAGGCTCATAATGAGAGGAACTTTTAGAAAACAGATATACATGGATTCTAACTTCTCCAGAGGATGTAATCTGCATTAGACAGCTGAGGTCTCAATCAAACCAGACAGTAACTGGAGAGCAGGCTGCCCTGTGACTTCCCCTAGCAGGCAGCAGTAGGTATTTAGAGATACTTGTTTGTCGTGGGCCCTATGTGGGTAATAATAATTATTAAACACTAAGGAATCAAGGGGAGGAGAAGCCGTGTGTCTACGCGGCTTTAATAGCACTTTTCAAGAGGCTGTGCTCACCGCGTCAGAATGTTAGTGCTGGCCCACAAGGAGGGGTTTTCAAAATTCATGGGGAGGATGGCTGTGCTCATCTTACGATGCCAGTGGGATGGGCTCCCCCGGCCGCCCCTGGCCTCTCCCCAACCTTGGTCACCTGGTAATATGGGCTCTGCCATCTGCCCTGGGTGGCCTGCAGTCTTCATTGGTCGTCGAAATGGGCTCTGCCCATTCAGAGTACAATAATGCCATTCTCTTTGGTCTGAACCGGTCATTTTTTTTTTTAATAGGATGGGTGCTACATACATCCTCCCAATTCCCTCTAATTGCTTACTTGTATATATATATATATATATATATATATATATATATATATATATATATAAAATCTAATTTTAAAGTTCACATCTGGGAAGCAAACAATTGCCATCTTTTTAAAAATTTCTTAAAGTGAAAATCATCCCTTTTTATTCTGTTTTTGCATTGTTAATAAAGTATAAATAATTGTCCAGTACTTTTATCACAACCCTTCTTGTAACGTTTACAGTAGATTCCTTTTATGCTAAAAATAGAATCAGTGAACCAGCTTTGATTAATCCCCACTGCCAGGATGTGCAATGCTTTCAGATTCTGCAACCCTTTTCATACACGCTTACTAATTCTCTTTAATCCGGGCTCTTAGAACAAATCTTAAACGGATGCAAAGGTGGCCCCTCTGCAAGGTGATGCTCTGAGCAAGCTACCACCATAAATACCAGGACTACAGTTAAAGTGGCAGAAAACTGTGGACAATTAGTGCAAATGTAATCACTACAATTCCGCTGTACCCTTTAGATTTTTATTTTATTACTGAGCAGAAACTGGTATTTAAATGTGTTTACATGCAACTCCCTTCCACATAATTCAGTGGTGGCCAGCTCTGGTCCTCAAGAGCCACCAAACTGGCCTGGTTTTCAGGATATCCACACAAAGAATATGCATGAGATGGATTTGTAAACAACTGAAGCTGTGCATGGAAATCTCTCTCATGCATATTCACTGTGGATATCCTGAAAACCAGGCCTGTTTGTGGCTCTCGAGAATTGGAGTTGGCCACCCCTGCCAGAGTTTCTTCCACCACCGTTTAGGATAATCAGACCAGTACTGTGCTGATTCTGATCAGAATATCATGTGGGCATCACCCTGACACACATGAACACAGCATGAAAAACTGGCTGACACAGGGAAGGAGATTTCCCCAAACAGGGTGTGGGGGCCATAATAAAGTGTACACAAATTACTACAAGACCAGCAAAAAGGCTTAGGAAATAACATATACTAGGCCACAAAAAAGAAGAAAGTGAATGCAATCAAAAGAGGACCCAGAATCAAACAAGTTTCTAACGGGAAAAAGCAGAAGAGATCACATCACTCAAGCACTCGCTGAATTACACTGGCTGCCAATTGAATAAAGAGTCCAATTTAAAACACTATGCACAATCCACAAACTGGTCTATGAGGAAAATACTGACTGGCTAAACACTGCACTACGACTACATGTCCCCCAGAGAAATCTAAGATCAGCCAATAAAGCTCTACTAACCATACCCTCTGTAAAGACAGCAAAACTGACGCAAGTAAGAGAGAGAGCACTATCCCTAGCCGGTCCAATATTATGGAACACACTACCACTCGAAATAAGACTAATGAAAGATCTAAAACGCTTTAAAAAAAGCTTGAAAACATGGCTCTTCAAAAAAGCTTTTCTCAATGAGAGTGGAGAGTAAGGAATACTAGCGGACAAGAAAGAGAACTCCGGCACACTGTTAAAAGTCAACAAATAGCAGTTATCCCTCCTTTATTATTTTTTCTCATACCTAAAGATTAATTTAAGAGTACAGTATTCTCATATGGATATCCTATTATTCATATAAATGGAACTTCCAATCCACAATCCAAATAGCGTATATTATTTGAATCATGTAACCGAAACTTTATTGGCACCTACTAGCTAATTTATAATCCTAACCAGACTTATTTATGTGCCTATCTGTAAACCGTTGTGATGGTATACTACTAAACGACGGTATAGAAAAGTTTTTAAATAAATAAATAAAGTTGATATTGTAATTAGTTTCCAGTTAATTAGAGCTCTTTTATAACCTAGGGAGGTCCAAATTCAAAGGCAGATAGCCAGATAATTAGTGAGATATTTGGCTACATGCTGACCTTTGAATATTCTGGGCACTTATCTAGCTAAATTATAGCCGGATAACTTAGGGTATTCGAGGGTGTTCCGGGGCAGTCTTAAGTTAGCAAGATAACTTAACCGGCTAACTATGGTCATGCTATAGAGTAGTCCTAAAATTAGCCAGATAAATGTATCCGCTAACTTTAACATACCCAGGTAAATTCAATGGTGGGGCTGTGCCACTGAATATATCAACAAAGTTTAGCCTGATAAGCAGACCCTAGAGAGGGTAATTTTATAACAGCCCGATTAGGGTTGGAGCCAGTGTAGAAAGTACACGCAGACCTCAGCCTGAATTTTCAAAATGGACTTGTGTGTGGTACGTCCGCTTTGAAAATTGGTGGGTGTATGCGGAATCCAGCATGGCATACGTGCACACATCCGTGCCTGTTTGGTTGCAGCTATAAATGCGGATATATTCAGAAATCTAAATTATTGTGTGTGGAAATTATTGTGTGTGCCCCAATTCCACCCCAAGGTCCACCTCTTTCTAGTAAGCATAAAGGTAACATGGTAAATTGTTTACCTGTAAGCAAAAAACGCCACCTCTCCCAAGGATGTCTCACTAAAGAGTACATACAGGCAGCCACAATAGTACATACATAAATTTTCAGGAAAATTTTGGATGCGCTTAATAGCAAGCAGAACTTTGCACAGGGTAGATCTGGGGGGATAATTTTCAAACAGGCTGATTAAAAAAAAAATTGTAGGAGAGCCGGCGCTCAGAGGCAAGCACCCGTTCTCCCGACGCGGGCCCAGACACCTCTCCTGGGCGCGCGATACAGTATTTAAATTAGTGTCCCTAGCGCCTCCTTATTAGCGGAAGCGGCGGCTGTCAGCGGGTCTGACAACCGACGCTTAATTTTACCGGCATCAGTTGTCGAACCCGCTGGCAGATTTTTTTTTTTTTTTAAGAAGTTTTGGGGTTTTTTTTATTTTTGGGACCGCTATGATATAAGTCGGAAGTGTACAGAAAAGTAGTTTTTTCTGCTTTTCTGTACACTTGCCTGGTGCTGTCTGAAATTAACGCCTGCCTCTAGCTTGGCCGCACATTTTACTTTCTGTATTTTGGGTGACTAACTAGTAGGCTCATCAACATGCATTCACATGTGATGAGCGCTATTATATCTTACAGTATAAGGGGTAATAATAGTGCATCAAAAACGCACGGCCAAACGGGGGATAAACGGTGCGCTTGTTCGATGGCACCGTTCTGTATCGGCCTGAAATGAACACTTGC
This sequence comes from Rhinatrema bivittatum, assembly GCF_901001135.1. Classification (NCBI taxonomy): domain Eukaryota; kingdom Metazoa; phylum Chordata; class Amphibia; order Gymnophiona; family Rhinatrematidae; genus Rhinatrema; species Rhinatrema bivittatum. Next base: position 72,311,523 of record NC_042617.1, on the reverse strand, counting down.
GCATTAGTTTGCATTGAAATTTGGTGGAATTTATGAGCATATTTGCGGTATAAATTATTTGGGATATCTGAAAATTACCCTCTGAGAAATGAAGGAAATATGCCTTAATATAAAGCTGTGGATTTGTTAAACTTTAAGGGGTAGATATTCAAAAGCCATTTAGATAGATAAATGAAAAGTTATCCATCTAAACAGCTAAGCTGCTATTTTAAAAAGCTTACCCGGCTATATTCTAGTCGGCTACTGAGTTAACCAGCTAGAATATAGTTTTAAGATGTTTTCTGGAACTTCACAGATCCCGTTCCTGCTTCAGATATTCCAGGAGAATATTCCAAATAGTGCCCCTCTTATAAGGTTACATAAAATATCAAAAGGATCTAACCTATATATAGCAAGCGTCAGTTTCTGTGATTTGTTTTGTGGGCTCAGCAAATGGGTCATGCAGCTGGTGAAGTGGACCCAGTTAAAAGTAGTGGTGTGGGTAATGCTTCTCCCTTTCTCTGATCAAGAAGAAATAAATCCCTCTCTCTCCTCCATGAACTCTAGCCCTCCATGAACTCTGCCCCCTCCTTGAGACCTGAAAAAACAAAAACTGCTCAAGGATATCTTCAAACACAACTTTTATTCATCTGGAAATCCCAGCAAGCAACTATAGACATAACATATAGAGGGCAGATAGAAACTTTTGAATAACTCAAGAGTTCATGGGTTACAAAGTCATAACCACCATTTGATTATCAGAATGATACACTGTACCCCAGCACCTGGAATACCATCTTTCACCTCAAAGTGTGTAATTCTCTCCATGAATCCCATAACTTTCTCCAGCCACTATTTCACAGAATGTATGGCTTACGTTCTTTGATACTCTAGTACCAGACGTTCCCCACCCTTCAGACTCCCTTCTTTCCACATGCAATTTCACCCCTCACAAAGGGACTGGTAAATCATACTCTTAGGACTCCTCTTCCTTTTAAGCACTGAACTCCTATATAGGACATGGACTTCACATTCCCGACTCGTGGGGCCTCTCATGCCATAGCCCATCTCTTTATTCACACCTCTGTGAAATCCACCCTTCTCCTCAGTCCTCCCAACTTCACCCTTCCAGCAGCGTGCAGATCTCCCCGGACTCCTCCACACTCTGACCATTCCTTTGGGGGTAACTTTTTGTTGGAAACCATCCCATTCTCCTAGCTCCAAGCCATTTCCTCGGGGGGGGGGGGGGGGCGGAATCACTTCTTCTCCAGCTCCTTGTTCTCAGGCCTCTTCCCTTGAGGGGTAAAGCCCCTGAAGGACCCCCATTTCTTCTCCGGCTCCTTGTTCTTAGGCCTCTTCCCTTGAGGGGTAAAGCCCCTGAAGGACCCCCATTTCTTCTCCGGCTCCTTGTTCTCAGGCCTCTTCCCTTGAGGGGTAAAGCCTCTGAAGGACCCCCATTCCCTGGGGACACCATCTGGCGACTCCAGGCTCCCTATATCTTGGAGGTCCCTCTCTTTCTCCACTCCATAACTCAGAAAAGGCAATTCCCACCAAATTAACCCAGAATTTATACCTTACCAGGCCACTCCCCAACCAATCGTCTCTTCTCATTTCTCTTAAGGAAACACCCCATCATACCCCTTAACACACAGTCAGGTAAACACAACTGAATAAAACACAAAACATCAGTTGCTCAGTATCACACCAAACAAATGCATTTCTTTTCCAAACTTTTCACAACAATCCTTGGGTTCTTCCACTTAAAATGTCTTATACTACTAAACAGGAATGGGAGCACAAATGGTGACCCCTCCCCCTCTCATACACATAAAGTTGAGGGCTGACTACTGAAAACATATAAGACCTTAGTCGAACTTTAGCCACTTCAATGAGATAACACTAGTGTTTGCTTCCAGCCCATAGCAGTTGACTGTGGAAGTTAACCTTATGTCTCCACATTTCCTTATCCTGTATGCTTCTTGAATAACAATATAAATAGAAGCCTTAACATAGTAATTCTTAACTCTAAACAGGTCTGTATTTTTTGTTGGGAGAACCACAGTGAATATGCCTGAGATATACCTGCCTACATTTGGCCTAACACCTAGGTTAATTTGCATAGGCCTTTTCCCTGAAAGCCAGTGTAGTTTGAGGGCTACTTATCTACCCAAATTGCTAGGAGTTTGGCATGGAAGTAAAGGGGAAATGTATTGGTTTTGCATACGTTTAATCTTGAAATAAACTTAAGGCACAACAGGAGTTAAGTGGGGCTTGGAGTGTACTGCTGACTGCTCTGCGGAGAACGTGGAAATAATATTGCTGAGCTATTGTTCACTGGCTTCCTGTGATACTAATCTCAGTCGAAGTTTCAGACCAACTGCTTGCATGTCTAAATGAGAAAGGTTTCCGTTCCAGCATTCCCACATAGAGCTGCCTGCTGTGAAAATCAAAGGGAAAATGCCATTACTAAATAAAGAAACAATTTGCAAAGAGTACAACCTGGCTGTTCAGGGCCTCAATGAACCAAGCTACTTCCTGCTCTGGAAGACACAACGTGGATAGTCACTTTGGCTGCTGCAGACCTGTGTGCTAACCAAAACGTCACCCCCCTGGGTTAATGTGGTGTACATTTTCTGGAAATTCTTTTTATATAATTTCTGCTCTTTCCATACTGGCCTGGAGGGAAGACATTTTATTCTCAAAGTTTTCTTTTTTTCAACAGCTCCTCACATATTTATTAATGACTTCAAAATAAACCCTATAGATCTTTCAGTGGGATATGTTTTAGTGTATTTTATGAAAGAAAATGTGCTTATTTTATCAGTTTGTCTGTCTATCATATCACTGCCTGGCAATAGCAGGCAGGAGGACAAATCGATAACACTACCCGTGTCCATGCTCCGACTGAGCTGAGGATAGCAGCAAGCTTTACTTTAAGGAAAGCATGTTTTTAAATATATTATAAACTCCTGACCTAACAATCACTCCCCATACTATTTATTTTTCTTTTGCTGACTGGTCCAGTGGGGAATAAAAGAAGTAAAGGTTGTGTACTCCCAATGGGGCTACATGTATGTCGGAGTGGCATCCATTTGGAACGATGATTCTTCAGCCATCATAGACAATCTCTCTTGCATTTATCATGGGTAATTCAGTTTTTCTGAGGACAAGCAGGATGGCAGCTTGCACAAAACTTTGATTTCAGAGTTTCTAGGAACTTTGAGCCTGCCCTACTGGTCATGTGCAGCATGTCACACTACCATGCTCCCAAGTATGGGCACCTTCAAGTTTCACCTTTTCTGCATGTATTTTTTTCCCTCCCCTGCAGTTAGGGAAAATTTGCTTCCTAGGAGCACTGGAATTGTGTCTCATGTGGCTCTGCTGTCTTCTCTCAGTCCTTTTAGTCATCTTTAAGTAGGTTCTCGACTGTTTTTCAAATTTCCTTATTTTTCAGCAGCCACATCAGGCACTGGAACCAGCGTATTGAGGCAAAATTGGTTGGGGGTTTTCCTGACATCCAATCATTTGATTTCAGTGTGTTCATTTTTCATCTGATGACCCAGGAGGAGATGAAAGCCAATGGTTTTGACAAATAGCCTTTTGTGAAAGGTTCATGCCTATCAAGGATCCCTATGAGATGCTTTCTTTGCTGGGGGGGGGGGGGCAACCATGACTTTGTGGGGGTGTCCCTGCTGTGTGACTATGATCCTTAGAGGGCATTGTTTCTGGCTTCAGCTCATGAAAAGCACTTTGAGATTAATAAGTCTGGCCCATCGGTATCGGCATTAGAGGCATCGACATCGTGGGACCCAGGACCTGTACCGTCACTGGTATGTATCAACATTGGGAGGGTATAAATCCCCTTTGGTTTTGAGCACCAATAAGGACCAGGAGACAGGTTGTTGATTGCCTTCTCCCACCCTAAGACAGCAAGGGGTTCAGCCTCTTCAGTTCCAGGATCAGAGACCCAATGATGTGCATTGGGTGAGGGCCAAGAAGCATTAGCATTGGTCTCCATTCATGAGCAAATCTGGGAATGGGGACTTTCTGGTGGCAGTCTTGAATCCCCCATGGAGTTAAGAGCTCATCCTTCATGCAGTCCCAAGGATCGCAACTGTTTCTGAGGGTCCAGGTATCCTAGGAAGACATGGCTTCTCTTAATGGAATCAGCACTTTTTGAGGAGGATCTGGATAGGAAGATCCAGGAGACTCTAGAAAATAAGATGCAGTGTATTGGTGCACCAGCATCAATGGCATTAATGTGTCTGCAAACAAATGTACAGCTCCTACTGGAATCCTTGCTAGCAATCTGACAGTAGGACCCCCAATGCCAGTTCCTGGAAGGGAACTGACATCAGATAAGGCTGAACTAATGACAATCTACAGTCCATTGTGGGGAGGAAGTACAGAGAAGGGCTACCAAAATGATAAAGGGAATGGAAAAGCTCCCCTATGAGGAAAGACTAAAGAGGTTAGGACTTTTCAGCTTGGAGAAGAGACGGCTGAGGGGGGATATGATAGAGGTGTTTAAAATCATGAGAGGTCAAGAACAGGTAGATGTGAATCGGTTATTTACTCTTTCAGATAAGCCTAGACTCCAAGTTTCTTGGAGTCTAGGCTTCAACAACAGACCTTTCTGAGGCCTTGTCTGCTAGCTGGTTGAGGTCCAGGCTCATGCCCCTGACATACCAATAGAGATTGGACTCTGAGTATTCCTGGAAGGGCTATGGATCTGAGAATTTCTCCAATCAGGATAGGGCAACATGTCTCCACTTGAACCCCTCCCCAGGAAAGTAGAAATTCTCCTCTAATGACCCCACCTTCACCAATTTTGTTAAGAGAACGGTGGTGCCATTTAATTTACTTTGCAAAAGGAGGACAAGTCCAGGGCCAAGTTGCTTGATATCCTCCAATTTGTGGATCCCCCATAGGATATTGTGGCAGTGCCTGTCCATGAGATCTTTCAGGAAGCACATCTGAGGATATGGGAGAGTTCCCACACTGTGGCCCCAGTTAATACGTAGGTGGGCACAACATATCATGCTTAGAAGATTCCAGGATTCAAAAAGCTGCAGATGCCTCATCAATAGGTGGTAGTCAAATCTGCTTTCAAAAAAACCAAGAAGTCTAGTGCCCATTTCTCGGAGGACCCCAGGGAAGGATTCTCATATCCTAAACTTGCTTGGAAGAAACTTTTCTCAGAGAGCTATGCTGAATGCCCCCATAGTATCCTATCAGTTCTTCAAGAACCAATATTTGCTTGGCATTCTGAAGAGCATGAAAGAGGTAGCATAACAGCTTGCTCAGAAGCATAAGAGCATAAGAACATGCCATACTGGGTCAGACCAAGGGTCCATCAAGCCCAGCATCCTGTTTCCAACAGTGGCCAATCCAGGCCATAAGAACCTGGCAAGTACCCAAAAACTAAGTCTATTCCATGTTACTGTTGCTAGTAATAGCAGTGGCTATTTTCTAAGTCAACTTAATTAATAGCAGGTAATGGACTTCTCCTCCAAGCACTTATCCAATCCTTTTTTAAAACACAGCTATACTAACTGCACTAACCACATCCTCTGGCAAAAAAATTCCAGAGTTTAATTGTGCGTTGAGTAAAAAAGAACTTTCTACGATTAGTTTTAAATGTGCCACATGCTAACTTCAAGGAATGCCCCCTAGTCTTTCTATTATCTGAAAGAGTAAATAACCGATTCACATCTACCTGTTCTAGACCTCTCATGATTTTAAACACCTCTATCATATCCCCCCTCAGCCGTCTCTTCTCCAAGCTGAAAAGTCCTAACCTCTTTAGTCTTTCCTCATAGGGGAGCTTTTCCATTCCCTTTATCATTTTGGTAGCCCTTCTCTGTACTTTCTCCATCGCAATTATATCTTTTTTGAGATGCGACGACCAGAATTGTACACAGTATTCAAGGTGCAGTCTCACCATGGAGTGATACAGAGGCATTATGACATTTTCCGTTTTATTCATCATTCCCTTTCTAATAATTCCCAACATTCTGTTTGCTTTTTTGGCTGACGCAGCACACTGAACCGACGATTTCAATGTGTTATCCACTATGACGCCTAGATCTCTTTCTTGGGTTGTGGCACCTAATAAGGAACCTAACATTGTGTAACTATAGCATGGGTTATTTTTCCCTATATGCATTACCTTGCACTTATCCACATTAAATTTCATCTGCATTTGGATGCCCAATTTTCCAGTCTCACAAGGTCTTCCTGCAATTTATCATTGTCTGCTTGTGATTTAACTACTCTGAACAATTTTGTATCATCTGCAAATTTGATTATCTCACTCGTATTTCTTTCCAGATCATTTATAAATTTATTGAAAAGTAAGGGTCCCAATACAGATCCTGAGGCACTCCACTGCCCACTCCCACTGAGAAAACTGTCCATTTAATCCTACTCTCTGTTCCTGTCTTTTAGCCAGTTTGCAATCCACGAAAGGACATCTCCACCTATCCCATGACTTTTTACTTTTCCTAGAAGCCTCTCATGAGGAACTTTGTCAAACGTCTTCTGAAAATCCAAGTATACTATATCTACCGGTTCACCTTTATCCACATGTTTATTAACTCCTTCAAAAAAGTGAAGCAGATCTGTGAGGCAAGACTTGCCCTGGGTAAAGCCATGCTGACTTTGTTCCATTAAACCATGTCTTTCTATATGTTCTGTGATTTTGATGTTTTGATGTTTAGAACACTTTCCACTATTTTTCCTGGCACTGAAGTCAGGCTAATCGGTCTGTAGTTTCCCGGATCGCCCCTGGAGCCCTTTTTCTCTGAACAATTTTGTATCATCTGCAAATTTGATTACCTCGCTTATTGTGTGATGCCTTGGAGTCACTAGTGGAGAAGGGCATGTGGTGTGGAAAGCACATAGTGCAGTTAAATCTTGATGATTTCTAGATTGTATTGAGTATTGGCAGTGGGTATTGGTGTCTGTAGAATCACCTGGCTGAGGGCCTCAGATCTGCAGCTAGATGTCCAGGAAAAACTCACTGAAGTTCCTTGCAATGGAGAGAGTCTCCATTGCAAGTGTCAAGGAAACAGTAGCTCAGATTACAGATCATTGTGCAATAATTCATATTCTCTCCTCTGCCACTCCAAACACACCATCATCACCCAGAAGGTATCTGAGTGGGACGCCTAGGAGACATTTCTATTAGCTGAGGAGATGTTTTCCTCTGCCTCCTCAGTCCCATCCACATCAGGATCTCCATGCTCGTCCTAGGCAACAGAGGGCCCTAAAGCCATAGTCAGCACCCCAGACAAAACCTGGGACAGAATTTTGAGTGAATTGGGGAAAACATAGCTGAGATCTGTACCAGAAGAATTCCTATCAGAGACAGGCTAAGGGGCAGATTTTAAAAGCCCTACATGCGCCAAGCTGATTTCGGAGTGGCCTCATAGGGAACAGGGAAAGCCATCGGGGCTCCCCTAGGGCTCGGCGCGTGCAAGGTGAACAAGTGTGCAACCCCTTGCGCGCGTCAACCCCAGATTTTATAACATACATGCGGCTGCGCGCGCATGTTATAAAATCAGGCGTAGATTTGTGCGTGCCGGGTTGCGTGCACAAATCTACGCCCGCGCCTAGGTATTAAAATCTGCCCCTAAGGTTTTACATAAATCATTAGCCCAGAATAACTTCAGACACCTGGAGCCTCAGCAAAATTTGAAAAGACTACAGATTACACACCTATTGGATATATCTCCAAATTGCCCACGAAAACCCACTTGGTCAGTATCAGAAGGAGCTTTCCTCCCTCTCTTAGAGGCCAATGCGGCTGAGCCTGATCCATGAGAAAAAGGGCAGGGATTTAACTCTAAGTACTTCCTGATCCCAGAGAAAACAGGAGGACTCTATCCCATCCTAGACCTAAAGGCATTGAACAAGTTCCTGAAATGGGAAAAGTTCAAGATGGTATGCCTGAGCACCATAAGAACATGCCATACTGGGTCAGACCAAGGGTCCATCAAGCCCAGCATCCTGTTTCCAACAGTGGCCAATCCAGGCCATAAGAACCTGGCAAGTACCCAAAAACTAAGTCTATTCCATGTTACCGTTGCTAGTAATAGCAGTGGCTATTTTCTAAGTCAACTTAATTAATAGCAGGTAAAGGACTTCTCCTCCAAGAACTTATCCAATCCTTTTTTAAACATAGCTATACTAACTGCACTAACCACATCCTCTGGCAACAAATTCCAGAGTTTAATTGTGCTTTGAGTAAAAAAGAACTTTCTCCGATTAGTTTTAAATGTGCCACATGCTAACTTCATGGAGTGCCCCCTAGTCTTTCTATTATCCTTGATTCAATTTCTCTAAAAAGGGGACTGCTTTTTTCTAAAGGAGGCTCATACTCACATTGAAATATTTCCAATTCACAGAAAATATCTCAGATTTACAGATTTGTGTACCACCCTTAGGTCTGGTATCAGTGCCACATATATTCACAAAATGTCTCACAGTGGTGGGGGCTCATCTACGCAAATTGGGGTGCATGTGTTTCCCTACGTGGATGATTGGCTGGTCAAGAGCACATCTCAAGTGGTGCTATAGAATCAATGAGCAAAATCATCTGGGCCTTGGAATTAATAAGATTCATCATCAATCACCTCAAATCTAACTTGAGCTGATCATCTCAAGTGGCATTTATAGGAGAACTGTGAGACATGACTCAGGCAAGAGCCTTCTTATCAGTCCTTAAGCTAGGACAATCGGTCAGGCAAATAGAGGTAATGACTGATGATCCATCAGAATATGAAGATAAAGTCACTACAGAATTAGCAAGACAAGAGGAGAAACTCTTTAAAGAATCAGCTCAGCAAAGAAGGAAGGGTAATTGGCACAAGCATAAGTACTATTGGAAGTACAGAGAGATACTTTAGCAACCCTACGTGGATCAAGATTTGACACAGGAATGATTGAGAATAGGTACATTCAAACCTATGGATGAGAAATTAGTAATTGCAGCACAGAACAGAGGATTGCAGACGAGAGGGTCCTTGGTCAGTACAGAAAAGATTGGTAAAATGGACAAATGCAGATTCTGCAGAACAGAACTGGAAATAGCTACACAACTCATCGCAGGATGAGATGTTCTGAAGTCAGAAGTCCTGTATACAGAAATGTGCAACAAAGTAGCATACCTTATATATTGGAAGCTGTGTAAACATAATAACATTGATATACTAAACAAACATTGGGAGCACAAGGCTAACAGAATAGAGAAGAACAAAGAATTTCTGATCACCTGGGATATTCCTTTTCCCACTGTCAGGAAGATCAATATGCGAATGCCAGATATTGTGGTGAAGGAGAAGAACACAAGACTGGCATTGTTGATAGAGGTGTCAGTACCCAGTGACTATTCTGTAGATTGCATGGAGAAAGCAAAGATCCTTAAGTACCAAGAGATGCAATCAGAGATCAAGAAAATATGGCAGAAAGATACAGAAATAGTCTCAGTCACATTGGGTGACTGGTCTGTTAAGAAGAATTTTCAAGTGCATCTAAATATTTTGTCTCTTAAGATTACATCTTATAAACTCCTGAAGGAGACTTTCTTTGGAACAATGTAGGTACTAATAAGGGCATTAGCAGTAAATTTGAGAGACTGAGATCATCCCTAACATGCCATGGCTTACAAATGAGATCCATTCCTGTCAAGATATGTGCAAAACATATCCATTTGGAGAAACTACTCTATGAGGAGTATTTCATTGATATCCATAGTGGAGAGGATAAGAATGACTCAGTAAGCATCAGCATGGGACATGTTGAGGTTGTTGGGCCTCATGACATCAACAGTTCAAGTTACTCCTTTGGCAAACCTTCACATGAGAAGAGTCCAATGAACCTTCAAATCGCATTGGAATCAGACCACTTGAGATCTTTGGGACAATATCCACATCACTCGGCCTCTAAAGGATTCCCTGTTCTGATGGCTATTTCTTTATAATCTGGCTAGGGGTATATCCTTCCAAATTCCTCCAGTGCAAGTTGTCCTAACCATGGATACATCCAACCTAGGTCGGGAGCCCATGTAGAAGGACTTTGCATCCAAATCTTTGATTTGCTCAGAAAAAAAACTTCTTAGGGGTCAGGGTGGTACACTATGCTCTAAAGGTTTTCAGAGATCAGATGGCCAACAAAGTTTTTTCTTTTTAAACTATATTTATTAACAAGCAGCAATAAAACAGAAAAATCATCTAATACTGATTACATATCTGCTTGTTCTTTTTCCTATAGCAAGTTTAAACAAACTCCTTCCAGATCTCATCCTGCAACTCTTGTAAACCCATGCAATATCTTCCAGCATTATCATGAGAAAATAATACCTCAGAAAGACACCTGAAAAATTAAAAAATAAATGAAGAGATAGTGATGTGGCGGTAGGATCAATGTAATGGAAAAAGGTCTTGAATGTCATGACCCAATGCTTTGTAATAGCCACTCCAAATATTGAAAAAAGCAGGTTGGATTAAGTTGCTTCAGTGTCTATGATACTTGTATTCCATCATAAAAAGATCTATCATGGAGATTTTCCAAAAGTCTATCTGTTACGAGCGCGCGCGGGCGCGGTCGTCTCGGGCGGGTGGTGAGCCCTTGGGCCACGGCAGGACCCCAGGAGGAGCCCAAGGCCACACCGTGGGAGGTGAGCTGAGCAGGCATGGTGAGCCAGGCAGGCAGGAACAGAAACAGGGAGTCCGGCCCTCAGCCGGACCTGCATGCCCATGGTAGCCAACACGGGGAAGTTGACTAGTGAACGGTCCTCCGACTGTTCCCGGCCCTTTCGGACCCGCCGCAGGGAACGACAATGGGCAGCAGGCCGGACAGAGGCGAGGGCAGACAAAGTCCTTAAACAGACAACATCAGACAGGGCAGAAGCAGGCTGAAGCAGACGGAGACATCAGGACAAGGGCTGAAGCGAGACACTAGAAGGATCCAGGCGAGTAGGAACTCCGATGCTGGGATACTCACATCCAAAGCCCCCTCGGCTGGCAGAGGAAGACATCAGGGTACGGGCTGAAGCAGACACTGTAGACAAGGCTGGACGGGAACATTGCACTGTCCATCAGGGCGCCCTACTCAGCCCACCCGTGGGACTGAGTCGCGGACCACCCTGTCCCAGACGCGCCCTACACAGCCCTGAGAGGCTGGTCGCGGACCACGCTGAGAAGGAGGGCGCAGGGAAGACCCAGGCGAACAGGACTCCGATGCTGGGAAACTCACATCCGAAGCCCTTACGGCTGGCAGGCACAGGAACAAACATCTAGGCAGGGTCAGAGACAGACATCAAGGCAGAGACACTGGACATCAGGAACAGCAAGCAGAGACAGGACAAGGCGCCATCAAACATGGAGGACCTGGATCGGCTAGGTTACAGGCGACTGTAATGCTCAGATCCAAGGCCAAGACACAGTGAACAGAACGTCCTTAAATACTGGAGGTAGAAGGCAACTCCCTGGGAGGAGCTTACCAGGACCGCCCACCGCTGGTCCTATAACTAGGGTAGAGAGCTGCGGGCCAGCCCCTAGGGAAGGGCGTCGCCCAACAGGAAGTCCAAACACTGAGGCTGCAAGCCACCGGCATGCCTCAGGAGCAGCTAGGCCTCTCAGGCCCTGGAGCAAGTCCTGGATGATGCGCAGGCGAGGCCCTGGCTTCAGAGCGGCCTCTGGAGGAAGGTAAGAGACCTCCTGCAGCGCAGCAGCAGGGGGGATCGCAACACTATCAATGGAGGTTCTTTTGCTAACCATTTAAGTAAGATACATTTTCTGGCAATACAACAAGCCTTACCCACAAAAAGCCAGGAAACCGTGCCCAAACTCTTCATTTGTTGAGGTAAACCTAATATGCAAAAGACTGGTAACATGGAAAGAACCCACTTTATTGTTGTCAGAATAAATTGAGCAATCTCTTCCCAATGCTATTGTCTTTTATGGCAAGACCACATACAGTAAAAGAAATCTGCATTCTCATTATTACATTTTAATCAATTTGCTGTGGGAGTTTTTCCCATCTAATGAGCTTGTATCAGAGCAATTAGAGATCTATGACAAGTGTTTATAGTATTTGTGTTTCACTAAGATTAACATTGACTATATGAGAAAGCATAAACATATAACAGCGAAAATTTCCTCTTCAACAGCAATCTGCAAGTCCTTTGCCCAGACAGTAGACAACTTAGAAAATATTTGATATTCTTCATCTAGATGAGAAAACTTATACAAATGAGATAATAAACCTTTTGGACCTTATACAAATGCAAAAGAGCATGAAAAGATGCGGATGTTAAAGACAATTGTCTAGAATTTAAAACTTCTGATTTGAGTGCCATTAGTGTTTTATAAGGAATTCTTGCCTTCCTTTCTTTCCAAAAGAAGCAGCTAAAAATTCTATTAACTTCTTGAATATCTTTCAATAGTAAAGGCATAGGTAGCATCTGAATCAAATACAGAAGTCTTGGAGCCGGCATCATCTTTACCAGTGCCATCCTACCCAGAAATGATACAAGAAGGTATTTCCAGCTCTTTAAATCCTGAAATTAATTATTGGTTTGTAATTCAATGAATACCATAGCATAAGATTTTTATGTATCTGAATCTCCAAATACTTAATTTTATCATTAGCCCATCTACTAGAGAAATTCTCCCAGGTCTGATGCAAGTCCCATCGTCTCTTTTGTATCTAGATTCAATTTAAATCCAGAAGCACTTTGATATTCAGAAAAAAACTTGAATCATTACCTCTGGTAATCATTCAGTCGCCTTGGAGAGCAGCAATAGAATATCATCTGCAAAAGTCTTACAGGCTACCTCCCCCACCTGAATGCCATGTATATCTGGAGAGTTTCAAATTCTGCAGAGAAATGGTTCCAATGACAAAATAAAGAGAAGAGGTGATAGAGGGCAGCCTTGTCTGGTGCCTCTGTGTAAAGAAAAATAGTCAGATAAAGAACCATTGATGCATATTCTTGCACACGGATTTGTATATAAGGTAGAAATAAGCTCCATAATTTGACCGTGAATTCCAAAATCTTTTAAACACGCAAAAAGGAAACACCATGAGACATGGTCAAAGGTTTTTCTGCCTCACAAATAATTAATAAAGGATATGAAATCCTTCCCAAATGACAATTTTTTTTATGGCTGCATAGACTTTCCTTATATTAAGAGATGGCCTGCGACCCAAATCCAACTTGATCTCGAGTAATCAATTTAGGTACAATGTATTTGAATCTATTTGCCAGAATAGATGCATGAAGTTTGATGTCAATATTCAAAAATAATATCGGCCTATAAGAGGTTATACTCAATGGATCTCTCCCAGGTTTGGGAAGCACAATAATTACTGCTTCACAAAGAGACCAAGGCATTCTCCCACAATCTCCCATTTCTTCAAAAATATTTTTCAGAGGTTCCGTCACATGATCCCTTAAGGCAGAGCTTTCCAAACTGTGTGTCGGGACATGTTAGTGTGTCGCCTGCAGTGTGCAGGTGTGTCGCGCAAGCCCGGTCAACTCTGACGCAAGTTTGGGCTTTTTTTTCTAGAGATTCACTTTTTTTTTTTTTTTTCAGTTATGGGTTGCTTATTATTGGGTGATTTTTGCTGTCAATCGCGTTTTTGGGGGGACTTGGTGGGTGGAACGAGCCTAGCTGCCCTTGCATTGGCTGCTGCTGCTGATGAGGCCTGGCCATGAGGAGTACTGACTGCAAGCAACAGTGTTTGGTGATCCTGGAAGGTTTTATGCACCATGGCAGGCTTGAACCCTGAAGGGAGTGAAGCACTTAACTGGCAACAATCAAAAAGAAGAGGTACATGAGTGTGGGGGCGAGACATGTACTGGGGGGGAGAGAAATGAGTGTGTGGGGGGACAGACGTGCTGGGGGGGAGAGAGATGAGTGTGGGGGGCCAGACAATTTGTTTTATTATTGTTACTCATAAATTATAACAATAACATGAACCTTGGAAAATTATTTATTTTTATAATAAAAGAAAGGTTTTCATGAGATAGGTTGTGTCGTGAAACATTTTATTTATGTATATATTTAAGGAAACATACATAAATTGTCGAAATATGTTTCGTTCGTTTAACTTTTAACCTCTGGTTTGCTAGTAGACTGAATTACTGTGTCGTGAAATTATGTTTGTCTAAAAAGTGTGTCACCAACATGAAAAGTTTGGAAAGCTCTGCCTTAAGGCCTTGTAGAAACATGAATCTAACCCATCCGGACCAGGAGATTTATGAGAAGTAAGATTCATGATAGCATACATAACTTCCACTCTAGTTATTGGTGCATTTAATCTTCTCAAACCTTTTACCACATTGTAAGGTACCTTTATTTCTTTCAAAAATTCCTCAATGTTATATGGGTTTACCAGCTCAGCTGAATATAAGGACTGATGATAATAATCTACCAATGGATGACATATATACTCTGATTTAGATTGTACTGAATCTTTTTTATCCCTAATAGGGATGTGAATCATTTTTGAACGATTAAAATTATCGTCAGATAATTTTAAAATTGTCCTAAATCGTTAGAGTGCACGATACAATACAAATGCCCCCGATTTATCGTCAGGGGCATTTGTATTGTATTGTTAAATAGGGCACGGGAATTATTTGGGGGAGAGCGGGAAAACCGGCACACCAAAACAACCCCTAAACCCACCCCGACCCTTTAAAACCAATTCCTTACCCTCCCCCACCCTCCCGAACCCCCCCAAAATGTTAAATTACCTGGTGGTCCAGTGAGGGGGTTCACCACTAACAAGTAACCTTTAACGGTTCACCAGTAACAAGTCAGGCAAAATGTTAGCAAATCTTGTTCGACTACAAAATTCCTCCAAATTCATAAATGCTATTAGGGATTAGAGATGTGAATTGTGTGCCAGATCGTCTTAACGATCAGATTCGGCTGGGGGGTGGGGAAATCTGATCGTTAAGATATGTGAATTGGAATCGTTTCCGATTCCAATTCACATCGCTAATTTTTTTTTTAGGGAGGCCCGCGCCGCTAAAAAAAAACAACCCACCCGACCCTTTAAATCGACCCACCCTCCCGACCCCCCCCCAAAACCTTTTAATAGGGGCTGATGAGTAAAGATGGCCAGCGCCATCTTTAAAGATGGCGCCGGCCATCCAGTGCTCTTACCATGTGACAGGGGCCGGCCAATGGCACGGATACCCTGTCACATGGTAAGGGCAAAGGGGCATCGGCGCCATTTTTTTTAGAACAGCTGATTAAAGCTCCCTTAGGCCTTAGTGGACTCCTGTGAGTTGAAGTATGTGATCTGGAAGGTTGTACTTTTTGGTGGCACTCTCTTGGCCTACAGAGTCAGTAAACTCCAGGCCCTAGTGATTTATCCACCTTATACAAAATTTTTTCACAATAGGGTGGTTCTGCACACACATCCTAAGTTCTTGTCTAAGTGTTGGACTTCAATCTTAACCAGTTAATCCTCCTTCCATCATTTTAGTTTAGTTTATTTCATACCTGATTGATCGCAAATTTTCCCATGGCAAACAAATGCGATATACAATAAAAATATGTGGGACTAACACAGTAAACTAAGTAGAAATGAATATTAAACAATATCTCAAGTAATATGATTAACATAATAAAACAATAGGTAAACTAATATATTAAAACAAATAGAAAACAATAGAAAATAAAAATAATAAAACAATATATACAAAATGATAGTAAAATAATATAATAAAACCATCCAAAAGGAACAACATATAAAACCCACAAAAAAGCTGAATAAGAGTCAATCATCACCTTAATCTGATAGAAAAGCTTGCGAGTACAAGAAAGTCTTTAAGGCTTTCCTGAATTTGAATAATATTTCTCCAAGCAAAATGTCAGTGGAAAGGAGTTCCAAAGGCTAGGGGCTAAGTATGAGAAACAGTTTTCTCTAGTTCTTTTTAACCTGATCTCCCTGGGAGATGGTAGAACAAAATGTTCTTGCTGATTAGAACACAATAATAGGGAACAATCATTCTTTCCTAGGCCACATGTCCACAAAGGTGAACAAGCACTACACACTTTGGACTGCAGGAAAGCCTTGGCCTTCTATCTGCAGCAGATTGAAGCCCTTAGAAAGTTCACCCGGCTTTTTGCTTCTTTTGACTCCAACAAACCTGGAATTGCTGTTGCCAAGGGCATTCTTTTCATTTGGCTAGCAGATTGCATCTCCTTCTGTTTTACCCAGACAGGCCTGAATTTGAGCCATGGCAGTGTCGGTAGCCCACCTAAGATCAGCCTCCATGGGAGAGATCTGCAAGGCTGAAACATGGAGTTCTCCTCACACATTCACACTGCACTACTACTGCTTGGAGAGGGATTCCCAATGTGACAGCAGGTTTGGTCAGTCTGTCCTGATGAGTCTCTTTGAGGTGTAGAACCCAATTCCATCCCCCTAGGGCCTGTTGTTTTGATTCCAGGTTGCCCTTATACAAAAAAAAAACAAAAAAATATAAACAGGGTACTCTGTATCAGTACCCTGGACTTTTACGGTCCAGGGTACCGATATGCAGGCATTAGGGAAAAAGCACAGGACTGCTTCTATGGCCAAGTCCCAAAGCAAAGCACTTTCACGCAGCAGTATCATCAAAAAGCTGCTCACCCTTGGAAAAATGTTGCTAGCAGTAATTTTGTTATACATTTGACAGTTGCTTAATTTTGATGTTTAATATTAGTACCCTTAACATAAGGCTTGGAGGTAACCTGCACAGAATGGCAGTTACTACCAAAAGAAACTTGCTGGGCAGACTAGATGGGACTATTTGGTCTTTTTCTGCCGTCATTACTACGTTACTATGCGCAAATTGTTTTTGCGCATTCTTTTTTCATTTGGGGCAGTCTGTAGATAGGGATTCCTCGTGTGTTAGGACTGCCATCCTGCTTGTCCTCAGAGAAAGCAGAGTTGCTTGCCTGTAGCAGGTATTCTCCAAGGACAGGATGGTAGTTCTCACAAAACCTACTTGCCCCCCCCCCCTTGGATTGGTTTCTCTGTAGACGGTTGAGTCACAAACTTTAATAGTGTCAGCTTAACTCATTATATAATAGCTAATGCAGTGTCTTTTATGACTGACTGTGTATTTTATTTTGTTTGTTTTATTATTCCCCACTTAGAACACTAGATTAAGTGGGTTAGAAAATGTAATGCTCACAACAGTTTAATCTATGTAAACCTGCTTAGTGCACATAGCAGGCAGGTACCATGCTCTAATGGTGATCCAAATGTGTCAAAAGAGAAGCCAAGGACTAGAGATGGGCATTTGGTTCATTTATTTTGGATTTTATGCACGTACATTAAAGTCTGGGTGGGTTTTATATTTTCATTTGGAAAGGCATCCATGTAAATATCCCCCAGATCTTTCCCCGCACAAAGCAGCAGCTGTAACTTTGCGTGGGTAGGTTTCATGGCATAATTTTCAAAGCAAATGTACAGGCATGAAGTTTGCTTTTAAAACTGGTGAAACTTAGGTGTATAACATCCTGCAAATGTACGTAGGCCACTATATAAGTAACCCCATAGAGAGTAATTTCCAAAGAGACTTCTGTGGGTCAAGTATTCCTTCACCCATAGCAATGACCTGTCAGAGAGTTGCACAACTGATACACATACAAAATGGCACTCATACCCACTGTATGTGCATGATTTTACACACATAGAGAAGGGGCATTCCAGGGGGTATGGAGGGGTTTGGGGCTTATGCGCATGCTATTTTTATTTTAAATTTATTTTAAATTCTCTCAGCAAAACTGTTGACTATCTTTACTTTATATTCTCTGTTCATGCCTGGTGAGCTCAGAGTCACAGTTTCCAGATCATGATTGCATTTCACTATGACATTCTTTCATAAATAGATTTAAACATAAAAATTCTCTCAGCAAATTATGCGCACCAAATAGCAGGTGTAGCTGTGGGCATATAGTTTTGCTGCAATAATTTTAAAAGTGGATTTATGCACATAAGTTTGCTTTAAAATTTGGGGTTACTTATGAGTGATGTTAACAAAATGCTAATATCAAATGTTAATATCTCAACAAAAATTAAATGCTAATTGCAGAAAAAAACTGTGTGTGTGTGTGGGGGGGGGGGGGTGTCTTATAAATGAATGTTTTTGTTGATTTTTATTTAACGGCGACCTAAACATTATCATTTTTTCCCCCATTGAACTGATGGCTTCAAATAAAAGCTATTTTTCATTCTTTGAATTTTTCCTCCCCGTCCTCGCCCTCCGTTTTTAAGTGAAACTACTTAGTCACAACATTCTGTTTCAAGAGGTCGTAAATTTGAGGAACGTCCCCCGACGTCTTCTCGCACCTTACTCCTTTCAGCAGAGCTGCAGGAAATCTTCCCTGCTGTCAGTTGGAGAAGTGAGGGGGTAGAGGCTCCTATCCAGTTTAGGAGGTTTTACACTGGCTCAGGCTCTTGTCCTGTCACTTCAATAATTTTGGTTTTTCTTTGCCTCTCTCTCTCTCTCTCCAGTCCCTACCACGGATATAAAGAGAGCCCGCTGCTCATGCACCTATCACTAGAGCTGCCAGTAGACACGCCGAAATCTGAACAGGTGTGAAGTAATTTGTCAGCTGCTACAATCTACAGCTGGAAAAAAAAAAAAAAAAAGGTACAAAAAAAGTCATCAGTCAATGACTATGCAGAGAGATCCTCCCCAAACCCATCTGTGAACAAAATTTGCTCAAATAATCCTAGCCATGTCCCCAAGGGCAACATGGAAGTATAAAAAAAGAAATTTGGGGGTGAGTACAAGGGAAGTGAAATGTCAGGCTGACTCCCTTTCTTGGCTGCAGCCTGGCTGCAAATTTCTCTCTCCAAGGTCACCGGGCACAGAGCCATCATCCTAGCAGCTCTTCAAGTTTTCATAGTTTTTCTTAAACTGTTCCAGTAAAAGAAGGGAGAAAGCTTTTTCCCCCCCTTACCACTCTTTAACTGGCACGTCAACATGCCCAAGTAAGGTTGGTTGTGCTAAAACCCTCAGCTGCTGGTGAAGAGGAAACCACTAATACCTAAGCTGTCCGGGGCCCTGTGAGTCACTGAAAGCTTGTGAGGATTATTAAAAGTGATTTTATTTTAAAGCTGCAGTATGGCCTCCAACGCAGAACAACATTTACATTTGCTTTGATGTTGAGAACAATTCTTAGCTCAGGAAGGGAGCGGTAAAACGAGAAACTGGCTACACAGCCTCCTCTCTCCCTCTTCCTCTTCCTTTACTTGCCATGCTCCTGAGCGCCAACTGGTGGGCACCACTTGACATACCCTCCATGCCTATTCCATTTCTTGTTCCCTCTTTCCCTTTCTCTGGGATCTATCATGCATCCAGTTCAGTGAGGCTTCCAATGTACGCACAGTACCGGCAATGTAAAACTGGTGCTAATCCATAGTTGCCTGCCGCGGAAGAGCTGTGATGCCTGCCCTCCATCCAGCAGAGCCAACGGTAAACCCCACAACTTGCTGGATATGAAAGATTGCTGCCAATTTTGTCCCACAACCACAAGTAACCATCACCAAAAGGGCAACTACAGGTCTAATATGACCTCAGATTGTATGTAGAGTCTCTGCAGGCTGTTAGATGTTATATAGGACCAACAAGATGTCATGGTATATAGAACATGAAGGCAGATAAGGACTTTAAGGTCCATCTAGTCTGTCCAATTTAATTCCTGATGCAGTGCCACAGACCCCTGCTGATTTTTGGCTTTCTCCTCACTTCTTCACAACCAGGAATCCTTTAGGGTTATCCCATACTTTCTGTCTCCACCACCTCTCCATGGGAGATTGCTCCATGTATCCACCACTCTTTTTTGTGAAGAAATATTTTCTGAGGGTGCTCCTGAGTTTAACTCCTTAGAGCCTCACAGCATACCCTCTTCTTCTAGAGCACTCCTTCCTCCAAAAAAAGGGTTTGCTTCATGGGCATTATTGAATCCTCTGAAGTACTCATATCTCTCTCTCATATCCCCTTATCTCTCCTCGCGCCTCTTCTAGGGTATTCATACTTAGATCTTTAAGTCTCATTTTAGGACTTTTGGTGTACACACTGTACCATTTTGGTAAGTTTTCTCTGGATTGCCTCCATGAAACTTTCAAAATCACACAGGCTTCTCTCATCCCAGCATCAAGATTGACCCCCTATATTCCTGATACAGACCCCCCCAACCCTCTTCACCCAATGTTGGTCCTAACCCACCCCCACTATCAAGGCCTCAGCTCCCCTAATTTAGGCCCTTTACCCTCCCCCATGCAGGTTCCAAGGCCCCAGTCCAGGCCCTGACCTAACTATCAAAGTCTTCCCCCCAACATCAAGGATCCCACCCCCCATCGAAAGCTCACTTGTTGGCAACTCTGCACACTGCTGAATGAAACTATCAAGTCAGGGGTACAGCGGTGTTACCAGGAGGACTCTCACATTCTTTCTGGTGAAGACTGGGAACTGCAGAATGGTAAAGTTTAGGGAGAGGGGAGGGCATCGGGCTGCTTTTGATCAGGGGGGTCTCCTTGATGTTGGAGGTCCTTTGGAGTGGGGCGTAGTATTAAGGGGAGGTAGCAGCTTTGGTGCAGGGCTGGTGGAGGAAGTTGGCTCTGGACTGTGATGGTGGAGTGCCTGAGCTAAATTGGGGGGAAAAAAAGCAGATATAACTGTGGATGAAAGTTTATGGCATGGCCACCTCGGGGGAAGGTTTGCTTCCAAGTGAACTGGAGGCCTAAAGGAACGAGAAGAAAGTGTCGAATAAATGGATGAATAGTAAATAATCAAAGAGCAGAAACGAAGCATAATCACTTTTAAATTAAATACTTCTTCGATACCAGCTAGTACTCATGAAGAGCATGTGGCCTTTTTTTTTTGGAGGGAATTAGTGCAAGTGGAACTATAAAGAGAATGTTAGATTATTGCGTGTGAGGCGCTTACAGAGCTGCATGGACAGATGCTAAGCTAGACGGTGTGCAGCTGGACACCTTGCCCTGAAATCACATGGAAAGTCCAGGGAACGGCGCTGAATGCAAGGCTATTTTCCCAGTCATTGCAAACCTGTACACCCTCGTTTCTCTTTATTTTTCAAAAGCCGAACATGTGGAACTGGGGCGATGGGGACGGGGACCCCAAGATGCTATTAATGAAACATTGTGTTCTGTTTATTATTAACAAGCCGAATCTGCTGAAAGAGATGAAAAGAGCTGCTGAACACAGCCAAGCAGGCGGCCTACTGGAGGCCCGGCTGCAGTCTTGGCTGTATCAGTAAGGCAAAAGTACCTCTCCTATCTTATCAGACATAGCCTAACACACTGTAAGTGGGACAGAAAAAGAAAATAGTTTAACATAAAAATACAGACCAGATTAAACTTGAACTGTGAATGCAAAGCAAAATGGAAAACACTGCTTCAGAGAGCTCTGTTATTCCAGCTAAGTAATATAAAGCCTACACAGGATTTCTTGAAGCTATATCTTCCATTTATTTCACTTTCTTGGTTGTGATGTTATTGTATTATAATTATTACAAGGTTTTGGGTTTTTTTTTCAATTTAAATTTTTATTGAATTTATTCAAATTGAAAGGAAAACAAAGAAAATCCTCAATATTATCAAATATTGGAGGAGAAGTCCATTAATGGCTATAAATCAATTATACTTAGGGAATAGCCACTGCTATTAATTGCATCAGTAGCATGGGATCTTCTTAGTGTTTGGGTAATTGCCAGGTTCTTGTGGCCTGGTTTTGGCCTCTGTTGGAAACAGGATGCTGGGCTTGATGGACCCCTTGGTCTGACCCAGCATGGCAATTTCTTATGTTCTTAAGCAACAATCAGCAACACATTATACATAATAATCAAGTCCTCATTTTAGCGGGAGGTAGAGAGTAAAGAAAAAATATCAAAGTATCCATTTTAAAGGTAACAGAGAGAAGCAGTTAGGATACAATCTTTGTTCAAACAATCCACTCAGAATAATATTAATAACTCAAGATTTATCTGAAACAAACGTTTCTAAATGGAGAGGGTCAAAAAATACAAATTTACTATTCTAAAAGGAAACTAAACATTTACAGGGAAATTTTAAGAAGAAAGTGGCACATAAATGCAACACTTTCTCCTTCAAAGCAAAGAAATGTTTACTTCTCTTTTCCGTTTCTTTACAGACATCAAGGAAAATGTGTATTTTATGACCACAAAAGGTAATGGGGTAAATTTTATAAGCCCTGCGCGCCGGCGCGCCTTTGTTGCATAGGCCGCCGGCGCGCGCAAAGTCCCGGGATGCGCGTAAGTCCCGGGGCTTTGCTTGAGGGGCATGTTGGGGGATGTGTCGGGGGTGGCGCTGCATCCTGGGGCATTCCGGGGCGGGGCCGTGGGTGTGGTGCCGGCCAGGGTGCATTCCGAGAGCGTGGCCGAGGCCTCCGAAGCAGCCCCCAGGCTGGGGAATGGCGCGCCGGCAGCCAGCCGGCGCATGCAAGTTACGCCTGCCTCAGGCAGGCGTAACTTTTTCAACAAAGGTAGGGGGGGATTTAGTTAGGGATGGCTTTCCCCATTCCCTTCAAGGCCGCTCCGATTTCGGAGCGGCCTTGAAGGGAATGGGGAAAGCCATTGGGGCTCCCCTCGGGCTCAGCACGTGCAAGGTGCACATGCCGACCCTGGATTTTATAACATGCACGTGGCAGTGCGCCCATGTTATAAAATTGGGAGTAGATTTGTTCGCGCCGGGTTGCGCAAACAAATCTATGCCTGCACGTATGTTTTAAGATCTGCCCCAATGTGTTTATTCAAGCAATATTTTCGAAAAACATTATCTCTATCTTTACCTAAGCAAAAGGACACAATTAACATTGCCCTCGTGGGAACAAAATCAATAGAGGATTCTAAAAAAGCATAAACATCCAAAGTTTCTTGCCTCGTTGCCTCTAACATCCCATTTTACATTTCCACGTTGTTTAGGCAAATAATACACATTAGATATTAATGGAATCTGATCATCTGGGAAACTCAAAATATCTTTCAAATACATTTTATACACCTCAATAGAAGACAAGGGCCAGATTTTCAAAGGGTTACGCATGTAACCACTCCTGGGTGCACCGAGCCTATTTTGCATAGGCCCGGCGACGCGCGTCCCGGGGCTTTGTGAAAGGGATGGGGCGGGACCAAGGCCTCCAGCACAGTGGCTGTGCCGGGGGATCGCACGCTGGCAATTGGTCGGCGCGCGCAACTACACCTGCCCAGAGGCAGGTACAACTTATTAAACAAAGGTGAGGGGGGGTTTAGATAGGGCTGAGGTGTGGGTTAGGTAGGGGAAGGGAGGGGAAGGTGGGGGGGGGGGGGGCGGAAGAAAAGTTCCCTCCGAGGCCGCTCCGAAATCGGAGGGAATGGGGAAAGCCATCGGGGCTCCCCTAGGGCTCGGCACGCACAAAGTGCACTAGTGTGCACCCCCTTGCGTGTGCCGACCCCGGATTTTATAACATGCGCGCGGCTGCGCATGTTATAAAATTGGGCATAGATTTGTGCGCACCGAGTTGCGCGCACAAATCTACGCCTGCACGTAGGTACTAAAATCTGGCCCCAAGAGTGTAGTAATAGGAAAATTAAAAAATCTTACGGTTTTACTATGTATTAAATTTTCCAACACTTCTAGACAATTATGTACAAAAAGACTATCCTTAATTGATGATACACCAGCATTTTGTACAGAAGATAAAACGTCCTTCATATTTGAGATAGAGCTTTCCAACAATTCCAAACATTTATCGTGTCCATCTAACTTCTCTTTAGTTTCATTAGGAAAACTGGAAATTTGAAATATAATTTAGCTACCATCCTCCAAATATCTTTCAATGTAACTTCTTCAGGTACTTCCACCTATGCAGCATTAATTGATGGAACTAAACAGGAAATAGATGGTTCAGATGAAATTGACTCAGATATAGCAACAGCATCTTGTTCAGAATTAGAAACTGTCTGAGTAACAATCTGTTGCATCTTGGAAGAATTTAAATTCACCAAAGAATAAGAATTTATTTCAGTAACCAAAGATGGAACAAATAGTTGCAGTGGAGGCTGAACCTTGGCTGGACTTAATGAAACCTCAATATTAGAAGCTTCCAGTCTACAGTCCAATCCTGGCGAATTATGGAAGTATAGAACATATTGATCCATAGGCTCTCTCAGAAGTTCTGGAATCGGAGAGGAAGTGATGAGTTGCTTTTCCTTTTCTTCCCCATCAAACAAATGTAAGCTGTGCACCCTTTTCAAGCACATGGCTTCAGCAGGTGCCTCAATTAAATACGGAGCAGTCTGCATATAATGATGTCACTTGGAGGAGGGGAGGACATCCCGATATTGAGTGCCCAAAGGAAATTTGGCGCTTGCTCTTCCTTACTGGGCAGTTCCAGCACTTCTGCTCCCTTCGCAATTCTCTCTCCCCTGGGTATCAGCCACAGGTGCCTTGATTAAATACGGGGCAGTCCGTGTACGATAACATCACTCGAAGGATGGGAGGACGTCCCGGTATTGAGCGCCCGAAGGAAACTTGGCACTTGCTCTTCCTTACCAGGCAGTTCCAGTACTTCCTGCTTCCCTTGCAAGTCTCTCTCCCTTGGATACTAAATGCAGGTGCCTCGCTTAAATATGGGGCAGTCCATGTATGATGACATCACTTGTGGGAGAGGAGGATGTTCGATATTGAGCACCCAAAGGAAACTTGGCACTTGCTCTTCCTTAGTGGGCAGTTCCAGCACTTCCTGCTCCCCTCTCAAGTCTCTATCCCCCCTAATTATTACAAGGTTTGATGGGGGATGGGGGCAGGGGGAACAGGACTGGATGTTGGATTAAGACTGGGAACGTGTATGTTCATCTACCCAAGATGATTGAAAACCAAAGAAGAAAACAATATAAAACGACTTAGATAAGGGATGATATCCTAAAAGCAGTCAAGCTTCTACAGCTGGCAACTGGGATACATCCTTAGTCTTGTGGACAGGAATAACTGGGTAGACTGAATGGGCCAACAGGTCTCTGTCTCTGCTGTCATCTCCTAGGTTATGCCGTGTGTATGGAGTGTATTATGTTGTGATGAGTTTGTGATTATGTTGGGTGTTTGGTTTGCGATGTGTGAATTCATGTTTTAGCTGTGAATATGTGACTTCCAGTCCTGTCATGTGAGGTGGTATATATTAAAAAATATGTCACACACAGAGAGGGCAGAAAGGTTTTAAACAGAAATACTGCAGATAAGATATAATCACAGAGAGTCTGCAATTCTTTGTTCAGACTGGGAATGTTTAGCAATGGCTACCAAAATCGAGCTGCACACACACAGCATAGAAGAGGAATTTAGGCAGAGGTTTCAGCCAGTGGAAACTGTCCTTCTGGAGCTGTTTATCCGAACTTGAAGATCAGGCAAAAAGTGAAAGTGGTATTTTTTCACAATTAAGGCCAAATTGTAAAAACCCAGCGCATGCCAAAAGAGGCAGATATGTGCATGGATGGGACGTATACGCGTTGTGGGGATTTTAAAATGCAGACAGCCACGCGTGCGCAGAAGAAAGGGTTTGTCAAAAAGGGGCGAGCCAGAAGCGGGGTCTGGGCGGGGCATGAGCGGGCTGGCACCATTAGGCACTGCTCCCGCTGAAGTGCACACTGGGAGTCGACCGGCCCATGCAAGTTGCTGTTGCTCTGAAGAGCAGGTAAGTAGAAAAACAAAAAATAAAAGTAGTGTAGTTAGCAGGGTTTTAGGGGTCGGGGTTAGTAGGGGTAAAGAAATGGATGCAGGTTAGGCAGGGGGTTTAGGAAGTTTCCTCCCAGTCCGCCTGCATCTACTAAATCCACCCCTCCCCCCACTTATCCCATGCGACGGCACTCGCGCGCACCGATATAAAATCGTGCGCGCGGGTAGCGGTTAAGTCAGCGCGCCCATGTGTGCACACCAGGAACTGTGTGCACATGGACGCCCGCGTGCGGATTTAAAAGTTACCCTCCCTGTTTTTAATTAAATTTTATATACGGTCAATAATTAAAATCTTTGTCCCAATGTAAGATTTCCCTTCCCTTTGGGAACAGCTGAAGTGATGCAGGGAACTGGAATATCTTTCCCTGTTTATTCTCAGCTGGAAACTGGCACGCATTCTTCTCAGGCACAAGGGATTACAGTTCCTCCTAGATCACTGAACTCAGTCCTTGAGCCATTTTGGCTTCAGTTTTGTTCCCGCGTGTTAGCATCGTTCAGATACCAGTGTCCTGAGATATTTATTTCTCATGAGGGGAAAAAAACCCCTTCTTTCATTCAGAATCTCCCAACCAAGTGTTATTTTCTTCTAAGCTAGCAAGAAAGGATGTAGGTTTAGTTAAAACAGGCAAGCGTGAATACCAGGTTCCTTAAAACTTGAAACAGTACGAACGGTAAAAAGGGGTGAGGCAAATCTTTGGACACCAATCAAAAACGATGCGGAACCAATCTGGATGTTTTGGGAGATGGGATGGGGGTTATTTTGGTTTATGATCAGTGATTATTGATGCACTAAAATTAAAGCAAACACACCGGAGTACCTGGAAACTACTAAAATCTGATCAGAGATCAGAATTTAAAGAAATTCTGCCCACAGAAACTATCTAGGCTGTGGTCCTACCATCTGGTTATCAGCCAGACTCTCAATTTAAAATAGGTCAAAAAGCCCATCTTTCCTTTAAGTGTAGTTTCGCTGGTTCTTCATTATTACAAACTAATCTTCTACTTCCTTTCTAACTCAAATAAATCAGGCTAATTTCACTTTATCTGAGTTTTGAGAAATCTTTAGGATTTATCTTCCCCATCTTGAAGTTCAGAAATCTTTTTTTTTTTACTTCTTAGTTTCCAGATATATATATAGATATATATAGCCATAAACACACACACAAGTTTCATATATTTACACTAAGAGCCATGCATCCCTTTTATATACGTTTTTTTAATGAATTGAATATCTACCGGCAGCGCACTTAAAATAAAATTAAAATTATAATAAAATAAACATATCTAACTTTTAAAATAACATTATAATGATTCTTCTAATGTTCCTCTGCTGGGGATTTCAGAGTGATTCTCTTCTATAATTTGTACTTAGTAGCGTTGTCAATTGAATTAGCTGTACCATCTGACATGTTTAATATGAGCTATTAATCGGAACCTCTTTATTTCCTGCCTTTGTATTTTTTCATAGGACAGGAATCGGTAAAGCTCTATTTATCTTTCTTTGTTTTTTCCCGATGTCTTGTTTTCCCTTCTCACCTGTGAGGGGGATTTATCTTTCGACAGCATGGGAGAAGAAAAAACTGATACTTCAAGCATATCCAGCATAGCTCCCTGCTTCAACGGCAGAGGAGAAGAAAAACAACCAATAAGGGCTGTATAACATAGTCTGGGTAAAACAAATAAGCATGGGTGTAGCTTGCTTATTGCGGCGGCTACTACTATCAAGCTAGATATTTCACTTGGATGCAGCTCCATCACTGCTCTCTACATTAATGGTGGGGGTGGAAGGGAAATAGAACCAAGAGCTAAGAGAAACAGATAAGTATGAGAGAAAAAATGTGTGAAGCTTGCTGGGCAGACTGGATGGGCCGTTTGGTCTTCTTCTGCCGTCATTTCTATGTTTCTATGACAAGGCGACAGGTTAAATTTTATTCTGTACGTATCCCTTATTCTTTTTATTTTTTCTTGCAAATGTCCATTACCTGCTTTTGAGGTGGGTCCTTTTTGTAAACTGTAATAAATAATTGTAAAAAACAAATCATATTATAATGTCTGTCTTGCCCATGGTTAAAATCATGGACAATGCATTACTTAAAACTCATTCCTCACTTGTACTGGGGTCTGAGTAAAAACGTATTTCCTGGAACCTTCCATTATTGGGATGCCAAATTTTGCTAAAACACATTCACTGTGGGGTAGATTTTAAAAGCAGCGCACGTGGGCTATTTGTGCGTGCGCCGAGCCGCACTGGCTTCCTCCGTTCCCTCCCCCCTAGCCTGTCCTTCCCACCCCTTCCCCTAACCTCACCCCCTCCTAGCCCTACTCTAACTCCTCCCTGATCTTTATTTTACCTTTTGCGCCTGCCTCCAGGCAGGCACAAGTTGTGTGCGCCGGCCGATTGCCGGCACACGATCTCTGGCACAGCGGCAAATGGCCGCTGTGCCAGGAGGCGCTGACCCCGCCCCAGACTGACCCCGCCCCTTTTTTCAAGCCCCGGGACTTATACGCGTCCCGGGGCTTTACGCGTGCCGCCGGGCCTTTTGAAAATAGGCCCGGCGCCCGTTACCCCCCTACGCACGTAGGTCTTTGAAAATCTGCCCCTGTATTTTTTTTGCTTCTCCGTTTGGATCTAATTTTCCAAGACAAAAAACCCCCCCAAAAAACTGTGAGAAAGTGTGTAAAAAGCAAAGCCCAAAATCTGTTTTCAAACAGAGTACAAAAAAGATGTGTTTTTGCATTCAGACTCCCCCAGGAAATCTCACCTGAGATATATGTACTGTACATGTCACGGGCAAAGGGAGGCACTGGATATTTTGAACATTAACTGACAAATCCAGATTATCCAAAATCCTCACTTTACCCATAACATAACATATATATTTTGCAGATTTCTTCTGTTGTAAAATGCATGCAATTTTTTTTTTTTTAGAGCTGTCTGATCCTTCCAGGAGCTGCTTCAAACAGCAGTGCCTCCTACTTACAGCAAACATCATGTATTCTGCTGATGCTTTCCTGTATAATTAAGTGAAAGCCAAGGGAATAAGCAGCAGGCCAAGAGCCTATCCCTTCCTCTTCCTCTCACTTAAGCCCTTCTGAAGTGGCACTCAAGAAGTGGGTAAGGGCATGATGAAAATAAGGAAATGAAAGACCAAGCAATTTCCACAGGAACAGCATTTTTATATGTAAGGCTTTAAAAGCCAAGGAACATTCCTGCAACTGAAGTTGCTCGTTCCCAAGACTTAAGCAAATGAAGTGTGTAGTTATTAGAGATGTATAATCTTAGGTTATCATATGTAGAGAATTTGTCATAGGCCGAGGACTTTTTTAAAAATGTCTCGCCCTGTCAAAAGGCCCTCTCCTCTCCTCTCCCCTCCCCTTTTCCCGTTAAAAGATAAGAGCAGAGAGAGAGCTAATGTTATAATTTTGGGCTTTCTTCTCTGTATGCGACTTCCTTCCAAGCCCTTTTGCAGTCTTATAAGGCAGCATTCTCATAATCAATGACGAGTGGCCATAGTCTGTCTTTAAGCTCCTATTGTTTTTAAAAATCACTGTCCTGCCTGAGAGTTATCAAGTGCAGTTTCTTAGCTGATAGGTCCTTACCTGAGGACAAAAGCTTGTGGGTCCGCAAGAAGCTGATTGTGAGTCGCATGATGGATGCCTTGTCCAGGTGGGAGCTAACATTATGGGGCAGAGGCAGCTGGTGGGCCAGCTCGTAGAAGACTTCCGTCTCCTTGCTCCTCCTGCATCGAGCTGCATCTCGCGATTTCTCCTTCCGTCTCTCGGAACTGCTCCTATGATTAAAAAAAAAAAAAAAAGACAATCCAGGTCACAATTAATTGCAATTGACATCCAGTAGATAATGTACAGGTGGGCATTTTGACAAAACTGTAATGTTCACATTTTTCTTAATTACCAATAACATTTCCCCCCCCCCTTTTTTTTTTAGCAATGCAGAAAAGGTAGACTAAAATATGGTTGTGCAGAGAAAACGGTTTTCTTTTTTGGTTTATTCCATTTTTATTTTTTAAATGAAAAACCGAAATGAAATAAAATGTCATTGTTTTCTTGCTTGCATTCAGATTAGAAACAGCACAAAATGAAACAACAAAATTTTGCTGCATTTTGTACATTGTTTATGGCCTTTTTAAATGAAAGCACACTACAATAAAGAAACCGGATAATAGAGGTGACACTCTTAACAGAGAAAAGATGAAGGATATACTGTCAGCAAGCTGATTTACTATAAGCAGCACATGACTGTAAGAATAATATGGATGAAATATTCTAAAAAAAAAAAAAAAAAGGGTTAGTAATATAAATTTTGACATTTTTACTTTCATTCTGGCTCATTCAGAAAAAAAAAGTGCCCTCCAGCTGCTCTCACCTACATAAGAGCTCACAGTGAAAAAAACCTATTAGTGCAGATCAGTGAAGGGGAGGAGTTGAATAGACTCCCTGACTAGCTATTACCGAGAGGGAGGCCAAGGACTGACCTGGTACATAAATCTCTTCCCTCTGCAGACCGAGAATCGCCAACATGGCACAAGCAGTGGCACTACTAGAGCAGGGTACAGCTGGGAGCGGGGGGAGAGAATGGGGCACCGTTTGTCACAGAAACATTGATAGGGGGACACAGTTCATGGAACTTGACCCCAGGTGCAGACAGAACTAGTAACACCGGTGAGCACAAGCATTCAAGTCACCAATGAATGAGCAAGGCTCCACCTGCCTCTCCAACAAACTCTATCACAGCCTAAGAACTGACAAAGAACCCAGCTGCCCACCTTCTCTTCCTTTATCCCCCCCCCCCCCCAATCTAGAACTCTCTCCCAACAGCAAACAAAGCTCTCTTAACCATTCCCTCAGTCAAGACAGCGAGACTAACCCAGGTAAGAGAGCGGGCATTGTCTTTAGCAGGACTCACACTCTGGAACACAATGCCTTTGGATATCAGATTACAGAGAGACCCCAAAACATTCAAGAGAAGTCTAAAGACATGGCTTTTTAAACAAGCCTGTTATAAAGAGATCGGAGAATAGAAAATACACTGGAATAAACAGTAGAGCACCGGCACACAGCACTATTCTCATAAATGTGCATTACAATATTTTAACAAATTGAGTACACAATGAATGTAATAATATAACACAGTAAATGTGATTTTTTTGACCTGTAAAAGTACCTTCTAGGTACACCTGGCCAGAACCTACATCACTAAACATTTGTACGTATTTTTATGATTTAATGTAACCAAAACTTAATGGCACCTGTTAGAATGTACTATAGTACGCTTACTCCAATCTTACTTATGTGCCTACATGTAAACCGTTGCGATGGTATATAACTTAACGACGGTATAGAAAAGACTTTAAACAAGTAAATAAATAAATAAATAAACCAGAGGAAAGAATATCTACTACCATTTCTGAGATCTCCCTTCCACCAAGCAACACCTGCCTCCTTCTCATCTCTGGGGCCACCTGTCAGAACCCTCTCTATGCCCATTCTAGTATGCCAAAAGACTAGTTCACACACCCTGACCTCCCTCACCACGAGCCATTCTTTTCTGCCATCTGTTTATGATTGTTATGTATTTATGCTATATTTAGGTATTACGTACTATGTTTTTTTTATTCAGGTACTACTTATGTATTAATTGTGTATTTATGCTAGGTTTATATCCTATTTATTATTTTTATGTATCATGTAGGTAAATTATTCAGTAATCATGTACCTTGCTCTGAATACTCTGGTAGGAAAGTGAATAACAAGTCATTGTAATAATTACAGGAACGGGTATAATAAGGATATTGTTGCACAGTACTGAAATACTAGCCTCTTTAACTAGTTTTCTGGCATCTTTCTATCATGTCGATAGTAAAGCCCATAAAATATCATCTCAAATTACCTTGAAGAACTTATGGCACTTACACTAGACACATTATAGATTTCCAAGATGCATTTGTTCTGGCAGAAATATGTGTGCAAGCGTTATTGTTAGAAAATTAAAAAAATTCTTGACTTAGAATTTACAGCATTGTTTCCAGCCAGGTTTTCAAGATTGCCACAATGAATATGCATGAGATAAGTTTGCAATACCCTAGGTCCCCAATATATGTAAATCTATCTCATGCATATTCATTATGGAGATTCTGAAAACCCAAGTGGTTAGGTGCCTCCAGGAGAGGGCTGTGAAACACTGATTAGGAGGATAAACTTTCCCATAATACATTTCTTTTTAGCTGACCATTTAAGTTCCATATTTTCTATGCCAACAAAGCAACAAGATGTGGCATGGAGTGAACACGTCTATGAAACCCATAGGAGAGATGCATTAAAAAAAATGTCAGTCAATGGCATAGAAGGGATTGCTTTGCATTAGCTGCACGGTCGCAGCATTTTAGCCAAAATCATCTCAACCAGAAGGTCCAGCGAGACCTCTGTGGCCAGTGAAGTCTGGGGAAGGAGTCCAGAAGTACGTGATGCCACCGGATGATTTGGTGAGGATGGTGATGCTGATGTCACACTGGCAGTCAGGGAGCAGGAAGAAGTATTCAAAATTGACCCATGAAAAGTGGCAAGTAGAATATAGGGGAAACACAAGTTTTCAGTGAAAAATGAATTGCAGTATTGGTGAGAGCAGTTTAATGATTTGTGTAAGATTCTGTTTACTTGGTCAACAACTGGAGACAATGACGTCTGGTGCTCCAGGTTAATTTTCAAAGAATCACAACAGACCAGGACTTCAGGATAATTGTGCAAAAGAAATTTAATCTGTTATGTTAATTATACCCATTCTATGCAAATTGCTCTCAGATGTTCAGGGTATATTCTGAAAAAGAACTATTTTGTAGTCCTTAAGGGCCGAAAGCAAATGTAATTGACTGGAGGTTGAGATTAGACAAACAAAAGAGGAAAGTTTAGATTTCTGGTATTGCCTGCTAAGGAACAAAGTTAAAATTCCTGCCTGCCACATTACAAACACATTCACGTCACTTCTTTTCTAAGATGATACCTTTGACATTCCAGATCTATGCAAGCACATGAATATATTTCTCTATAGCTACTAATAAGATGTGAGAAGCTATAAATAAAGTGATCTTTAACTGCACTATGTCGGATATGCTCAAGGCCATTAGGTTTTCTGCAACGGAAGTCTAGATTCTGCAGTAAGTGTTAGAAAATTTGTCTACACTTACATACATTTGCACTTCTGCATGCACATACAAGTCATTATTTAATTTCAAAGCTTCAGATTTGGGTTGGCCTGGTATCTCAGTGGCCATGCCCTGCAGGAGACTTGGGCTTGCCTCCTGGGCCTAATTTCTGTTCTTCGGGCCATCCAGGGAGGGGGATGCTGTAGGGGCAGACTATTCACAGAGCCTGGGGAGGGGGCGGGGAATCTCAGCCATCGCACAACTGTGACACCACATGCAGCGGGTTCTTCAAGGAGCAGAGGATTGCTGGGAGGGGCGTTATAAAATGGAGAAAAAACCCAGATAACTGAGAATGAAGGCTCATGGTGCTGCAGTCCCAGATGGAGCTGGTTCCGATTCAGCTGGAAGCCAACGAAGCAGAAGGAAATTGTCAAGCCCTTTCCCCCCTAGAAGTAATCCTTCAAATGTTATATATTAAAAAAAAAATTGTTTAAACTTCAAAGTGTGCACTTCAATAATTTCTTTTTTTTCTGTTATGATTTGTTCTTTCTTCCTTGCTTTTCTGTTTCCTTTTCAGTTCATCACATCCCTTTCCCTCCATCTTTGTTTCTACTATCCCCCCTTTCAACATGCTCTTTTGTTCCCTCCCCTCCAATCTCTCCTCCTCCTCCTTCCATCCTTTCAAGTTCCCCATCTCTTGCCTCTCCCCTCTGGCTCCTCCTCACTATTTTTTTTTTCTTTTAGGCCCTCCCTCCACCCCTTTCCCCTTCCACATTACCTCTGTCCCACTTTCTCTTCTGCCTTTCTGTCGCAGTTCTGCCCTCCACCCACGCTGGCTCCAGGCCAGCGTGGGTGTCTTCCTAACCAAGCCCCCACTGCAGTTCTGGGACCACCGCTGTCCTCCCTTCCCCTGCTGTCACTCTGACCCGCACAGCAGAAAAGGCCAAACCCTCACTGCAGAAGCACAAGCTGGGCCTGTGTGGAAGGAAGCAACAGTGGCTCGGGTTAGAGTTCATGGGATGGAGAGGAAGGGGGGAAGACTGCCGTGGCTGAAGCCCCCACAGCAGGGCTCTGCTATAGGTGGGAGGGAGGCAATGGTAGGCGGCAGGTCAGGATGGTCAGGATTCCCCAGCGAGAGGCTAATATCGCAGCAGCTGCCTTGGCCTCAGCAGCACAGAAAGCTGGGAGGGAGGCGGGAAACAGGGTCAGCACTTTACTGCATTCATAATGAAATAAAGAATCGTGATTTTTCAAATTCCTGTTGGGCGAGTCTGCTCAGTGCCCAAAGCCAGACGAACAAAGCAGCAAAACTGGATGCAGCAGGTAACATTACCAGCCAGATAATGACCTCAGCCAGGTCACATGCTAAAGCCTAAGATCAGGGCGGTCCTGCCATTACCAGAGGATTCCAGCGTCATTATGTGATCACCCGACTTTGCTTTGCAATTTAAAAGGGTCTGAGCCACGGGTCCCATAGCTCATGATCCTCCACTCAAGTTTCAGCAAGGTAAGGATTACGCTATCCTCCTTCTGCACGACATGGAAGTTGGAAAACATTATGTGAAGCTACACAGTTTACAAAATTACATGAAAAGATTAAACCAGATTAGTGACTTTAAGTAACTCGAAACATTTTATTATTAGAAGGGCTATGAAAACAGAGAGGGTATTTCAAAAAAACCATTTCTTTAGGTAAAACAGCGCTGTATCTGTGAAAATGGGCTTTTTAAAAAAATCGCCTGTCCTCCATGGGGCCGATGTAAAACAGCGTGCTCAGCCAAGCACGCTGTTTAACGTGTTTTGGATGCGCGTCCACAACCCATTATGCTATAAGGGGATGAGCACGCCCAAAATGTGTGTCCAACTCCCCGCAAAACGAATAGCACTTATCACATGCAAATGCATGTTGATGGGCTATTAGTTATTCTCCCCAGATCTAAAAAAAAAAAAGTGTGCCCGACCCGCACATTTTTACGCTCAGAGCAGGCGTTAATTTCTGAGCAGCCCCCAAAAATGTACAGAAAAGCAAAAAATACTGCTTTTCTGTACATCCTCCAACTTAATGTTGTGGCGATATTAAGTCATAGGAACCCAAATGTTAAAAAAACAAATATATATTTATTTTTTTTAAGTGTCAGCGGTCAGGTTACGGAAATGGATGCTCAATTAATAAGCGTCCATTTTCCTAAACCATGGCTGTGCACAGGTTAGGAAAAAAGACGCTTGTAAAACTGAGCATCCGTTTTCCTAACTTGCTGACAGCCACCTCCACTGGGGCTGCCCACTGCCAAGGAGATTCTAGGGGCGCACATTTGTCCCTAGTGCCTCCTTGGCAGTGTGACCCCTCATTTAAATATTGAATCTCGCACCCAGGAGAGCTGGCTGGGCAGTGTTAGGAAAGCGGGTGTTCAACACTGAGCGTCCGTTTTCCACACTCATTTATTGCATCGCCCCCCCCATGTGAGTATACTTAGGTGCGCAGGGCATTCCCAGGGGCCAGGCCAGGGAAGGGTTTGCTCTCATGGGCAAAAAAACACTATGCGCACCTATTAGCAGGGAATAAATATGTGTGTGTGTGTGTGTGTGGTGGGGTGGGTAGTTTATTTGTGGGATAATTTCCAAAGGGAAAGTAACGCACATGAATGTAAAATCTGGGGGTAAAAATTACTCCACGGACTTTACACCTGCATGGACAGTTACACAGTTACCCCGATAATGTTCAGCTAATTTTCCATCACCAAAAGAAACTCCAACACGCAATGCACTGTCGAGCATCTCACCCTATTCCAATTTCCACCTAAGTTCTGGTGAGATATTCATCTTTACACTCGAGAAAGCCCTTTTATTACTTTGTTATTTCCATCGAGATGAACCTAAGTACATTTTGGAGATGCTGGTGCGTTGAACTTTCGGGGGAGGGGAGGGGGAGTTTTCACCCTCTCCACGCTGGATCATAGACCCGTGTATCCTTCTACCCACGGGTTTTGTGCCCATGCCAAAACGAAAAGTATATGTGCGTGCTTTGGCCATGAGGCTTTACAGAGGGTAAACTCGCACCTGCTTTATCCACAGGCCAGACTTTGCTGGGAAAGTAGGCGCAAATATTCGAAGATGTCGTCACAGCACACAGACTTTTCTTCCTCAGACCTAAACACGCTCCCCAGCCCCCGGGAACGTCTCCTCTCAATACAGCTGCCCATTGCAGATCAAGATGCAGACTGTTGTTTAGCTACTTCGAAGGAAAGCAATTTTCAGACTGCCAACTGATGCAGGTAAAATGCTTTTTACCCAGGTAGATCCCTTCGAAAATTGCCCTCCCCCCAAGAATCCCAAAGAGGCAACCACTGATAACAATTTAAGTAACAATAGAGCATGGGCAGCGGAAGGGTAGACTGCGAAAGGAAATTATTAACATGGAACTTGACC
Organism: Rhinatrema bivittatum; assembly: GCF_901001135.1. Classification (NCBI taxonomy): domain Eukaryota; kingdom Metazoa; phylum Chordata; class Amphibia; order Gymnophiona; family Rhinatrematidae; genus Rhinatrema; species Rhinatrema bivittatum. The sequence continues at coordinate 72,275,188 of NC_042617.1, read as the reverse complement.
ATAACACACTTTTCATACCTTTTATTAAAGAACATGTAATATAAAAAGTATACTTTAACAAAAATAAAAGATCCGGAGAGAAGAGCAAGAAAAGTGCAACATTGCCAAAAACCTGAAAGTGGGTTTTCTGAAGAAAACCTTCTGGTATTGCTGCTTTATACTGAGGCTATGGAAGAATTGCCTATGACAACCCTTCCTTCCTCTTTCCAATCAAAACAGCTTGATTATGTTTTAGAAGAAAATGGTCTAAACGTCACTCATGAAGTGTCGCTCATGTAGCTTGTGCTACTCTGACCCTCTATGTAAAAGATCTTGGAATTGTGCCTTTCTCTGGATGATATTCCCATTTTAAGTTGTCATAAAGTACCAGGTTGTAACTATATAATGGTCCTGCAGGAAAGCGGGCTTTGTTGCAGGACTTGATCCTTTTTTATTGGACCAACATAATAACTATCCAAAGACACTGCTATACTTGAGCTCTCGAAATCACATGGAATTGCTTTGGCAAGCTTGATCTTTTCAAGCGGCAGGCAACATCTCAGATATATGGCATAAGGCTTTATTTTGTAATCAGTTTTGAGTATTACCCAGTGACTATAGTTACAGAGGAGTCTAGTGGAGTTGAAAACCAAAGAGCACGTCTGTGCATAAAAGATTATTTTCATGATGCAAAGGGAATACGGAGTGAAGTGATTAAAAAAATGACATGGGGCAGGTAATGCAGATTTAATAGGAGGGATTGTCTGGATATCTAAACTCTACAAAGTACACAAGTGCTGAGTTTAAGTCTTTCTGAACTCTGGCATGTCAAAAGGTGCACAATTTCTATTTCTATGCATGAAGTGCTGAAAAATTCACTAAAGACATCCTCATTACTCTGTGCTCGGATAGTCATAACGCTGTAGCATATGGAAACCTGTCAAGTATGTTTTGAGTTGCATCAGAGAATTAAACCCATCTTGCTCTTCATTCATTAGATCTGTTCTTCTAAACCATTTCTTTTCCCAGAAGTCTTTTACTTACAACTGTTTCCATCAGTCATTTTTGTCTGTGTCGCCGTTTTCCTTTCCTAACACAGTAGTCAGCAGAGACCCACAATAATTTCTGTTCTTCAAGATAATATCGAAAGCACGCACCAAAATACACTAGTGTCAGCAAACAATGACTTGCTATGTTTTTTTCCCGACACCAGAATAACTCACTGTGTATTCTTGCATTTAAAGTGTAAGGGTTCCAACTGCTCAGCACCCACCACAGAATGAAGTGATTGCTTGTTACCCTATCTGCCAAAAAGCCTCACAAATTGCTTGTAGGCAGATGTGTGACATGAACAAATTGCAGCAGATCTTTACTTTATAGTGTGGTAGTTGCTAAAATAATGCATTTTGGATCTTACGTTCTGCAGGGTTTTTTTCACATTTTATCTCTATAGAAAATATGCTTAGTACATAGGCCCCTGTCATAGAATACCAGTTTTATCCATAGAAGGAAGGAATCTATCAATATAGGCAGCCAAGACAGCATGGCTCCTTCAGTTTCCATCCTTCACATACACCAGCCTTCTCCAGGTGCACGCAGTCAGAAATTCTAAACAACATATTAGGTGGATTAAATAGGCCATTGTGATGGTTGTTGTCCATGAGTTACCCAGAAATGAGCGGCCTAGTGTCAGGAGTTTCAAATCTAGGCCAGAAGTGGTAGAGAGACTTCCACTTAGGCCAGTCACCTTCCCTTCGGGTTGAACCCTTCAGTATTGGTGGCCAGCGAAGCATGAGAAACGAGGGTAGCCCCTGGAAAGAGCGAAAGGCATAGAGCCAAGCAAGGAGCAAGAACAAATCACAAATCCAGAATCCAGGATGAAAAGCAATTAGGACCGCTGAATGTAGATTCTGAAGATGAAGAAGTCTTCCAAATGCAGGTACGGGGCCACAGTACGAGGACCGAAGGTAGGACCAAGCTGTGGCAACTATACTGATGAGACTTGCATGTGTGATGTGAGTATGTTGGGATCTCTCTGTCACAGCAATTTGTTGAAAACACAGCAGAGGATTTTGGTTAAACTCGTTGATGCGTTGCTATCTTGGTAGGTAAAGGGGAGGCTTTTGAACATATCTCTAGACATACTGATAAAGCAGGTAATTTCGTAATCATCACTGGACGGTTATTCGAGGAAACAGTCACTATTGGCAGTATATATGCGCCAAATGTATATTCTCATATCTTCTTTGAAACTCTCATGCATGTTTTGGCTGAACAATCCATAGGAACTCTGTATTTGGCAGGAGACTTTAACTGTGTAGTGGTCCCAACTGTAGATAAAAAGTCCCAAACCCCCAGTGTAAACCTGGGACCCAAAAAGAGGATTTCTTACTTATGTAACCATTTAAGGCTGCTTGATGTATGGAGGGTTTTACATCCTGAAGACAGATCTTATATGCATATAGCTAGAGCACATGACTCCATGTCCCGGATTGACTACCTACTCACAAGTACCACAAACTTTTCTTGCATTAGTGGGGCTGAGATTGGTCCTGTGGAGTGTTCCGATTACGCCATGATCTGGATTGATATTAAAAGGATAATTGGGGGTAGGGTGGTTAAGCAATGGAGGTTTCCTGGTCATCTAACAGGGAATATTGAATTTCAGCAATTCCTCAAGGATAAATGGCAAGAGTATGACGAAAATAATAAGACAGCAAAAGATAACCCACTGATTTATTGGGAGGCGGGGAAAGCCGTATTACGAGGCGATATTATCGCATTTCAAATACGAAGGAACAAACTCCTCAATAGGAGGATACTTGAACTAGAGAGGGAATTCCAAAAGGTAAAAGCGCTTTATGTGGCAGTCCCGAATGTAGCCAACAGGAAAGCTTACAGAGAAGCACTGAATACCCTAAACAGTTATCTGCATCAAAAACCCACTACAGCTTTACTTAACGCTTCCCACAAATTTTGTAGGTTTGGAAACAAGGCGGGCAAACTCCTGGCCAATTTAGTGAGAACCAAATATGGGCATAACTATATTGAAACCCTGACCGCTGAAGATGGGAAACGACAAACCTCTACTGAGGAAATTTGCTGTATCCTGAGAGCCTTCTATGTTAAGCTATATGCTGCTGAGGGAGTGGAGGAGGCTACAGCCGCAGAAGAGTCCTTCTTTCAAAATCTTAGCTTACCTAAAGTGACTCCAGAACAAGTAGAGAGGCTAAGTAGGCCTATAACTTGTTCGGAAATTTTTAAAGGCATAAAATGTAGTCAACTACACAAGGTCCTCATGGCTTTAATGCCAACTTTTATAAAAAATACTCAAGATAGAGCTCTCTCACACTCTCCAGGGCTTTTACCAGGCAGCAAAACAGCGAGGTGCGTTCCCCCAAGTTACCAAGCGAGCATTTATTACAGTTCTCCCTAAAGGAGGCAAAGACCCCACCTCGCCAGCGTCATACCGCCCCTTCTCATTGTTAAATTATGATCTCAAATTATACGCAAACATTTTAGCCACCAGATTGAATACAATCTTGCCCAGTTTAATTTCGCATAACCAAGTAGGCTTTGTACCTGGACGCACAGCAAGTAAACATATTACAAGGCTGTGGACAGCCATAGTACATTGTAAATTCACCCAGACACAAGCTTTATTAGTGGGATTTGATGCAGAAAAAGCCTTCGACAGGGTCTCCTGGCACTACCTGTTTTCTGTCCTATGTAGATATAGCTTTGATGAGGCCTATATCCAGGGAATTTCCTTGTTATACCAACAACCCTGCTCCGCCATAGTAGCAAATGGAGGTGTGTCAGAGGATTTTGAATTACAGAGGGGTACGCGGCAAGGCTGCCCTCTGTCCCCACTTCTCTATATTATTTCGATAGACCCTCTATTAAGAAGGATAGCAGAATCACCGTATATACAGGGGTTTGTTAAGGGGGGAGAAACCTTTAAAATAGCCGCCTTTGGGGACGACGTTTTAGTATTCCTGTTAGATCCTGTCCGGTCCTTATGGAAGGTTATGGCCCTTCAGCTTCAATTCGGGAAGTTCTCTGGTCTCAAAATAAATAGGGACAAATCAGAAGCACTGGACATTCTTGGAACGTTAAAAGGGGAATAGCCAGAAGTTTTCCCGTTGCGTTGGGTCACGAAAGAGATGAAATATGTAGGGGTACTAATTCCAGTAGATTGTCACTCCCTATATGAATGTAACATTGTACCATTACTGAAGAAAACTAAGCAAAGACTAAAAGACTGGGCTTTCTTACCTTTATCACTTAATGGAAGGATCCAATTGTTTAAAATGATGGAACTACCTCGCTGGCTATATATTCTGCAGATGCTCCCCATCCAAATTGGCAAGGGCCATTTAGTGGTATTAGAGAAGGCCCTTTGACGTTTTCCGTGGCAAAATAGAAGGGCCAGACTGGCTTTAGCTAAACTACAATCACCATGGGGGAAGGAGGGACTGGGGTGTCCCAATTTAGGGCTGTATAATATGGCGTGTCTCTTACGGCACGTGTATGAGTGGCTAACAGGTTTTGAGAAATTCTCACCTGTCAGTTTTCTGCAAGGTTGGTGTGCACCATTCCAGGTGGGGAATCTGTTGCACGTCTCGAGTAATCAACTCCCCCGATTTATCCAAATCAACCCAATAGTGTCTGCCTGCAGATATGCTTGGAAATGGCTGTGCTGCAGGCTACAGATATCATGGGAAATCTCCCTGTATATATCCATCGTAGGCCACCCGAGATTCATTCCTGGGATGGATAACATAGTATTCTTAGAGTGGGCCAACAAAGGACTACGACATATTAGACAATTAGTACACGACGAAGGGGAAACGATGAGGACATTCGAGGATCTCCACACAATCTATAATATTCCCTATAGGAATGTTTTTGCATACCTCCAAGTTAGGCACTTTTTTGACAAAGACGTGCTACCCCAATTCAACTCCCTACTATCTGATAGATTGAAAAACATTTTTGAACCTCCGATAGGGAAATCACTCTCCTGTGCTGTTACTGTTAAAGCATTGCATGAAGGGCAGAAATTACAGGTATTCCCGCAGCTAGCAGAGAGTTGGTCCCTAGCGTTGGGCTGGCCTATCACCTCTCATATGTTACGCTACTGTTTTCAAAATCTCAAGGAGGTTTCCAAACATATGTTATATTGAGAAATGCTGTTCAAATTTTACATAGATTGTACAAACCCACAACCTGGGCTTTCAGGGTTAAACTGCTGTCTTCGGACAAATGTACAAAATGTGACCTGGTACCGGGTACTCTATACCACCTATTTTGGGATTGTTCAAGAATTTTAGAGTATTGGGGGATATTCTCCACTATATCAATCGTTTGTTGAACATTAAGGTCCTGCTGAACCCACTGCTATGCCTATTCGACCAACAAGAGGAACTCCCCCACCCTGTTGTTCCTGCGAAAATCCTTTCTGCTGATTAAGAAATCCATTTTAGAACATTGGACTGTAGTAGACATCCCATCCCTTACATATTGGAGGATACGTCTTCACAGAATGGCCACATATGAGATCTTAACGGCCCATCGCAATTCATCCAAAAAATATGCTCAGCTTATGAGCGTCTGGCAGCCGTACTTGATGTCTCTCAACAATAAAGCCAGGAACAACTTGTTAGCATTACGCTGACTATGAACTTTATAGTCACTTGTCCCAAAACAACAAGAGGAGAAGGACTGTATCCCACCCACGATGTAAGTTGGATAGCGCGCAAGGACTCTAGACAGACCTAGTTCAGTTAATATATGGGGGAGGGGGGTTGTTGATTGATGTATGTTACTTTGTAATTAATGGTTGCTGTTCTTGTATAAAAATGTAAAATGATAAACAAAGGATTTTAAAAAAACCCAAACTCGTTGATGCCCCCGATAAAGGCATCCAGGTGAAACATGTCGGGATGTTTTACCACTGATGGGTCAGTGATCTGCACCCATTTAGAAGCAAAGCTAATGTCTTGTAACTGAGTAAATAATTAATATTGATCTGGAAATCGGTTTGAAAATCTGTCTTTTCCAAACTGGATGGATGTTTTTCAGCTCGATCAAGATAATTAAAATTCTAACTGAGAAGATTTTGGAAATATTAACTGATGAGAAGGAATCATACTGAAAAGCGGTATACAAATTAGTAAGCTGGATATTGTAAAAAAGACTTTTCAATTTCCAAATTCTGAATGAAGACAATGTGGCTTTAAAATAAGGATTATTTTACACACAAGATCTGGTTTGTTGGTTTTCACATCTAATCAACTTTTATGGGTAGGGTCATTTATTATGTTAAGTTTTATTATGTATGTATGATTGTATGTGTGATGAGTGATATGGTGTTGTGATGGGCTCCGCATTTTATAAAGTTTTGCTACTGTGGTTGTTTTAAGTATCCAGTAATATATGTGCATGATCGTAAGTATATCTTTTTGAATTTATTTGTAAATTGAGTCCTATGGTAATTTTGTAAGTTTGTAAAAAAAAAAATAAAAAAATGTTAAATTTATCTTTGAATTGTACCATACATTCCCTTTGTGATGTATTAAGTGATTGCTTTATGTTTATGGATACCTCATTTGATTTTTTACCTTGATACAGTTTTAAAATAGCACATTTGTTTTGTCCATTGGATTGCTTTCCTGCAAGATCAAGAAAAATAAAAAATCCAAAGTAAATGCTGCGCAAACAGACTTCTGCAGAAAACCCTGGGGGGACTGTGCCCCAAACTGTTAAATAAGGCAATCAGGCAAAGGCATACAATCCTCTTTGCTGAAGTTTGTTTTTTTGGGGGTTTTTTTGTTAAAGATATACAACTATATACTTATATTTTATTAATTTTCAAAATAGCAAAATCACATAAAATATTTTGTTACAGAAACATAGGTGCTTTCCAGACATTGCAGATATACAAAAAGAAATAGAAGTCAGAAAGAAAGGATAATCCTGGATATCACAACATTAAACCCACAAATTAATTGAGCTTTGTCTCTTACATCCCTTTCAACTTTTTCAGCCCAGGCTGCTGGAAGAAAGAAAATCTTGTTCACCAGTGAAAGTGTATCCACTTCAATCAAATATTTCCTTAACGTCTCACGGGGCGGAATACCAGGAACTTTGGGGACATTCAATAGCTGTAAATTCAAGCATCTGGTATGATTCTCAACAACTTCCAACTTTCCATGGATCGCTTCTTTATCCTACATGATGACAGCATTAACCCCTTTACTATCCTTAAGCTCTTGCTCCAGCTGTCCAATCTTCCCTCTCTGCTCCTGATAAGAAATCCTCTGACTAAGGCCGTATAGAGAGAGGCAACACTAGCAGGAAGGAGAAGGAGATAATGCCATGGGTGAGGCCTCACCTGCAGGACTGTGCTCAGTTAGGGAGACCGTATCGCAAGAACGATAAAGACAGGATGGAAGTAATCCAGAGAAAAGGCAAATCATAATGGCACGGGATCTTTCACTGAAAGACTAATGGAGGAAAGGAGAGAGAGAACATGGACTTTCAAATATCTGAAAGAAAGTTATGAGGCACAAAACTCAAACCTTTTCCTACGAAAAGGAAGCTGTAGAACAAGAGGTCATGATATGAGACTCTAAGAGTGGGTAGACTCAGGAACAATGTCAGGAAATATTTCTTCACGGAAAAGAGTGCTGGGTGCATGGAAAGCCCCCTGGAAGAAGTGGTGAAGGCAGGAATGGTAATGGGATTCCAAAGGGCATGGGTTAAACCAGAGAATCCCTGGTGGCTAAAGGATGGAAATGGAGAAATGGAGTAAACTCTGTTAACTTTAGGTGCAACATTTCTGCATGACTGTTACCTGCACGAGCAGCAGTTACTACCCTTAACAGACAGCATGAGGGAAACCTGCACGGAATGGCAGTTAGTACCCTATGCAACTTGCTGGGCAGACTGGACAGCCCATTAACTATGCCGTCATTAACTATGTTATCGTGTCACTTAATGCCTGGCTAAAGTCAGCCGGTTAGAACTGAGAAATCCGGAGTGACTGGCTAAATGCTTCCAAAGTCACCCCTTTTCTAACCGGCTGAATCTGTGTGTCACTGTGAATTTTAGCCAGTCACAGTGGGGGGGGGGGGGGGTAGGAGGGGGGATTTTCAAAGTTCTACATTTACCAGGTTAACTTTGGAAATTAGCCTGGTAAACCTTTTGAAAACGGAACCACTCGTGTCTTATGTGCCTCACTGCCTCACACTGATGACGCACATTGCACATTAAATGCAAGAATCAACTCACACAGGCACAGAATCAAACACCACGGGGAAGACCAACGTTACACCTCCATAGGGGAGTACTTTCCAGAGCCAGGCCACTGCATCAATGACCTTACAATCAGGATAATCAAAGGAACATTTAAAACAATAGAGGAACGTAAGAGCTTTGAAGTTAAAACGATCATACACTTTGGACTGACTAAAAAGGACTCAACAAAGACTTAGGTTCCATAACTCATTATGAGCCATAAAATTATTCTGCCTGTCCTTCGTTTTCAGTTTAAACCAATTTTCACCCATAAATTTCACAGATTTTTCCCAAAGGTGACAGTCATCAAATTTCACCCTAATGTTAAGATGATTATAAAGCTCCTCCAGAGCTACAGATGCAGTGTTTCAAGGCTTCGCGTGCGCCAAAGCACAAGCTGTGTTTGAAATGCTGCCCATGCCATGTTTCAAGTCCCACCTTCTCACCCCCCCTAAGCAGCCAAGATGCCTGATGTCTGGTGCCATGAATGCATTTGAAGCAGGCCTTGCCCACTGGAAGCACTTCCCGGCAGGCTCCCTGGCCCTGCACCAAAGCAGACGTGCAGTGCTGCAGACCACGGGAGCATCAGTGAGCTGCTGCCAAATGAGAGATGAGAAGCCTGGGGCTGCTACCAGTAAGGAGAAATGCGGGGTGTGGGGAGGGAAGAGGGAGATTCTTGGCAGGCTGGGGAGAGGGAGAAAGGGACCTGCTAATGATTGGGGTAGAGTTAGGGATACTGCTGATTTGGGTAGGTTAGAGAATCTGCTTAAGAATGTTGTATTGTCCTGGCATCTGCCCACAAAAAGTAACTCTGATATTTACCCAGAAAAATGAGTCCATTTTTGCAACTGATTTTCTCCTGTCTTTGCTCTTGTCATAAGAAACCCTGATAAATTCCCAGGAAAAATAAAGAACAATAAAAACCAAAAATGAAGGTCCTTACTGATCACCCACCAACCCCCGGCCTCCCTCATCCTGGCTTCCTCTTCACACTTTCATTGCAATGCCTATTATCATTCACTTACATTTTCTGGTAACATCATCTTTTACTCATTCTATTCTGACCCGAGGAAGAGAGTAATAGTTCCCGAGAGCTAGTGAAGAGATGGATTCCATCCAATAAAATGGTATCACCTTATTTTTTTTTTCATTTGCTAAACTTTATTTCAATGTCTCGAATCAGTCAATCCAACAGTTCAGCAGAGAGCTTGCACACGGGTCAAATTAAATGGAAGTATGATATGGGCTCATACTACCTCCAGCCTCTAAGAAACAACATCTCCAAATATCAGCAACAGAAAATCTTACTCCAAATATCCACGGAAAGAACCCAATTGAATCCTGGCACTGTGTGGAATTTCTCTTATCATTATTTTTATCTTTCGTGTTCACATTTATTCCAAAGAATGCCAAAAATGTATATGCAGACACTTGTCTAACGTTTATTGCATTTTCAGATATTTATGAACCTACTAATGTAAACATTGTTAATGGAATACTTGCAATTAAAAGTTTAAACATGGGAACAATGAAAGAATTTCAGCAGCACCAGGTCTGTTTGTATTTGATTTAAAATGAATACACTTAAAAGTGTTACCTACTGCTAACGCTGTTCCTTGTTTAAATATGCTTTAAGTATTATGCAACTCAGCTATCATAATGCAATTGATTTGATTCATTTGTAAGCTATTCTCATATTGTACTGTTCACCTATAATCAACATGGTTTCCTTATGCTGCAAGATTTCTCTTTTATATCATTGGTTTTAAAGAATAACTCTCAGTAACTATGGTAGCAACACTAAAATATGAATTGGTATCTTACAGAAAGCTGAATATAACATCCTTGACAACACCTAACACTGAAAGCTTCCTAAACATTACGTAGAGTACTTACTTCCCAGCATGCTCCAAGTACAGCTATCCAATCATTTTTGCAGGCAATCTAAAAATCCATAGGCATTATGAGGGTAATTTTCAGTAGTGCACATACATGCATAAGTGCGCCTAAAGTTATATATGTATTTTATAAATAGTGTGGCACCAGTTGCACAGTTTACAGAAAGCTCCTATCTCTGTAACCAGAACGTATGCACATACATTTTACATGCATAGATAGTATGTAAATGTACATGCATACTTTCACACATAGGCTCTGAGGTACCTTACAGTATGCCAGATAGAGTGTGCAAGCTATGAGCATAGCACACATAAAGCAGCACTTAACTTCCTTCTACAGGCAGCCACATCTGAAGAGCAGTTTCACTTAGCACTGCCCAAATGTGCTAATATGTACTGCAACTAAGATTCCAAACTAAGGGGGTCATTTATCAAAATGCTTTATGGCGTTTTCGCATGCGAAAAACGACTTTAACGCATGCAAAAGGTGCGATGCAAATTTGGAAAAGGGGAGGAGTTTGGGGCGGGATTTCTGGCCAAGTGCCATATCGCACAGTTTTAACGCGGGAAATAACTACGCCTTTTTCATTTGCATTAAGCTGTGCGATATAGCTTTATCACACTTTGCGATATTTTCACAAATAGCATTTTCACTATTTATATGTAAGATAGAACACGGGAGTGAGAAGCCTGTGTGTGTGTATGGCATGAGAGAAACTGTTCAGGAAGGTGACTGGTGTGTGTGTCAAAGACTGGTTGGGAGATGATGGGTGTTTGAGAGTTAGAAACTGGTCATGGGGGTGTGACTGGTATGGTGTGTGTGTGTGTGTGTGTGTGAGACAGAGAGACTGGTCATGGGCCCTAAGGAAGAGGACCATGAGTATAGAGCTTAGCCACTACTGCTGCTTCTGGTGTGTGCAACAGCCTGCATGGAAGAGGACAGGAGTAGGAGAGCTGCTGGAGGGGGTAAGTAAAGGTGGCTTTTTAAGTTTATCTTTTAATATTATGTGATGTGTCTGCTTTTTTGAAATATTTTATTGGTGTTTGGAGAATTTTTAATAGTTTTTAATTGTTGGATATTATTCTGTTCATAACTGTTTTGAAACATTTATTCTGCTTATTAATATAGTTTTATAATTATTTCTGTGTGGGGATCTATAGCTGCTTGCTAGTTCTGTTTTCCCAATAGGAGGTGTATTGGTGTTTAGGGCCTGATTTAATATTTGTAGTGTTGCCTTTTCATAGATAGGGTTGTTACTGGTTGAGTGCATTCCATAATACAGGTGTAACTGTGTGCGGATTAGTTTATGTACATAACTGCAGATCCTGGGAGTATGTTAGGCCAGTTCTGTGTGTGTTACCGAGGTGAGATATTTTACTAGCATGTAAGTGTTTGTATCAGTCTTCTTTGTTGTGTTTTCTCAAGAGGACATGCATTGGTGGTAAACTGTTCTCTTTTCATAAGTAGGGCTATTGAGCCTGGTAGTAGAAGGAGTTTGAGTTGCCGTTACTGAGATGACACCAGAAACAGAATATCTTTTTTGTAGGGTGAGTTGTATGGGGAATGTCGTAATTCTGCTTTACATCCATTATTGTGGGTCAGGGGGGGTTCCAGTGGATGCAAACTGTACTTTTACATCTGGCCCCGTGACGATCATGGGTTCAGTGTGTCATGCATGTGAGAACCATCTGTCAGGTGTGTCCTGACAGAAAAAAGGTTGAGAACCACTGCTCTATGCAACTGTTCTTAGTACAAGGAAAGGTCTGCACCTCATAGGAAAAGACCTGATCTTCCAGTATGGAATTTGGCCTGAGCTAATAATGGTTAAGATTTAATGTAAATAGAAATACATAGATAAATGGACTCTCAATACACATTTGTACGACAGCAAAGCATATTTACATGTGCCATTTTCGTAAAACAGGTACTCTATCTGTTTGGAACATTGAACAAGCACACTTGGAAATTGCATGTGCATTCACTGATGAAAAGCACGCATTCTCCACACATTTTCCCTTCATTTTACAAAAGTATATACTTATATTTTATGCACAAACTGTTATATGTGTGCATAATGACCTTCAGTTTATGCACAGGTATTTTATAAAGTTTGCTGATACATGCCCATATCTCTGTTATAAATATAAATACTAGCGAGCATGCATCCAAGCAGCAATTTACTGATGCCTCCACTACTTGCCCCATACCCCCTCCCCCACCCAAAAACTGCAGACAAAAGAGAAATCAGATTTAAATTTCCGCAATTTGCCTGTAGGTTATCATTCCTTATCTAAGGCAGGTTTTTCTCTTTTATTTATAATTTAAAATATATATATAATTCTAAGCAATAAGTGTCAGAAAAAATACATCAAGATAGTGAAATCTAAAAATCATATGAAAAAAAAAAAAAAAGAAACTTGAACCAATCAGTTCACCATTTGAGGGGGAAAAAAAAGAAAAAGGAAAGCCAGGAAACCAGCAGCTAGTAAATGAGACGATGTCTTCCAATAATGTAGTCCATTGAGCAGCTGCTCCACGAAATGTAGAGTGATCCTGCACGTTTAAACATTCGGTGCTTCAACAGTAATCTTCCCAGATACAAAGGCGGACAACTGAGAAGGTTTATAGAAAACCATATTTTAACCCCTGAACTTTAACAATACACTTGCATGGATAACGCAAAGTGAATGTAGCACTGGGCTGCAACAGCTTGGGTCTCAAAATCAAAAACTGCTTCCTCTGTTTTTGAGTCACATTAGCAACATCAGGAAGCATTCTTATCTTATGGCCTTTAAATGATGCCTTTCCTTGTACTTGGTATTTAAAAGAATGTCATTAGGGGCCTCGTTTGAGAGAGAGAGAGAGAGAGAGAGAGAGAGAGAGAGAGAGAGAGAGAGAGAGAGAGAGAGACTTGCCATAGTGTCCCCTCCCTAGACAGGTATTTGTATCCCTATGGGAGGCCCACCTAGTAACTCGAGGTGAGGTTTAAGTATTAGTGTAGGGGGTTAGGGGCCACTTTCACATTCAACGTGAGACGTACGGACAGAACAGTGGTCTCTTGTGAAGATTTGATGACCTACGGAGTGAGGAAACTCACTCCAAGATGAGATTTGGGCAATGTTCTCTCAACCTAGCTTGTTGTTACCCAGGTAGAGAGTCCATCCAAGGGACCTAAAGGTGATCAACCAGCAGACTCAAGCACAGAGGGAAACATCCGAGTCGTCTCCTTCCTCTTCACCATGGTCAGTAGCTCAGCATCCACTCGTGGCTACTCAGCATGTCACCCTCTCTGCCATCTTAACGCCTCATCTAAGTCAGTTTTTATCAGCTTCTTCCATTGGACTCTACCCCTATGTGTAGCTCAGCATGCAAAATCACTTTTTTAGTTCATACCAACACCCCTCTTCTCTCACTTCAGGTCCCACAACTATGCAAACAGCCACCAATACTACCATGGCTTTTAACTGAACATCTAGCCTTTCAGGGCCCCACGGCCTCTCCTCTTGGCCAGTCAATATTTCGAGCATATTACCTGCAGTCACAATCAGCAAAGGGAGCACCTTCTAGTTATTACTACACAAACAGCCTGCCAAATAGACCTAGCAGCTAATTAGTTGTATTATCACAGCCTTTAAGACAGACCTGGCTACGTGAGCATCTGCATTTCCACGAAGACTTTTTTACTTGTAGTTAATTCAGTACTTGCAGCCTGCCAAGCAGACCTAGCTGCTCATTAAGATGACAAATTTCAAATGGATTTCTGTGGGTAACCCTTTGATAATTGCCCCCTCCCCTCTCTGCAAGGAAACGTACATGAGGCAAAGAAGAGGGGGGGGGGCTTGTGTGGGCCCCCAATATTATGCATGGGGATTTCATTTTGAAATCTCGGCATGCATGCTTAGTATCTTAAGTATGCATGGTAAAAAGAAATTCTACGCGGCCTCAGCTGCTGTGGAGTTTTCAAAGAGAGACTCCACAGGGATTTTCTCTTTGGATACTGGTTTACAGGCCCACAAGCCTGCAAGGAACACGGGGAGGATGAAAGTTGGCCTCTAATTCTTCTATCATCTCTTTTTTGCAACTAAGGCTCTTGCATGCTTTTCCAATTCCTTCTTGAACTCCATTACTGTCTTAGCCTCCATCACACCTTCCACAATGGTATCCTAGGCATCCACAATATTTTCCATGAAAATCACTTGTAACCCCTTTTTTCCAGAGATTCCAAGAAGAAAGGGGCCACCTTCACATGCTGCAGGAGTTGAGGAAAAATCTGGCTGCACCTCTGGGTCAGGATTCGTCCATGGGGGACAGCAAAGCTGCAAGACCCAAGGGAATCATTTGCACAGTCTCTCTAAAACAAAATATCCACAATTCGGTGAGGTTCCAAAATAAATATAGGGGGTAATTTTCAAAAGGAGTTACATGCGTAAAGTAGCTACTATTGTAGCAATTTTCAAAAGCCATTTACTCAAGTAAAGTGCACTTATGTGAGTAAATCCTATAGACAAGTCAATGGCATATATTGTAGCAATTTTCAAAAACCCACTTACTCAAGTAAAGTGAATTTACTCCAGTAAACCTGGTTTTTACTCGAGTAAATGCTTTTTAAAATCAGGCCCATAGTTACTGAATTTAAAAAAACACAAAAATAAAATTTCAACAATACAAAAACAGGCAAAAAACAAAATTTGGAAATTCAAAATCTCCAGCACAGAAATACTGGGTTTTTTTTTCATGCTTTACAAATTTGCAAACCTGGTTGATATTGTCAAGCCTCCCATACAAGCACTTCTGCCGCTGAAACCTGGGCAGGACAGCTTGTATGGGAGGCTGCAGACTATGGGAACTCTCTTGGAACCCCTCCAGCTATGGAAAGGATAGGCAGGACCTCTTTTCCCCTCCTGGAGCTAGGACAGCATAAGCCCCTGTTGTCTCTCCCTTGTGCTCTTCATTCACCTTTATATGGTTTTATAACTGTAGGGGATGGCCCATGACTAGGACTCAATATCTGCATATATATATATATATATATATATATATATATATATACACCCCTGGAATCTTCCATTACAGGAAGTTTCTACATCGTAAGAATACAGTGAGGCCTAGGCAGCCTCGCACTCCATTTTGCAACAATAACTAAAAAGGGAGCATTTCTCCTGAAACTACAGTTTTAACCCCTATTAAATAATCTCTCTGGTAACTTTAAAAGCCAATAAGGAGGGCGACAGACATTACTGCATAACAGGATGGGGGCTGCATTGGTTTCCAGGCGCTGAGTGTGGTAGTATCTGGATTTCTTCGGTGCACTCCGGAGGTAACATGAAGACATTCCTAGGCAAAGAAGTATCCTAAAACTTTGCAGTTTCAACTCGAGTCACAAATCAGTGCTAGGGAACTTGAATATTGGTTTGACTTGTCAGTTTAAGATTCTCTCCCCCCCCCCCACACACACACACTTTGATTTTAAACATTCTTTCCCAGAAAATGTAAGCATTTTCTGAACATGTTTATATGTTTGAGGTTTGCAGCATGCTTGTGGCTTAAAGAAAACTGGCTTAAGTTAGTTTACCAATTCTGAAGCTTCTTCAAGCAGGGTTTTACCAGCTGTGGTAACTGCGGGCAATACCAGCTGAGGTTTGTGGAACCTGTGGTGAGCACATACTCGAAGATGCCTACACCGTGTACCCACAATACCAGCTTCTTCTCAGATCATCCTTGCACAGAGTTATGTTTTTCTGTGCAGTATTTATTTAACGATATAGTAATTATTGCACCATTTCTAAACTTGCTATGTTCGCTGGTTATCCTCTAGCTTTCCAACTGGAGAAATGCATTTGAAAGCAAAACGCCAAGGTTTCGGGAGATGAAAGCCCACTGATGAATTTACCAGTCTCTCACGGGCTTTCCCCCATTGCTCTATTTGGTTTTTTTTTTCTGAGAGAGAAAATGAGATGCAGGTTGCTTATGAAATGGCTGCTAACCTCTAGGCCAGTGGTTCTCAACCTTTATAGTTCTGCAACCCTTTTAATACAATTCCCCACTATGTGGCAACCCCAACCTTAAAATTATTTCGTTCATAGGCCTAAGTAACTGTTCTGTATTTTCCGGCGTATAAGACGATCCCCAACTTTTACAGTTAAAATATAGAGTTTGGGATATCCTCGCCGTATAAGACTACCCCTCTTCCAACGTATTCCAACATTTACAGCAGGAGGGAGCGACTCAAGGAGCTTCGGCAAGCCCCTTTTGCCCAGCACTGGCCAATCAGGGAGCGAGGGAGCGCAGAATGAACTTTTTTACTGCATCCGGTGAGGGGAGGGAGTGACTGGAGGAGCGACAAAAAAACCATATTTCTGATGGCCTCTTAGGCGACCCCTAGCAAATCGTCATTCGACCCCCAAAGGGGTCGCGACCCACAGGTTGAGAACCGCTGCTCTAGGCCCTATCTCTATTACACAGCCAATTCAGAAAATAATTATTTTAACCATGCACATTTTTTTTGGAATATTTGTAAAATATGTACAACCTGAAGCAATCAGCAATATTCTTACTGATACAGAAACTGTCCAAGATGTGAAATGTTCAAGGGCGAGTTTATATTGGAATAGTTTGCATGAATGAATTAAAGTTGTCACAAAATTTGATTAGCCTGGATTTGAAGCACAAAAATATAGCTGCAGAAGAAAAAACGAACTTTTAAATGACAAGCTAAGTGTTCCAGAACTTGTGGGTGCTTCTTATGAGCGCCAGACTTCTTGATGCCCTGTAACCCTTTGCTCCCTATAAGGAAGCACCCAAGGGAATGCTTAGTGGGTTGCATTTGACAGCACTCTGGTCTTCCAGGAGATTTAGCGACTTCAACAAATAAAATGAATCACACCCCAGGTTAAGATAATGAGTTCAAGCTGGGCCCGAAAAGCATGGCACCCCAGGTAATCTCAGGGAAAACAGGACTCTTCAATTATCCTGTTCTTCAATCTGACCACCCACTGAAAAATACATTTTACCATATATAACACACAAAGGCAAATCTAGAATTTTAAAAAGGGAGGGTGCAGAAAGTGTAGTACACCATCCTTCTCCTCCTCCTATGTCCCCCCATTCATTTTCATCTTTCCTGCTGACCTCTCACCTTCCTTTCTGCTCCTTCAAGGTTCTTCTGTATTTACTCACTCTCTCTCTCATTTCTGTCTCCCAATGTCACTCAGATTCTTCTCTAGTTTCTTCTCCATCTTTCATTCCCCTTAAATTCATCTTTATCCCCCCGCCCCCAAGTCCTTTATATCTCTTTTCACCCAGGTTCCTCTCCAGCTCCTTCTCTCCTCCAGGGTTCTTTTTATCTCTCTCGCTGCTCATTAATTCTTCTCTCTCTCCTCCTTTCCCTTAGGTCCTTCTCCAAACCTCCTCCGGCCCCTCTGCTCCTCTTTATCTCTCGTTGCCTTTTCAGAGTGCAAGTTATCACTCCCCAACCAGGTTGTTCTTTGTGTTCCCTTCCTCTTCTCAGTTCCTTGAGGCACAGTAGAGGTAGGCCAACAAGGAAGGAAAACAGTGAGCGTGTGCTCGGCCCCCCTTGGCAGTACAGGGGGGAGAGAAGGAGCAGCTGCAAAGACTGGGCATGTGTGTGTGTGTGTATACTGTCCCTCCACACTGCCAGCCTGCTATCATTGCCACTGAAAGGACAACCAGGGAGGACAACATAGGAAGGCTGGCCTTTTAAACAGGTTACTATTTTGTACAACTTTTGCCAAAGGGGGTGGCCTGTGCTCTACGAATGTGTCAGTGGTTACCCTAATATTAAAAAAAAAAACCCCCAAACATCGTTATTAGGAAATAATTTAACTATGGTGATGAAAACTATTTATTGGAGGGAAATTCCGAGTTTAATTCTAAGATGGTAACTTTCAAACGGGGGTGCAGGTGCACCTATACATGTGTACATGGGCGCACGGTCAGGTACGCGGCAATTTTATGTCCTGTGTGCATGTTATTATATAGCCATGGCGCGTGCATACGTGCTCCTAATTTTACAAGTGTGCGTGCACAGCTACATATCTCGGCTTTGTTCTGCGCAAGCGAGGGAATTCTATAACAGGTGCGCATTCGTGCCATGACCAGTTTCACCGGTTTGCCCAGACTCGATCTAGGTCCTCCAACTCCCTCCCCCCCCCCCCCCCCCCCCCCCCCCCCCGACCCCTCAAACACTTCATAGAAGCTTGGAAATATTTTTATTGTGACTTTCACCTCTTCCATAGCAGAACTAACTTTATGCTGAAATGTTCTTGGGAGAACGCCCTGATGCATAAGTATTAGCACGCACATCTCTTGGCCCTGGAATTCCCACACCACACCCACATTCCACATCTTTTTTTTCCCTGACGCAAGATATGTGCACGTCAGGACTTGTGCGTACATGTGGGAGGCATATAAAACTGGACGGGCACGCACATGTGCTTACATGCACGCCCATCTCCCGAAGTTTGGCACGCGCCCGGCTTTTAAAATTCACCGTTAAGTTTGCAGCATTCGCACCTGCTTTAAAATACAGCCGCAAGACTGATATTCAGTGTGTGGACATTTTCTCATATTTCTCCAATTTGGCAAGAACTGCATTGGTTACTGGGTCGAGGCGAAGATAGAGTTCAACGTCCTAATGTTTATTTTTAATCTTTGTGAATGTTTAGCATTTTTACTTGGTTGGTTCAGGCCTTCGTTGGAACTGGGTTCATCCCAACAGGGATTGCTAGAGGTTCCTTCTTTAAAGGACTACAGGTTGATTTTGACAGGGTGTACAACTTTCAGCTATGTTGGACCCATCTTGTGCAACAAATTGCCGGAAGAAAGAAGGAAACTATCTTAAATTCATAAAGTGGATAAAAGCATGGTAAGTGAGGCTGGAAATAAAACTGGAAAGAAGTAGAATTGATGAAAGAAGAAGGCAGGGTTTGTTAGGAGTTTTAGGTTTTGTAATGTATTGATATTATTTTATGATGTATATATGTGATACATTGATTTTAAGATTTATTTCGAATGATTTGCTTGTTCTTCACCTTGATGGAGGCGACTGCACCTGTAAGGCATGTAATCAAATTTAGGGCCTCATTTACTGAGCATTTTCCCCACAGATACAGAATGGGAGAAAAGCCTTAGTAAATCAGGCCCTTAGAAAGATAGATAAATAAATAAATAAGTCTGATGGAAGCCTGATAATGTCTTTTTCAACAGAATCTACTAAGGACTTTATTATGAATTAATAAGAGGGAAATCAAGAAGGGGGATCCAGGATTCTAATATTTCTAGACTTCGCACTTATGGATACTGATCTCATAGGAATAATAGTTTTCAAACAGCCTGCATAAAAACAGCCTGCAAAAAAATGTATGCAAGTTACATCAATTTTCAAGGCAGACTTGCACTCATAAATCCACGTTGAATATTATGTCACCAAATCTACCCTGCAGAAGTTAAGCCTGCTAAAATATGCACACAAAATTTCCAGGGAAACTATTGCACATACTTTCTATTACGTTTGCCGGTTGTGGCAGCATTCACCCCTTCTCTGCCAAGGAGACACCTAGCGAGCTCATAGCGGCAAGATGCCGCCATCACCTCATCTTCGTCCCTCCTCTGTGGGCTGCCTCTAGGTGTGCACGCATGTGCCGCACCACCTCGTAAGGGGCCTGCGTCAGGAACCAGGGCTCTGGCACCTCTTCATAAAATCACATGGCTGGTTACTTAAAGCTCAACAATCGGTCATCTACACTGGGAAGGGTAGTGTGTATTGCTGCTCCTGTTCTTGTGTTCCAGCCTTACCTTCTCTCCAGCCCAGCCTTGCCTCATCTCCTCAGTCTTCCTTGCCTCATATCCTTGCCTCTTCTTGGACTGACTTCTGGATCTGACCCTTGTCTGGACCTTGACCACTCCTGCCTGCCACCTGCCTCTGTCCCTTGCACGAACACTGACTATTCTTGTTTGCTGCCTGCCTTTGACCCTAGTCTGGCTCTAGAGAGATGCCTATGCTATAACCACAGTAACTCTTGCCTAAGGCCTGCTGGACCCCGGAACCCAAAGGCTCAATTCAATGGAAAAGAGGTTGGTATAGGTGAAGCTTCTAGTCAGTCTCTCTCTTACGTTGCTCCGCCAGCCTACAGGACCTCCCCAGTAGGTTGAACCAATCTCGCCACATCAGCAAGGGTCCACAGATCTTTCACTTTTTAAAATCAAAAGGTATGGAAATAAGTCCAAACTCTGCCCCAACTCCAAGTCCAGGAATGCCTCGGCTCAGGCTGGGTAAACTTACATGCGAAAATTACCCTTACAATGTATAGTACTAAGGTGTGATTTTTATTATTTAAAGATGAGACTGAAATATTTCACCCAGCTACACTTGGGTAAATATCACAGGGAATATATATATATATATATATATATATATATATATATATATATATATATATATATATATTTATTTATTTATTTATTGATTATGACAATGTTGTCATTATTAGAAAACAAGCTTGGGAAAGTTAGAGACATTGAGTCAGAGGATTCTTCAGAAAAGAATGGAGCCTCAGCAGTACCTCTCTCTGTCAGAGACATTAAAATAAGCATATAGGTTTACTCTATACCAAATTTCTTATCTTGATCTAATATTTTTTCTCTGATTTCTAAAGGAAAAGAAGGCTTATGAGATCACTGTGTGTTTATGAGTGGTGTCCTATCCATACCACATTTTTAGGAAGTCAGAGGAAGCATGATGTGGGATGCATTCACATATGTTAGCCATGAATACCCACTTCCTAGAAAAGTAGGCTCCTTTAGTTCTGGATGAAACTTTTTGATTTTTCTGGAGGTCCATCTCAGTAGGAACCAGGGCACTATAAGCCTTCACTGACAACCCCCAGGATCATTTACCCCTATTTTAAATCTCTCTCCCTCACTTCGGAGCAGCCTGCACAGCAACAATCCTTGGTCAATGGTCACACTGCCGCACATCCTTTGGAGTATGTGGTCGTGGTCTCCGAGTCTGGGCACTTGGGGTCACCGTTGAGTGACGGCCGAGGCTTCCCTCCCCCGTTGGGCCTGTGAACGCTGCCCCTGCAGTATCCCCAGCTCTAACTGGCCAAGGGCCCCAACTCCTGGATCTGGGAATCAAACCCAGGTTCTCTGCATAGTTGCATGCAGCAGTGCCACTGAGGCACCTGATCTAACATATGTAATGGGACTGGAGTTTGGATCAACTTTTCGATAAGGGTTTAGCATAATTTATGATGGGCATGCTATCATAATCAAATATCTGGGAGTTTGTTTTCTGATCTTGTTGACATATTGTTTAAGTTGACAATCACTTTTCCACCATAGAACTGCGAATTGGATTTCTGTCCAGATATGATGACAAATGTGATTTTGTAGTATTTATCTTTTTTTCTCTTTAAAAAGATAATTTTTAAAGGGATCTCTGTTAGTAAAATAGTATTTATGTAAAGAAATGGTCTTATACACAATTGCTCACCCAATATGCAGCTAAACGTATGCACGTCTGCCATGTTTGCACGTAACTTTACCTGGATTTAGTGGAGGTGTTCCCAAGGGCAGGGTCAGAGAGGAGTTTGCACTTCTTCACATACGTTTGCATTTTTAAAAGTATGCACCTAAAACTTCCCCCAAAATTTCTGCATACAATTGAGCAGTTTCAGAAAGATAATTTTCAAAAAGGAACATATATGTTGTATAAGTTCCCTTTGAAAACTGTTGTAACTTATGCATGCATTTGCCATTTACTCATTCCACGCTGTTATAAAATTACCCCCTAAATTATTGAAATAGTTTGTTGCTGTAACAAATAAAAAGAAAAGAAAATGCAATTCAGAGGCCCTCCATATCATGAGAATCAAATAAACCCCATTTATGAACACTTTGAAGATGGTATCACCAAGAATCTTGTAGTACATTATCAGCTTCATTACAAGAAACATAAACCTCATGATACACCCCTTTCAGGTCTTGTGGAATCACCCTCCTGATATTGCCAGCAGAGTGGGAGGAAGCACACTGGGCATACTCCTGCCATAACATCAGTCCAAACTAGGGGCAAGAGGCAAAAACAATGTGCTCACCCTTCAGTCATCATCCTGCCTTTACTTAAAAGCGCACAGAAACACTTCTGCAACCCTTCTGCACTGCACATCAGGAAACGGGTATAGTGCAGCACTGTCAAGCCTCTGCCTCTGAGGATTATAATCAGGGTCTGCGTTGTCTGCAGATTTACACCTGCTGCAGAAAATTAAAGCTACTAGAAAATGGAAATCTTTATCTGACAATTGTGCCCAGAAGCAGTGAAAGTATTCAGGTATTTCTCAAGCAAGTAATGAAAAAGGGGATTACAAAGAAAAAATGAGAAGCATTCAAAACTCAAAAAATGTATCTGCAACAAAGGATTCATTTGCAAATCAGCTGGCTGTAGGATATGTTAGCTAGATAGAGGATACAGGAGCGACGCACAGCCCCCCCCCCCCCCCCAACACACACACACACACACACATACACACACACATACATACACATACACACACACACACATACACACACACACATACATACATACATATATATACACACACACACACACACACACATACACACATACATATATATACACACACACACACACACACACATACACATACACACACACACACATACACACACACTTTTAGCACATGCGGAACGGATGCACCAGGTTAAGCAGCTCAAAAAAAAACATAAGAAATGTTATGCAAGGTCAAAGCAAGGTCCATCAAGCTCAGCATCCTGTCTCAGATAGTGGCCAGTCCAGGTCGCAAGTACCCAGCAGATCCCAATAGTTGATTCATTTCTTATATCTACTCCCAGGGATGAGCACTGGCTTTCCCACATCTACCTGGCTAATAACCGTTTATGGACTTTTCCTTCAGGAACAGTCCAACCCTGTTTTGAATTCCACTATGTTAGTTGCCTTGACCATGTTCTCCGGCAACAGATTCCAGAGCTTGATTGTGCACCGAGTGAAAAAAATACTTCCTACGATCTGTTTTAAGTCTGTCAGTTGCTAGTTTCATGGAGTGTCCCCTAGTCCTAGTGTTATTTGAAAGGGTAAATAACCACTTCCTGTTTACTCACTCAAGCATATACTCTCTTATCATCTTTTTCATGGAGTGTCCCCAAGTCCTAGTGTTATTTGAAAGGGTAAATAACCACTTCCTGTTTACTCACTCAAGCATATAGTCTCTTATCATCTTTTTGATGGAGTGTCCCCTAGTCCTAGTGTTATTTGAAAGGGTAAATAAATAACCACTTCCTGTTTACTCACTCAAGCATATACTCTCTTATCATCTTTTTCATGGAGTGTCCCCAAGTCCTAGTGTTATTTGAAAGGGTAAATAATCACTTCCTGTTTACTCACTCAAGCATATACTCTCTTATCATCTTTTTCATGGAGTGTCCCCAAGTCCTAGTGTTATTTGAAAGGGTAAATAATCACTTCCTGTTTACTCACTCACGCATATACTCTCTTATCATCTTTTTCATGGAGTGTCCCCAAGTCCTAGTGTTATTTGAAAGGGTAAATAACCACTTCCTATTTACTCACTCAAACATATACTCTCTTATCATCTTTTTCCCAAGCTAAAGAGCCCTAATCTGTTTAGCCTTTCTCCATAAGGGAGCTTTTCCATCCCCATTATTTTTGTAGCCTTCTCTGTACCTTTTCTATCTCTGCTATGTCTTTTTTTGAGATGGGGTGTCCAGAATTGCCCACATGGGGCAGTCACACTATGGATCTTTACAAAGCATTATGATGATCTCAGTTTTGTTCTCTATTCTTTTCCAAATAATTCCTAACAATCTATCTGCCTTTTTGACCAATACCACATACTGAGCTGAAGATTTCAAGGTATTCTCCACAAGGACTCCAAGGTCCTTTTCCTTGGTGGTGACTCCTAATACAGAGCCCACTTCATGTACCCATAGTTGGGATTATTTTTACCTATATGCATTATTTTGCGTTTGCCATTTCGTGTCACGTTTAGCAGCTCCAGGACTGCCTTTGCAAGCTGCCACAGTCACCCCCACTGCTGACCAGCTCTCCCAGAAGCCTCCTGCCACAGTGGAACGCCATCATCGCCACACACTGCTGACTGCCAATAATGTCACCTCCCGATGATGCCAGCCCAACTGGGCTATTTAACTAAGGGTCATGCAGCATTACCTCGCCTCGGCAAAGTGCCTTGCAATATGTGTTGCTTGCATATTCCTGATTCCTGTTCCGCGTTTCTGAACTCGAGTCTTGCCTCCCAGCCTTGCTTCATCCAGCCTTGCTTTCCACCCTTATCTCATCTGGCCTTGCCTCGTCCAGCATTGTCTTCCAACATTTCCTTGTCCAGCCCCCCTTGCCCAGCCTCACCTCATCCTGTCCATCTTGTCCAGTGTCTTCTGTGTGTTCTCGTCCACCCTTGGCCTGACTCTCTGGATCTTGAACTCTTGCTTAGACCTGACCACGATTGCCAGTTGCCTGGACCTGACCGCTTGCCCGAACCTGACCATGATTGCCTGCCACCTGGATCTGACCCCCTTGCCTGGACTTGGCCATTCTTGCTAGCTGCCTGCCTTGACCTTGGCCTGTCTGACGCTGTTAGTCTGCTGACGCTGGTGTGCTTCGGGACCCTAGTTCTCTACTCTGTCCTAGGGACCTGTCTAAGTCCTTCTGGTCGCCAGAACCCAATAGCTCAACCTGTGAGGGAGGCAGCTGGTATAGGTGAAGCTGCAGACTGTCCGTTACAGAGCACGTTCACTAGCTGCCGGTGTAGGCCTCGTAGATTCGCCCTTGAGGCTACATCAACTATGCCACAGCACAAAGGGCTCACACACCCAGTACCCTTCACATTTAGATGCCTGGCCTTCTAGTCTTACAAGGTCCTTTTGCAGTTCTTCACAATCCACTGCAGTTTTAATGAAGTGGCAGGTGCCCCTATCTCTGGATACCTCTCTCTGCAGCTTGCCGCGCAGTTCTTGTTTTGCCTTCTTGTTTGTTTATCGTAATTTATGAGTATGTGTGTGTTTTAGTCATGCAATCTGCTTCGAACAGACGACGCATGAAGTAGAATACCAATCTTTGAAAAGAAGTAAAATAAATAAACAGAGCAGACTATTTCTGTATGGCGTGCAACTACTTTTTAACAGCTACACTATTTCGAAAAACAAATAATTTGAAAAAAACCCCAATGAAACAAAATTCGGACAGAAATCATGTGATGGGGCAAAGAGTGGCAGGTCACTAGGTACCATTTTCAAAATGGATCCAATAGGACAGAAGCCAGGTCAGGGTGCTCCTACCCCACTACACCACCATGGAGTAAACGTAAGCTGTGGGGAGTGAAAGGTCTGGGGGCAAATTCTTATTACAAGGGTATGGGGGCAGAAGGCTTTTTTTGGGGTGGGCTGCCCTTTTAACTGCCAATCCAAGGAGCATCTGAAAGCACATTAGCATGCTGCTGCCTCTTGGGAAACTTAACTACACCTCTTGAGATGTTAACTTTCATCGAATAATGCGGCTTGCAAACTTTAACGCAAGCCGCATTCTTCTATTGGCATAGCACTGAGCTGCTTTGCAAGTATTTGTATGCAAAGCAGCTCATTGTTAGACCTTGCATTGCACTGGGATTGTGGGCCAAGAAATAATATGCATTAATTCACTTTCCACACGTTATTTCCATGCTATGGTTCACAGTTACATTTAATTTAATTTAATTTAATTTAATGATATGGTTCACAGTTACATTTAATTGAGTTTATGAAAGTTCTCTTTTAATAGTTTTCCTGTATACTTGTGTTAATGTATTCTGCCTTGAGGCGACTGTTTTAATGTATTTCTGCCCTGGAGGCGACTGTTCAGTTCCTTGTAAACCGGTGCGATATGTATTCTTTACAGGAACATCGGTATATAAAAATTAAAAATAAATAAATAAATAAATAATGCTAACACCTTTTAAAGTATGTTAATGAAATTAATGCAACTTAGTAAAAAAAATTATCCCCCATGAAAGATACCTAAGCCACATCGACATGAAGCCTTTTGCTTTTTGGAATGTTCAATATCATCTTTAAGCAACACTTATCATCTTTCTATAGCTAAGGACCTTTGTTTTCAGTTTTTATTTATTTTTCCCTGAGAATTGTTCATTATTTAATACAGCGAGCAAAAATAGAAGAAAATCAGTGGAAAATATGAATTCTTTTTTTTTAAACTGATTTTCTCCCATTTTTGTTTTCTATAATAAACACTAAAATACATACTGAAAATGAAGGTCCCTAGCTATAGCAAAAAGGGAGAGGCTGTGGAAGTCTAGCTGTCATCGAATGGTCTGGAACTGTTGGAATCGTCTCGGGATGAAGGGGCAACCAAGGCTACTTTGTTGGTAACATCTGCTTTGGAACCAGATAAAGAACTGGATTCTAAAAATGGTTATTTTTTTTTCTCACATTTAATGATTTCTTGGGTTGTAATACTTGAATCTATCTGGATGTGTCTGGCAACTCAAACCAAGCACAAGAAGTTTTTGGCCTTGTGCCAAGAAGTAACATTACTCGCTGGGGAATTATTTCTTAAATTCTCCTGGAAGTGTCCGGTAACACTGCATGATAACCAGTATTCATTTATGGATCCTGTCCAGCTAGATGTTTTGGGGGCATTTTTGTAAGGAAAGGGCTGTTCCTGCTGTAGAGCTTGCTCCTTAGGATTTGATTGAGTTAAAAGCTAGACACGATGATGTCTGTTGCCTAGGGTTTTTAGGAGATAATTCGTAATTACGACTTTGGTAATGGCATGTATACATAAATTACACTTATTTCCTTCTTATTGTTCTACTTGAGATTGGATCCTTTTTAAGCTTGACGACTTCAGAAATGTAAAATGCTATTATTTTCTTATCACTTACTGGGTAACAATTCTGTGGCGTGGTGATACATTGTTTTTTTTTCTATATCAGGAATATATGTTCTTGTATATAATTTATTTCAAATATATTATAAATGTAAAGAAAAAATTGAGGTGAACCAAGCACTATTTAACTGTGTGATGTTCCGATCAGCCAAGTAGGGTGTTAAGAAAGTAAATCCACTGTTATGACAAAGGCAGCCCTCCTGAAGCTAAGGGATTCATTTCCCTTTGCTTTTATTTTTTGGCAACTCAATCTTCAATTAAAAAAAAATAATAACAATACAAAATTGATTTAAATGTCCCAGTTTGAATGGTATCCTATTTTTTCTGGAACTAAATAAGCACCATGCCCTTTACAATCAATTTAGTTTATTGTACTTCCTCAAAGAATGATTACATCTACAACCCAAATCTGATTAAATATCATAGAGTATCTAATCTTTAGTACTCATCCATTGCGCTCATAGTTAAATAGCAGGGGTTGATTTACAGGTTGAAAAATACTTAATATTTTTTGATCATATGCTTGATGTCAAGGTAGATTAAGCCCAAAACCTTGTACAGGGAGTTGTAAAATGAATTAAGGGAAACAGTCCTAACAATGCATGATGATGCGCTGTATTTTGGGTAAGACCTTTCCTGCTTATTTATTTCCATGAAAAGATATTGTTCTCAGTTACCATGGCTAGATTCTTCAAACAAACAACGCTACCATAGCTGAACAATCAGTGCTGGGCTTATCCCGTACAGAGGAAACGGCCGGTCTTCCTCTGGAATCCACGTCTCCGAACACTTCAAGATCTTCCCATAGGAAACAGAGTTACTGTCTCAGTCAAAATGCTTTGTTCTAAAGTCCTTGTACAATAAAGAATCCACTGCTGTCTTCATCTGCCAAATCTGCCATCATTTTGTAATTACCACGAAGTATCGGTGAGAAAAGGCATCACAAGTCGATAATCCAAAATCCTTGAGCCTCCCCTGATCGGAAAGGCAGAAAACACTTGATTTGCTCTCAGGGTTATCAAGGAAATGCAATCAAAAGTAAAGAGGAAAAAAATGCCACCAGGGAAAGCAGTCAAGAAAAAAGAAAGTGTAAACAAGTAGGCAGTTTAGGTGTAAAAACAGTACGAAGATTTGCTCAAAAAAATAGCAAATACAAATGCCATTGGAGGCTATAGAAAAAAAAGGGTGATAAGAATGGAGACTTGGGCATAAACAGATGAATTTCTGCGTTTGTGCAGGACATTCTCCATGTAAAACGTGCGCCGTGGGCCTGAGGCTTTTGCTCCCATTGTGTGTTTATGGAACAGGACATTGATGAATCGGGCTCCATTATTTTTGTCCTCTACGTCTCGGACAAAATTTCTTGCTCATAATGGGTTAAGACATCTCTAAAAACAATGTTTCTATGGTATACTCACTTTACATTAACATTATTGCTGGTAAAGGTCTACTTTCTGCCCTGCCTCAACAGCTCCTGGTGAAAGGAATGGTTTGCACTTTTTTTCTATCAAAGAAACACACCAAATATGTTTTTCATTATTATTTAAATTTGTTTTATATTTGGTTAACACTGGGTCAGACCATACAAACAGAACAAATTTGTCTCCTTTCATATCCTCTCCATAACCTTTCCCAAGTATTTTTCTTTAAAATGTCATTCCTCCCTTCCTGGATGGCATGCCCAGGCAGCTCAAAAAACCTGTGACAAGCCGAAAGGTGGCTGGGGCATCTCATCCAAGGTGCCCCCTCAACCCCACTCAATTTGTCAGCAGGACCTGTCTTCCCTCCCCACTTTCATGGCAACTCCCAGGCCCATTTAACTCTGGGACTCCGAACCTGAATCTCCCTCTGGGACAGTACTTAGTGGTGCAGCCAGAACCACCACCACTCCCAGGGTTAAGCAACTTGGGGACACTAAGCTGCTTGGGTCTTCAGGACATCCCTAAAAGAAATGCATGAGATAGATTTGCATGCACACTGAATATCTAGCTCACGAACGTTATTCTGAAAACCTGAGCGAATGAGTGTCCACAGGGACTGGAATTTGCTGACCTCTGCCTCCACCAACACTCCCCTCTCCCTTCCCACACCTCCACAAACACAAACAAACTACACCATAGCTGCCCAAACCTGTCCTGGGGACTCCACAGGCAGCCTGTTTTTCTGCTTATCCACAATGATAATGCAGGAAGTACATTTGCATAGACTAGCTTTCCAATGTATGCAAATTTATCTCATGCATATTCATTGTGGACATCCTGAAAACCCAGCTGACTATGGGATCGCCAAGACAGGTTTGGTAAGCCTTGATCTAGACTTTCATATAAAGTAAGGTGGCAATAGGTACCCTTAGAACTGGCAACCCAATCTAACAAGGTCCACAGTACAACTGTGCACTGATATTCAGCACACAGTTTCTTAAATTGTGCAGTAAAAATAAATTCCCGGGTGCAGTAAGCAAATAGATGCTAATGCATCTGGAGTTAACAAGTGTGTGAATCCCAGTTGCAATGTGCTTGGCGTTTTCCCTAGGCTGAGTGCACATTTTCATTTGGTGCACCCAGGTTTTGTCCAAATCATGAGGTGGGGGAAAGACAGGATGTAGGTGAGGCTGGATTCCGGCTCTCATCTGTTCTCTGACCCTTCCCATGAGCAGAAGCTGCTTAGTTTAGGTGTTGAGCTGTCTTGCAAGAGGTTTGCTGGGGCTGCGACTGCTCTTGGCACCTGTGGAGGTGGGAGGGAGGAGCAGGAGATTAGGATGCAGCAGCTGAACAGTGAATGGAGGGGCAGGTAGGGATGAGGGCTCTCTCAGCAGCTGCAAGCGCTGATAAACACTGAAGCATGTAAAAATATTTTAAAGGAGAAAGAGAGGGGCAAGGAAATCTAGGGGTGCAGGTCCCCACATCACAAACCCTGATTAGCCCCACACTAACACTAGCGCTGGAAACTTTACTCCATGGCTGACCCAGGAATAACATTTCCAGCATAAATAAAACCTGAGTTAAGCCATCGTACCTCTGTGCATTGGGGGAAGGGGGGCGGGTAATAGCTAATGCCTTTCAGGCTGACACAGTAAAGTGCGCTCAGCTGAGCATACTGTTTAACCCGGGTTGGACGCACGTCCACAACCCCTTATACAAAAAGGGGTTTAGCGTGTCCATAAAGTGCATCCAAACCCCCCTGAAGCTAATATAGCGCTCATCACATGCAAATGCATGCTGATGAGGCTGTTAGTCATTCGCCCCAGATACCGTAAAAAAAAAAAAAACGTGCGCCCGATCCACACTGAAAAAATGCACAGAAAAGCAGGAAATACCATCATGGCTATATTAAGCTGGAGGAACCAAAGGTTAAAATAACTAACTACATAAAGAAATAAAAGTGTGCCGAGGGGTCAGAGCAGAAAATGGACGCTCGTAAAATTGAGTGTCCGTTTTCCTAACCCACTGAGAGCCACCTCTCCTGGTCCAAGGAGGCACCAGGGGCGCACAGTTGTCCCTAGCACTTCCTTTTAGCGCGACCCCTCATTTGAATGCCGCATTGCGAGGCCCAGGAGAGGGAGTTGTGCGCGCTTTGAAAAAGCAGGCGCCAAAGACGGACGCGCTCTCTTAGCGTGTGCGTACCGTATCAGCCTGTTTGTTTGCATGGGATTTCCATGATAGGGCACTAAGCAATGCGCACAGATTTACTGTACATGCACAATGTTGAGGAGCAAAGCTCCGTGCTGGATTGGGAGGAAAGTTTGTGCACAATAAAATGTGCGCACAGCTGTGGATAAAAGTATGCGCTCTGCAGACCGCACCTTATCACCTCGGGCCCTGTGTGTTTCAAAAAAACTCTCCAGGAACTGAAAGAAGAAGACTATATTTTGCTTCATCACAAAGCAGTTAAAGGAAATAAACACCACCAGATGCCTGGCTGATGAAAATGAGAAATACTTTTGAAGTTCCTACTGTTGACTGTTTTAATGATCTTGAAAAAAAAAAAAAAAAAATCACGCGGCATAATTTCTCATGACTAGAAAACAGAAAAACACAATGAATTCACAGCAGAATAATATCAGCACTGGGAAATCAGTGTTCTGTGGTGAATTTATTCTACTGATCCTAGGCTGGGAATAAACAAAACCCGTCTGACCTTTGCTCCTAGGGGTTTCAGTAAAGTGACTGCTTCCTTTGTGGGAAAGCAATGACTTCCCAACCAGGCAGAGAGAGAGAGAGAGAGAGAGAGAGAGAAACATTGAGTATCATTAGAAATTCAACAACAAGCTGTGGAGCCAATGCACTAAAAATGCATTATAATGAATGCACGCTGACCCCCATTAACGCGCGCTTTAACACGATGTACAACAGCTCCCCGACATCAGAAAAAACACACTCTTTAGTGATTATGTTAATATGCTTGTTGTGTCATTAGAAAATCTAAGCAAACAACGTCAGGGGCGGCTCAAAGCAATCTGCTATCTGAAGCAAAGGATGAAACAGTTCTCCCTCCCACCCGAGGCACGGTGCAAGCCGAACCACAGGGAGGGCCGAGTGAGGGGGGGGGGGGGTCGCCTTTGGACTCTGGTCCTTTGACTGATCTGAAATGCTGGGAAGAGGGGAAGCAGGAGTCCGAGTTCCCCAAGTAGTGGCAGAAGAAGCCGGCAACCCCGCCACATTCCTAGGAACCCTACCACCTGCCTCCCAGGCTTCCCCAGTATTTGCCCCCCTCCCCCAGGGAAGTGGGTGAATGGTGAGGGTCTGAGTGTGGCGCGTACTCTCTCAGGTCTGGTGCAAGGGTATTAAGCGCTCCAGACGAATCTTGTACCCCCATCCCACCCTACACGATTAAAAATTATGCATTTATATTCACAGATTTTACATGAGAAACGGCATTCAAATTAAAGTCTTATATTGCATTTACATGCACTGCTGTTGTGCCAATGAGGGAATCCTTCAAAAAAGACATTTGGAACCCATATGGTATTAGGCCTATTGTAAAATGCATTGGGTTTGGCCCTCAGAAACCCATGTGTATAGCTCAATATAGTAAACCTCCTATACTAAAACTGCCAGCACTCAAAAGAATAAGAACCATACCTAAGAAAATGCAACACAGCAAATATCACACCAGGCCCTAAAACACCAATACACCTCCTATTAAGAGAACAGAAGAAGACAAGCTGCTATATATCCCTACACAAAAACAACATGGTCGGAGAATACCTCACCTCAATTACACAGCAGAACACAGACAGATTTTCACCAAATACAGAATAAAGTGATCTTAAAGTAAAAAAAAACAAAACATGCAGGCAAAAACTGAACTGGAAACTGCAAAAAGCCAGATTCTGTATGTAGTGCAACAATGGAAAAACAGAAACATAAAAACATTCCTCATAAAACAATAAAATCAGGAAATATTAATCATCAATCATAATAGTAAAATTGTACTAATAAAAAGAACAAATATTTAAAAACAACTGACAAACAGAACAACATTTTATAATCAAACTCATAGAAACATTTTTAAAACGTACCCAAAAATCAATAAAATATTTCAAAACAGTAAACACATCAGATAACATGCAATAATAATTAAAACTAATAAAAATAAAAAATTCCCTACTCTATATGGTTAGGAACCTTTGATTTCCAGTCACCCTGAGATTTTCCTGGATTAGTAGAGAGAGGGAGCTGCACACAAACTTTGTCCACTCTCTCTCATATTATATACACACTTGCTAGTACACATATGTTCATTTTCACACACACACCTGCTTACTCACACTCTCACATACTCACAAGCTCTCTCATTCACTCACACACACACGCTCACTCTTCTCCCCGTCTGAAACAGACAAGAGGCAGCAGCCTCCACCTTCAGCCCATTCAGCTGACAAGACTCCTCCTCTTTCCTCCCGGGGCATGGACTGACATAGCTACTACTCCTTTTTTCTGGCCACATGGCAATTGCATCTCCTTCTTCTCATCTGCACAGGCCCACATGACACCTTCCCCTTCCAGCCCTCGTGGGAGGGAAGAACAAAAAGTCACAATCGTTGCAGTCCTGCTACTGCCAGGCCATCCCCAAAACCATGGGACTCTAGACAGCCGCTTAGTCCTTCCATTGATCCTGTACACTCTCCCACTCACACCCACCATATAGTGTTGCTTCCTCTCTCCTTTCCATCCTTTTCCTCTCACTCTTCTCTTTCACCTCACTCACAACCCCTTCCGTTTCCTTCCCTCTCATTCAAACCTTTTTCCTTCTCTCCTCTTTCATTCACAAACCCACTTCCCTCTCACTTATCCCTTTCCCTTCCATCCCTTCTCATTCACCCAGTCTCACTTACTCATTTATCCTCTTTCCTCCCCCTCCCCTCCCTTCTAACTCATCTACTTCCCTTTCATCTCCTTACTCACTCACCCCTTCTCTTCCCTCCCCTCTCATCACTCTCACCCATTCCCTCCCTTCCCCTCTCATTCATCCCTTCTGTTCCTTTCCCTCCCTTCTCACTCACCCTCTTCCCTTTTTCCCCTCCCTTCTCTCACCCCTTCCCTCCTTAATTAACCTTCTATTCCCTCCCCTCTCACTCACCCCTTCTCTCTCATCCCTTCACTTACCCCTTGCCCTTCCATCTCCTCTCACTCATAGCTTCTCTTCTCTTCCCATCCTTCTCACTCACTCACTCACTTACCTCCTCCTTTCCCTTCTCTTCCCACTAACTTAACCCTCCAGGTCTTCTTTTTCTTCTTGCCCGCAGGGTGTGGGAACCTCACTGGCAGTTCATCATCCCACCCTTCTGTGGGATCTTCTTCCTGCCCGCGGGACTTGGGAACCGCATAGGCATTTGGTGGCACCACTGGCAGTGCTGGGATCTTCTCTCTGCCCGCGGAATGTGGGAATCATGCAGGCATTGTCATCATCCTGCACCACCCACAGCTTGAATCTGGATGTAAGCTGAGGCAGCCACCACAAGAGTATTTTGGGGGTCGCTTGCTCCCATCCCAAAATGTTGTAATTTGTTTGATTGTGGGCTTAATTTCATTTTCCTTTATGCAGACAAATGTCAAAACATGAACTGAGTCCTCACATGACTATACCCCTTTCCACAATTAGGGCCATCAAATTTAACAATCACATTAATCAAATAAACATACAGAATGCCTTAATATATTTCCAGTAATCATTTGTGATGGCCAATAACAAACGTAGTAGCATTTAACTGGGGTAGACCATTCTTTATGTACATTCCAGAACACATTTATATTACATTCATCACACATAACAGCAGTACATAAGTGAATTTTTCTAACAAGTACATAGGGTTATGTGAGTAAAACTAGCATATATGCGTATATACGTTATTTCTGAAACCTTAAGTGCATGTATCGTTCATAAATTTAATGGGGAGAAAAAGGGACTGCCTAGGAGTATTCTGGGCAGGGTTCAGAAGTACACGCACCATTTGCTATTTTATAAGCGGTACACACGCATACATTAACGTACACTTTTCCACCTGCTAACTGACTGGTGCACATGAAATCGTGCTCGTCTTTTGTCTGAGGCTTTTGGGTGGTAGGTCTGAGTGAAGTGGTGAGGGTTCACGATGAAGTGCTAGAGGGTCTAGGTGAACTGGTGAAGGTATGGGTAAACTCATGTTGGTATTGGTGAACTGGTGCTTCCAAGGACATGTGGAAGTAAGCATTTTTCAGAACAGTGTACGCATGTACTCTAAAAAAAAAAAAAAAAATCCTGCCACCAATGCCACCGCGAGACTGAACCAAGCAGATTTAATAAGTCGTGTCATGGGATAGCTGCTCTTGTGGTTTTTAGGTCAGCCTATATGTAGCCTGAATCTACAGGTGGAGCAGAAGCAGAACTAAACCAGTAGGAAGCACAAACAAATCCTGTCTGGAAATACTGGGATATTTCTCTCAAGGACATCACATTAATGACATCAGAAATTTAGCTTCTGATACAAGTTAACTGAATTCTGGTTTTGTTTTGTTTTTTCCAATGTCAATTATAGACAATAGATGGCAGCAGCAATTTAATCATACATTACACAAGAATGTCCAAGCTGGGTCAAACAATCGTCCATCTAGCCCAACATCCTGTCGCAGAGTGTGACCCCAAAGTCTCCAGATGAAAATCAGAGTTCATCTAAGTGCTCCCTGAGGATCTATAAGAGCATGAAGCACCATTTGGCCTCCAGTCAGTTGCTACAACCCATTTCTACCCTTATCTTCCAGGAATGCATGCAGTCTCCTCTTGAACCCTACTACGCTGCTTGCTGGGACTACATTTGCTGGCAGCAGATTCCACTAAAGAAATACTTTCTTGTGTGCGTCTTGAAACTGCTAGCTTAGAGTTTCATTGGTTGCCCCAAGTCCTAGTATTTTTACACAGCAGTACACAGCTGCTTGCTTGTGATTTGTTCTTTTTCATTCATGATCTTGTAGACCTCTGTCAAGTCCTCCCCGTAATCTTCTCTTTTCCAGGCTAAAAGGCCTCACATTTTTTATTCTCTCTTCATATGAGAGAGACTCCAATCCTCTCACCATTCTGACCGCTCTTCACTGGACCTTCTCGATATAATCATGCTATACACATTTTCCGATGTGCAAGATTTTATGCTAGACTTTAAAATAGATGATTCAACTATATGGCTTACAGGTACTTTGTATCTGCGGTGCGGGTAAGAGTGAAGCTGTGCAATTTTCAGCTGCCAATTTTTTCCTGGGTAACTGGGTAAAATGGTTTGAAAATTGTCCTCTAGGAAGATAATTCTCAAAGGGATTTCCATGAGTAAAAAGCTTTTACCCACCCACACCACTGTCTGAAAAGTGCTCACCCAGTCAGGTCTTCTCCTCCTTCAGCTGGGATTCCCTGGGAGTCTTGGAGGGAGAAGGGTTGGGAATTCAGGTGCCCTGATTGAGAGCTCAACCACTAATTATTTTTTTTTTTAACTTGGGTGGGTGGGAAGAAGGGGAATTGTACTCTACAGTGTGAAGTTTGACTCCTCTTCTGACCCAGCAATTACATTTGCCACGGTAAAAAAAAAAAAATAAGGCACACTAGGCAGTTCCACCATCACACACCTCCCTGCATTGCAAGGTGTAAGAGCTAATAATCTCATTACTTTACAATTTGCATGGAGATGCACTAATTCTAGTGCAGGTTTTAGTGCATCTTTCTTCCGCGCCAAAATCTCTGTTACATACCGGGCTTATGCTAGTGTGGAAAAACCCCACACCGAAATAGGAGCAAAAAAATTGCACTAGGGTCAGCAAGTCTTATTACATTGCTCCCTCTGTCATCTTTGCCCCTGCTCTGAGGCGCGCCCTCCTGGACAGCAGTGGAGGGGTAGGGAGGAGAGGAGGCTCCACAGCAGATAAGGACATGTACAGCTGAGAACTGAGAAACTGTCAGCACCGAAGAAAAGTTTCAAAGAGAAAGGGGGAAGTGGAAGACCAGAAAGAGGGGGGTCGGTAAAAGTACTGGACGGAGGGCACTAATGTTTTTCAAGTGTTTATCTAATAAACACACATTTTTTTTCTCATTGAGTGGGGTGGGGGAGGAAAGGGTTATTGCTGCTGATCAGTTAAAAACAAAAAGAGAAGCCCTAATTAGGTTGCACGTCAGTGAAGGCCCATTGAATCAGCATTTTACTCACATTTCCTGTTGTGAGTGCTTAATGTATATTTACAGTTCACTAGAAGCACTACAAGTAAGTCTGATGCCTAAAAGCTGCTAATTTAATTGGCAAATGTGAAAAAACTATAAAGTGTACTGTTGTTAGAGGCACTAGAAAACAAAATGGCTCTCTTCATGTCAACTTGGTTGGACAGTGACCAAAATAATACCTTTAAAGTTCAGAATTATAGTAATTTGATTGGACAGTTGTGCTGTCATTGCCTTAACCTGCAATGCATAATTACAGCCTGGAGAGAGGGTAATTATCCTTGAAAATGTCAGTGATGATTTAATAACAAATTTGACAGCCTTCTACAGTACACATAAAAAGACCCCAGAAGCAAGAATCATTTTAACTACTGTCTAATAAATATTAAGCATATACGCATATAATATGATATAATATAAGCATAAATCCTCATAAAAGACAAGAAGCTTGGAGCACTAATTGGAAGGCTAAGGGATAAGAGAGGTTTCACATTGTGGCTAGTTCCAGGCAGTAGAATGAACAACAAATACATTTACAGTTCTTTCCTTCCATTACTTTCTTTGCCATTAACTTAACTAAGCGTGAACCCACATAGCAAGATGTCACGTCTTTGGCAAACACGCTCTGAACATCAATGATCCAGCAGAGCCAGGACACGTGACTTATTTACCAGAAATCTGCAAAACAGCAACAGGGAAAACAGTGCTTAAAGCAGCGCATCAGCCTTTCCAACCAAAATGTCAACAGGGGCGATTCGCTCCTCTCCTGGTCTGTAACAGCATAATCCCAGTGCTGCCCTCTCCACAGAGATCTCATAGATTGGAGAAAATATTTCTAGTAAAAGTAAAATCCAGGCTTTTCACTTCTGCATAATTATTTTTTTTAATGAAGAATGTAATGGAGATATTCTTAATATAGCAAACTAAAGGGCTGCATTAGGGCTTTACTATGCGGTAAGTGCCTTAACACCCAGATAATGGGGCCAAATGTACCAAGCCATGCAAAACCTGCCGCGGGTTTCTGCCTAGGTAATTATGTGTGGTTTTCCACGCTAACCTTACGCACGCATGTAATAATGCGTTTAGCGTGAAAATACACTTGCACAAACCCGCGAAATAACCTGCGGCAGGTTTTGTGCACGTGCAGGCAAATGGCATGTAATTATCTATTTCCTGGCTGTGCAAGGTTAGTGCGGGTTTATTTTTAAGCGGGATTTATAGCGCCTGGGTCAGGGCAGGAGTTAAGTGAAAGTGCTGTGGCTCCGGGTGGTGTTGGCGCTTGTCTGTAACCCCCAGAGATCGCCGGTTCATCTGTCCCAGATCCTGCTCTCTCCCGGCGGGGGTGATCCATGCCGAGCAGCCCTGGGCGCCCGGCGAAGCAAAGGCTGCATAGACACACAACCATATCAATGCCAGCAATGGCGTAAAAGGCTGAAATAAACTAAAACAATTTATTTTTGAATAACATGGTGTCAATGAAATCAGCATTTAGAAATACCCCTCGCGAGTGTGCAACATTTTTTCAATTGCACCTATTTTAGTGTGGGTTTTTCCTGAGGCTTTCTGCATTTGTTTTTTATGCATTGGCATGTGTATTCGGTCTTGTTTGCATTTTTGTCTTCTATCTAATTTGCATGCTGTCCCCTTATTACATCCCGCAGAGATACCTGCTTTTGCCGTGCGCACTGAAAAAATATGCACAGAAAGTTAGCCCCAATTTCAGCGTGGGTCTTATTACATCGGCCCCAATGGATGGTATTTCAAATTTTGCTTTTTATTTCTCACCATGAAAAACTTGATGCAACGTGGATATTAACATGAGCTGATGCAAATGCATGCAAAGCAGCTCATTATTAGTAGATCCTATGTAAATCAAATAATGTGGCTTACCTCAAAATTTGCAAGCTATGTTACCTAATGGAAAGTTAGCTGCATCTCAAGATTTAGCAAACTTTGCCCAAGTGCATCGGGATGTAAACACAAGTCCTGATGCGCCTGAGCTGTCTCCTTAAAGGTCCCACATTGCCCAGCAACTTCCCTCCTTGGCAGAGTAAAAACCCCTGGGTGGGGGTCTCATGGGACCATCTTTTTCACCTTGTCACTTACCCTTGAGGTGGCCAATGTGGTCCAGTGAAGCCCTAGGGGACTCTTGACCTTCAGCAGACGACCATGGAACATAAGGGAACTGATGGGGAGTTGAGTGGATCAGGGTGTGGCGGTGACTTTTTTTAGTTCAATAACGTGGGGTTTGGAAATGGGGCATGGTAGAGGCCTTGAATCTTTTGGACTGAATATTTATGTGATTATAATCCTTCTTCCCCTTTTCTATTTTGGACTTAGTAGTTTTGGTGTAACAGACTGTGCTTACTTTACTATATTTTATGATTTTTCTGTTGTAACTTATTTTATGCTTGATTTTAAATTGTTTATTAGAGAAGATGCTATATTATATTTTATTATTATATCTATTATGTTATATTATGCTGTTCTATTGTAAACCGCCGACTGTATACAGAAAGGAATATATCAAATAATTAACTAAATGAACAACCAGCCCATGTTGCCACATTTGTAAACTCATGCTTTTCATAAAATATATATATTTTTTTCTTTTAAGGCAAAATATTGTACAATTAACAAATTTTGCCCATTTTTTTTGATCCAGCTATTTCATCCTGTTCCTTAATGCCTTCAGTTCAGTCAGAATGAGGGCCAGCGATCCGGGCACCATCAGTTTTCACTCCCAATAAACTGAGGATTTTCTTCTATTTTATAATCTCTCTCTCTCTACAGAATAGTTTATCTGCAGTGGTAATCTTCATTCAGGGGCCGTTCATCCAGGCTCCTTCTGTAATCCTGTACAATGGGCCCTGAATCAAGACATTAGGTGTCACCCTTCACAGCCGATCTGGAAAACAGACACTTAACTTAGGGGGTCATTTACGAAGCGTATCGCACGCGAAAAGTCCTTTATCGTGTGCGATACTAGGATGGGGGCGGAGTCGGGGAGGCGTCAGCCCTGGAAGAGGAGGAGTCGGGGCGGCACCGGGGCTGACGCCGAGAAGACTGCGCCGACAGCGAAAGGTAAGCACCTTTATCACTGCCAGTTTCGTGCCGAATAACTACACCTTTTATGATGTAGTTAATCGGCACGACACCGGCAGCACAGGACCACCCCCCGCTTCGCCCTCCCACCCCCCATTACCAGTATTAGTAAATCCAGCCCTTAGAGATTGAATCAGGGACCTTATGCCAGTTTTTATGCAATTCTCCTATTAAAGCCTGCGACAAGGAGGGAATTCCAAGATGGCAGCGTGAATGGTCACATTTTCTGCTGCTCTTCCTCAATTTCCTCAATTCTTCTCCCTTTAAGATTATGCCGCACAAGAGGAAGGGTCGAATGAGGGTTTTCCTTTCTGAGCCCTTGCTCCTGACGGACCAGCAATCCATCCTTGAATATACTTCCTCTACTCCAGAATTGCAGGCATTGAGCCCCGTTGGCAGGACGGGAAGAGGAGTCCTTCTCCGCCTGGGGAAGTTTCCCTCAGCCCGCCGGACATTCAACCCTGCTGCCTGCCAGCCTTCAGAAGAATGCCGACTACGTCGGGGTGCGTGTTGATGACTTCACAGCTGCTACCCGAGAGAAGGAAGTTGCTGGCATTTCTTCTGAGGGAGAAACAAGCTCCATGCTGCCCCGCAGTGGGATTCTGTATTGGAGGCAAGAAACGCTGAAGGTGACTTTGACCCAGAGGGGAGGTTGCTGGCAGCACATGTTGCTCCAAATGGTGAGTGTACTGTTCCTTGTGTTTCTCCCTTGCTTGTTAAACCAGCAGTGGATAAATTAAATTCGCTTCGGGATTTAATTGCAAACCTTTCCCGGTCCTTTGTTGATTATTCCCATTGGCCAGAGGCTGTTTCCCTGAGGCTGGATATGGTCGTTCAAGACCATTAGACAATTTTGCAGGAACACTCAGAGAATTTCAATTCCCTGAGGGAGGAAGTTAAGGAGGTACAAACAGTCAACGCTTCGATTATCCGAGAACGCTTGTCTCTATCCAGAAGATTGGAAGTTATAGAAAACCAACTTAGACACTTGAATTTGAGATTTACCAACGTTTCTAAAGTTGTGGGAAAATTACCCCCATTAACGCTTAGGAAGTATTTTATGGATATTTTGAGAATTCCAGCTGATAAAATTCCCAATCTTCATAAAGGGGTAGATTTTCAAAGGGTTATGCGCATAAGATACTTGCGTATGTCCCGGGGCTTCGAAAAAGGGGCGGGAAGGGGGCGGGTCCGGGGTCCGTTCAGAGGTGATCCCGAGTCCTCCGGCACAGCAGCCTGTGCCGGGGGATGGCGAGCTGGCGTGCGCAAGTTATGTCTGCCTTGGACAGGCGTAACTTTGGAAACAAAAGGTAAGGGGGGATTTAGTTAGGGCTGGGGGTAGGCTAGATAGGGGAAGAGAGGGGAAGGTGGAGGGGGAATCGCAAAAAAAGTTCCCTCCTTGGAGCGGCCTTGGAGGGAATGGGGAAAGCCATCGGGGCTCCCCTTGGGCTCGGCGCGCGCAAGGTGCACAAGTGTGCACCCCCTTCGTGCGCCGACCCTGGATTTTATAACATGCACGCGGCTGCGCGCGCATGTTATAAAATTGGGCGTAGATTTGTTCGCGCCGGGTTGCACGAACAAATCTACGCCTGCGCATAAGTTTAAAAATCTGGCCCAAAGTGTTTTTTCTTCCTTATAAACCGAATTCCAGTCAATTGGATCATCATCAAGCTGCCGTGGATTTAGCTAATTTGTCCTCATATTTGGAAAATTCTACTTATGAAGTTTCTGAACAGTCCACATTGCCTGTCACCTTCTCATATGTTCAGGAGCTAAGCTCTGTGATGAAGTCTTATTTTCAAAATTTTAACACTAGTTTTTTAGGTGCTCAAGTCAGGATATATTCTGACTTAGTTAAGGTTATACAAGACCAACGTAAAGCTTTTCTTCAAATGTGCCAAAATGTTTTAGCCCTTGGTGCTTCGTTTCTTCTACGTTATCCTAGTAAATGTATTGTGAAATTAAGTACGAATATTTTTGTTTTTTTTGCTCCTGAACAGTTAAGGGAGTTTCTTATTGCTACAAGGGTGAGTTTTGCATTTAACCCTTAGCCATCTATGTTTAACCAAGTTATATACTGGGAGTAGTA
Organism: Rhinatrema bivittatum; assembly: GCF_901001135.1. Classification (NCBI taxonomy): domain Eukaryota; kingdom Metazoa; phylum Chordata; class Amphibia; order Gymnophiona; family Rhinatrematidae; genus Rhinatrema; species Rhinatrema bivittatum. Next base: position 72,233,165 of record NC_042617.1, on the reverse strand, counting down.
ATTACATGCCGTCTATTGTATAAATACAGAATTTATTTTGTTGTTTTTTTTGCTCCTTTCAATTTCTGATTCCCCCTCTCAATTGTTGGTCTTTATAGTGAGATGTTTTTGTCTGCTGATTATATTTAAATTTGTATAAGAGTAGTGAATCGTTTTTCTGACTCATCAGAATTCGGGGGGCCCCCAAACCCGATAGGAAAAGTTCTCTTATCGTTTTGAGGGGGGGGGAACGGGAAAAAAGGGCACTTAAAAATAAACCCCAAACCCACCCCGACCCTTTAAATTTAATTCTTTCGCATCCCCCACCCTCCTGACCTCCCCTCTCAAAATTTTTAAAGTACCTGGTGGTCCGGCGGGGGTCCCGGAAGCGATCTCCCACTCTTGGGCTGTCAGCTGCCACTAATCAAAATGTCGCTGATGGCCCTTTGCCCTTAGCATGTGACAGGGTATCCGTGCCATTGGCCGGCCCCTGTCACATGGTAGGAGCACTGGATGGCCCACACCATCCATTGCTCCTACCATGTGACAGGGGCCGGCCAATCCATTGCTCCTACCATGTGACAGGGCCCGCACCATCCATTGCTCCTACCATGTGACAGGGGCTGGCCAATCCATTGCTCCTAACATGTGACAGTGCCCGCACCATCCATTGCTCCTACCATGTGACAGGGGCCGGCCAATGGCACGGATACCCTGTCACATGCTAAGGGCAAAGGGCCATCGGCGACATTTTGATTAGTGGCAGCCGACGGCCAGAGAGTGGGAGATCGCTTTTGGGACCCCCGCTGGACCACCTGGTACTTTAAAAATTTTGAGGGGGGGGGGATGCGAAAGAATTAAATTTAAAGGGTCGGGTGGGTTTTTTTTTTCAGCATGACACAGCCGATTAAAACGGGTATTAATCGCGGGAACGAAGATTTCCCACGGTTTTTACCCGAACTCGATACCGGAAATGAGTCCGGTACCGATTCACATCCCTAATAATTAGTATACATCTCTTTCGCTGTTTCGGTGCAAAGGTATTTTGCTTTGTATTTTGAAAATTTCAATAAATAAAATTATTTAAAAAAAAACAACCTGTGACAAACTTTGAGGAATATTTGTAAAATGATAGTCATTGGTTACTTCCTGAAAGGACCAGTAGGGATTTAGAAGGGGTGCTTTAAGAGCACAGCATTACCAGCTAGAGAAGCAGTTGACTGACACAACCAAAAAGTGATGCTTTAGGTTTTGAGCTGCTCAATAGGTGTCATGGTTGGGATTTATAGTTAACCTAACCAAAAGGGACACTAAATATTTGTTCCCACCTGGGAAGGAATTTTTGCCTATTTCTAATTTGATAAGTTAATTTTGAATAGCAGCACGCACCACACAACAGGAGGGATGAGATGGAGGAACCATGTGCACAATTTTGATAATGTTCTTACATAACATATTGAAAAGCAAAGGCTTGAATTATCTGTCCCCTAACAGGGAGAGGCTTGTGAGTTTGTTACGTGTAAAACAAGATGGTTACAGGAAAATTGCACCTTTCCTTTTTTTCTCTTCAGCACATTTGATTTTAATGTATCAGGTCTCGTCCCATAAGTTCTTAGATGTGAAAGCATTTCCACTTTCTTTGGAAAGGAGGCTGCACTACCGCACCAAAGTGGTAGTGGTTAGAGCAGTGGGCTATGAACCAGGAGACCAATATTCGAGTCCTGCTGTCGCTCCTTGTGACGTTGGGCAAGTCACTTTACACTCTAGTACAAATTTAGGCCTTCGTTTTCTAAGGTTGCAGACTTTAGAGAATCCAGCGGTAACAGGGGGCGGGCTTGCGAAAACCGGCAGCAATCGCACCTCCACTGCCGGCTTTCGCACCCAATAGCGCCATCGTAAAAGGTGGTGCTATTGGGCACGCTACTGGCAGCGAAAAGGGTTCTTACCTTTTCGCAGCCAGCGATCTTTCCGCCGCATCCGCCCCGACTCCTCCTCTTCCAGGGCCGACTCCGCTCCGAGCTAGCTATCGCACGTGAAAAGTCCCTTTTCGCGTGCGATACGCTAGAAAAATGACCCCCTTAGATTGTAAGCCCTCTGGGGATAGGGAAATACCTACAGTACCTGAATGTAATATATTTTGAAGCACTGAAAAAAGTGTGAAAAGCGGAATATAAATCTAAAGAAATATTTCTCATTTCTCAAAAATAGTTTTGAACATTGCATATCCCATTTCACAGTAGGAGCAGACACCTCTAAGTTTATAAATAACTACTTAAGAACAAGGGACTGACACAGGGACACCAGAAATTTGCAGACAGTTTAGGGTAAATTTCCAAAATGTTACATCTAAAAATTAGTATTTTTTTACTCATTTAAATTTTATTTATATGCGCACGCTGAGGTAGATCTTAAATAAGTACGCGCGCGCGAACAAAAGTACGCTGGATTTTATAAGATACGTGCGTAGCCGCGCGTATCTTATAAAATCCGGGGGTCGGCGCGCGCAAGGCTGCGCAAAATCGGGAGCCTGCGCGCACCGAGCCGCGCAGCCTGCCTCCGTTCCCTCCGAGGCCGCTCCGAAATCAGAGCGGCCTCGGAGGGAACTTTCCTTCCGCGTCCCCCACCTTCCCCTATCTACCCCACCCCCCAGCCCTACCTAAATCCCCCCCTACCTTTGTTGGGGAAGTTACTCCTGCTTGAAGCACGCGTAACTTGCGCGCACCGCCTCGGCATCCCCCTGCACAGGCCGCAGTGCCGGGGGACTTGGGACCGCCCGCCTGGCCCGCCCCCGAACCATCGCCACGCCCCGGACCACCCCCTGACCCCAGACACGCCCCCAGACGGCCGACATGCCCCCGGACACGCCCCCTCCCACCCCTTTTACGAAGCCCCAGGACTTGCACGCGTCCTGGGGCTTTGCGCACGCCGGCGGTCTATGCAAAATAGGCGTGCCGGCCTTTTAAAATCTAGCTCATAATTAGCATCTACTTGTGTACTCTGTTTTATAAAGTTGAAATAAAGGAGGTATTTTCACTTTCGTGTACACCTATAGGCGTGTAAAAAAAAAGGGAGGTCTAGATGCATTCAGGACAGGGTCGACACGTTCATACATTCGCCAACTTACTCAAGTATTTTTACACCTGGTAATTATCTGGCGATAGGGATTTCAAACTTATTATTGTTTATTATTAAAGGGGTTACAGGAGTTCAGGCAGAAGAAATAGGAAGGTCTCGATGACCTCAGGGAGGACTGGGTGAACCGGTGGTCTCATTGGGGAACTGCTTAATTTCATTTGCACATTGATGTTTTAAAATTGGCCAACTTACACGAGTCTTACTTTACTTTCACAAGTAAAATATACATGCATATGTTTTTAAAACAGGTAGGTAAAGTGCGTACAGTCAGTGGATTGCATGTATTCGTGTGTAAGCCTACATACGCATATGTTGCAGGGGAAAGATGCGCATATTTTATCACATGCACATGTGTCTTGTGTGTGGGTTATAAAATACTTACGGAGATCTGCTTGTGGCCACATATATGCACATATGCCACCCCGCACATTTGTTTGCACGTCAACCTTCCTTCTTTTACTTTGCAGAGACTTTCCACGGGTTTTTTCTTTTCCAGAAATGTTGCACCTTTTGTCGGACAACATACACATGGGCAAAGACAATCATTTTACCACTGCACATAGTCTGTAGTACCCAACCTATCTCATCTTCTGGGACAGGATAAAAAAAATCAGAGAGAATGTTTCACACAAGCTAGGGAAAATATCCACTGTCTTTCTGAACATTTGGTTGAGGTTTTCATTCCTGAGGTCTTTCAGTTCTCTGCTTTAGAGCTCAAGGCTTATCTAGGAACTGCCAAGTCCCTCATGACATCACGCAGGAAGGAAAGAAAAACATTTGCTCAGAGTATTCGCTTGGTGGTGCACTTCTGCATGTTTTTCTTTTTTGTTAAATCATGCTGAACCGGGCCACCTTTAAGAGGGTAATTTTATACAGCTCATGTAAGGCAAAACATGTGGACTTCAGCTCTAATGTTCAAAGTGGACTTGCATGCATAAATCCACCTTGAAAAGCAGCAGGAGCACGTATACAGGAGTGAGGCATAGGCACACACATTTATTCCAGCTACAGAGCATTGTAAATGTCCATGTGAACATTTACATGCATGAAAGTGCCCGCATAAATGATTTCCCTGTCCCAAATCTGCCCCGGGGAACATGGAAAACTATACCCGGAAACGTTTTCATGCACAATCAACTCTAGGGTAATTTAAAAAAAAAAAAAAAAAAAAAAAAAAAGCACTTACATGCATGTACAAGCTTTTGAAAATTACAGCCAAACCAAATTCCTTAAATAAGCATAAAGTCTAATGTTTCACCACTGATATTTCATCCCACTTTGTCATAGCTATGAGTCCTTGGGCTGTGGCGTGGTTGATGCAGGAACCCACTAGGCCCATGCTGACAGCTGGTGGACTCAGTCTTACTGGGACTGGAGCTTCAGCTTCACCTATACCAGCCCCGTTCCTCACAGGTTGAGCCATTGGGTTCCAGGCGTTGGAAGGGCTTAGGTGAAAGTCCTGTAGGAAGTGGTCAGAAAAGTCAGGGTACGGGCAGTGATCAGGACTGATAGTGAGAATCAGAGTCCAGGTCCAGGCCATGGTTGGGGCAAGCAGAATTCTACGGAGAACTGGTTTCTGAAACAGAGGTCAGTCTCAGAGGACAGGCAAGGGAGTGGTCAGGTCCGAAGCAGAGGTCAGTACCCAGGTGACGGGCAGAGAAGATGGACAGGGCAAGACAAGGTACTGGGATGAGATACATGCAGGACAACCAAGGCAGGGCAGGAGGCAAGGCAAGGAGGTATGGCACAGGAACACAAGTAGCAACACGCACTGCAAGGCAGAGGGACCCGTTGCTGAGGTGCTGGCTGAAAGCGCGGCTAGGGTTTAAATCCCCAGCCCACACTAATATCATCTGCCGGTGCCACTGGGTCCTTTTAGTTCAGTGCGTGCCTCAGGGTGCCCGAGGAGGGAAGATGGTGGCATCCATGCTGTGTCGGCATCAGGGTAAGTGTGGCCGTTGGCGGAGCCATCCCACGGCTGGACAAACATTACACACTTCCTACTATAATCCCTAAATTCTTGTCATCTTTATCTTCCTCTCTGATACAGTTAGCATCTTTTCTATCCCTTTTCTCTCCACTGCACCAGCACAGAGCTGATCATGGTCTCGGATCCTCCCGCCTGTTTGTTCAGTTTCAGGGAAACAGACAACCTGTTGCATGGCTAAACAGCAGCAACAAAAAAAAGTCTGAGAAAACTGCAGAGGTGCCAGAAAATTGCAGTATTTATAGGGTTTTGAGGGTGCAAATTTTTACAGTGTTTCTGCTCGTACAGGAGAGCATTCAGCACCAAGGAAAGCGTGTTGTGAACTAGGGTCAATACTCCTAGCAGAAGACTAATATCCTGCCATTCTCATACCTACCTGAAGGCAGACGGATCTCTTCCTACACTGCTAGGCTAATAAGTAAGGAAAGGGGCATAAACTATTTTAATTAGTAAAACATTAACAGCAAAATACATTCATGAACATATGGTACATGTACCTTGTTTAAAATCATAACAAATTACTCCTACTAAAGATACCATAGGAGCATCAAATGAAATATCCTTTCTGTCAAAGTTATGCAGCATAAACAATCCTTTTATTAAATTGATTTAAGTAGCACATGGTTTCTGCCATTGTTTTGGTGAATTAAAATCCTACTAGCCTGGTTGGAAGCCTGGTAGGCCCTTCAGCTAATTGTATGTGCTATTGGTGGAGCCACTCAGAGAGTTTATCAGGCTACAGATACTACAAAGGAGAAGGAAATGATGCTAACAAACTTATCAGCTTTCAACAAAACATAAAAATGATGTTTTCCCTTGGGATTTAGCTATACACGCTGTAGAATAATTCTGCAAAATTTCAAAGTGTAATAAATGGGTCAAAATCTGGAGATTCCTGACCAGCAGCATTTTATCTAATGTTGCAAAGAAATATTTACAGTTTACTAATCACCCCTGAAGCTTCTAGAACAGAGGCCAATTAAAATCTCTCTTTCTGGGCTGAAGTTTGAAAAGGATTTACATGCACAAACCCGGTTTTGTGTACATAAACGGGCTTTTAAAAATTGCCAGGCGGGATGGGGTGAGTAGCTGGATTTGTGCATACAGTAACAAATGTACGCAGAAACAATTCCACGCGTTCTTTTGCACAAATGGGAAAGAGGCGTCCCAGGGTGTGGGGAAAGCATTTACACACACACACACTTACAATTTTCCAAAGTATGCACGTAACTCTAGCGAGCAGGGTGTACATGTGCGCCGGGTTTCGTGTGTACCAGCTAATTTTCAAAGAAGACTTATGCATAGGAGCCTGCTTTAAAAAAATCAGGCTAAAGTCCGTGCACACTTTGTACATGCAAGCGCCAGCCCCAGGCAGGCTGCAGGAAATTACACCTCCTTACTGTGCATCTGCCACACGAGTACAATAATTCATAATGTCTTACCAAAAGAGTGGACAAAGATCAAAGTGATGTGTTTGTATTCCCCTCATTAGCACCTTTAGCTCCTCAAATGAAGAAAAAGCATCAAAGCCAGGAAAAAATGCATAAACCTGCAAAAAATAACTGAGAGCTGATTTGATGAAGAGGTTTAAGTGGTGGAAACAGGCATGTTCACTGCCAGGTAAGCAAAAAGCAATATGACTTCTCATCAAATGTAAAGCAGTAAGTGTTAACCAAAGAGGGAAAGGAGAGAAAAACACAGTGCATTAATCATCGTCACTGGCTGGATGGGGAGGAGCTGTAGCCCAGTGGTTAGGATACTGAATTATGAGGCAGGGGAAAATCCTGGGACTTAAGTTAAATCACTTTCAACACTGACCTGGCTTTCTGAGCCTACAAAAAGTCACTTTATCTCAGCATGCCTTGGTAACAGCAGACAGTAAAACTCTTCAATCAGCGTTTGGGAAGTTTTGTGCAGACTGGGTGCCATAAATGTGATTCTGCTTCACCCACTGCAAAGGAGGCTGCATGCAGGTATTTGAAGTACAAATTGTAAAAAGGCGATGCTATGAGTCTGCAGGCACTCAGGTAGCCATCACGCTTTTCGAAGTCCTTTGACTAGACTGCATGCTCCTTGCTTTATACTGTAAACATGCAGAGTCTCAGAAGAATCGCTCTTTAACACAAAGCTTGCCAGACCAGTCCTGGGGACCCCTCAGTCAATCAGGTTTTCAGGCTATCTACAATGAATATGCATGAGATTAATTTGCATATATGACATTTCCATGATACAGAAATGTACCTCTTGAATACTCATTGTGGATAGCCTGAAAACCTGTCTGGCTGTGGGGTCCCCAGATCTTGAGGGGGGCAATAATCAAACTGCCCCCACTGGTGTTTTGATTACTGCCTTAGGAAAAAAAAGAACCCGCTGAGATTTTTCCAAGCAAAACCATGTAAGTAGGTTTGAAAATGCAAAACCGTGTGCACCGCTGCCTTCCCCCCTGACCTAACCCCGGGGCAATGTCTCCAAACAATGTGGGAGAAAGTATGTGTGATGTGGGGTGCGCCTGCATTTACCCCGATACAGGATGGGCAATTTTGAGAAAGATTTCTGCAGGGTTTTGCCTGTGGAAATGGCTTCGAATCTTGCCCTCCCCCCAAGTCCATGTACAAGAAGCTCATTATAGGAAGCTTTAAATCTGACACTTTTGTGTACTGCACAGGACACTGAGACATGACCTTAGTCACGAGACCCGAATAAGTAACTGAATACTCCGTCTTAAGCTGCTAAGAAGAATACTGATATCCAGCTCTGGAGGCTTGTGCAATTACTTACTGTTTCATAATCCATTGTATATAGTGAATATGCCACAAACGAGTTTGATGGCAGACAGCTTCACAAGATCCTGTACTCTCTCTTTCCCAGTAGTTCAGTAATGCATTCTGGAGCTAAGGCCTGCGCATGCTGCTTACTGCACCGGATTTACCAAAAAGGTAACATCCTCATTATTTTCAACAGGGGAACACTGGCACAAATCTTTATATAAGTAAGCCCCAAGAATGGTGAGCAGCATGCCGTCAACTGCAATATGCTTAGCTGCCTCCTAATAACTGGAGCTGATTTGTTTACTGGCATGAATACAAAAACAACTTTATTTCAAGTGGGGCTCAGGTCCGACGTGGAGGTGATACGTTTGAGCTGCAGCGAGAGGAAGTGGCTGCCACTTCCTGCAGTGATCCCCTGCAGCCCACGGCCAGCAAAGGCCGAAGTTCTCTGGTTATGCTGTCCAAGAGGATGAAGAGAGATTTAAAAAAAAAAAAAAAAAAGGGAAAAATGCAGGAAAAAAACCCAGACTTTATATTTTTACAGTCAGAAACTGAAGTGCAGGGACATGACAACTTCCCTTTAGCAGTGAGATCAATCAGTTTGATTCCAATATATGGTGTGCTGGGCTGACCTGGCAGCTGGGTTTCAGCTGGGGTTGGAGATGCTACAGATAAGGGAGGGAATCACAGTGCTCACACCATGGCAGCACCTAGTGGCTGGGTTCAGAGGGCATGATTGCTGGGCTCTGGGAGGAGCCCTATTGCGCCCCCCGCAGACAAGGACTGCCACTGCAGTGACTGGATCAAGTATATCGGAACGGAATATGAAATAGGGGGGAAAACCTCAGTTACTTGCAAATAAAGGCTCATGGAGGCAGATCCCAACCCCTCATTCTGCTAAGTAGCATTTTCTGCCAGGTTAAGCCAGGTCAGTGACCTGGAGCTCTTATGAACTGCGGCAAATGATTTCCTTTTCCACACTTCAGGGGTGGTTCAAAGGGTGGAGGTCGCTGCTGGTCCCAGCCTGGTCCCACTGCCCATACCTGTCTCTTTCTGTTTCTGACACATGTTTTTTCTTCTAGAGGTTAAACGTAATATCACGTGTATGCTGCTTGAAGAAATCTCAACTCCGAGTCCTAGCAAAGAGGTCATTGTTTAAAGCTGGAATTTTGTCATGGAAAATTTCTGGATTACTCTGGGTGAAAAAGCCATGAAGCACTTGGTAAACCTCCATAAAATGTAATCTGTGATAGAAAAGCTAGGCACAAGAGTTTTAGTATCTTGTCTGACTTTAAAGAACAATATTTGCAGTGTTATCTAAACTTAATTTTGGAAAAAAGAAGGGCATTTTAAAAGGACAATGATTTCATTTTGCAGTTCTTAAATCACTGATGGGCAGAAAAGATAACAAATAATCTCTGGGAAATCAGGTTGCAGACTTACAGTAACAGAAAAAAAAAGCATACCCCTCGAAAAAATGCTAAAACTGACAGAAATCATGCCAAATATTGGCCTCCAGTATTCTTACCAGCTGGCACCCTTGCTGGCTCAGAGAGGCACTAGAGCAGGGATGGCCAACTGCAGTCCTCAAGAGCCACAAGCAGATCTTTTTTTCAGGATATCCACCATGAATATGCATGAGACAGAACTGCATCCAATGGAGGCAGTGGATGCAGATCTATCCCATGCATAAGTCATGGTGGATATCCTGAAAATCTGGCCTATTTGCGGCTCTCGAGGACCAGAGCTGGCCACCCCTGATCTTTGCACACTGAAAGGCCTCTGGGAAGAGCAGGAATGGGATAACCATTTTTACTTTTCCAAATCCTGATTTTTCTGATTTCGATCTACATTGCTGAGCTTCAGGAACTGATTGGCGAGCTGCCTCCTCTGGACTCTGGGAGCTCCCAGCTGGATTTGATTGAATTAATCATGGCCTGAGACTCGATGAATGCTGGGAATTTGACCAAGACAGCGCACAACTGCATTGTGTCACCACTGTAAAGCCATTAATATTCCCATTCAATTTCAATGGAAAGGAAACAAACAGAAGTCAGCAAAAGGGAAGAGTTAATTTGTTCTTAAAATACGAAAATGACTAATCACTTCATAATGGGACCATAAAGGAGGAGAAATGGGCTAATGATAAGACAACAGAACTCCTGTCTGCATACAAAGGCAAGATACTCAGCCAAGGAGGCAAGGCTCTAGACGGTGTGGCAGTTTTTTTAAACTTCAGCAGAACACTGACTTGTTTTATGTGAAAAAAAACTCAGTGGTTTATCACTTGAAAAGCAGATACGGCAAGTGAGCTACGAGAGCATACGTCTCTTCTGGACCACCACCTTCATGCATTGAATTGCCCACAAGTAAGGGATCCTATGTACTGACTGGCATTAAAATCAGTAGGGTACCCTGCATTCCCTGCTGGTGAGATATCAAGCTTTAAAAATATGCAGAACACAGCAGTGTTACCGTGGCCACCTCAAAGACAGCACAGTCAGGGTAGCACAGGCCATGCTCTGAATATTCTTCTCTGTCCTAACTGGCACAAATTGAAAGGGCCGGTTAGTAAAATGCAATTGGACCTTCGGGCCCATGAATCCCCCTCACCCGCCCACTACTCACCCTCCACCACCCACTAGGCGCAATCAGGCATCTAGGTCTGTGACAGCCTCCATCCTGAAATCCCTATCCAGCCCCTGGAAGCTGATCAGGCTTTTGTGGACAGTGACCACATTCCTCATATCCCCACTATCTTTTTCTGATGGCCAACCCCCCCCACCAATGTTCCTCCTAAAAGCCATGCCAACTAAAACTAAATGGTGCTATAGACAAAGGTTCAGGTCAAAGTGTCTATGGCACCATTTTGTATTTGGTACCACGGTTGGCAGAAGGGAAATAGGCTCCCTCCTGCCAGAAAAGATTTAGGGGATCTTTGGAGAAAGTAAATGGGGGTCATGATGGGTTGGTGGAGGAGGGTTGCAGGTCATAAAGGCCCAAATCAACTTCCGGGGACAATGGGGGTGGGAACAAGTAGAGTCGTGCTGCATGGCATGAAGGCTTGATTGGCTTGTAGTGGTGGGGCATGAAGGCCTGGTTGGAGATCGAGTCTTGGGGGTTTGGAGGCTCAGGAGCTTGGGGACATCAGGAGAGCACAAATGCTCCAGTGGGGGATTGTGGGAGAGCTCCAGTGTTTCATGTTAATGTGGGCCTACTGTGGTGTAGTTAACTTTCTTGCACCGCCACCACATTTACAACCCGATTTTAATAGGGCCACACACGTAAAAAAAACGGGGGGTTCACGTGTGGCCAGGCCTTGAGCGTGCATTTTAGAATGGGCCTGGCCACACATGTTTCCCCATTATGCGCCAAAGTGCCGGGCCCTGTAAAAGGGGCGGGCTGGAGGGTATGGTCTGGGTAGGGAGAGGCGGGGGGGTGGGCTGGGACAACGTCATTAGCCGCTGTCCCGAGGAAGTGCGCACTGGCAGATGACTGGCGCGCGGAGATTACTTTCTGATCTTGGAGAGCAGTAAGTATTAAAATAAAAAAATTAGGGATAGGTAGGGTTAGGTTAGCGGTTGGGGAAGAGGTAGGAAGGGTAGGGTTAGGGATAGGAAAGTTTCCTCCCAGTCCGCTCCTTAATTGAAGCGGACTGGGAGGGAACTGGGGGAGGCCCGATTGCATCACCGTGTGTATTTTTTTTTTAATATTCCCCTCCCCCCCCCACATGTGCGGAGCAGGCCACCCACCCGCACATGCGCGCGCGGACATGAGAATCCGGCACGCGCGGGACCTGTATTTTATAACATGCATGCATCGACGTGCGCATGTTATAAAATCAGCACGTCCGTGTGCGCGTGCCGGGAGCCGCGTGCGCCCCTTTTAAAATCGACACTTTAGCCTCTTACAACACTGGATTAGTACCTAGTGAATCGATTTGCATACATTTTTATTTTATTCAAGCCTTTTGTATGTGTACTACATTGCCATGCAGTAATGCTAACGTGCATGCAAACAGCACATATTCTGCATGAGCTTTAGGTAAAGCCCATGATAACACTAACACGCTTTAGAACATAAGTCTCAAAGCCCATTATAAATCCCTGAATACATCCTGCCTGTGGGTTAAGACGACGCTGAATAAGACCACACACCTGATGACCTTCAGGTCTCAAAATAAGTACTGCTTAGTGCAGACTCTCATGACTATAGATGTGCCTCTGTAGGTGCGTCCTCATTTTATTATGAGTTAAAGATGCCATAAAAGGAAGATAAAAGAAAATAAGATATTGCATACGTCAGTGTGTCCCTTCCTTCCCCTGGAGGTACACCTAAATATTCAGGTTTTCAGGATTGCCACAATGTGCATGAGACTGATCGGCGTACCGTGAGTCTGCAATGCATGCAAATCTATCTCATGCATACTCAGAAAATATTGCCTGGTTCCGTGAAGTAGGATACTGTAGATACTGGACAGGCCAAGTCCACAGGAGATGGGGGTCAGCTTGGCAGTTTGTGAAGCTTTAGCCTAGAAAACAGGTACACCTTCTAACAGGAAATAGTTTCCAGCTCAGCCCAGGCAGAGGTTTACTGCTCCAGAGGTAGCTTTGAGTGCAGCTTCAAGTCTGAAACAAAACTCAGAATCAAATATTTCAAGGGGGGGGGGGAAACCAGTGCCTGAGAATATGAGATATGCCCTGTGAATCGACATGTCCAGCTTTCTGGGACGTTGACCATCTCACTCGCCATCTGAGTGATTAAAGGCACAGACATAAAAGGGCAAGTACACTGTAACTCCTGACATTTATTTTTGTATGCACACAATAAAAATACCACTTAATGGGCAATGCGCTAAATTCTCTACACACCTGCTAAAATGCAGCTGCTTTAATAAGCACACAAACACTGTGGGCCCGATATTCAGTGCTATTTAACCGGATAAGTGGGACTTCTTCAGTTAAGTAGCAGCTGCTGAATAGGCACCCATGTTCATTCAGCAGCCATCGCTTAACCTTAGAAGTTCCTTATGTGCCTAAAATGTAGACACAAAAAAAGTGAGCGTGCATTGGGCAGATCAGAGGTGGAGAGTGTTAGAAGTATAACTTTACGTCTAACTACCGATATTCAGAGTTAAGTGTATAAGTGCAGCTTTAAATTTATTTTTAAATAGAAAAGAGATACTTCCCCTGTTAAGGGTTATGCCAAACGGGGGAAGTATCTCTTTTCAATTTAAAAACTATTTTTAAAAATCTACAAAAAAATATTGAAAATATTTTTATGGACCTATGATTAGCGGTGAAAAAACTGCAAGCTTAAAAATTAGCTCCAGTATCCGCGGGGTGGTATGATGGTCCCTAACAAAAGCTATGTTTGAATTGAATTGCTCTTTAAAAAACATTTGGTTTTGAGTGAAAATCATTCATACCGACGTCTATTTTCTATCAAAGCAGTAGAAATGTCATACTGACAAAATAATGAATATAACATCTTTTGCCTTAAAATTTGAAATTTATTATCCAAGTGTATTTTTCTAATATTGTTGATCGATACACTTTTGGAATTGGACTGTTTTTGTACAACATAATTCCTACCTGTTACCATAGATGGAACAAAACAATGCTACAGTATAATCATAATCTTGACAGTCACAAGTAGACAGCAGATATAGTATGTTAGTTTGCAAGCTATCTAGCACTAAAGATTAATGTACAGTAATGACACACACAGCAAAGTTTTGGAGACTGTCATTATCTGGGGTTGTATCTGCTGCTTGGCAAATGGCTCATTAACCTTTAAAATGCACCTTTCATCTCCATTACATGAGACCAAGAAACCTTGTGGAATGATCCAAATCAGTACCTTTCAGTATATAATCTTCCTAGCCTAAAAAACTTGAGTTAAGCTAACCTGTAATACATTAAATTCAGTGCTGTGTCTTGGCAGAAATGAGCTTTCTGATGAATGGGCATGCTCCTAACAAGGGCTTACAGATTTTACTGCTGTAATAAGTTGTAACGAAGTTGGCTGCTAGATGGCCTGCTGCTGCCGCAGGGATTCTCAGTGGGCCACTCAGGCTGCATGTTGCAGCAAGGCCAGCCCTATAAAACCCTCCCTCACAGCTTACTCCCTGCCTCAGTGTGGAGTGTCTTCTCTGCCTTTGGTTCCTTGTCCACGTATTTGTTGCTTGGAATCCTTGTTCTTGTTCCTTGCCTCGCTCTTGTTCTGTTTAGGTCTCCCAGTGGCCTAATCCTTGTTCTATTCATTGTCTTGTCCTTTCTCTGTCTAGGCCTCCCAGTGGCCACCATTGCCTGTGTGTTCTTTGTCTTGATCCCTGTCCTGAGTGGGTCTCCCAGTGGCCTATCTTTCCTGTGTACTCCTAGCCTTGGCCCTCTCCTGTCTGGGCCTCCATGTGGCCTATCTTTCCTGTGAAAATCTTCAGAGGGATAACCATGTTAGTCTGGTATAGCAAAAATGACAAGAGGCAGGTGGCATCTTATAGATTAATCAAATTATTGAGGCATGAGCTTTTGAGGACTCTTCTACCCACCTCTTGTCATTTTATCTTGCCTGTGTACTCCTAGCCTTGTCCCTATCCTGTCTGGTCCTCTCAGTGGCACTTCCTTGTCTGTGTGTTCCTTGTTTTGCCCTTGTCTTGCCTAGGCCTCTCTGGGACCTTTCTTGCCTTTGTGTTCCTTAACCTATTAAGATCTCCCAGTGGCCTTCCGAGCTTGTGTGTTCCCAGCCCTGCTCTTGCATTGTCTGGGCCTTCCTGTGGCCCTTCCTACTAATGAATTTCTAGCTTGCTCCTGTCCTGTGCTAGGCCTTTCTATGGTCCCTTGTCCATGCTGTTACCTAGTATTGTCTTTGTGATTCCATGCCTTGTCCAGCCCCTTGTTTGTCCATGGTCCTATGTTGCCCTGTACTCGCCTGTCCGTCTCTATCTTGTTCATGCCTGTTTGTGTTCAGTGTGCCCAGGGCATCTTCTTGTCTCTTGCCTTCTGCTGCCAGCCAGTCCCTGTGGGTGCCCTATCCTTGATCCTGTACACTGTTTGCCATGAGTCCTCAGAGGACCCAACTCAAAGGGAAGGTGGCTGCTGAGGCAGAAGTCTCATGCCTGACCTGACCTGCCTGCTCCTGACCTTTGCATTCCCCCGCTTTATGGGCATCACCAAATTGGCCAGCACAGCCTTCACAACAGTACTCAAAACAGGTTTAGGGACACCAGAAAGTTTGCTGTTGGATGGGCACACGAGGGGTCTACTATCTCAGGAATAAGCCAGAAATCAGTAAACCATGCAAGTAAAACTGCTGTCCCTTCCAAATACTTACTCCAAGAGATATCTGTCATGGCCAGCAGAAAATCAAGCAAAACAGAAGTGATTATCGCAGCTCCATGCAGTCTTAAAAGGCACAAACAGGATCTTCCTGCACCATATAAAATGATTACAGGAAAGAAACTGAAACCTCCCTTAATATGATCATGAAGGAGCTGCAGTCCCTAAAGCTACTAAAGACAGGTCATGCTAATTAAGAAAATAAAACACTTATGAATTCCCTTACAGCAGAATTCTCTTTACTTCAAAAGAGAGTGCATGCAATGAAAATGTAGACTAGAAATGTTTCGTGCTATTATTTGTCAACACATCTTGTAACTACATATGATGCACTGAGCTTTAGGAGTGAGCATGGAAACACTTTCATTTTATGTTTTATTTCATTTCCCTCTTTAAGCATGCACTAAGGAGGTGATTTCAGCCAGTGTAAAGTCTCTGGGCACTTTTGTATATGCAGTCATTATACCAATCTTTAAAGCAACAGTATGCATGTCCTTTTACTTTGATAATTATGCCTGAAGAACTACCTAGTCCTACACACATTTACAAATGCTAACATGCGGTAGATTCCCAGGTGGAATTTATCTGCATTTTCTTTTTTTAAATCAAAAAATATGTGAGTAAGTGCAATCCCTACCCAGACTCCACCTCCTAGTATACGTGCATCAAACGTGTACGTGCATTTTTCTCCCTGCATATTGGCGGACAATTTTAGAAGAGGGCATAAATGCTGGTATAGTGGTGCTGTACTAACATAAATACATTTTAAAATTACTTTCCCCGTGCTTTAGCATGCATATTAAGTGGATAACTTTCAAACAACTGGGTATGGTGGCATAGGCGCATATATGTGTCCACGCACATATTTGCTACCTATACACCTCTTCTAACACAGATTTTGGTTTTTAACAAATAAGGATTTTATATCAGACTATTAATCCTTTGTAGTCAACATAGGACTGCAAATAGATGCCACCGAGGCACATATCAGGACAATGTGGCCCACTTCTGTCTTCCAGCATATCAGATTCACCCTAGGTACAAGTTACTGTCCATGGAGAGGGTCATTTTCAGAAACACTTACATGTATGAAACCCAGTTTTATGCATATAGGTGACTATTTGGGTATGCGTGCAAAAGTATGTATGTAACCCAGCTACATGTGTACATTTATGCACACACACGGTACGTGTTCTGGGGGGAGGGGGGCAGAGTTCTGGTGGCAATAGGGCTTAAGCGCAGAATTTTGCATTTTCATAAGTCTGAATGTAAGTTTACTTACAGAAGTTATGCACCGCTAAGAGAAGGGGGAACTTGTGCACTCACTGAGGGACTTTACCCAAGTATTTTAAGTATTTTCATACCCAAGTGCAGAATTTACCACTAAGGGCCTCATTTTCCAATATCGCATTGGTAACGCATTAGGGGGCGTTACCAATGCAAATGAGGCTTCTTTTGTGCAGTGGGGAACATCGCGTGCGGCAATGTTTTCGCCATTCACGAAAACATTAGCACCGCACGCGATGATTCTTTCAGTGTTTCATCGCAGTGCACGATATTTGCCGGTTTTTGCACTTCAATCATCGCGGTCCACAATAGTCCCAGACAGCCTGTTGTTGCCCAGGTAGAGTGTCCATCAAGCTAGGTTGAGAGAACGTAGCCCAAATCTCCTCTTGGAGTGAGTTTCCTCACTCCGACGGCCAGCAAATCTTCACTAGAGACCACTGTTCTTTCCGTAGGTCTCATGTGGAATGCGAAAGTGGCCCCCAACCCCCGACGCTCATACCTAATCCCCACCCCGAGTTAGTAGGTGGCCCTCCCATAGGGGTTAAAATACCTGTCTAGGGCATAGGCACTATTATCGCATGCGGTAAACTGCTTTGAAAATGAGGCCCTAAGTGCGGTTCTATAAAATGATATCCTAAAGATACTCTAGATGCTTCCTGAAGTTGGATTGGTTGGGACTGGGGATGCCATAAGGCAAGGATGCACAACCCCTATTCCTGGAGGGCCACAAGCAGGTCTAATTTTCAGAGTGACAACAAACATAAGAAAAGGTATCTCATGAACGTTCATTTTGATTATTCTGAAAAGCAGTCCCATTCGCAGCCCTTGCGGACTGGAGGCATGCACCCTTGCTGTACAAATATTCATTCGTGGACCTGGGAGGGAGGGCTGCCCGGCCATTGCACAACAGCGACATCTACTGACTAGCTTCACGTCTACCACATTTCCAGTGGGAGCTGTGATCTGTGAATCCTGACGGAGGACTGCTGCTGTGACTGCTGAGCCAGACAGAAAGAAGCAGAATTATAAATGGAGAAGAGTCAGCGAATGAAAGTACATGAAGTCACAGCCCCAGCAGGAGCCGTTTCAGACTATGGTGAAAGCTCAGAGGAGCAAGAGGAAACTAATGAAAAAAATATTTAAAAACACGGAAAAAAAATACATTGAGATATTTTGTTGCACTGTGAGCCCCATGGCGTATCCTGAATTTGCTGAGACAGAATATTTTGTAATTTCACATGCCAGTGAAAATAATCATATTAATTTTATTTAAAGTGTAATGTTTATAAAATAGAATTTATTGTGTCTGTAATACCATTAGTGTAAATCCATTCACAAGGTGCTGATGTCCCTGTTCTTCGAAGCAGAGGTGCAGCTATGGGTGGACCTTGGGGGGCCTATGCCTCTCATAATTGGTCAGGCCCCCACCCCTAGCAGCAGGGTCCCATCTGAGTCAGCCCCTTAAAGGTGCTGGAGTTAGAGAATATGGAAGCACAGGAATCACTGACAGTCAATGATCCCCTGTGCCTTTAAAGGAGTTAATTTGAATGGGTAACAGCATGTTCGTTGGACTAGACTTGTAAAGGTCTAGTAAAGTTTTTGTTTACTTTTGGAAGGTAATTATTTATCCTCCTTCCTCTCAGCCCCTTCAAGGATGGGGGGAATGCCTGGGATGGATGGAAGTCTATTTACTTAATTCCTCTGCAGCAGGCGGAGATTAACTCTTGTATAAAGTAGTTGCCTTACCACAGACGGAGAGTGAGAAATAGAGAGAGGCCAGGCAGCCTGTCAGGCCCATGCAGTACAGTGCACTGAGCCGAGCACACTGTTTAACCCGTGGTTGGACGCGCATTTTGGACATGCGTCCACAACCCCTTATGTTATAAGGGGATTAGCGCATCCAAAACGCGCGTCCAACCCCCCATGCAGATAATAGTGCTCATCACATGCAAATGCATGTTGATGAGGCTATTAGCTATTCTCCCTCAATTAAAAAAAAAAAAAAAGAACACTCAACACGCACATTTTAATCTGCAAAAATTAATGCCTGCCCGGAGCAGGCATTAGTTCTTGAGGAGCCCCAAAAAATATCAGAAAAGCTGAAAATGCTGCTTTTCTGTTCCTTTTTTCGGTTCCTCCGACTTACTATAAGAACATAAGAACATGCCATACTGGGTCAGACCAAGGGTCCATCAAGCCCAGCATCCTGTTTCCAACAGTGGCCAATCCAGGCCATAAGAACCTGGCAAGTACCCAAAAACTAAGTCTATTCCATGTTACTGTTGCTAGTAATAGCGGTGGTTATTATCTAAGTCAACTTAATTAATAGCAGGTAATGGACTTCTCCTCCAAGAACTTATCCAATCCTTTTTTAAACACAGCTATACTAACTGCACTAACCACATCATTGCGATATTAAGTTGGAGGAACTTGAAAAAGGAGAATTAAAAAACAAAAGTGTGCCAGCGGTCAGGTTTGGAAAAGGGATGCTCAATTACCAAGCGCCCATTTTCCTAATTCGTGACTGTGAATAGGTTAGGAAAATAAACGCTCATAAAACTGAGCATCCATTTTCCTAACCGGCTGACAGCCACCTCTCCCGGGCACTCGCTGCTGAGGAGGTGCTAGGGGTGCGCAATTTCCCCTATCGCCTCCTTTTTACCATGGCACCCAATTTAAATATTAAATCGGGCACCCGGGAGAGATAGATTGGCGCATGTTAAGAACATAAGAACATAAGAAAATGCCATACTGGGTCAGACCAAGGGTCCATCAAGCCCAGCATCCTGTTTCCAACAGTGGCCAATCCAGGCCATAAGAACCTGGCAAGTACCCAAAAACTAAGTCTATTCCATGTAACCATTGCTAATGGCAGTGGCTATTCTCTAAGTGAACCTAATAGCAGGTAATGGACTTCTCCTCCAAGAACTTATCCAATCCTTTTTTAAACACAGCTATACTACCTGCACGAACCACATTCTCTGGCAACAAATTCCAGAGTTTAATTGTGCGTTGAGTAAAAAAGAACTTTCTCCGATTAGTTTTAAATGTGCCCCATGCTAACTTCATGGAGTGTCCCCTAGTCCTTCTACTATCTGAAAGAGTAAATAACCGATTCACATCTACCCGTTCTAGACCTCTCATGATTTTAAACACCTCTATCATATCCCCCCTCAGTCGTCTCTTCTCCAAGCTGAAAAGTCCTAATCTCTTTAGTCTTTCCTCATAGGGGAGTTGTTCCATTCCCCTTATCATTTTGGTAGCCCTTCTCTGTACCTTCTAAGGAAGCGGACACTCAACTATGAGCACCCATTTAACGTGCACCAATACTGCAGTGGCCTGAGTGAAAATACAGGAAATAGACTATTGCCTCAAATTAAAAGGGTTTTGTAGCCACTGCCATGAAGACCCTCAGAGGACAGGGTAACCTTGGGTTAACCTTGGGTTTCCCAAAAACATCGGTTCTTGCTATGCCCACTGACAAAGGTGCAACCAGGTGAGGGGAGGGGCAACAAACTGTCCACATTAGTGCAAATCCTATAGGTACTTTTTACCCACAAGGTATTCATCAATAATCAAAGCAAAATCACGTGGGTAGTTTTGCTTTGATCATTGCCCCCCAAAATTACTCAGATTTGGCCTGTTTACTCTGCAGGTAATTTTTCCATCGGAAATAATTTGTGTAGCTTTGATTATACAAAACTATGCATGTTGTTGGGTAGCCTACCCTCTCCCTGCACCTGGGGAATGCCTCAAAAGAATGCACCGAGGATTAGTTGTTTTCAAAGTTCCCATTTTTGTGGGTAAAATGCTTTTTCGCACATGGAAATTACTTTGAAAATGGCCCTCAGGGAGTGTAAAGAACAAAGGTCACACGGTGAATAGTGGATACAGTACTCAGACCAATCTCCAGATTACACGCTCTGTGATCCACTGCTCAGCCAGGCTGGGAATGATGTACATAACCTCTGCGGACAACATGGTATTGTTCTATATCTGGAGAGTAAATAAGACCAGAGAGTGCATCATTCCCTGCTGTGAAATATACAACCTTCAATAGACCAAATCCTCTATTTTGGTGATGTTGCCAGCAGGGGAACTTGCTCGTAAGTCATACCAAATTGCACTGGCATAAGAACATAAAAACATAAGAACATAGGAAATTGCCATGCTGGGTCAGACCAAGAGTCCATCAAGCCTAGCATCCTGTTCCCAACAGAGGCAAAACCAGGCCACAAGAACCTGGCAAGTACCCAAACACTAAGAAGATCCCATGCTACTGATGCCAGTAATAGCAGAGGCCATTCCCTAAGACAACTTGATTAATAGCAGTTAATGGACGTCTCCTCCAAGAACTTATCCAAACCTTTTTTAAACCCAGCTACACTAACTGCACTAGCCACATTCTCTGGCAACAAATTCCAGAGCTTAATTGTGCGTTGAGTGAAAAAGAATTTTCTCCGATTAGTCTTAAATGTGCTGCTTGCTAACTTCATGGAGTGCCCCCTAGTCCTTCTATTATCCGAAAGTGTAAATAACTGATTCACATCTACCCGTTCAAGACCTCTCATTATATTAAAGACCTCTATCATATCCCTCTTCAGCCATCTCTTCTCCAAGCTGAACAGAAATAACCTCTTCAGCCTTTCCTCATAGGGGAGCTGTTCCATCCCCTTTATCATTTTGGTCGCCTTTCTCTGTACCTTCTCCATCGCAAATATATCTTTTTTGAGATGCAGCGACCAGAATTATACACAGTATTCAAGGTGTGGTCTCACCATGAAGCAATACAGAGGCATTATGACATTTTCCGTTTTGTTAACCATTCCCTTCTTAATAATTCCTAACATTCTGTTTGCTTTTTTGACTGCTGCAGCACACTGAGCCGACAATTTCAAAGTATTATCCACTATGACGCCTAGATCTTTTTCCTGGGTGGTAGCTCCTAATATGGAACCTAACATCGTGTAACTACAGCAAGGGTTATTTTTCCCTATATGCAACACCTTGCACTTGTCCACATTAAATTTAATCTGCCATTTGGATGCCCAATCTTCCAGTCTCGCAAGGTTCTCCTGCAATGTATCACAATCCGCTTGTGATTTAACTATTCTGAATAATTTTGTATCATCTGAATATTTTAATAACCTCACTCGCTGTATTCCTTTCCAGATCATTTATAAATATATTGAAAAGCACCGGTCCCTGAGGCACACCACTGTTTACCCTTTTCCACTAAGAAAATTGACCATTTAATCCTACTCTCTGTTTCCTGCATTTTAACCAGTTTGTAATCCATGAAAGGACATCGCCTCCTATCCCATGACTTTTTAGTTTTCTTAGAAGCCTCTCATGAAGGACTTTGTCAAATGCCTTCTGAAAATACAAATACACTACATCTACCAGTTCACCTTTATCCACATGTTTATTAACCCCTTCAAAAAAATGAAGCAGATTTGTGAGGCAAGACTTCCCTTGGGTAAATCCATGTTGTCTGTGTTCCATTAAAACATGTCTTTCTATATACTCTGTAATTTTGATCTTTAGAATAGTTTCCACTATTTTTCCTGGCACTGAAGTCAGGCTCACTGGTCTACAGTTTCCCAGATTGCCCCTGGAGCCCTTTTTAAATATTGGTGTTACATTGGCCACCCTTCAGTCTTCAGGTAGAATGGATGATTTTAATGATAGGTTACAAATTTTTACTAATATATCAGAAATTTCTTTTTTGAGTTCCTTCAAGAATTAATTTAGTCTTTCTGCAATGGCCTTATCTTCCTTAAGAGCCCCTTTAACCCTCGGTCATCTAACGATCCAACCAACTCCCTCACAGGTTTCTTGCTTCGGATATATTTTTAAAGGTTTTTATTATGGTTTTTGCCTCTACGGCCAACTTGATTTATTAATTGTTCTTAAAATGACAGTTTGATATTATGCTTTTATGTTTTTATTACTGTCTTATTATTTTTATTCTTATATATTTTATTGGAATACATGTTTTTGAAATGTTTCTAAACCATTGTGACGGCTAGTCTAAACAACGGTATATAAAAGCCTAACAAATAAATAAATAAACTTCATTTCAAATTCTCTCTTCGCCTGTCTTATCAATGTTTTACACTTAACTTGACAATGCTTATGCTTTTTCCTATTTTCTTCAGATGGATCCTTCTTCCAATTTTTAAAGGATGTTTTTTTGGTTAAATAGCCTCTTTCACCTCACCTTTTAACCATGCCGGTAATCGTTTTGCCTTCCTTCCACCTTTCTTAATGAATGGAATACATCTGGACTGCGCGTCTAGGATTTATTTTTAAACAATGTCCATGCCTATTGAACACTTTTAACCTTTGCAGCTGCACCTTTCAGTTTTTTTCTATTTTCCTCGTTTTATCAAAGTTTCCCTTTTGAAAATTTACTGTTAGAACTGTAGATTTCGTTATTGTTCCCCTTCCAGTTATTAGTTTAAATTTGATCAAGTTATGATCACTATTGCCAAGTGGCCCCACCACGGTTACCTCTCTCACCAAATCTTGCATTCTACTAAGAATTACATCTAAAATAGCTCCCTCTCTCATTGGTTCCTGAACCAATTGCTCCATGAAGCAGTCGTTTATTACATCCAGGAACTTTATGTCTCTAACATGTCCAGATGATACATTTACCCAGTCAATATTGGGGTAATTGAAATTGTAACACAACTTAGTCAAAAAAGAGTCAATGGTATACCACAAAAATATAATCAGCAAAAAATTAGTGGAAACCAAAATAATTTTATATTATAACCTAAAAGGTATCAGCAAGCCTGTCGTTGTGACACTCAGAAAGTGACCAACCGGTTTGGTAAAACCAAACGTCTTTTGAAAACTAGGATGATTGAACACAGATCGAATATCAAACATTGTAGAACAGATGAACCTCTGGTGATGCATTGCTTAGATTTTGGGCATAATTTTGCTGACCTTCAATTCTGTGCTATTGATCATGTTCCCCAGCACTGGCGTGGTGGTGACCTGGAGTCACTACTATTACAGAAAGATGGATTTATAAGCTCAACAACGTTGCCCTGGCCGGGTTAAATACCGAACTTGATCTATATTTTTTTCTTGGACAATGATACATAAATACACTGTTGTTGATAATCTTTTTGTCATGTCCGATAGAACCTGTTGATTGAACATCAGCTGCTAAAAAGAACTGACATTTAAGTTCCGCGCGTCTGTGACGTCATCTGATGACTTGGTATTTGAAGAAGCATAAGCCTCAGCTTCGTTTCCTTTGCTTTCCGGCGAAGAGACATAGAGACGCTGTGTCCATTTCAAAATGGTAGCCAGTTTACGTACAGATAAGTACTTTTCTGTCTTTTTATTTTTATGACAAAAGATTGGAACTGATTTTGTTAATGATATTTTTAGGTATAAGTGATGTGACTCGCTATTATTGATATCACTGCATGCCCCTGAAGAAGCTTCACAGCGAAACACGGGCCGTGTTGGGTCTGTTGAAATAGAATGCGAAGAGTCTTTCACTAATGCATATTTGAAGATATTTTATAATAATTTAAAATTAAAACAAAAAGTACATTTCATTATAAAGAATTTTTGAAGGTGGGTGATGTGTAGACCGGTTGGTCACTTTCTAAGTGTCACAACGACAGACTTGCTGACACCTTTTAGGTTATAATATAAAATTATTTTGGTTTCCACTAATTTTTTGCTGGTAATTGAAATTGCCCATTATTACTGCACTGCCAAATGAGTTAGCATCCCTGAATTCTCTTAGCATTTCATCATCTGTCTGACCATTTTGTCCAGGTGGACGGTAGTATACTCCTATCACTATACTCTTACCCAACACACATGGGATTTCTACCCATATAGATTCTACTGAGTATTTAGTCTCTTGTATGATCTTTATCCTGTTGGACTCTATACCCTCCCGGACATAAAGTGCCACATGCCCACCAAGTTGATCCTCCCTATCATTGCAATATAATTTGTACCCTGATATAGCACTGTCCCAATGGTTATCCTCCTTCCACCAAGTCTCTCTGATGCCAATTATGTCAATCTCATCATTTGCTGCTATACACTCTAACTCTTCCATCTTACTCCTTAGACTTCTGGCATTGGCATACAGACATTTCAAAGTGTGTTTTTTGCTTGTTTTAACAACCTGCTTTTCAGTTGTTTGGGATAATTCGGAAATCATTAGCTTTGGTGATTTTTTACATATAGGTACATGAACTATGTTTGCATTTAATGGAACCTCTCTGTTGGGATGCCCTAACTCTCCTGTCATTAGTATCCTTCAAGGATACATTCCTCCGAACCATGCACTGCTATACTGGTCATGCAAAATATGTATTAATATAACACAACCCATTTATAAAATATTAGAATTCATTTTATTCATGTTATCCTGGATGAGGCAGTCCATGTCACAATTTCCCAATAGATGGCTTTATATTCAACAGGCCAAAAATCCCACTGAAAAGGCAGTCTACAAAATAAGTGGAAAGAATACAGAGTACCAATTATCTGTTTAAACTGGTAATGGGAAGCTCTGCTGTCACATTTTTATCGAAGCTTTTCTGTAAATGACTTTTAATAGAGATAATTTAGCTTTTTATCTCATTATCCAACACAGAGCAGGCAAGAAGAAAACAGGTTGGTTTTAAAGCCACTCCAGGACTTGTTCTGGCCATTACTGCTTTCTGATGAAGGCCAAATTTTTGACACGCACCATGCCAGAGCACCGGTAATTCAGTCAGTGTGTTCCTTAGAGGCCTCATCCTGCTGCTTGTGACCATGCTGTCATCTCTACCTTAAGGTTCAGGGACTGGGTCCAACACTACACCATGATGAATATTTATTTAAAATTTCTTATAACCCGTCCTAGCTCAGCAAATAGTCATCCAATCATAGTTACCAGGGGTAATCCTTCTCTGCTCGCTGTTCAGTACTACCGGAGCACACACAACAGCTGCAGCACAAAATGAGAACAAGCCGGCACTGTTTTGAGTTTTATCTTTATGAAAAAACAAAATAATTTTCCGAAGTGAGTCATCTATGGGGAGATCTTTTTCTTTTTCTATATGACATATCCCATAATGGAGTGGTATTTGAATAAAAGCAACGAAGGTGGTTTGGATTTTTTCTTCCCCATTCTGTTTTTGAGGTTTTCCCCTTCTAAAGTGTATTAGGAGGAAAGAGGGACAGGAGACATTAATTATGATTTTGCTCCATTGAAAAAAAATATCTACCTGGCATTTTTCCCAGGACAGAGCTATTTCAGCGCTGGAGCAAAAGCTATGATAAATGCTACCCCCGCTCCTCGCCCACAACCTCTCTCACCCTTGCTTTCTAAATCAGGCTCCAAACATGGTGATCGCTAATTTTTATTTTTTTTTTGTTGAAATCAGAGACGTGTCGCTTGTATCCTGTAGTCTATTTCCACATATTCAGATTTACCTTGCAGGCATGGAATGAAAGAGCCAAGCCCTGCACTGTTTGGTTTCCCCACACTTCCCATGCTTATGGTGCACTAAGGATTTAAGCAAACAGCTCAGGAACTTTAGCAATGCCTCTGCATGTGGAATTAACAATTACAGGGTGGAGGAGGTGAAGGGGAGGATAAGGAGTCAGAACATTTTATTCCAGCAAGTTAAAGCAACAATGCTATAATCTATATCTTTTTTAAATTATTTGGCAGTTGAAACAAAAATCATTAAGATATTCTTTTTTTTTTTTTTAACATTTTATCTTATTCTCTCTGTTTCAGTCACACCCACCACCAAAAATGGAAGTAAATCAGGGGTCTGAACTTTATGTAGACATCACATGAGTCCAGTATAGACATCACTTGAATGGATTAAAAGCAGGCTCAGGGAAGGAGAGAGATTTTTTTTTTTTTTTAACAACCATGGTGGTGTGCCCACAATAAAAGATGCACGCCTGGACTTTAAAAAAAAAGTAAGTAAAAATAGAAGAAAAAAAATATATTGGGATAAAAATTAAAGGAATACAGTGCAAAGAGGGAGTGATACCTCCAGGTGAGTTGATATTTTAAGCTATTTAGCTAAGTACTGCCCCTGTCATGCAGAAAGCACTGGTCTCTTGCAGTGGACAGTATGTAATACTGATAGTAATCTGGGCCCCCCCAGCCAATAAGGGTCATTGGCCCCTCACTGACCCTAATCACTTATCCAATGCTAGGGAAGAGTACTGTCATCCCTTGGGCACTGCCCTATTGGTCAGTCCATCCCTGGTAATCCCAGAAAAAAATACAGTAAAATTTAGAAACCTGAACATGCCATGTCTATTTAGAAACCTGCAGACACTCTAAGAAGAGCCTTAGGATGCTGATGATTTTATACTTATAAAATCAATTCAGCTCATCTACAGAATACTGCAAATTGTTCAATAACATCTACCACGAGCACTGTGAGCAGCAGGATTTGACACTGAGGAGAGAAGACCTAGCATAGGGGTTAGAGCCTTAGACCGGGAATCAGATACAAGATCCCTCAACTGACCAAGCTCCTTGGGGCAAGTTATTTTATCTCATCAAATTACATTAGGGCCTTATGGTGCGATAATAGGGGGATCGGACTCATGGCTGGGGAAAGGTGAGATCAGCACCATTTCGGAAAATGGCTCTGACCAGGTCAGGTGTGAGGGTGCAACCATCCCCGCCACAGGATCAATGCTAAGGGGGTCTTTTGGGGTTGGGCCAGGGAGGGGGCTGCCTCTATCAGGGGAACTAGGGGGAGGGGGCTGCGTCTATCGTGTGGGGGGGGGGCAGGGGAATTTCTCAATCGGGAGGCCGGGGGAGGGGGAGGGATGCTGCTACTATTGGGGAGGATGGTGGGGTGGGTATTTCTCTATTGGGGGGCTGGAGAAAGGGGGCTACCTCTATCAGGGGAGCCAGAGGGGCCGCCACCGCCGCTGCATGCATACTTTCCATTTTAGTTTTATTTTGGGGGAGTTGGGGCCGCCTCAACTGGCGGCCCTGGGTTGAAGCAGGGGTCAGCAAGAAACCTGCTCAACCTCCCTGTTTGGCTGCGGATTTTCTTTGGGGTGGCCAGCAGCCCTTTAAGACAATGGCGGTCCCATGAACTGGCGCTGCCACTGTGTTAAAGGGCCACTTGCCGCGGTTTTTTGTGTCACGGTATTTGGCTGCAACATAACAGAGCGCATATTTTCAGGGTAGGGGGTCCCACTATTATGGCATCTTCCCCCCTCCCCCGTGAACATGGGACCCCTTCTGCAAACAAACATTGTGTTTTCATGGTTCTAGGCCTAAGTTTGAACTTAGCTGGACAATTGGCAAGATTTGAAAATCCCGCCGTGCTGATCAATCTCCTCCTTCCTTCCTTCTCCCTCTCCCCTACGTTTGTGCTGACATTTTGGCTCAACAATACAGAATCAGCAGCTCAAACCAATCAGAGGCCCTGCCCACATAGGCTACAAGAGGCAGCCCCATTTACATCCACAGCTGTTAGAGGCCCTGCTTGTAGTGGCCCTCAGAAGGGGCGGTGCCTTCACTACCTGTCAGAGGCTCCATTCACAAGGACCATCAAAGGAGGTTGCAGCAGTCCCTGTACAAGTCAAAGCAGGCAACAGTATTGCATAAACATTCAGAGGCAGCAGTGAGTCCACTTCCCATAGTTCTGTGATAGGGCCCAGATTCTGCAGCTGAAGGAAACCAGAGACTCTGACTAGGAGGGATATCTAAGCCTTTAATGGTTAGAGGGGCCTACAGGAATTGATGCCTAAGATGTGAAAACAGGCCTAGGAACATAACACAGAGATAATGCAATATTGTATTAAACTGGTTGGGAGAAGCAGAATCCCACATGTGCACTGAGCAATACTGTGTTACACTCTTGGGTAGAAGTAGTGTTCACAACATGCATGGAGCTTCCATATGCGGATGATTTCTACTCAAATGGATTTCAATAATATGACCTTTCTGTGCAGCCCTAGCTCGAGTAGTGAGGGTGCAATAACATTTCTAGCATATCAGAAACTGCAAAGCCAGGGTCAGCCTGATAGGATGAGAATCAAGTTTAGTCACCAAGTCTGGCTTCACACAGTCTGCTTTCCTGCCAGCTCTACTGCACCACTCCATGAAACCATACTCCATATCAACTTCAGAGCTTTATATCACTTTTCCTTGGGGAAAAACCACAAATTCATAATAAGAACATATGAACTGCCATATGGGATTTGCAACAATGGTCAATCTAGGTAACATGTACCTGGCAGGATCCCAAATAATAGACAGATTGCATGTTACTTATACCCAGGCATAAGTAGTTGCTTTCCTCAAGTTTACCTGGTTAATAAATCTTTATGCAGTTTTCCTCCAGAAACTTGTCCAAATCTGTTTTAAATCCAGCTACATTAACTGCCTTTACCACATCCTCCAGCAATGAATTCCAGAGCTTAATTGTACATTGAGTGAAAAAATATTTTCTCCAATTTATTTTAATGTGCTACTTAGTAACTTCAGGGAATGTACCCTTGTCCAGTGGTTTCCAAGCCTGTCC
Source organism: Rhinatrema bivittatum (assembly GCF_901001135.1). Classification (NCBI taxonomy): domain Eukaryota; kingdom Metazoa; phylum Chordata; class Amphibia; order Gymnophiona; family Rhinatrematidae; genus Rhinatrema; species Rhinatrema bivittatum. The sequence continues at coordinate 72,204,118 of NC_042617.1, read as the reverse complement.
AGGAGGACTCCAACCAGTCAGGTTTTCAGGATAACTGCATAGTTAAGTTGTGGAATTCATTGTCAGAGGATGTGTTTAAAGCAGATACTGTAACTGGATTTAAAAAAGGTTTGGATTAAGTTACTAGAGGAAAAAATCCATAAACTGCTTTTAATTAATAAGCAATAGTAGCTCGTGATTTATTTAATGTTTGGGTACTTGCCAGGTACTTGTGACTTGGATTGGCCACTGTTGGAAACAGGATACTGGGCTTAAAGGATCCTTGGTCTGACCCAGTATGGCATGTTCTTAAAATGGAGATTTGCATGCACTACCTCCACTGCATGCAAATTTATCTCCTGCATATTCATTGCAAATATCCTAAAAAACCTGACTGGCTGGGGGTCTTCGAGGACAGGTTTGGGAACCACTGCCCTAGTCTTTATTTTTTTGAAAGTGTAGATTTGCATTTACCCATTCCATTCCACTCATTTTATAAACTTCTACATATCTCCCCTCAGCCGTCTCTTCTCCAAGCTGAAGAGCCCTACCCTTTTTAGCCTTTCCCCTAGCAGAGCCATTCCATCCCCTTTATCATTTTAGTTGCCCTTCTCTGCAATTTTTCTAGTTACGCTGTATCTTTTTCAAGATGCAGCAACCAGAATGATACAGAGGTATTATGATGTTCTCTGTTTTAATCTCCATCCCTTTCCTAATAATTCCTAATACTCTGATTTTTTGACCACCACCTTTCACTGAGATGAGATTTTCAACACTCTGTCCATGATAATGCTAGATCCTTTTCCTGGGTGGTGACTCCTAAAATGGAACCTAACCATTTAACTATAGTTTGGATTATTTTTCCCATTTTGCACATGTCCACATTAAAATCCATCTGCCATTTGGATGCCCAGTCTCCTAGGCTCCCAGTCTCACAAGGTCCTCTGCAATTTCTCATAATTCACTTGTGATTTAACTTGGAATAATTTTGTGTCATCTGCAAAAATGATCACTTCACTTGTTGCTCCCTTTTCGGGATCATTTATAAATATATGAAAAAGTACCAGTCCTAGTACATATCCCTGGGACACGCTACTATTTTCCTCCATTGAGAAAACTGACCATGTAATCTCTCTGTTTCCTATCTTTTAACCAGTTTGCAAGCCACAATAGGACATCATCTCCAATCCCATGACTTTTTAATTTTCTCAGGTGACTCTCATGAGGGACTCTGTCAAATGCATTCCGAAAATCCAGGTACATAATATCCACTGGCTCACCTTTAGCCACATGTTTATTAACCCCTTCCAAAAAAATGTAGCAGCTTGGTGAGGCACGACTTCCCATGGGTAAATCCATGTTGACTATGTCCCGTTAAACCAAGACAATCTAAATGTTCAGCAACTTTGTTCTTTAGAATAATTAATATCCACCTACTCACTATAAAATTAAACATGAGAATATTTCCTCTAACCCATGTTTTGAAAAAGTATTCAGAAATGTAAGCGTCATCTGCACTTACAGATGCTGCGAGGTTGCAAGAAGTCCAGTTTGGTGGTCGTGGCATCTCCCGCTTCCCTCGTTCATCACATGCCACGCTGCGTGGGCTCCCTCCCCTACTGCATGTCCTTCAAAGTCTGCAGCAAGTGGGGAAGGGAGGCTTTCCCAGTTTAGGGACACGGTCTGAAGTGCATTTATGTGAGGGAATTAGGAATCCTGCATTCAGAATGTTCACAGCGAAGGGGAGGGCTCCTCCCTTTAAGAATAAACCTGTCCGGTGCACTTTTCACGGAAACCCTGGGCACTTACAGCCCTCTCCCGTGAACAGCTCTGAAACCTAAATCAAGTTCTCATGAGTTCTCCTCTATTATCCACAACAGGGGCGAAAGATGAAAGCTTTCCAAGATGTTCGCTAAGAATACAATTGGAATTTTGCAATTTTTTACATGTAAAGTTCGGTTGCCACCACATCGCAGCATTTCATCCATGGGGCTCTATTTTCAAAAGAGAGCAAAAAGAAATGGGGAAGTTACGAGCCGAACTGCGTCCTGACTATGGCCATTGACACCGTCTACCTTTAGATAAGCCTAAAAAGAGTACATTTCCCATAGCCTGCATAAGCAAGTGCCTACAATTACGCCTGCACAGCTTATAATGTACTGCATATATCTGCACCAAAAGTGAGTTTCAGTACACACACATTTCTTCAATGCAGGGATTCCCGTACTTTACACACCTGTTTATAAAAGTATGCGCATCTACGGGTACATTTTAAGAGGGACGTCGCCGCGCGCATGTTATAAAATCCGATACCCACGCGCACATGCGCGCCCGATTTTATATTGCCGCGCGCATGTGCAGGTGGGTGCCTGCGGGGGCGGGGAGGTTTTGTTAGAAGTGCGTGGCGACTCGATCGGGCCTTCCCTGGTTCCCTCCCAGACCGCTCCAATAGCTAACCTAATTTTATTTTTTTTGAACTTTCCTGCTCTCCCGAGCAGCAGTAAGTTCCGCGTGACAGCCATTTGCTGGCGCATGATTCACCCGGACCGTGCCTAATGGTGCCGTCCCGGCTCACCCATGTCCCACCCAGACCCCACCCCCAGTCCGTCCCTTTTCTGAAACCTGGCTCTTCCAAGTGAACCAGGAGATACATGCGTGGCCGGGCTGCTTGGAAAATGCGCGCGGTGCGCGCACAGCCCAGCCACGCACATATCTCCCGGAATTGACGTGGACCAGGGTTTAAAAATGTGTCTTATATTTTACGTTAAATAATTCTACCATCGGCATATAATAACCCTCGGGTGTTTTATACAGTTGGCTGACATGTCCGCGTATCCTGCTTGTGGATACAAAGCATGTACTTCCAAGCACCAGTTCACTGAGCCCTCCGCCAGTTGACCCAGACTTTCACCCAAACCGTTCACAGTCTTCCACCTCTTGCTGCACACCCCCACTCAAAAACAGCAGACCAAAGAGAAGTCAGAATTACTTTTTGCAACTTGATTAGCAGGTATAAAAGCTTGCACGTTTGATGACAAGCGCATACTCTTTTTCTAAAATATGTAAATGTGCATGTACTTCCAAACGCTGTGCCGGAACTGAGCTAGAGCACAGTGAACTATTAGATAATAAAGGCTGTATTACACACTCTTATAATTTCCCCACTTAGAAATGAACTGATGTGGAAGAGACTGAATATGGTGACGTCCAGCTCCGTCAATGGCTGAGGGTCGAGCCCTATGGGTCAGTGCGCTGAGTGGAGTCAGCAAATCTCCCTCAAAACTGCAGAAAATAACTGGATACAGTTTTAAAGCAGTTGCGGGACAAAAATATATGTAAAAAATTGGGACACGGATGTTAAAAAGAAACAGTGTGCAAGAATGCCCCCCCGCCACCATGCAAACTTCAAAAGCATGCATGCCCAAAAAACAGGGGCTTTGAACATCAGCTACAACAGTTTGATGTTGGTTCCTGTTATTATTAGGATCCTGTTTGAGGATATAATATGCCTGATCCATTAGTTAAAGATTGACGGGTTTCGTGGAACCCTACATTTAGTATGGAGACACAGGTAGCTCAGGGTCTTTGTATGGCTTTTTTTTTAAGCTACAGTCCATAGGGAAACTTCATCCTTTCCTAGATTTCACATCATTTAGGACAGTGGTTCAGGGCGGATCAGGCTCTTGTTATATCCCATCTGTACTATTGCAACGGCCTGTGCACCAGCCACCCTGAGAGATAAGTGCAAGAGCTGCAGGTGGTCCAGGATGTGGCAGTGACAGCTGTTTTCAGGTGTTCCAGAGAAATACTTCATTGATATTTCTATTACATTCATTACACTGGCTTGCAATAGGCTCCCGGATACAATTTAAGATCCTGAAATGATGAGGTAATGGCAGGGCTGGTCCTAGGCTTTTTGCTGCCCTATGCGAACAATGACTGTACTGCCCCCGCCCTCCCATTCATTTATTCTGTGTCTCGGGCCCAGCCAAAAAAACGCCCAACTCCCTTCAGTGATACAAACTTTAAAAACTGACACCTCCCCCCTCCCCCGGTACAAATGGGTGGTGCAAGAGTATTAGGTGCCCTAGACGGACCTATACAAAATGCACCCCCCCACACACTCCATTCCACAGACACAGTTAAGAGTTATGCATTTATATTTTACATGAAAATTATCAAAGTACAGTATTCTGAGGTAAAAATATCACATACATTATATTTACATGCACTGCTATGCTGCCAACCAGAAATCCCTGCAAAAAAGACACTAGGAACCCATATGGTATTAGGCCTATTGTGATGTGTGTTGGGTGTGGGCCTGACCCTCTGAAAGACCAAATACATTAATACACTTCCTATTAGGAGAATGCCTCACCTCAGTCACACATACAGGACATAAACAGACCCTCACCAAATACAGAATAGAGCAACCATAAAGCAGAAATACAAATGCACAGACAAAAACTGAACTGGAAACCATAAGAAGCCACACAACGCATTGCAACAATGAAAAAACAGAACCATCACCATTCCTCAAACATCAAACAATAAAATCAAGAAATAAAATAAATGCATAATCATAATACTGAAAACATACTATTTCAAAAAAACCGATGAATAAAAAAATCAAATAATTAAAAACTCATATACAAGTTTTTTTTTAAAGTCCCAAACATCAATACAATATTTCGAAACAGCAGACACAGTAAATAACACCTGAAAAATAAAGCTAAAAAGGATTTAAAAAATTCACACTCTTCATACCTGGGAACTTTTGATTTCCAGTCACCCTGGGATTGTTGTAGATTAAGTGGGAGTGGTGAGCACAAACTTTCTCCTCTCTTTCTTATATTTACACACACACATACAGAAGCTCATACACACATATGCTCCCTCTTAGACAAACCCACAAGTGTCTCAAGCTCTTCTTTGGTTGGGATCTATCAGCAACCCCAGGCCCTCATCTTTATTTCTGCTGCTGGCAGGTTGGAATCCACCTGCACCCCCCATTTTCTTTCACTCTCACACACACACACACACACACACACATACACCCATCTAGACAAGCTCCCATTTACAGGCACACACACACACACACATACCCCAAGCAGGCTCCCATTCATATCCACCCAAATCCCAGGTAGGCTCCCATTTTCACACACACCCACACCCTGCTCATCCCAGGAAGGCTCCCATTCATGCATCTTGCCACACACACATACACACACCCCAGGCAGGCTCCCATTCATACTCACACCTATCCGAGGCAGCCTCCCATTCATATACACACATCCATCCCAGGCAGCCTCCCATTCACACACACACACACACACACACACACACACACACACAGACCCCCATCCCAGGCAGCCTCCCTTACACACCCATCCATCACAGGCAGTCTCCCATTCAAACACCCAATCATTCCAGGCAGCCTCCCATATACACACACTCCCACCCTTCACAGGCAGTCTCCCATTCACACAACCACCCACTCATCACAGGCAACCTCCCATTCAGACACACATACTCATCACAGGCAGCCTCCCATTCACTCACACACACATACCGACCAGGCAGTCAGGGTCCATGGGTCATTCCTCTTCCGCTGCTGCTGCAAGTATCTTCCTTTGTGGAGAAAAGCCGTTCTGCAGCTCCTCTTCCTGTGCTGGCACCGTGGTAATTCAAGACTCACGGTGCTAGCACTTCCTGCATTTTTACCTCATGAGAATACAGGAAATTCTAGCACCACAAGTATTCAGTACCGTGGGGCCAGCACTGGAGGAGGAGCTGCCAAATGGGCTTCCTTTGCTGTGGCCTCCTGCTTCTGCTGCTGGTGGGATCGGGTCCACTGGCAGCACCACGGACTTCCTTCTACCACCAGTATCGGGTCCACCGGCGGCAACATGGACCTCTCCCTGCTCCCAACACCACCCCACTGGGTGTGCCGCCCTGTGCAATTGCACGGTTTGCACACCTGGTGGCGCCGGGCCCAGGTAATGGACCCATGCATTTAAAGAAGAAATTAGAGTGGTATACTCATCTTCGTCAACAGGATTCTAGACAAAGGGGCCTTGCTACAGTATCTTTATCTACAGTTAAAGAGCCAGGATATGTGATAGGGTATTTTCACTAGCTACTCTCTTATTATGGAATAAACTTCTAGTAGATTTTAGACAAAACAAAATGATCTCCATTTTTGCAAGCTGGTAAAGGCCTGTTTGTTTTCATAAAGGTGGTTTCCATTTTATGATTTTATAGATAACCTGTGGTCTAGGCATGTGCTGTGCTGGTTTAATTCTAGTTGGCTCTATGTGATTTGTATTATTTATTATTTTGTTTCTTGTTTATGTTTTGTGATATTATTTTTATTACTTTCATAGTACTGTTTGTTGGTTTTAATATTGTCTTTTGTATTTTGTTTTCAGTTTTATATATTTCTTTCCTTTATTATTCTTTTCACTTTTAAACATCACTTTGAGAGTTCTGATTATGGTTCGAAAAGTGGTTTAGAAATGTTTGTTAGAAATGACTGTGTATGTTTTATTGCAAGCTGCCATGATCTGTGGAGTGTGCGGCTAAGAAATGCTTTTAAATAAACAAAATAAATAAAAGCAGAAAGGTGGGAGGCATACAAGATTTTTGGCAGATTTTGAAAAGGTTTGGCTTAGGCCTGGTGAAACAAACTTCTGCTGCTGAGCTTTTCTCCTTATGAACTGCTTTTCTTTTGGATTCTTGGACATCCCCAAAGGAAGACAGGTGGCTTCCAAGATTCTCCTAAGGCATTATGAAGGGCCTAAGGGCTTCTTGGACATTGTCAAAGCATTATAGAGGGGATAGGAGAACTTTCAGACATATCCAAAGCCTTATGAAGGGGATAAGAACCACTTAGTTGCCCCCGAGACAATATGTAGAGGATAGTGTGCTTCTTGGACATTCCCAGGCTTTGAGGAGGGGATAAGGTGCTTCTTGGATGTCCCAAGCATTATAGAGGAGCAGATGACCTCTTAGTTGCTCCAAAGTATCATGGAGAAGATATTTAAAGTGACAGCTGGGCATAGGTGCAAAGGCATACATGAGTAAACAAATTATACAAGTAAACATTTAAATTCTTCACCATATTTATAAGTAGTAGTCCATTTAGCTAACAGTAATATGGATAATTTGTCCAACACAGTTAACTGTACAATGTTATTACTACAGCCCTATTAGTTTCTATCCACTGGATATTACAATAATTAAATTCTATCCAGAATATCACTGACCTTTAGTTCAATGCACTAGAAGGAATCAGCAGTTCTTCAATGACCCCAGTCACTTGATGAAGGTCTGCTTAATTGTCGTATCAATCCGTAAACAAGCATTTCAGAAAACGTTTATCAGATGAACAGTGGGTTCTGCCAAAAGTCATTTGTGGGCAGCATGCACTTTTCCACGTAAAAGTTACCATGCCGACAGCTAAAGTATTATTATTATTATTTTTTAATTTTATCTTTATTAATTTAAACAAATTTTACAAAGGATTATCACTTTGTACAGAAACATAAGAAACAATAATTTTCATCTTACAACTTTCACAGTTATATTTGAAAAAGAATAATAATATCCATTAACTTGACCTCAAATATGAATGTAGGGGGGTTTATTACCAGGACATATGAGGAGATAATCTAGCTAAAGTATTATTACAATGCTGTGGAAATATTAAGCAATTTTTTTCAGGTCTTTAATTTTTTCAGCAATCATGACTTCAGTAGTTTGTTAAAGCAGCCACGTTTATTCATCAGTGGTGAGGTCATTGTTATCGGTGACCATGAGGTTTTAAAGTAGTTGTTTCTCATTTACTGTACGATCATTTCTGGGGCATTTACAAGTCACCAGATCCCAGGACCGTGCTCAAGATCTGCGATTAGCAATCCATGCTTCTAAGCAGGAGAACCAGGTCAAAACCCACGCAGCTACTGCTCCTCTACCCCTCAGGAAGATGGGATTTGTGACTGGATACGACTCAAAGCTCCTGGGGTGGAGGAAAGAGTTTAGGCTTATAACTGCTCTTAAAGAGAATATTCTCCATGGCACTTGGGAAGGAGAACAGCTTCTGTGCAGAGAAGTGGATGAGAAAGAAGAAATGTGAACTCTGGGGTTGACGTGAAACTTTCCTATATCCGAGCATATAGTTTAACTTCTAAGGTCGGGTGAATATTTTTGCTCAAGAGGGAAGAGGCATATTTTTGCTCAAGGATCAAGAGGGAAGAGGCATGTGTGTCTATGATTCCAAAGTGGTGCCTCGCTTTGGACATCCAACCAATATTACACAGAATCTGGCTCTCTTTGGGACTGAAAGAAAACGCAGTGCCAGACAGCATATGGAACAGAGGATGGGAACCTGACAAGGAATCAAATAAGTTACAAAAAGAGAGAAGCCATGGATGGGAAGAAGTACAAATCTCAAAATATGTATAGAATATTTGTGGTTTAGTGTAAATATGTAAAACAAACAAAAAATGAATGTGCAGTTCCATAAAATTTACAGCAATACTAAACATCTGGGCTAGTTGAACCAGAATAGTGGTTCCAGAGGCTGTACCTCAATTCACAGTTTCAGGTAGTACATGCTCAAAATGTTAAAAGATATTATTTCAAAGGATGGGCATTCGGGAAAACTATCTGAAATGAAATTTCCTATTTCATTTCAGATAGATTTCAAAATGGAACGAGTTAAATTGTAATGAAATTCTGTCAGAATCTCATTTCGTTTTAAAAACCTATTAAAATAAAAGTCACCAGTCGGGCCTAGGCTGAGACCCAAAGCAGGAGTTCCAGGCCTACACCAAGTGCGACTCTGGCACCTCGTCCTGAAACCTGGGCATAGGCCACAACCTGACAAAGGGGTCCTGGCTTACACCTGAGCACCCCGCTGGGGTTTCAGCCTAGGCCTTGGCCGCATGCCGGGGCCTAGGCAGAGAACTGAGCAAATGCCCAGGCAATTTCGTGACAACTCTCCCAATACTTACCAAAGCCAATGCCGCATCCTGGTCCAGTCCCTGTGCAGAGGCCTCTGCCCAGTCCCGGGCCTGATGCTGGGACCTGGCTTGGAGGCTGGGTCCCAATGCCTGGGCCTCAGCCAAGGCTAGGGCCTAACACCGGGGCCTCAGCCTGGATTCAGGCTTGTTGCTGGGTCCCAACCCCAAAGTTTCAGCATGAACACAGACCAGATGCCGGGGTCCAGCCCAGAAGCCAGGTATCAATTCCTGGGCCCAGCCCAATGCTGTAGCATGGCCCAGAGGAAAGGTCCCAATGCTGGGACTTCTTCCCGGTCCCAGGCATGATGCTGGGGCCTGGCTAGGAGGCTGGGTCCCAATATCTAGGCTTCAGCCTACGCCAGGTCCAACACTGTGGCCTCAGAATGGACCAAGGCCTGATGCTAGGTCCCGATGCCTGGGCCTGGGCCCAGGCCCAGGCCTAACCCCAGAGCCCAACCTAAAAGCCAGGTCCAGGTCAGGCCCAGGCCCAGAGCCCAGGCCTCAGAATTCCTCTTCAGCATCTTCTTTCTTGGCTCTTCTTCACCAACTGACATCATCTGCTAGGGTCATTGTGCCTTAACTCCGACATAATGACCCCAGCAAATAACATCAGTTGGCGAAGAAGAGCTGGCATGCGCAACCTACTCCTGCCTGGAGGCAGACGCAACTTATGGAATAAAGGTTACGGGGGGTTTAGGTAGGGCTGGGGGCGGAAGGAAAGTTCCCTCCGAGGCCGCTCCAATTTCGGAGCGGCTTCGGAGGGAACAGGGAAAGCCATGGGGGCTCCCCTAGGGCTCGGCGCATGCAAAGTGTGCACCCCCTTGCATGCGTCGACCCTGGATTTTATAACATGGGCGCTGCTGCGCGCGCATGTTATAAAATTGGGCGTAGATTTGTGCTGGCCGGGTTGCGCGTACAAATCTACGCCCGCGCGTAGGTATTAAAATCCAGCCCATTGAGTATGGAGATAATGAAATTGCTTCTTGGTTACTAGGACTTGATACAGTATGTAACACAACTGGCCCTATTTCATCATGATGAGGCCCCGTTTCCTAAAAAGCTGTATGCTTGTATTTTCTCAGCTGCAACATGCAATATAACTAATAAACACAAAAATGTGACAGCAAATAAAGACTGCATGCTATATGTAGTCTGCACATTTTGTCTTTTTGCTGCAATACCACAGACAATAAAGAACCTTTTAAATCTATTTAATGTAAAAACAAACATTACAACAAACTTTTCTTCTTATGTCTTTATCAATATTTGTCTCATCTAAAGAAACACTTGAATAGAAACACAGAACATGATGGTAGATAAAGATCATATAGGCCATCAACGTCTCTCCCTTAGCTATACAATCCTGTCTTCTCTTTCAGAGAACCTCTGTTTTATTGAACTCCGACACAGTCCTTGTCCCCACCACCTCCACTGGGAGGCTGTTCCATGCAGCCACTACCCTTTCTGTAAAGAAATATTTCCTAAGATTACTCTTGATTTTAGACTTTTACCCTCATCTCATTACTCCTAATTATAGAGCCTCCGTTCCGTTGAGAGACCTGACTCCTGTGCATTCAATCCCAGGGGGTATTTAAATGTCTCCCTTTCCCACCTTTCCTCCAAGATATACATGTTTTTATCTTTCAGTTTGCCCTCATATGCTTTATGATGAAGACAGTAGCTGCCCCTTTGTCTGACTCCATCTGGTTTATATCATTTTGAAAGTGTAGTTTCCAGAATTGTACAAGGTACCCCCAATGAGATCTCACCAGTCTTATAAAGAGACAATATCTCTTCTTTTTTCCTTCTAGTTATTCCTCCCCTATGAACCAAAAGGTTCTTCCTGCTTTTGCTGTTGCCTTGTCTGGCCAGAATAAGATCATCAGATATCAATCCCACGCCCCACTCTTGTTTTGGGTACAGATGAACTTCACTCCTTGTACTGTATCACTCCCTTGGGTTTCTACAACCTAAGGCCTCCATTAAATGTTAGCTGCCAAATTCTCAAATTTCTCAAGCTTTACTAGATCCCTCATCAAATTTTCCACACCTGCCAGGTGTCTACCCTGTTGCAAACCTTGGTATCATCTGCAAAAAGGCAATTAGACTTCCACAATATTGCTTACAAAAATGTTGAACTGGACTGAGGATACCTGTAGCATACCACTGGTAATCCCCCCTTTCCTCGGAGTAAACTCCATTTACCATTACCCTCCCACTTAACCAGTTTCTAACTCAGTCATTCACTTTAGGGTCCATACCTAAAGCTCTCAGTTTGTTCATAAGCTGCTTATGTGGAATCATGTCAAAGACCTTGCTGAAATTCAAGTATACTATATCTAGCACTCTCCCCAATTTAATTCTCTAGTAATCCAAAAAATTAATTAGATTCATCTGACAAGACCCACCTTCAGTAAAACCATGCTGCCTCAGATCCTGTAACCCACTGTATTTCAAAAACTGCACTATCCGATGTTTTAGCAGAGATTACTCACCATCGATGTCAGACTAACCAGCCTTGTAGATCATAGCATTCTCATTACTTCCACTTTTGTGAAGAGGAACCACATCTCCCTATCTACAGTCCTTTGGAACCACTCCCGACTCCAAAGAAGCACTGAAAAGGTCACACAGCAAAGCTCCCAGAACTTCCATAAGTTCTTGGGATGTATCTCGTATAGTCCCATTGCTTTATCTACATTTACTTTTGCTAGCTGCGTGCGAACAGACTTCTGAAAATTTTTTGAGGTCTATCTCGCCTCCATTCCTAATTGTAGCAATTTTCTTGGGTCCTATACCACACTCTTCCTCCACTGTCAACACCGACCATAAATATTTGTTAAGCAGTTCTACTTTCTCCTTGTCAGACTCGACCAGTACAAGAATGTTAGGCACTCTAGGTGAACCTTCTGCCTTGCGCCCTCACCCCCCCTTGCCCCGGCTCCAGCCCCAACCTCATTCACTAAGACGCCACTCTTGGCCCGTCAAGTGTTTCCTTTCTCGGCCACGAACAGGATGGGCACTGCTCACACCAGCCAATTCTGTGCTTCTCTGGGCCACAAGCAGGATGGGTGCCGCTCGCGGCCCGTCGAGTCTCTACTCTTGGCCGCGAGTGGGATAGGCTCTGCTTGTGCCCCCACATGGCTGCTCTTCGCCAGCCCCTAATGGTTGACGCCTTAGGCAACAGACCTGGTTCACCTAATGGGACTCAATGGCCCTGGTCAGACTGTACTTATTCCTTCCCTTCTCCTCTGGGTTTTACAATCCCACTTTCACATTTTCTCCTGTCTAAAAAAATTCTTGTTCCACTGTTTTACTGTATTAGCTATTTCTTTTATTTGCGCCTTCACTTTCCTGACTTCTTTCCCAGTTTTTCTTAGCTTTTCCAGATATTGTTGCTTGTCTTCCTCTTTTTGCAATCTCTTGTAATTTATACAGGTGTGCAGGGAACCTCCCAAGGCCTCCTTCCCTTCCTCCCACCCACCCGGAAAAATACCGGGGCCATGATCACCCGTGGCCCCCATTTACCCAGTCCAGTGGGAACTGCCGGCGAGGCCTAGGCCCAGGCCAAATCCTCGGTCTTGCGTAGAACAAGGATGCAGTAGGTTACTGTGACCTTGGCCTCAACCTAGGCTGGAGTCCCAGGCCCAGGTTCAATGCCGCAGGCTATGATCTACAGAGGCCGGTTCCAGATGCCTGGGCTTTGGACTAAGCTGGAGCCCAGGCCCAGGCCGACACTGTGGCCTGGCCCAGAGGCCGGGTCCAGATGCCAAGGCCTTGACCTAGACCCTGGCCCAATGCGGGGGCTAGGCCCGAAAGCCAGGTCTTGAAGCCAATGCCATATATCAAAAATAGCACAATCTGCTGGGTGAATGCTCCAGAGTAAATAACCGTAAGGAAAACCAAAAATGTAGATGCCAAAAGTCTTTTCTAAAATTTTATTGAGTGGAGACATATAAAATCAAATGCTCAAATTAATTGCCCGACTCAGGCCAAGTTTCGCCACTTTTTCTTGTGGCTGCCTCAGGGGACTTTTCAGATTGAAATGCCCTTATAATATCTTAAGTTTTACCTTAGACGCTTCTACTTAACCTAGCTTTTTTCACCAATTTAATGGTAAATTTTAAAAGCCCGGCAGGTGCCAAAGCCGGGAAATACATGCAGAAGTCGGGCCGGTGCGCGCCACGCGGATTTTAAAAGGTGCTCACATAAGCGCGTATCTACTGGTATGAGCACAACATTTTTTTTCATGAAAAAAGGGTTGCATGCAGGTGTTGTCTGGGTGGGGCACGGGCGTTCCAGGATTTATGAATGAAACCAGCGTGTAAATACTTATGCGCCCAAGTGCGCATCAGGGTCCCCTTACCACATAACTTTACTTCTACTATGGATGGTGTGTAAGTCCTAAAACAAAAAAAACTAGGCTAGTCAGCAGGGTTTTATGGGTAGGGGCTAACAGGGAAAAAGGAAGGCTAATTAACTAGGGGGGTTAGGCAGTCTTATCCTTTACCTGGATGAACTTGGAGAAACTGGTAACTGCATTGGCTAGCATGTCTACTAAGATGCTCCACTTACGCAGTAGAGGCGGCATCTGTGCGTGTTCATGCAAAATTGTGCGCACATGTACACACATACAGACTATTTTATACCATGTGTGCATATTCGCACTTATGTTATAATATGGTTGTGTCCTTTGGCACGAGCAGGCATACGTGTACATGTGCGTCTGCACGACTGTTTCCACGTTAGTGTCCCTATGATTAAAGGTACACCCCCATCTTAAAGTTCATTTTGCTTAAGTCTAGGACTACCACTGGCTAAGTGGCTATGCTCTAATACTAAACCACACCAATGCAAGGATCAGTGGATAACACCAGAAATACTCTCCTCATTTGTAGGCACCAGGTCCAGTTTTACCCTCTCAGAGTTGCCCGGAAATTTCTCCCTTTAGAGAACCCAGGATCTCCGTCTTTCAAGCTGATGCTGCAGCCGGGATGTCCCAATCAACATCCAGCAGACTGAAATCACCAAGCAATAGTACCCTCCTTTTCATAGCAACTCTGTGAATGACTTCAACTAAATCTCTGTTTTTGCCTGTGAAAGAAGTCTGAGTATCATATTTTATTTATTTATTTAATGCTTTTCTATACTGACATTCATGACACATGTCATTATCATATCGGTTTACATCGAACAAGGGAAATACACATTAACTTAAATGTAGCCAGGGGGCTACTGATAGAGATATGAGAGGAGGTGAGTTAAATGAACAAGGGTTACCGGAACCTTGGAGGGTGGAAGAGAGCGAGGAGCGAAGGAACAGAGAGTAGAAGTATCTATATAAATGGATGTTCCATTCCCTCTTTCCAGATATACCCAAAGTATCTTTTCTTAGCTTGTAAGCCCTGCAGTTCTGTTGCTTTAATATAATTTTTAACATATAGTGCCACTCCTCCTCACTTTCTTCCTCTCCTATCCTTTTTGAATAGACTACAGCCTGGTATAACCTCATTCCAGTCATGGTTGTCTTTGCACCACGTTTCCATGACTGCCACTATATCCAAGCCAGCCTCTTCCTTGACTGCATCTAGATCTGGGATTTTATTCCCTATAATGTGGTGCTACAGAAGAATTTTGACAATTAGCTGAAAGGACTTGATTTCAAATGACTGGGTGCATGAAGCAATGGGAGTTGGAAAATTCTTGACAGAAGATCTGGTCAATAGCAAAATAAGGTTTACTGGTCATGCACTCACAGATTCTGGTGGTAAACTATCTAATTCAGTACAAGAAGTATTAGAGAGAGCAAAAGAGAGCAGAAACGGAGAACAATCTGGGAGGAAGACACCAAAAAATGGTCAAGATTTGGAAACATGGGTGAAGCAAAGAGTGGTGCATAGAGAAAGCTGACACATTTAGAAAGTAAATACAATGTTAGCACAAAGAAAGGTTCTGGACAGAACAGAAAAAAAGCATATGAACCACAAAAAAAAATAAAGGATTATAGAAGTCTATTGTCTTGAGTGCAGTGTTTCAAACCTTGCTTATGCAATTTCAATATTTTAGGCAAATATGTATATTGTTCTTTCTTTTTAATCAAGATAAAAATTCAAAGTCACTAACAACATTAACAGAGGTATCAATGCAAAACAAGGAGGTTCTTCAATGGTATTCCTGCTGATACGAGGGATATCTCTTGCTTCAGTCTTAACGGGTTGCATTGTATTGATAGTGGATGCTGGAATAATTTACAGGTCTTTCCTGGCATGGGAGAACTACAAAGACTCTTCACTGCTAGTCACACTATTTCTAACTGAAGACTTTTTTTGAGTCAATAAAAAAGTTACTTTAGAACAGTACTCTTGCTTAAGAGGTGCACAGCAAACCTAGTGCTAGTTATAGTTACTGTTTAGCATTTATACTATTTTGCATCTAAAACTAACTTTATTGCAATCTTTTCTAGAAGGGGGAAAAATATTTAGAAAACTTGGCCACCAGTCAAAATGTTTAGGAGTCTGGGAAAAATAATTTTTCCCATATAATTTACCTTCTTTCTTTCTTTTGCTTTTTTACTTTTTGTTGTTTGATCTAATTTTTTTTGTGTGTTTCTTTTTATGTATTTTGCTTTTTGTTTATTTTTTTTCCCTTTTTCACTCTTCTTTGTTCTCTGTTCTATACATCCTGGAGGAAAGGAGGAGCAGAGGTGATATGATACAGACTTTCAGATACTTGAAAGGTTTTAATGATCCAAAGATAACGACAAACATTTTCCGTTGGAAGAAAATCAGCAGAACCAGGGGTCATGATTTAAAACTCCAGGGAGGAAGACTCAGAACCAATGTCAGGAAGTATTTCTTCACGGAGAGGGTGGTGGATGCCTGGAATGACCTTCCGGAGGAGGTGGTGAAGACCAATACAGTAAAGGACTTCAAAGGGGCGTGGGATAAACACTATGGATCCATAAAGTCTCGAGGATGTGAATGAAGAAAAGAGGCATGGGGGTGGCTTGCGGGAATGACGGCTACTACCCGGTAACAATACCCTTATTCAATAAACATACACACAGTTAATGCGACTCCAACATTGTTCTAAGCTTCAGCGGCAATGAGGAAATATGGAAAAAAGGATTTGCATTCACAAAAAAGCTGGGAGTAGCTTGCTTGTTACGGCGGTTACTATCCCAAACCAAATAAGCCTGATACTTCACTTTCAATGCATATCCAGCATAGCTCTCTGCTTCAACGGCAGGGGAGAAAGTTTGACACTTCACGCATATCCAGCCTAGCCCTTTGCTTTAATGGCAGGGGAGCAAGACTGATACTTCACTTTCAATGCAAAGCCAGCATAGCTCTCTGCTTCAACGGCAGGGGGGAATGAAGAAAGGTGGATCTATATTCAGGTAACAACCAACAAGGACTGAATTACATAGTCTGGATAAACAGATAAGCATGGGTGTAGCTTGCTTATTGCGGTGGTTAATACCCCTAACTAATTAAGCTATTTCACTTAGATGCAGTTCCAACACTGCTCTCTACATTAATGGCAGGGGTGGAAGGGAAATAGAATAAAAAAGGTTACTAAGAGCCAAGAGAAACAGATAAGTATGTGAGAAAAAAAAAGTGCGAAAGCTTGCTGGGCAGACTGGATGGGCCATTTGGTCTTCTTCTGCCGTCATTTCTATGTTTCTATTCATTTATGAACTGCATTAGGGCAATAACTTTAGTTATTGACTGACTATGGTAGTAGGGCAACAACATGAGTTATTGATTCATTAGCCCAAAGTAAATCAGTGAAAAACATGCATATTGCCCTAGTGCAGCGTTAGGATTAGAAAAATCAGGCCCAATACACAGCCAAAAATAATGAGCTACATCACATGCAAATACATGCAAAGCAGCAAAGTGAAATATGTGGTATGCGCTAAACAGTAGAAGCTGCATTATTCTCAGAAAGTTAACTACACCTCTGCAAGAATGGTTAGCTTGATAGTAGGCATGATTTTAAAGGGCCTGCAGAGAAGCAACGCAGTGTCAGGGGTCAACAGCTGCTATTTTGAAAAATGGTGCTAGCAGGGCAGGAGCAAGTGAGAATCACTCCTGCCCTCACTTGACCACCAGGGGCCTTCAGATGCATTTCTCTGAGGCTCACTGGAGTGGGTTCCCCAAGGTGGGAGGACATTAACTGTAACTTTAGTGAAGGGCTTGAGGGGGGGGGGGGGGTTGTTAGATTTCTAAGGGCTGGGTGTGGATCCGGGTGGGGGGGGGGGGTGCTGCTTTTCGACCACTACCCCACCAGTGACTTGCACCCCATAGGTGGAGGTGATATTTTTATCAGGCCATGGACCCTTTAAATAGTGATGGCCCAGGAATGGGGGGCCGCCATCTGACATGGCAGAAACGTGCAACACTCCTGGCATGGCAATTTGCCAAAAATTACCACAATATTTACTAAACTGCAGTACTTGAGTACCATGGTATAGTAAATCATGCACTAATTTTCCAGTGGTAAAATGGCACTGAATTACGCTTTCTTATTGCTGCTTAGTAAATAGGCTTCTATATAATAAAAGAGTTTCAAAAAACCTAATCCTTAAGTCCTTCTGATAGGGACCATATTAAGGTCCTTCTGAGAGGGACCATATTTGGCTTTCAGGATATCCAGGTTATGCAAATTTGCCTGTTCTTGGATTAGATGTATGCAAACATATCTTATGAAGATTTGTTGCAGAAATCTTGAAAACCAAATATGTTTACAGCATTAAAGAACTGGCATTTGCCATCCCTGCATTACAACAAATGATGAAATTTTCAGGAATAGGTTTATTCAGATTTGGGAACCCTGTGCCTTGGGCCTCAGCAAATGGTCGGGCTCACCCTCACTGACTGGGGGCTGCTCTGGGCCTCTGTGGTGACTCCTTTTCTTGGCCCAGCAGCAAGGGCTGACCTAGTGCCTCAGTGGCAGGCCCAGAGAGCCAACATTTTAGGTGCCAGTGTATTTTCCACCCTTGTTTTTTGATTTTCTTGGTTTGTTAAATTCCAGAAGAATATCTTTTTGCTAAAGGTTTCAGTAGTGCAGGAAATTGATGCCTGCAATGCAATTGCTTACTTGAATCATCCTGATATGACCTCTCTTACCACACTCATTCATATCAGACTACAACACAACTGGAATTTTGCCCAATAGTTTTCATTCCCTTCTCTACAGTCATACAAAAACAATATAGAACCAGTGGCTTTGTGCTTATTAATAAGCTATGGGTAATCAAGCATCATCAAACTTTTAAAACATGAAATTTTAGCAGACCTCAACTTGACATTATTCAGATTAGAGAGGAAAAAATGCCATACCTACTAAAGAAGCTAAGGCCGAAGTCATTTTCCCCCTTGTCTTTCATCACACGCAGATCGTAACCTTGAGCCTTCCTCCTTCTTGCCCATGTAGACTCATGAAACGTAATTGCTCCTTATTATTTGACCGTAAGACCCAGCACACAATTATCCAAGAAGCAAGGAAATATTATGCAAGACCACAGGAAGTTAAAGGAGACAGTATTCTGGGCAGGCCTGGCAAGAGGCCTGTGTGAACTTCAGCTAACAAGCAAAGCTCGGTCACAGAGGCCAAATTCAGCAGAGAATATTCCCACTGCAGCAAAGGATAACACTCCACAATTTTCTGCCAGTGGGCCGTACTCCAGAACTTTATGTACCTGATGGAAAGCAGATAAATACAAGGCCGGGGTTTTTTTTTTTTGTTTTGTTTTGTTTTTAATTATTATTATTTTTGTTGTCGTTGCTGCTAGGAAGTCTGAGCTTTCTTTTGATAATATTGGGAATTAGCTACTGTACCTTGAGCTGCCAATGAAAAGGTGTGAGCTAAATTCAAATATATAAATAAATATCCAATTTAACCTTCATAAGACATGGCAAATCTTAACTGCTGCTGGGTTACTACAAGAAACTGTTGCTTCTTCATGTCACTATTATTTCGACAGAGTGGCGAAAAAGTGGCACCTGGCGAAAGGCTGTCTTTTACACAGCTTCTTTATGTAATCTTTCCTAAGATCCTTTGCCAAAGGTGACATCAGAGGATGAAGCAAGCTTCCCTAAAACATGGAGAATCACAATGCAATAATAAGTGTTGCAACACTCTCCTGTATAAACTAGTCACCAGTCAGAGCAAGCATGAAGCTTCAAATGCGGCACACTCCTACTGTCCACTTCTTGCCAACATCTTGACCTAGCTCTCTGAGATTCAGGGATTTAAGTGGGATCCTGCGGAAAAATATCCTTCATCTCTGTTATAAAATGGACTAAATTTTCTAACACAATGATATATTTTTGTATGGAAAGAAGTATAGAATTCCAATCCACGAATGCCAGTCCCTAACGAGAATTTCATTTCGGTGAGGAAAGGCGCACGAATACTATGCAGATGAACTATTCACAATGTCATCTTATATAGCAGAACTTCCCAAACCTGTCCTGGGAACTTCGCAACCAGTTGGGTTTTCATGATATCCACAATGGCTATGCAGGAGATAAATGTGTACATATCGGGTTTCCAATGTATTCAAATGTATCTCCTGCATAGCCATTATGGATATCCTGAAAACCCAACACTGGCTGTGAGACAAGTTTCCTATATAAGCCCTATCATATATGCTCATTTTGAGGCCCAGGATAAACCCTTTCTGACTGTAGGTATTTCCTGCACAAGGGGAACATTATGCAATACAGAAAGCAAATTCAGACACCTAATAACTAAGAGCCCTAGCTTCCTGTGATTGTACAGCTGTTAGAGAAACAGCATAATTCATTTGTTGCTGCATAATTGACAATCCAGCACAGAATCAACATATCTGAAACTTTTATACCTCTTAATTTTCAAGAAAGCTGCAGGGTGGCCTGTCTTCAGTCTCAACTCTCTTTGCTCATGCTCCAGCCCATCCCCTCATAAACAGCCAACAGGACAGGAGGAGGGGTGAAACAGAGGATGTAGAAAGTGAAAAAAGATGAACTCTGCTCCCTAATCCAGCTTGTATACTTTTTTTTTTGTTCCCCCTTTCTCCTGTGTCCTGAAGGCAACAGGAGGGACGGATGAAGTTGGTATGGTCAGAGAAAGCAGTCAGAATGTTTGATCCCAAAAAAGTCTCATAAATCAAACCAAAGATAATTTTGATATCATTTCTAGATGGAATGATGCTCCTTTAGAAATGATTCATTTTTATACAAGGGTTCTTGCACCTGCAATGTGGCCAATCATACACCATCTATGAAGACATGGATATGTTTTTGGAAGTCTGCAACAGCTGGTGTCTCACAGCTGGCAGAGAGGTCATTAATTTCAATGCATAGAAGCCTTGATGACTGATATTGCTTTTAAGTTTCAAACTTGGGATAATTCAACTCCTTTTTGTGTCTGTTACCATATGTCCAATATATGTGTGCACATATCTTCCTGTATAGTTAATTGCATAATATACTGCTGATAAGGATGTGCAGAAGAAAAAAATGTGTTTCATTTCATTCTTTCATTTCATGGGGACCTACATTTGTTTTATTAGTTTCAAAACAAAAAAATATACCATATATGGTTTTTCTGGATATAAGTAAGCAGATGCAGAACAAACATTGGTTCTTGCACATGTTTTGGGAGAAAACCCCAATTCTGGAGCCCAAAATAAACTGCAGTGCTTCCCCCATTGTCTTTAATGGCAAACAAAAAAACCAATTAAACCAATAAGCAAATCTTCTTAACAGTAAACCAATTGTTTCCAGAGTAAAAAAAAGTCTCATGTATTGAATCTGCCCCTTCTTTTA
This sequence comes from Rhinatrema bivittatum, assembly GCF_901001135.1. Lineage (NCBI taxonomy): Eukaryota > Metazoa > Chordata > Amphibia > Gymnophiona > Rhinatrematidae > Rhinatrema > Rhinatrema bivittatum. The sequence goes on along the minus strand of NC_042617.1, from coordinate 72,183,294 downwards.
ACTATTTGAAGACTGTATGGGGATAGGTAGAGATGGTTATATTATATAACCTGACTGGTACCTTTGAGTACCATATTTAAAAGCTGTGTTTAAAAAGAATTAAAGCAGCAGTGAGTGAGGGAAAACCAGATATAATTCTCTTGGCAGCAAACACAAAATCATTAAACTAACCCTTTATTTAATTCCTGAAAAATATTACTGTTGAAAGATTATGCAAGCTGTCCCTACGTGACAATTCCCACGATGATGCATCTTAATAAGTCAGGCTGCTGCTGTGCTGGTCACTGCTGGAGCACTTTGCTGGCATTGTATGAGCATCATGAACAGCTGAACAGTGGCCTTGGTTAACACAGTTTTAGAAACAGTCTGTGACCAAACTACTTGATTCATACCATTTACTCACAAAAAGTGTGATACTTTAAGAATAGAAAAAAAAAGGATATCTACAGAATAAGACAAAAAGAATAAAGCCAATCAAGGTAGAGAAAAGTTGATATTTTGAAGAATCTCTCTCATTTAGATATTTTTAATCCACAGGATGTCAATAGGACTATTCTAGGCAATTTGCAAAACACTCAAAACCAATATTTTCATGCATTTTAAGCACAATATTTATCTCTTTATTTACAAAATGTATATTCTGCTGATTCACAAATCTCAGTGGATTACAACCAAAATTTCATAATAAAATGAAAAATAAAATGACAAAATAGAATAATGTCAATATATAATCAATGAACAAATTCCTCATGTATCAAATAACAAAGAATATGTAAAACCAACAAATAACATTAATATCAAGTCACAAACATCATCACACAGTAATAATAATCATTATGTATCAATAAAAACAAAAAGAAGCAGCGTTGATCAGACGCTGCGAAAGTAACAGAGGGAAAAGCGCGCGAACGGAGGGCGGGGAGGGGGAGGGGAGAGGGGAAGAGAAGGTGCGGGAAGGTTGTGGAAAGGGGTCGATGGGGGGGGGGGGGAAGGGACGCAGCAGTTTGAATGGTTGTGCATGATTGGAGGAAAGGATGAGATGTCAGAGATAAGGTCAGTTGCCGAGTGAGAGAGTGCGGGATGGCAGCTGAAAATTGTGGACACAAGGGGAGGGGCCATAAGAGGGGCAGCAAAGGGGGGTAATGGGGGGGGGGGGTTGTATTGTAAGGGCTCGGGTTTGTGTTAATAAACTGCGGCCTATTTTACTGCCAGCAATGTGTCAGAGTCATTATTGAGGGGGCAAAGAAAGGGGGGGGGGGGGAGTCAGGGAAGTGGGGAGGGAGCGCAGGTCTTTTATCTGGATGTTAATGCTGGTGTGGCAGCTCACAGAAGACCCTACCAAGAGACAGCAATCATTGAAAGCCTGAGAATATAAATGTGTCTTTAAAGGTTATCTTAACTGAAACAAATCATTTTCTGTTTTAATAATCTCAAGAAGTCTATTCCACAGCATGATATCACCACAGTAAAGATTTGATCTCTGGAGAGGGCGAGCAGGGCAGAGCAATAGTTCTGTACCTCAGATCTCAAATAATGAGGGGTTAAGCCACAGCCATTAAGAATCTTAAAAATTATCACAAGAAGCTTGAATTGAACATGCCAGATCACTGGGAGCCAATGTAAATTAGACAAAATAGGAGAAATAAGCTCTTGTAAAGAGAATCCAGACACAGGGACGGTAACTTAAAAATGGGCGCATGGGCAAACATATAGATGTGTATACAGGTGTGCGGCCTGATACGTGGCACGTGCATGTAATAAAATAGGCCTGGCGCGTGTATGTGTGATCCTAGTTTTAAGTCTGTATGTACACAGAAGCGTAAGTCGGCTTTGGGGCGCGTAAGTGAGGGAATTTTATAACAGATGCACGTCCAGGCCATGACCAGATTCACCAGTTCAGCCATCAGTTTTGCCCAGTCTAGAAGTTAAACCAGACCCCTCAAACGCTTCATAGAAACCTGGAAATGGTTTTATTAAGACTTACACCTCATCCATAGCATAATTGACTTTTCGCTCAAATATACCTGGGCACTCCCAAGTGTGTAGCTACTTGCACATATATCTCTTGGCCCCACCTCGGAACGCCCATTCTCCGCCCACATTCTGCCCTTTTTTTTTGCAGATGTGAGATATTTATGCATCGGTACTTGTGCACATATGTGGGCGACTTATAAAATCAGGAGGACACGTGCGTGTGCAAGATCTGTGCCCATCTCCCAATTCTGGCATGCATCTGGCTCTTAAAATTCACCTTTAAGCAAGTAGCTGAATTTTCAATCAGTTGTAAGGCTCTTAAAGAGAATTGGGGCAAGCCCAACAGCAAAACATTTCAACAATCCAATGAACATAGAATTAAGACTTGTGTTACAATGTGAAAATCTGAATAGCACAGAAATGGCTTTAAAGAATGCAGAAGATGCAATTTAAAGAAAGAAGCTTATGAAAGTGATTTAATATGTGGGCGTAAAGATAGAGAAGAATTAACTAAGACCCCTAAATCACAAGCCTGCAAAGCAATAGAAATAGTATTCCCAGCAAAGGAAAATCAATAGGTTCAGAATGAAATAGGAAGTGGATCTCAATTTTTTGGCATTGCCAATTTATTTGCAGACAATCATTCCCTATTCTAAGAGACAATTTATCCAAAGCATGATCAAAACCAGAAGATATAGGGGAAAAAATTGTATGTCATCAGCATTTAATTTAAATGATACATCCAAACTAGCCAGAATCAAACATAATGGAGACAAATAAATGTTGAATGGTGTTGCAGAAAGCAATGAACCCTGAGGGACAGCTGTAGGAAAAGGAAAGGGATATAAGTTGGAGCTAGAATCACCAGTTATAACTTTGTAAGAGCGATCAGCAAGAAATGATTTAAATCAAGAAAGAACAGCAGCAGAGATACCAAGTGACTCCAAATGACCCAATAAGATAGAACGATTAAGGATACCGAAAGTAGAGAGGACACCCAGAAGAACCAGAAAGTACTGCGTGCCAGAATTGAAACCTTCAATGATTGTATCAAAGTTTGATAATATGAGCGTAATCCAAACTGAGAGTCATCTAAAACATTCTGAGTTACAATATAATCCAGCAGCTGATAAAGTCCTACTCTTTCAATGGATGGCAGAAGAGGAAGAGTAGAAATGGGACAGTAACTTGAAGGTCACTAGGATTAAGGTTAGGCTTTTTTAGTAAAGGATGAACAAGTCATTTACTTTGACAAATTGTACATCACAGACTTGTTTGGAGGTCACCACAAAACTAAACAAACGGCCCCACCTTCCTCATGAACTAAGTTTTCACAGTAAAAGCCATGAGGTGAGTTAAACAATCCATTGGAAGGTTGATGTTCTACTTCAATACCTGTGTTGTATGATTAATAACTGTGTGACATGTTCTGTGTTATTGTTGAAAAACATGAATTTGTGTGCAATATCTTTTTTTTTTTTTTTTAGGTCTAGAGGTAACAATGTATTTTTGTGGATGTGTGTTATGGCTTTTTTGTGATTTAAGGTTTCAGTTTTTTTTCCAGATACATGTTTTTCTGGATATATCTGCTTTAATTTGTAGCCTGACCCGAGTCTGTTTGGATAGGCAGCATAATAAACTGAAGTTATAAATAAGTTACCCTCACCCCTAAACTATTTAAGAAAATAAAAACACCAGCATAGATCAAAATAATTCCTCTAACTCCAAAGAATATGTTCCTCTCTTTGTACAGATGTATTTCCTATTGTGTGCTAAATTGTTAGAGTAACTGCCTTCATAAATATCTATTCAATCAGCATAAACATCAAACATATGCAACTGGTAGATAAGATCAACATTTTCCATATTCCTGATGTTAGCTCTGCAACCGACTGAAAACCTCCTGATTTAGGAAATATTATACTGTCTACTTATCACGTCTCATTTCAGTTGCTGTTGCTTACAAAATCTACGGGAGAACACTCAGGAGAAAAATTAAAGGCCTTGGTGGTTCATATTTAGTGCCATCTGTCCGGCTAAATTCAGACTTAGCCAAAAACCCCACCATGCTGACCAGTCTCGAGATAGCCAAATAACTACTTACCCAGCTAAAAGGTTATCCTGCTAGCTCAGGGTAAGGAATGAGCATTTCTGGGGTTGAGCCCTTGGCAATAAGGGGATTAGCGCCTCTACAATAGGCATCCAACGCGAAGTGAAACTAATAGCGCTCATCGCATGCAAATGCATGTGAATGAGGCTATTAGCTATTCTCGCCGAATGCAAAAAAAAAAAAAAAAATGTGCGTCTAAGATACACATTTTTGTGCTCAGAAATTAACGCCTGCCCAGAGCAGGCGTTAATTTCTGAACACTCCTAAAAGTAGTACAGAAAAGCAGAAAAAAATGCTTTTCTATAAAGCCTCCTACTTAATACTGTAGCAATATTAAGTAGGAGGAACAAATCTTTCAAAAAGTAATAAAAAAGTAAAGTGAAAAAAAAAAAGCGCCGGCAGTTAGGTGCAGGAAACAGGACGCTCAGTTGACAAGCGTCTGTTTCCTGAACCCCTGGCTGTGCGCCGTTTAGTAAAATCGATGCCGATAAATTCGGCATCCGTTTTCCTAACTGGCGGCCGGCCGACACTCACGGGATCCCGTTATCAAGGAGGTGCTAGGGGTGTGAAAGCGACCCTAGCACCTCCTTGATAACGTAATTTAAATATTGCATGGCGCCCCCAGGAGGGGCGCCTGGGGGTGCTTTAAGAAAGCAGGTGCTGGATGTTCAGCGCCCACTTTCAGCGCACACTTATTGCATCGGCTGCCAAGTTAGCTGGATAAACACTGGTTTTCAGCGTTATCCTGTTAAGACAGCTGGATAACTTTAGGACTGCTGAAGAGCAGGCCTAAGGTTAGCTGGATAAACTTATCCAGTTACCTTTAACATAGCCACCAGGTATATTCAGTGATGCAGGTTCACCTACCCCAGCAAAATTAGCCTGCTAAGTTTATATGGTTAATTAGGCTAGCCAGTCAGCATTTGAACATGGACCTCCTTGTAAATAGCACACTGAGGAGGGAAGTTAAATGCAACATTTTATCCAGGAATTCCTTACTGTTACAGATATGTTTTACGAATAATTATTTACTACTAGTAAAAGCCAATCCAAAGACAAGGAAATACTGTTAAGAGTAGAAGTGTATAACTCGGAATTACACCCCCATTTCTCTCTTATCTCCCTTCCAAAGATCCTTTGATCCCCTCTTTTACTTCCTCTGCCCATACAAATCCATCCCTTATCCTGGTTTCCTCCTCCTCCATACAAAACCTTCCCTCCTTCTGGTTCTCCCTCCCTCCCCTCATGACCCCCTATGTCAACCTGGTTCTCCCTCCCCTTACAGCCCGCTTACTTGTCCTGGTTTCCCCATGAATCCCTCACTCGCCCAGGTTTACTTCCCCCTCCCAAACCCCTCACTCACCCTACATAAGAACATAAGAAAATGCCATACTGGGTCAGACCAAGGGTCCATCAAGCCCAGCATCCTGTTTCCAACAGTGGCCAATCCAGGCCATAAGAACCTGGCAAGTACCCAAAAACTAAGTCTATTCCCTGATTCACTCTCTCCCCCCACCCCATGAATCTCTCATTTGCTCCGGTTCAGTTCCCCTCATCCCCAGTTCACTCATTCACTCCTCCACTTCCCCTGGTTCACTTACTTTCCCTCTCAATACCCAGTCAGTTCATTCTATTCCCCCCACCCCTTGATCCCCAGTTCACTCTCCCCCAGCCCTCCCCCCAGACCCCCTCACTAACTGGCTCCTACTGGACAAACAGGAGGAGCAGGAGGTCAACGGCCTTGCAGAGTCTCTGGCGTTTACTCCCTCCTTCCCTGTTAGTTCAAAGTATGCCATTCAAACCTCGGCAAGGGAGGAGGGAACATAAGAACACAAGGATCCATCAAGGGTCCATCAAGCCCAGTATCCTGTTTCCAACACTGGCCAATCCAGGCTACAAGTACCTGGCAAGTACCCAAACATTACATAGATCCCATGCTACTAATGCTGGTAATAAGCAGTGGCTATTCCCTAAGTTAACATGATTCTTCTCCATGGACTTGTCCAAACTTTTTTAAAACCAAACTACATGAATTGCCTTAACCACATCCTCTAGCAATGAATTCCAGAGCTTAATTGTGCATTGAGTAAAAAAGAGTTTTCTCCAATTTGTTTTAAATGTGCTACTTGTTAATTTCATGGAGTGCCCCCTAGTTCCTGTATTATCTGAAAGAGTAAATAACCAATTCACATTTATTCATTCAATTTTTTTCATGATTTTATAGACCTGTATCATATCTCCCTCATCCGTATCTTCTCCAAGCCAAACAGTCCTAACTTCTTTAGTCTTTCCTCACAGGGGAGCCGTTCCATACTGTTTATCATTTTGGATGCACCAGAGGCACTGCAAGGCCACCTTCCTCCTGCTCTTGTTTGGCAGATAGGAGCCAGTGACAGAGTCTGGAGGGAAGATAAGATTCTGCTGTCCACTGCCACCAATATCTCTCTCCTGAGGTGGGTGGGAGAGGGTGGTCCACTGCCACCAATGTTTCTCTTCCGGGGTGGTCTCCATACAGACAGAGAAAGGAGCGGAGCTGGAGTGTACAGGGAGGGAGGGGGACAGAACTCAATCTGCCTACCAGCAATTCTGGTGTGGGGCAGCTTTCCTCTTTATTAAGCTAGATCAGCTTTGCGCACACATTCAACACTTGAAAATTGGTTTTGTCTCCTCCGTTCTCCCAGTTCAACAGTGCAAGAATTTATTTACATTTATCATCTTATCTTAAAAATGACTCAAGGTTGGTTTCACAGAAGAAATAAAAACCACATATAGAGAACGTAAAGGATCTCTACTAAGAGGACTGTCCCATTGTTAGTGGGGTAATAGAATTAGAGGTTGGCTGGGTTTGGCTCCCGTACGTGGAAGACTGAAATGTTGGGAGTCCCCAGATTATAAAATCCAGAGCCACCATTTTAGGGTGTGGATTTTGTGTTAGCTGTTTTGAGGCAGGATGTCTCTATGCCTGCACCTGTTTTTGTTACATTCCTGGGGCTTCTGAGGATGAAGTTTGGGTATGGACCAGTGGAAAGGGCACCTTTCCCCTTTTTTGAGAAAAGTCACTTTTGCCCTATCGAGTTGAGAAAAGGACATTTTCCACCCTTTTGGATTTTTCTGTTTTTCAAGAGTTTTACTTTTGCCACCTACCTGAGCTTCCTAGATACCAGGGACTCAGGAGAGTAACATCTTAAGAAGTTTGGAGTCTCTCAACCAGAGAGGTACACGGGATTAGTAGAAGTCCTGCACGGGAATGAATCTTCATTCATTCTTGGGGGAAGAGAAATGAGGAGCACAGAGATTTGTGGCACCCATCCAGTGTTAATCACAACTGTATCTCCAGGATACTGAAGTATGGAGGTACCTTCCAGGTACCAAGGAGAAAGGAGAAGGAATAAGAACTTTGTGCTGCACAACTGGACTAAAAGTATGACAAATGGGATATATACTTATGTTATCTAAATTTTATTGGAAGCAATCATTCTATCTATCAAAACCTGAAAGCTGTTACACTGCCCCATTAATTAGAAGGGATCAGGAACAAGAGAATTAATTGATATCAGAAACATCATGACTTAATTGGAAGCTTAAAGACACATATTTATTAGAAGAACTAAAGCTGTAAATGGATTGTAAAACAAGAATTTGTAACTGGATATTTTTTTTGAAATTACATCTTTAATTAGTAAAAGTTAAGTTGAAACCATCAATTGATTCCAATGTGATTATTATTGCTGTGTATTAGAGACTTTAATGTTGACTTAATTACTGAAGGGCTAAGGAGTTATTCTCCCCCTCGACAGAGAATCTCATAATAGGAAAGTGACCCACTTAAGTCCAGAAACTACGGTGAGGTCTTTGGAGTCCTGTAAGGGAACATTAGCCAAGTGGTTATAAATGTTTGGCACCTGAACGGGGACACTGACATTGAAAAAGTGATTTTACATAAAGGAAATGTGCTTTAAGGGGGTTGTGAGAAATTTCACTACATTTGGACTGAACCCATGATGATTTGTGAACTGCATTACTGTTGCAAGATGGCTGCTGTTTCCCACCATGGAGACATATTAAGAACAGGAACAAAAACTTTCAAACCGGCACACAGGTGTACATGTATGTGCATTCCTTGGCCTGCGCCCAGGGATGTGACTATTTTATAACTTGCGTGCATCTAGGTGCATGTTATAAAACAGCCTGGCCGCACACAAGTGCCACATCTACTGCATAAATCAGGGATTTTTAAAGGGAGTGCGAGCCACCATTTCCAGTTTTATCAGTTTGGCCCTAGTTTGCCCAGTTTAGAGACAGGCCTTCCAAACTCCCCTGTTTTAATAGCCTTCACTCCCTCAGTTAATCCCTGATCCTTAAAACCCCACCGATCTGCCTTTATATCTTTATATTATAACTTACATGGCATCCCTAGCAGAAGGAAAGATACACAGTAGAGGGCATTGGTGCATGCCGGAGCACATAAATATGTACGCGCACATTTCAACTTCACGCCCCAAACAACCATGCCCCACTCAAACCACACCCCTTTTAGAAACCTCCAAGATGCGTGCACTGCGGCATTTACATATGTATCCAGGTGGCTATTAAAATATATTCAGCGAGTGAACCCGACATATTCACGCATCCCCTCATTAATGTGTGCGGGGGGCTTTTAAAATTCACCTTAAAGCGCGCACAATTGACTGGACAGAACACTGAACTGCGCAAGTCATGTTGTCCTCATGAAACGTCAGCGTTCACCATTCAATGTAAATCGGGTTCACAGGGAGCTGTGTCATCACGTTTCGTATGCAAGTGATGCTGAGCATGTGGTGTGAAAAGCACGAGGAGCAAGGTGTGGTGCAGGCTGAGAGAAAGAGAGCTGGTGACATGCACGACATCACTGTGCATCGAGAGAACTGAAAGACTTTCTATAAAAAGTGGACTTTGCCACTGGTTGCTTTGATCATTGCAATCCCTCTGTGGGACTGCTGAAAAAGAAAATGCTTGCAGCTATGCCGATTTGAGACAGCAAGTATTGTTGGATGCCACATCCCGAAGCTCAGTTGTTGAGGACCAGCATAAATGTATGGCGAACCAGCAGGATAATTCCACCCTGAACTGAGTTAGGGGCCATGTTTAGCTGGGAGTAGACGACACCCTGCCCAGCAACAACTACGGATGCTAGGACTGCCATATGCAGAGATGGCTCCCTATTATTTTCCAATGCGAGGATTGTCATAAATTGTCTGTAAAGAAGGAATCTGAAAAACTGTTAACGCCGAGTGCTTTTACTTCACTAACTGAACATGTAACTCCTGCCTAAGATATAAGCGAGAGCTTGTAAGTTCTTTCCCAGTAAAACATCTGTATCATTGAGAGGTGGGAGCTTGCACATCAAGCATGAAAGTGAACTAGTTACTCCCAAGGAGATAGTAGGAACTGTTCCTGCTGCAGGAGTGCCTGTGAAGCCGTTTCCTAGTGCATATGAGTCGGGAACAGACTGTTCCCTTATTAGGTTAGTGCTGTATCAACTGATGAAACCTCCATAAGGAACTGTATATAAATCTGGGCCCAGCATGAGCCTTGTGGTGAGGTGAGCTCACTGTCCACCCCATTTTCAGGCCCAACTGCTGCAGAGTCACAGAAAATGACTGGCATGCACCGATCCCCACCACATTTGGCCTTACCATGATCACTGGGAAGGGGCTCGAGCCTAATGCGCAGAGTATATGGATGAAAAATGGAGAATCTAGGAGCATCTGCTCTGGGACCTAGTGACTAGATCTCTGGAGTCCATTATTAGTAAAAATAGCCTGAGTTCTCAGAAAGATCCACCTTTGCTGGCATCAACTCCGGTAACTTTCCAAGATTATTCAGACTTTGCTAAGGAGCCCAGCTATGAGCTTTCATCATCTGGTTTCAGTGAAGGCAGTCTGACACTATGCAGAAACTCACATGATGGATTTTCTCCCTATCAAAGAAGAGGAAGGCCAGCCCTGGTATGGGAAGCTCAAGTGAGGAATGGACCAAGATGGCTTTTCTACCAGAGGTAGATCTGTCAACAGTGCCAATGTTAAGAGTTGTGAAAAACTGGTCACTGGGCAAGCCCAGGTAACCTTCCAGAGGACAGAGCTCTTACATGGTATTCCCAAGCAGACTGTATTGTTGTCAAGAAGGTTTGACAACTATTTGAAGTGCACTACCCTTATGTGCACTTGTGGATAAATGGAGAAATGAATGGCTCTGTGAGCATATCAAGGAACAATTTTATTTATTTATTTTGTTGAACTTTCTATACTGCCTACCTAACAATCTAAGTGGTTTAGAACTTAATTATATACATAATAGTTCTGACGATACATATATGCAATAAAAACTTAAAAACCAACATAAGTCAGCACTTAAAAACCTCAACTCACATATACTCCAAGTTAAAATACATATTGTACTTTAATTCATCTTCCATAACAACCTACTGGTTCCTTAACACATCCATCAGCTACTGCTCAATTAAATTGCTATTTTTGGAAAGCCTCTTCAAAAAGGCAAGTTTTAAGGGCCTTTCTAAGTGCCCTGTAATCATTCATAACACAAAGTTCATTCGGGAAAGCGTTTCACAATAGAGGCCCCCCTCACTGAAATAGCCCTTTCCCCTAATCTCCTCTTTATGGTTCTCTGATTGTGGTCCTTCACTGACAATCTCCGATCTAGCAACACTCCCAGGGCCCAAGCAAAGATCGACAGTGGTAGATCAATCCCTTCAAAAGAAAAAAAATGGTAAATTCTCTACTAGAGGGGTCCTCGCTAAAACCAAAATCTCTGGTTAATCTCTAAGTGGTTAATCTATTAAGGCAGATGCCAATGATCCACTAAAAGGAAAACAAAACTGAATGTCATCCGCAAAAATTTTAAATTCCACTCCTAGTTTACCCAACAGTGTACATAGGGGAGCAACAGACATATACTAAATAAAGAAGCAGACAGTGAGGAGCCCTGGGGAATGTCTGTTTCAAGGCCTTATTCTCAAACACCACCTGAAACTTTCTTTCAGAACGGAAAGAGGAGAACCATTTTCTCACTACTCCGGTTATCCCCGTTTCAGCCAACCGATATAGTAACAAAGAACAGTTGACAGTGTCAAACACCGCTGAAATATTAAGCAGCATTAACAAATAAATCTGTCCACTATCAAACCCTCATGAATCAGATAAGGACAATAGCAACATTTCTGTGCTATGATCTTTTCTAAATCCATGCCTACTGATGTTAATCAATGAATTGACTTCTAAATACTCATCTAGTTGCTTACAAACAATTTTCTCAATTATTTTGGCCAAAAAGGCCAAAGATAAAATATAGAGTGAAAATTTGCTACAAAAACCCTTCAACAAGGGTTGAAGGGTTTTTGTAGCAAGATTTACCAACCTTGCTACATATTAAGATATCTCCTCACCAATTATTTTAAAAGAACATACTTGAATCGGGTTCAGCTGGGAAAAAAGGGTTCATTTTTGCTATAATCTGCTGAACCTCACTCGAAGAAACCAACTCAAAAGAATCCCAACATCTCCCCACTATGTCTTCATCAATCAAAGATAACTCTAACCTTCCAGTAAATTTATCACAAATATCCTCAGTCTTTTTTAAGAAGACTCTTGTGAATCCATCACTGGATAAACATAATATTGATTGAATCATTTTACATTTAACTATGCTATTTGTTGAAGTGAGAGATCTTACTGTCGCAAAAAGAAGTTTGCTATTAAAAGTTACCTCATGGATTTTTTTTTTGAGAAATACATCTTTTTGGTTGACTGTAATTTGGTTGCCTCAAATGATAAAAGACCCAGCCTGTGTTGACTATACAAAGAATCACCACGGTTTCAGAACGGTGTAGTATTCAGAATCGTAGAAATGAAAATGAGCTGTAATACCACAAGCACCCCGTAATGTATGTGTTGTTCAGTGGTCTAGACACTGTCAGGTGAATTTTCAAAAAGTTGCATGCGAAAAAATTAGCATATACAGTATGCTTGTATACAGCATGTGCTACATACATACTATTTTATAAGTAACAAACATACACACATAAATAAGGGTGAAAAAAGGGAGATCTAGGGACATTCTGGAGCAGGGCTAACATATACATGTAAATTGCTATTTTAACAGAGACTTATACATTTGAAAGATAACTCTACATGTATATATAGGCATGCACAAAGTTGCTACAGTATTTTACAACCTATACGCCTACAATGTGCCCAGGTTATAATATACGAGTACATATGTGCACATACATGCTCATGTATGCAAAATACGCACACTGTACAAGTTTGGACTTATCCAGATAAATAGCGGCACTTATCCAGATAAAATTCCGATTTATCTGGTTAAGGGCCTGATTCATGAAGCCTTTTCCGCATAGATACAGAATGGGAGAAAAGCTTTAATGAATCAGGTCCTAAGTCTGAAAAGTGCTATTTGCCCATCAAAGTAGTGATTTTCAGACTTATCCGCTAATTAAAATAGCCAATATAATTTTATGACTATTTTTGAATCCACACTGGATAGATATTTGGAAGTAGTGGATTATAAAAGATTTTAAATAAATAAATAAAAAGCACTACTTAGATAAGTCTTAAAATGCTATTTATCTGGCCACGTCAGAGCTGAACAAGTCTAAAAAGTGCTACTTAGGGCCTCATTTTCTAAAGTATCGCAGGCCTGCGATACTTTAGAAGATGAGGGGTGGGGGGCCAAAACGGGGGGGGGGGGGGGCCTGCGCTAGTCGGCAGCGATCGCACCGTCGCGGTGCGATCGCTGCCGGTTTCGCACCCAATAGCGCCACCATAGGAGGTGTAGCTATTGGGAGCGAAATAGGCAGCGAAAAGGCACCTACCTTTTCGCTGTCTGCGGCGTCGGCGCAGAGTCGGCCCCGGTGACGCCCCGACTCCTCCTCTTCCGGGGCCGACTCCGCCCCAACTCCGCCCCCATCCTGGTATCGCACGCGATAAGGGACTTTTCGCGTGCGAAAGTTCCCTTATCACGTGCGAGCGGTTTGGAAAATGAGGCCCTTAGCCAGCTACATTAGATAGTTGGCTAAGTAGCACTTTTTCAGAATTAAACGGATAAGACAGACAGACAGATAAAAGTGAAAAAAAACCTGTTATTTAGAAGGATAAGTAAGCTAGCCAAATAAGTAGCATTTTAATTTCAGACTTATCCGGTTATCTTACTTACCCAGTGAAGTCTGAAAAGCACTATTAGCACTGTTCAGTCTTATCCAGCTAAGCAGCACCTTGTTGCTGATTAGCCGAATAAGTCAGAACTTGTCTAAGGAGCGAGAAAGATGCTCCTTACCTAGCTAAGTCAAATTTAGCCAGGTAAGTATGTGCAAACTATGTACTTCCAATTTTAAAGGGCTGTGCAAGTAGATTTTAAACATTTATTTACTTATTTTATTTATTTAGCCATTTTATATATACCATTGCTCCAAGTGAAGATCACAACGGTTTACATCATGACAAAAATATTCTAGGCAACCAATTACATTTACATGATGTGTTCATATAAGCCATAAGTTGGCTTCTAAACGTGCAGGTTGGGGGATTTTTCTAACATGCGCAAGACAATGAAATAATGAGTTATACCAATTAGTTTACCAGTTCGCCCAGTCTATCTGCAGCTCGTGAAGATCCTCCTGGCTCTTCAGCCTAAACTCCCCCCACCCAGACCCTCCTCTCGGTCATTTTTGTCACTTTTAAGATGTTTTCCATCACTTACTCCAGATATTAAGCAGGAGTAAATATAGGTGAGAAAGTTACCACATTCACATGTGTAAATTGCTTACAAAACAGCAACTTACTTGTGTGAAGGCTGGTCCCTACCCAAACCCTGACTTTTGCGCCTAGGTTGAGGTTTCTGCAGTAGCACTATGATGAAGTGCCCTATTTTTCCTTTAAACCCGTGTGGGACCAGGCTAGTCTACTTTAAATCCCACAAAGGGAGAGAGCTCTGTGGGCAGGGAGCAGCTGGGGCAGGATAAGAGAGCAAGTCCAGCTGGGCTCAGGAGCCCCCCATGTTTCCAGAAGGCACTTCCTGTGAAACATCTCTGGCCTAACGTGAAGGAATTGGAAGTGAACCACAAGGGCAGGCAGTCACTGTTAGTACTGAAGTGCGGTTAATGTGAATAAAATTGGAAGAAGAAAAGCTGGAGTCAGCATGTTTCCTGACTCCACGGAGTGAAGTTTTGCTCAGCCATCCTCACAAGCATATACTTGCCTATGTGCTGTTTTACATACATAAGCACTATTTTTTGTGTAAGCAACTTTTGAAAATTCACCTTTTAGATTTGGCAACCTGCATATGTAATTTTACACATTACATATGCAGGTTGCCATTAATTATCTTTCATAAGTTATATCAAATGTGTTTATGCTTTTTTTTTTTTTTCCCCTGGGTGGGAGATCTGGCTGAAGAAGCAGGAGGGTCACGATGACCTGGAAAGGGACCGGGCGACCTGGTGGAGGAATCTGAAAATTGGTTAATTTTCACATGTAAATTATGCACACGTGTAGTTTTAAAATAGATTTGAAAAATATGCACTTTTTTTTTTTGCATCAAGCACACATTCAGCAGTTCAGAGGCACTTTGCTGAATAAATCTTACAAAACGCTACTTATTCGGATAAGTAGTACTTTTTTCTAAAAAAAAAAAAAAAAAAAAAACATATCCAGCCAAGTTAATTCTATATTTGCGCATATCTATACATATATGCAAATGTTGCAGGGTAGATTTATGTGCATTTTATAACCCATGCATATATGAAATATATGGGTTATAAAATACTAGATAGATCTGCACGTGGCCATATATGCATGTATGTGTTTTTGCTCGCCGTTCTTTAAAAGGTTATCCTCCCTGTGTATAAATTGAGATGTGGTTCTTGGGCTCCTGGAAGAGGACATTAACCCATTTAAAAATCAACATAAAACTGTTAACACACTCTGTCTTATACTGCCAACCAACTCTTCTTTAACATCGAATACCAACCTCTTCCCGCCACAGTATTCAACTATCTCTAAATACTTTGCCAGCGAAAGGAGAAAGGACAAGTTACGTAGCTATTCCATGCCTTTCCATTACATGAGCATGTTACGGCAAACTCTGCGCATCCCCCCTCTCCAACACTCTTTATTATAAAGGTCCAATGATAAAGAGTGTTGGAGAGGGGATGCACAGATAAAGAGGAAAAAAAAACTTCTTACTATGCTTGGCTTATCGACAGCACCCCAGTGCAAACTAACAGGGCACAGCAAAAGGCCCTTCTGCATTTCTGTGGATTATGAAGGAAGACAACAACATCATGAAAACAAACAAGTTTTCTGAGTGGAGAACAGCTCTAGGTGATAAGGATGAATGCTGGATCCAACGTTTTTGGGTTTTTTTCTCTGTATTTGTGGCTGACCAGGATGATCATGTATTATCCTCAACCAACAATGAGAAAGTCAATCTAAGTTTTCTCATTATCTCAATTTTTCCAACACAGCAACAGCTCTGAACTTGATTTCACTCAGCTTACAACTTCATACCGCGTTAATTCTTTGATTTTGGGGCCCTATTCGCGCCTCCCCCCCCCCCCCACAATAAAAAAAATTCTAATCTCACTGGTACCAGTTAAGCAGGTTATGAGAAAATAATTTGTATACATTGTCTGCCATGTAGCAATGAGAATACTGGTAGAGAAAGGAATTTGGCATCTGACATTTATTTTACTGTATAATTCTATAGATAGTAAATTATAGTAAGTTAAACATTAAAACTGCATTATTGCTGTAACAACTATTTCCTTAGGTACAGAACGAAGAAAAGCCTTTGTGAGTTCAATTAAACTTAGCCTTGTGTATACTGCATATGTGCAAGTGTGTTTATGCATGTACTGTATATATCTATTATCTATACATTTATATCTATTCACAAGCAGGTCCAATACTCAGTGGAAGTCAAGATCAAAGCCAAGAATTCCAAAGAATAATAATAATAATCTTTTATTTATATTCCTCCTTTTGTGACACTTTTGTGACACTCAGCTATCACAGGTATTTTTCCCTGTTCACTTACTAAGTCACTGTGTTCCCCAAGAGGAGGAAAATACCATGTAGTTTACTAAGCTGCGATATTTGACACCGCGACTTAGAAAACTGTGCAATATTTTCCCCAGCGGTCAAATACCGCAGGAGAAAAAGGGCTTCAGCAACCTGAACGAAGCACTCACAAACTGTTACATTAAATCCAGGGGCGGGGGGTTGTGACCAAGCCACACCTCACCCAGATCTCTCCAAGTAACTTTAAAAATAGAAAAGGGTTGGGTCCAATCGCTGTGTTTAAAAAAGGATTGGATAAGTTCTTGAAGGAGAAGTCCATTACCTGCTATTAAGTTCACTTAGAGAATAGCCACTGCCATTAGTAATGGTAACATGGAATAGACTTAGTTTTTGGGTACTTGCCAGGTTCTTATGGCCTGGATTGGCCACTGTTGGGAACAGGATGCTGGGCTTGATGGACCCTTGGTCTGACCCAGTATGGCATTTTCTTATGTTCTTATGTTAGCAGAGTAAAATCTCTTACACCCAACTGTGTATCCATGAATTTTGTTGCTACTACTTCAATTCATCTGTATAATGCTATGCAGAGCTGGGATAAGCGTAAAAGTGAAGAGAGAGCAGAAGAGAACTAGAAGCTGGGTCCATCTGGCAGGCTGCACTTTGCTCCTCCTCTTCCTCTGTTCGCATTTAAATGTCTGTCCAGGACAATCATTTTGGCAGGGGGTCCAGCCCCACTCCCCGATTCATTTTTGGGCCTAGAGAAGAAAGCTGAGCTGGGGGTGCCGGGGAAATGGTTAGGTAGAAAAACAGGGATAGGCAATGCAGTGATTCATTAAGGATTAGGTTGATAAGAGGGTTTACATGACTGGTCCTAGAATGGCATTATATGTTTGGTTAGTTTCGTTTCATTAGTATTTTATCAATTTTTATATGATGTTCATTATGTTTGGAACCTGCCTTGCGGTTATAAGAAAAGGTGAGGGAGCGAATGAAAATAGATATAACAAGCAAACAAAAAGATTTATAGCAAAATAGTAACAACAGCAGTGGGTTTCTCATGAAGGGTGATCCCCCACCCCTCCCTGTAGGGACAAGTGATTCCCAATCATTTCTCTCACCCCTCCCCACAATTATATATGAAAGCTTTCACAGGACACAAGCAGGACAGAAGGAACATGGAGGCGAGGAACAGAATGACAGAGAAAGAGAGGGAGGTGGACAGGGAAGACGCACTGACAGATACTTGAGCGCTTCAACAATAATTCCACTTTTCTTTACAGAAGGCAAATTTATTTCCAGACAACAGGTTCCCAGAGGACGAAGGCCTTTGCTGTGATTTACTTGTTACTGTAGCCAAAGACCATTGCAGGCATTAGGAGGCTTGAGGCTGAAAAATGAAAAGCTCGTGTCCGTGAGCTCCGAGGCAGTAGCAGACTGTGTGGTGTAGCCATTGCACAGTCCGCACTACAGAGTAGCCGTAGAGGTGGAAATGGTTCAGGTGCCAGTGTCCTTATGAATCAGGGTGGTCCAATTACTTCCTGGGTCTGCCCCTTGCATGCTTCCTTCTATTCTCAACCACATCCTCAAACACCACTCTTTGAAGATCCTTGCTGAGGACATAAGACAGAAGATTCTAAACACGCAGTCGTATCAGTTTTCTGCTCTCCTAGAACTCTCAGTTCTCCTTTGACATCCTCTTCTGGAGTGTAGTAGATCTCCAACTTCTTCCTTCTGCACTGAGGAGCAACCCCCTCATGGCAGGCTTATTGTATACCCCTTAGAAGTCAGCAGGAGGAACCAAGAGAAAAACAGACCTGATCATACTCAGACACCCATGCTATTTAGCTTGCCCTCGCTACATGAGATGGTCATATTAGTAAGTTAACATTGGGTCCTAGCAGGTATTAAACAGTTTTCATTTAGTAAGTTCTCACTAAATAGGGTAGAGGATGCGCATTCCATGCTACTTAGCTTGAGATTGCTAACTCCTCATTTGGATATGACATTCTTTCACGTGCATGAGCGGACTCGCATGTACATGCTCACGCTCCCATCTCTTAGGATCATTTTATTATGCATGGTAAGGCCATCCTGCATTGCATGCCATTTTTAGCATGCACAAGAGGGCTTTACTGGCATGGTAAATGTTATTGAGTCAGCTCTATAGAGGCCGACATACATAATATTGTAGTCAGACTATAGCAAGTGGCAGGGGCTATTCTCAGTAGCCTATGAGGCAGTATTATTCAGTGAGATTTTTTCCTTGACATTTTATTTTGCAGAACTGCAAGTGAATGTCTTATTGGCCCCATTAATAGCTAGCACCTGGTTTACGGGGGTTGGGGGGGGGTCTACACAGATGGGATGTACTTTGGATAGAGAAGCTGATTAGGCTTAGGATAAGGAAGTTCAATATGGACAAGAAAGGCAAGGGAGTATGAATAACATTGTGAGAAGTGACAAGTTTTGGTCATATGTCCTCTTGTAAATATTGTGGTCTTCTTGGAGATGTGTCAAAAGTGGGTTTCCTTCACTTCTCACAGAAATGGGCAAGCCTTAAGGTTTCAATTCATAGTAGCACTAAAAAAAAAAAAATTGCTTACACTTTTTAAGGTTTCTGCCCAAATGAGTTTGGTACCTATTCCTTTCAAACTGGCACAGCCATGCTCACAGAAGCTGAGGAGATACAGATGGCAAATTAAAAAGGATTGGAGGTGACGTTCGGGCAGATTCAAGAACTACATAAGAAGGAAAATGAAAGAGGAATGTGCATGGGATGGGGAAAAGTAGGGTATTAGAGCCATGGAGGTGAGTGAGAAAGTAGGCCAATTTGTAGTGTGCTAGGAAATAATAACTGAAATATTTTGTATTTATATTATTCATTAGGCCGGTTGAAGATAGCATGGATAGATGGTCTCTCAATAACATTGTTTGGTCTAGAAAACAAGTACTAGAAAGGAATCCGGGTGAGCTCCTGGGATTAGCACCAGCTGGAGATGATCAGGGAAAGAGATAAGTTACTAGTTGATATCAACCTTTGATTCAAGCAAGGGCAACAGCACATGTGCCTCACTTTTCTTGTCCCCTGCAAGTGTTCAGTTTCAATACACATCAAGAAGAATCGAGTGCAAGAAATCTTTTTATTCCTTAGGGGCAAAGATCATTTGATTTAATATCATTCCAAGGCGAATCTGGAGGAGCAATACAGACTTGAAATATTCAAGGGAAAAAAGTAAATTGGAAATTAGTCATCTTTTTGTGGGGTGGGTTCTTGCAGTGAAGCATGAATTGATAACTCAGGACTGGGTGGGGTTATGTTACAGTTACATGAATTCAATGTCATGAGCCCTAACTAATCTGCTTTGACTTTCTATAATGTCTTTTTAGATGTAGTCTATTAGTTTTAATGTTTTAGATGTAATGTTTTTATTTGTAACATTATAACTGTTTTAATTGGTGTTTCTTATTATGTATGTTTATTTTTGTAAACCGCTTAGCCAGACAGATCCTGTTTAATTTGCGGTATATAAATTCTTTTAAATAAATAAATAAATAAATAAATAAATAAATGTTTGTCTGAAATCGGCAATAGATATTTTGTTAAATACTTTCCAGGATATATTTGAGCCAGGTTTAGGACTATCATGAAACCAAAGCAAGTTGCTGTCCTAGCTCCTCGGAGGAGAAAACAGAAACCCCCAAGTTCATCATATTACGAGGATAGTCAGTGACTAAGTAAGCAAAGTGCCATATTTAACTCACTCCATGTCCTCAATATACAAAGAGGTTACAAATATGACAAAATCAGTAATCTGGAAAATCTTAGCAGCAATGCAGGCAAACTCAGCAGGACCTGACTGGAAGATGGCAAGTATAGGAGTAATTAGTAAACGTCTTAGCAGAAATAGAGGTATCATATAGCTGGCTTGGTTTGGCAAGCTATGCATTCCACATGTTGACAGTTAGTCTGGCAGGTTGATAGCGGTCATGTTTGTCGCTAGGCTTCAGAGTGAGGAATCAGGGACTGTGTAAACTTTAAGCCAGGGCTTCCCAAACTGCGGGTTGGGACCTCAAATAGGGTCACAAAACCTTCAGCTGGGACCCCTCAAGTGCTGCAAACAGCAGTATTCTTTAGGGGCCAGCAGCCGCAGCAGCATTGGTAGTGGAAGTCAACGTTGGGCCTATGAGCCAGCATTGCATTCATAGACCCTGAAGTTCCACTGTTCTTGCATGGGTTTCCATGGTAACAGGAAATCCCACATGAGGGGATTATCTAGAGTGTGGGGAGGGTGAGTGATTTTTGGAGGGGGCCTACACATATCTGCTAAGGTGTTTTGGTTGTCCTCTGGGATCGTGTGAATTTTCAAGTGTTAAAATGGGGCCACACTGGCTAAATGTTTGGGAAACCCTGCTTTAAGCATTGAATAATGCTGAACTAAAATGGAACAGTCTATCCACTGTATTCTACAGTTGTACAACTAAATAAAGCTGCTGTCATTATTTTCCACATGCCTGCTTCCAAGTGAGTTATTCCAGGGTGGAGGGTGATGGTGGGAAGGGGAAGAGGGCAGGGCGGTCTACAGGATTATGTTAAAAGAGTCACAGGACAGAGTTGACTAGGAGAGCTTGCACAGTCACGCTTGAGTTATACAGTGCTTTAACAACTGCAACTATCTTTTAGGAGAATGGAGCCATTTGGTCGGGGGAAATGTCCTAAATGGTTTTAGGGTTCTTTAACTTCTGTCAATTAGCTGGCATAGTGGACTCTGAGTACAAGCACTCAGAGGAAAGGCATGTAAATCTGATCCAACTTTTATTTACAGGAAAAGTTATTTACTACCTGCTCCTCAAGCACTTTTGAGTGTACAGTGTTCACAAATCCATGCAGAGCGTTCAGAAATCACATGTAACCCTTGGGCTGAGGTATTAAAATAGACTCCTCTGTTTCAAGGACTTATAGGGGTTATGCACTACCTTTGTAAACACAAAACATTCTGTGACTGGGTCTGATGAAGACAGAGAGAGGCTCTGTGTGTATGTGTGGGTTTAAGAAAAGAGGGCGATGGTGTGGGGTGTGTATGTGTATGGAGTGTGTGGGGGCAAGTGAATGTGTGTGTGAGTGTGTATGTGTGCACCTCACTCTTCTCTACATCTCCTACTCCTCTTCACGCTCTTCTCTCACTCTCTCCACCCATGCTGTCTCAATCTCTTCTCCCTCCTTCTCATCCTCTCTCCCTTACTCTCCTCTCTTCATTCCAACCTCCTTACTCTTCTCTCCCCCAATCACTTCCTCTCACTAACCTTTCCCCTCCACCCATACCCCCTCATTCTCCCAACACATCCCTTTCATGTCTCTTCACTCCCTCCCCCCAAGCTGCAACTGAAGCATCAGCATCTGACAACATTGAAGAGAGGAAGGCAGGGTGGCACTGTGATGATAGAAGTGGTATCAGATTCACTGATTTCAAACAGTGCAAGGTTATTTGATATCCTTAGTGAAACTTAAGCAATGCCTAACCCACCCCCCTACTCCCAACCCCAGGAGCATTCCTCCTTCTCCCCTCCCAGCAAGGCCAGTGCAAGGGGATTAGGCACCCTAGGCATTTTCTGCCTTGCACCCGTCCCCCGCTCGGTCACGCCGCCACCCCCTCCAGTCACCCCGCCACCCCAATTAGGGGGCATGAGCCATGTGGGGCCACGAGTGGCAGCGCCGTGGCAGCAAAGAGGAGTGGAGATTGTCGAATCTCCACTCCTCTTTGGTGCCGCCGCTCGCGGCCCCACATGGCTCGCGCCCAAGGGCGGCTCCAGGCAATTTATTTATTTATTTTTTTATTTAACAGCTTTCATACACCGACGGACGTTGGGAACATCTCATCGGTTAACAAGGAACAAAAACAACAACAGGCTTTACAAAGAACAATGTACCGCCTGAGGCGGGGCCACATGCCACCCCCACCCAAATTAAAATAAAATAAATCCCCACCCTCCTGACCCCTCCCAAGACTCATGAAAACCCCTGGTGGTCCAGCAGAGGGCCCAGGAGTGATCTGCCTCTCCCGGGCCTTCAGCTGCCACTAACCAAAATGGTGCCAGTGGCTTTTAGCCCCTACCATGTGACTGGGTCCTCCCGCTGGACCACCAGGGGTTTTCGTGAGTCTTGGGGGGGGGGGGGTCAGGAGTGTGGCGCAATGGGGGAGAGGAGGCAGGGTGCGGCGGAGGCTGGGCAGAATTTTGGAAGGGCACTTTTTGCCGCTTCAAAATTCTGCCGCCTGAAGCAGTACCCTCGCTCGTAGCTGCTAATGGTTGGCGCCCTAGGCCCAGGCCTACTTCGCCAAGTGGTTCCACCAGCCCTGCCTCCCAGTCCCAGGACCCACAGTGTGCTAAGAAGGTGGTGGGGAGTATTTTCGCCAGCTCCCTTCGTGATGGGTGAAGTCCTGGGAGTGTGGCCGGCGGTTTCAGTGCTTGCTGCCTCCAGAAGTGAAGGCATGTGACAGTGCCACCGAAAGCAGCTGCAGCAGAAGAGAGCCAGAAGAGGAAGCGACAGGGAGCACATTGGCAAGTTCCTGCCATTATTAGGCAAGGCTCGGGCCCCAATCCAATGATAGCCGAATCCAGTCCTTCTACTTCCTCCAAAATGGTGGCACTCTAAGTCACCGCCTAGTCTGCTTAGTGCTTTCACCGGCCCTGAATGGAATGCACCGACAGAGGTAGGAAGCTGGGGAGAGCATTGAGTGGCAGAGCTGCAGCAGCAGGTACTCCTTGCCCACACCAATGCGGCAGCTGCACAAAAGCACAGCCACCCCACAAAGAAAAGGCCACAAGAGATGGTGGAAGGAACAGCAACATTGGCAGTAGGGATCGCCAACTCTGAAGCGGGGAGCGGGGGAGATGGGAAACCCCCACAACATGCACATATTCTGTTATCCCTCACCCTTTCCTCACGCTTCTCCCCCCATAACCAATATTCAATTGAAAAAGCTCCACTAAAAAACGGATGAATGAAAACAGTAGAAAGAGTGAAGTGCAACTCGATGCCCTAATGCCTTTGGCAGGCTACTTTCACTTTCTTTCTGGCATCCATCATGCAAGATAAGATCTTTATGATCTCAGCAAGCAATACTCCAACAAGTGCAAAGGGATATACTGGTGTCATATACAAAATAGGCAGACATAAATTTAGTAACATGGGAAGGAACCAGCTATATACTTGAAGCTCCCACTTTATTCCACTGCTCAAAGCCATGATGTCAAGGAGCAGTGCAAGGTAGGAATATTTTCAGTCGGTTCTAGGGGCATTCACGCTTCCCAGTGCGATGCAAAAGTGGAACATAATTCTCACTAAACTAACCTCTCTAACACAGAAAGAAACTTCCTTTTTGGTAGTCACACGTGAAGAAAGGACCTATATGGTCTTAAAAACTCATATACTACAACTTCTTTTGAATATTCTTGTTAGTCCAGTGAAAGGTATCACAACCTATAGAGAATCCCCTTTGTTCCCCAGCTGACTGTATTCGAGTTTCTTCTAGCCTCTAGCAGACGTACCTTTGTCATACATGGCATTGGTGAGAACTCATCTCTAGTAATGCATTCAAATCCTCCAAAAAGAGTACATGAAGTCCATAGAAGGGATACCAAAATGATACAAAGCCTGCACCATGGTCCTATGAAATAAGTCATATGGACCTGACTGAGTGTACTATAGAGCAGTTACGGGGCACACCTGGTTCAGAGGTCACTTCGTTGTCACACACCATCCACTTCCTCATCATCACTTTCTCTTCTCTTCCCTCTCTCCCCACCCCTTGGGATCATCACCTTCTCCATTCCTTCAGCATCATAATCATGCCTCTCCCCAGCATCTTCTTCTTCTTCTTCCCTTCCCTATCTCCCCATGCCCTGGAATCATCATCTTCCTTCTCCCACTAACTTTTCCCCCCTTCCCTCGAATCATCACCACCGTCCCTTTCCCTCACTCCCTGGCATCAATATCACCTTCTCACTCCTGGAATCATCATCATCATCACCTTCCCTTTTCCTCTACCTCTCTCCATCACCCCCTGGCACCATCATCTTCCCTCTCCCATCACCTCTTCCCCCACCTTTGCCTCATTATCACCTTTCCTCTCCCTAGATCCCTCTCCCCCCATCCCTCTCGCCAACCCCAGGCATCATCACCACTTTCCACCACCTCTTTCCCACCCTCCCTCACATCAACCTCACTTCCCACTCCCCCTGACATCATCTCCTTCCCTCTGCCTCTACCCCTCTCCCTCACCTCTTGGCATCATCGTCACCTTTCCTATTCCTCCACCCCTCTCTCTCCGCCCCCTGGCATCATCTCCTTCTCTCTTCCTCCACCCCTCTCCCTCATCCCCAGGCATCATCAATGTCCCTCTCTTTCCATCCCCTGGCATCATCGCTTTCTCTTCCCTCTCCCTCCATGCCCCATTCCAATCATCTTCTCTTCCCTTTCTCTTCACCCCCTGGCTTCACTTGCCCTCCTCCTCACTTCCTGGCATCATCATCGTCCCTCTCCTTCACTCGCTGGCATCATCATCTTCTTTCGCCACTCCTCTACACCAATCACATAATCAATCTTCCATCTCCCCCACTCCCAGGTATTGCCCACTCTTCCAGTTCCCTCCACCCCCTGGCATCACCTTCCCTAAATCTCATTCCTTGGCATCATTATCACCTTCCCTCTCCTTCCACCTTTCCTCCCATCTCCTTGAATCATCATCATCCTCCCTCTCCCTCCACCCTTCTCTCCCCCAGCCCTTGGCATCATCACCTTCTCTTCTCTCCTCCCACACACTGTGGCACATTAATCTGTCTCTTTCCTCACTCCACCCCTAATCTTTCAACAGCAAAAGTCTGGGAGCAGGCTTACTGAGTTCTGTTTTTTTCCTCCTTTGTCAACTTCCCTCTGCAATCTGAACTGCATGGGGCCAGCAAGTCTCACAAGCTACAGAATCCCTTGCAGTTTCTATTGCAGAGGAGAGCCAGCAGAGGGAAAGCAGGAACAGCTGCCAAAAACTGCTGCTCTCCCATGCCCCTTGCTGGCAAGAGGACATCCTGCAGGCCAGGAGGGAAACAGGAAATGAGATTGCAGACACGGTACACCTGGACTTCAGCCATGGCACACCGGTTGGGAAATACTGCTCTAGAGCAGCAGATCCCAATCTGTGGTCTGCAGACCCCTAGGGGTCCGCCAGACCATAGCAGGTGGTCCACGGTAAGTGCACATGCTCAGAAAAAGAGTGAACTCTGCACGAAGATAACTGCATGTGTGAGGACAAGCGTGCAGGCACAGGCTTTGCCATCCCAGTGGATCCGATTGAGAACACACAGACCATGAAAGCATAGTGGAAGGATTGTGGTGATTGGGCCTCCTTTTTCCCACCCCCAGAGGGTGGGAAGAAGAAGTGTGTTGTAGGCCTTGAACTCAGGAAGGAGGCAGCCCAGTCATACTAAAAGAAGCAAATGTCCTTGGCCCACGGGCTGGAATAAAGTGGCAGGTCTTGGGAGAGCACCATTTGAGCTCTTGGAGGTGGTGGTGATGCTTCGGTGCCTATAAAAATTTGGCACCAGTGACAGTTGCCTATGCCTAAATCCAGGCCTGGAGAGCATGTGCATGTGTGTGAGTGACAGACCACATGAGAGAGGAAGAGAGAAAAAAAGGTCTGTGTGCCTTTTCTTCCCCTCTCTAATCCATGACAATCTCAGGGCATCTGGAAATCAAAAGTTCCCAGGTATGGAAAGAGGGATTATTTGTATCCATATTTGATATAATTATCGCATGGTGTTTGATGTATCTGCTGTTTTCAAATATTTTATTATTGTTTGGGAAATGTTTGATATTCTACTCATCAATTGTTTTGAAATATTCTTTTTATGGGCATGATTTTAATATTATGATTAATGTATTATATTTCTGGATTTTATTGTTTGATTTTGTTTTATGAGGAATGGTGGTATTTCTAGAGATGTGAATCGTGTGATCGATCGTCTTAACGATCGATTTTGGCTGGGGGGGGAGGGAATCTGATCGTCGCGGTTTTGTTTTTTTTTTTTTTTTTTAAATCGTTTAAATCGTAGATCGGGGGAGGGCGGGAAAACCGGCACACTAAAACAACCCTAAAACCCACCCCGACCCTTTAAAATAAATCCCCCACCCTCCCGAACCCCCCCAAAATGTTTTAAATTACCTGGGGTCCAGTGGGGAGGTCCCGGTGTGATCTTCCACTCTCGGGCCACGGCTGCGTTAATAGAAATGGCGCCGGTGC
Organism: Rhinatrema bivittatum; assembly: GCF_901001135.1. Lineage (NCBI taxonomy): Eukaryota > Metazoa > Chordata > Amphibia > Gymnophiona > Rhinatrematidae > Rhinatrema > Rhinatrema bivittatum. Next base: position 72,156,829 of record NC_042617.1, on the reverse strand, counting down.
TATCTTTGCCCTGTTATATGACAGGGCAAAGATAGCGCCGGCGCCATTTTGGTTCCTGTCCCCCGACGTCACGAGCGCAGGAGATCGCTCCCAGACCCCCGCTGGACCCCCAGGGACTTTTGGCCAGCTTGGGGGGGCCTCCTGACCCCCACAAGACTTGCCAAAAGTCCAGCGGGGGTCCGGGAGTGACCTCCTGCACTCGGGCCGTGTTGCAAAATGGCACCGGCCGTATGGCCGTATTGCCGTATTGCAAAATGGCGCCGGCCATATGGCTGGCGCCATTTTGCAATACGGCAATACGGACTTCTCAACCAAGACCCAAAGAATTGCCACAATTTACGCTTACCTAAGACATGGAGCATCGTCATAAATTCATGCCGTATTAGCCCCCAAAGAAGGAGGTTTTTGAAACATGAATCGTGTCGGGCATCCTGATGAGAATAAGTCGGCATGAGCGACATATATTGTCAGACTGAGAAATCACTCCAAGATAAGGGTCTGTGGTTATTTCCTAATACAATCATTTTAAATGCACATTTGAGAAAATGAAAAAAAAAACGGGCTAAAAGGGCAGATGATTAAAATATTGTTGGGCACTATTTCATCTTAGTGGTTCAGGGACAATTCAATATCCTTATAAACCACACATAAGTGATTTTTTAAATTCCCAACTATATACGAAGGTCGTTTTATATCAGCAGTTATATGAGCTTTTCTACATATATGGCTCTTTTTGATTTAATGACCTAATTAAATAATAAAAGCTGCTATTAAACACTGAACTCTTTCAACAACTTGTATTATTGAATTACTTTCCTTTTATCAGAAGTCAGTATAAATGTAAAGTCAAATTTTGAGAAATACTGTGTGACATTTATTTTCACAGGTTAAATACATTTTCACAATTTGTATGGAATGATGAGTTAAGACAAAAAACATCATTTCTTTCTGGTATCTCCCACACTAATTATATAAGTAATGGAGACCAAAATAATCCACGATCTGTAATAAAAGGCATTCATATACACTGATGAATAGGACTTTTCCTCGCCATCAATTTTTGTTCTATTAGCTCCTAGAGAGGTCAAGAACTGAGGCAAAATAGGCAACTGCCTAGGATGCAAAATTTTGAAGATGCCAAATATCCAGGCCAAAGCGGTGCCTAATCCTACTTGCTTTAGGACTATATGCTGCTGCCACTTTGAAGGGGTGCCACTGTCGCCCTTGGGCTCTGCCACAGTATTCTGGTGGGATACCCTTCCAATATCAGTTCTGCCTATGGGCACCAAAATCTCAAATCTGGCCCTGTCTATGGGCAAGACTGCTCTGGTGTGTAATGAGAACAGTGGTTTCAAACTACTTCCTGACCTACCTCCTCCTCTGGCAGTGGTCTTTTCTGCCCGGTCTTCTACTGGGAAGGACTTGAGTAACTGCTGTGGAATGCTACTGCAAAGTTTAAAAAAAAAAAAGGGAGCTGCTGCAGCAGACTTGGAAACATGACAGCAGTGCTCTCCTGAATCCTAAATAAGATCGCCCTTGAGGAAAGGCTGCCCTGCCATGTGGGCTCCCTGCAACTGCCATCTCAGCAGGCAGATCACACACAGGAGCCCCAGGCAGTCTGTGCCATCCTGGAGTCAGGTTTTGCAAGGTACAAAACTGTAAGACAGGCCCCTGAGGTCTTTATGATAATAATTCATGGGAATCACACAGACGTGTATTCATATACAAGAACATCACGTGCACAAGTTGCTGTGTTTATGAGTCAATTTGTGCAAGTCAGCTGGAGCTTGCCAACTCTAGTTTAAATAGAAAGATAAAATAGTACCAGTAGTAGGAGGAGGGTCAAGAGGTGCTATGATGCAAATTCCTATTTTCACAACTGCTGGTTTTATTGCACACCCCAACCAGTACTAGTACGCACGTCATAGCTGCTAGGGAACAGAGTTGAATGCTTTATATATAACCTGTATAATAAGAGCAGTTCCTGTCTGCCTGTTCCAAATACTTCTCTTAAATGAGCCACATTTTAAAAGTAAGTTTCCACACACAAGCTTGGGAATCTTAGATGTCAGTAAATGGGTCAAAAGTCTAAAAAGCGATCCTGGGTTTGTGGATTACAGTTTTAGTAGCAGGCAGCAGCAATTAACTTTTAGACAGCAGTTCAATAAAATCTATTTAACATTAACTTGAAATTGGCTACCAAATCTATCAAGTCAGTAAAAAACAAGCAATTTCATTTATTTTATTATACAGTAGCTATTCTACCACCATGCCTACATGATCTTATATACTAGTTGTCTTGTAGTATCAGGATCTATGTACACTTAGGGGTAGATTTTTAAAAAATGCGCGTTCGCGTACTTTTGTTGGCACACCAGTCGCAAACAAAAGTATGCTGGATTTTAGTAGATACGCGCGTAGCCGCGCGTATCTTCTAAAATCCAGGATCGGTGCGCGCAAGGCTGCCGATTTTGGGCAGCCGGCGCGCGCCAAGCCGCGCAGCCTGGCTCCGTTCCCTCCGAGGCCGCTCCGATTTCGCCCTCCGATTTCGAACTCTCTTTCGCCCTCCCCTCACCTTCCCTTCCCTTCCTCTACCTAACCCACCCCCCGACCCTATCTAACCCCCCCCCCACCTTTGTCCATGGATTTATGCCTCCTGGAGGGAGAAGTAAATCCACGCGCGCCGAGACGCAACCCGGGGGCGGTTCCGGAGGGCGCAGCCACGCCCCCGGACCGCCCCGAGCCGAAACCACGCCCCCGAAACGCCGCGTCCTGCCCCCAAAACGCCGCGTCGATCGGCCCCGCCCCCGACAAAAAACCCCGGGACTTACGCGAGTCCCGGGGCTCTGCGCTCGCCGGCAGGCCTATGGAAAATAGGCGCACCGGCGCGCAAGGCCCTGCTCGCGTAAATCCGGGCGGATTTACGCGAGCAGGGCTTTTAAAATCCGCCCTTGACAGTACTATGTTTCAAAAAAAAAAAAAAAGACACCTAATCCTGAAAACTATATTGCAAATTTCAGCTCCAAATATTCTAAACAAAAACTACTTTTCAGCTCTGAATTTTATCATGTATTTACTGTTCAGTGCAAGACAACTGTTTGTTATGCAGGAACATGGACAGATGGAAGTCCAGAGGGACCGAGGGTATACCAATCGTAGCAGCCAATAAAAATGAATATCACTTAGGCACACCTTTAAGACAAAATGTTGGAACCTGGAGCAGAGGGAAGACAAATTTCACTACTGTGGCAGCCCCTGCCAGCCACAGAAGAGCGCTGAGAGACAGACTTAAGAGGAGAATTCCAAGGCTAAGTAAGTCACTGGGGCATACCTTGGGGATAAAGAGCTCAAAATGAGGGGGAAAAAATGGGAGGAAAAACTTTGGTAGTCCTCAATTATATAAGCAGCAGTGAGCTTTTCAAGCAGCAGATCTGTGATCGGTGTATAAACTATATGGATTTCTGCAGTAAAAATATATTCATGTAATGAAACATACAAGCATGTTTTAGGGGCGGTGATACACAGTATTTTAGAAACTGTGTGGCTCCTGCAGCTCGGTTTCTCAAATACAGGAATAACTTTAGGTTATATGCACTTCTGAAAATGACCCTCTTTATCTATTTGTAATGAAATAAAAAAACACTTAACAATCATATCATTACAAATTAAGCATTTAAAATTACATTTACAATATTAAATTTGTGTGATCTTGGTGTAAGTAAAATAAGATAAAGGTAAAAAACCATGTGCAGGTCCTTGTGGTAGCAGGAAAACAAATAAAGATCTTAGCAATGTGCCTCTGTCTTTATCTGAATAATGATTGATGAATGCACCCCCAGAAAGCCCAGAAATACTTGTGCCCTTTTCAGGGCACATAAAAAGCAATGATTTTATCCCATTTCAATGATTTCGGACATTCTGCTTTTCCAAAGGGCGAAATCTGGAACAAATGCGTCAGTCCATTCTTGCAAAATGCATTTCTTTGCTACAATAGCAGCCATCAGCAAAAACTGTTTTTTTGCGGCAATGCACCTTAAGTCATGACATATCACATTTACATTTATTAGAATTTATGAATTGCTTAACACTAAAAATAGGTCTAAGCAACGAACAAGAATACAATCATAAAACAATACAAATATCGGAACAGTATAAAATAATAAAATAATAAAAATGTAAATGCACTCTTAAAACATAGATCAATACAAATAACATAAAAATAAAAAGACATGAATAATAAAATGGATAGAGAGATAAAAAGTAGGTAAAAGAAACTTAAAAATCAAAAATAAGCCGATTTAAACAAAAAGGTCTTAACTTCTTTTCTGAAATTCTTTACCGAATTGCACTGTCCAATCTCAATCGGAAAAGAATTCCAAAGAGTGGGACCAGCAACAGAGAAAGCACATTCACGTGCCATACGTAGACGTGCGACTCTAGGTGAAAGAATCTCAAGCAATCCATGCTGTGATGAGTGCAGGGCTCTGGAAGGTTGGTAAAAGTTTAGTATAGTGTTGGCCCAAGAACTGGTTTGGTCATTAAGCAATTTAAAAATAAGCATTCCTATTTTGTATTTGACTCTCTCATTTATGGGGTGCCAGTGAAGTTCAATTAAAGTAGAGGTGATATGGTCCCTTCATTTTAGTCCTGATAGCAAGCGAGCAGCAGAATTCAGTAACAATTGTAACAGCAGTAGATTAGTGAGGGAAATACCTGTGTGTAGACTGTTGCAGTAATCTATAACTGGAAAAATAGATGCTTGAAGAACAGTACGAAATTCCGGCAGGTGTAGGAGATTCTTAAGATCTGCAAGGACATGAAGTTTGTAAAAGCTGTGAGAAATTACCTGCTTTTATTGGGGCCGAAAATGGAAAGTGTTATCCAAAGTGAAATCAAGGCTTTTAATGTGACTTTTAATTGGAAAAGAATTATCTAAAGTAATAAACCCTTTATTAAAAGACGAGTATGGGCTATGAATCACTAAGAACTCTGTTTTAGACATGTTCAATGACAATTTGTTGTGTTTTAGCCAGTTTTTTAATGTCGAAAAGCAAATGTTGAGATGATCAATGGTATCTTACCAGGATGAACTGATGCGAAGAATGAACTGGATGTCATCGGCGTATATTTTGTAGCAGTCTGTCAGGTTAGAAAGAATTTTACAGATGGGTGCTAAGTAAATGTTGAAAAGAACAGAAGAGAGTGCAGATCCCTGCAGAACCCTAGTTTTGATAGTAGACAGTTGAAAACTCATTTTTGAATTTGACAGAATGAGACTGATTAGAGAGGTAAGAACAGAACCAAGTAAGAACTTTACAGAGAGACTACATTCTTGAAGACGGACGAGAAGAACATCATGATTGCAAACTGGTTGATGGACAGAAGACAATGTGTGATGGTAAATAGAACTTACTCTGAAGAGAGAGCGGTGTTAAGTGGAGTGCCGCAAGGATCGGTATTGGGACCGGTCCTGTTCAATATCTTTGTGAGTGACATTGCGGATGAGATAGAAGGTAAGGTTTGGCTTTTTGCAGATGATACTAAGATCTGCAATAGAGTGGACACTCCGGAAGGAGTGGAGAGAATGAGATGGGATTTAAGGAAGCTGGAAGAGTGGTCAAAGATATGGCAGCTGAGATTCAATGCCAAGAAGTGCAGAGTCATGCATATGGGGTGTGGAAATCTGAAGGAACTGTATCTGATGGGGTGTGAAGGGCTGATGTGCACGGAGCAGGAGAGAGACCTTGGGGTGATAGTGTCTAACGATCTGAAGTTGGCGAAACAATATGACAAGGTGATAGCTAAAGCCAGAAGAATGCTGGGCTGCATAGAGGAATATCTGGTAAGAGAAAGGAAGTGATGACCTCCTTGTACAGGGCCTTGGTGAGGCCTCACCTGGAGTACTGTGTTCAGTTCTGGAGACCATATCTCCAAAGGGACAGAGACAGGATGCAGGCGGTCCAGAGAGGGGTGACCAAAAAGGTGGATGGTCTTCATAAAATAACTTATGAGGAGAGATTGAAGAACCTAAATATGTATACCCTGGAGGAGAGGAGGAGCAGGGGTGATATGATACAGACTTTCAGATACTTGAAAGGTCTTAATGATCCATGGTCAACAACAAACCTTTTCCGTTGGAAAAAAATCAGTAGAACTAGGGGTCACAATTTGAAACTCCAGGGAGGAAGACTCAGAATCAATGTCAGGAAGTATTTCTTCACGGAGAGGGTGGTGGATGCCTGGAATGCCCTTCCAGAGGAAGTGGTGAAGACTAAAACTGTGAAGGATTTCAAAGGGGCATGGGACAAACACTGTGGATCCATAAAGGCTAGAAGATGGGAATGAAGAGAAGAGCCAAGGGGGTGGCTTGCTGGAATGGAGGCTACTATCTGGTAATTACTACCCTTACTCAAAAAGCTTTCACATGGTTAATGCAACTCCAACATTGCTCTCTGCTTCAATGGCGAGGGGAAATGTGAAAAAGAGGATATGCATTCAGACAACCAACAAGGACTGAACTACACTGTCTGGGTAAACAAGCGTGGGGGTAGCTTGCTTATTGCAGCAGTTACTACCCGTAACCATTAAGCCTTATGCTCACCTTTGATGCAACTCCAACATTACTCTCTGCATGAAAGGCAGGGGATGGCAGGGAATTTGAATCAAACAGTTACCAACAAGGGCCCTGAACTTGGTGGTCGGTGAAACAGATAAGTATGGAGAAATAAGTGTGGGAGCTTCCTGGGCATACTGGATGGGCCGATTGGTCTTTTTCTGCGGTCATTTCTATGTTTCTATGATCAATGGTGTCAAAAGCAGCAGAAATGTCTAAAGGGATGAGAAGAAATTGTTCGTTGGAATCAATACCTCTCCTTAGTGTTTCTGTGAGAGAAAGAATTAAGAGTTCTGTGTTTAGGGCACACCTGAAACCCTATTGCTGAGGATCTAACAAATCAAATTTCTCAAGGTGATCAGTTAACTGATGCAAAACAGCAGTTTCAAGGATTTTAGAAACAAAAAGCAAAGCAGATATAAGTCTGTAATTACTAGGATCAGTAGGATTTAGATTACTTTTTGTGAGAAGTGGGCAAACTACTGCTCTTTTGAGGGTCGAAGGGATAACACCCTCACTAAGATAAATTAATGAGTTTAGAAAAAATTGGGGAGAGAGTGTTTCTAGTAACCTTGAAAAGAGCAGACGGGCAGTGAGTTAAAGGACACATAGTGTCATTAGATTTTACTAAGAATTCCTCAACTTCTGTAGAGGAAACAAAGTTGAAAGTTTCCCAAAGAGAAGAAATTTGGGGACAGGCATTGGTATGCCAAATAGGCATAGTAGAGAAAGAAAGAAAATGAGAAAACACTCAGTAGAAGGAGAATCAGTAGGAACGGTATTAGATAGGTTAGTTGATGTAAGTCTTTTGGCAATGGGTTGTAATCTGCTTGGGGTTGTAACCTACTTTACGAATTTGTTGTGAAAAATGTTCTTTTTTGGCAAGATTGATGAGAGATTGGTAGTTTTTTTAGGAGAGAGCAAAAGGATTTCGCATGCTCTGAGGAGAAAGCCTTCTTCCAAAGATGTTCTGCTTTCCTAAGAGTCTGACGGGCAGTTTTGACCAAAATAGACTTAAGCCATAGAGGAGATTTTGATTTGTTAGAGTTTAAGTTTTTTAAAGGAGTTATCTCATTAAGTACAGATTCGAGAATAGAGTTCCATTGTAGTAATGCATCAGTAAAATTATCAAATGATAAGTTTGCAAGGAGAGGAGTGATAGTAGAATTAAACAGAAAAACATTAATCATGCCACGCTGAGGACATTGAGGAAGTATTGGAGAAGACCAGAAATGTGAATGTGAAATTTGATTAGAAAATGGTCAGATCATGGGATAGGGGACATGTTTAGGGTATGTGAGCAATGTGATAGCAAGGAATTGTTAACAAACACAACATCTAAAATGTGACCAAACTTATGTGTAGGAGCTTGAATGATTTGATGCCAACCAAGAGAAGATAATATGTGTAAAAACATAACACAGTGGGTAGGAATAGGGGTCACATCAATATCTAAATTGAAATCACCAAGAATGACCATTTTGTTCAAATCAAATCTAGAGAGTAAAAGTTGCTCAAAGAAAGGCGATAAGTCAATAAGTAAAAGTTTAGGCAGGGCATAAACTAAACAGATGGATAAGTAATTTGAGGATATAACTAGCATTTCAAAGGAGGAGTTGCCATTAAGATGTTCAATTTTAATGCACCAAGTGCTTTTGTAAACAATAAGTAACCCCCCACCTCGTCTTTTGGGACGAGGTTGAGAAACAAAGGAAAAGCCTGGAGGATAGATTTGATTTAAAACAATAAGGTCAGAGTCCAATAGCCAGGATTCAGTAAAACAGTAAACATCCAATTGGTCTCTATTAATGAAATTGTATAACAATTGACACTTCCTTTTGATAGACTGCCCATTACTTAAACAGAGAAACATTTGACAAAGAAGATTTAGATTGCAGTAGATAGAGGAATCTGAACAAGGAAAGATGGCGGAAGAGAATGTTTGTGAAGTTGAGAGGAAGAAAGTTCTCTGTATCTTCCTTGACCAACGATGGGTGATATAACAGCAGAGAAAGAATCGTGACCATTACTCACAGATGCAGAGATCGCGGCAGCACTTGGCGTGCCCGAAAGAGGAACTCCTTTTTTGTGCTCCTTCATGCGCGCGCGACTAAGCGCCCGCACCCCCGGCATGTGGCACCTCTGGCATCGCATTCTGACTCTTCACCAACTCGATCAAGTGACATCATCAGGGGTGGGGCACAAGGCTGTCGGAGAGGAGGGAGCCGGCAGGAACAACAAAGGCTCAGGGCTTGCTCACCCTGTGGAGCCTGAAGGTGGCAAGAGGCTCATGATGTCAAGGAGAGCAGAGTCAGTGGAAGCAGGGGATAATGGTATTCCAGTATTATTTAAAAAACAAAACAAAAAACAAAAAACCTCTAAATTGGTAAAAGTCTTTTAATTTTATTACATGTCCAGACATAAAACAATAGTATCCCAGACTGTTAATACACTTATGTGAAGACTGGAAAACCCAGCTGATATCTGTAGCTCTATGAATTAGCTCAAACTGGGCTTCCAAATAGCTTTCATCTAGAAAGCAGAGTATGCCCTGGCACCTTATCACCCCATTCGTCTGACCATTAACCAGCCAAGATTGATGGCCTGAGATGCCTGTCTGAGGATAAATTTATAATAGAGCGGTGATGAATTACCTTTACTCACAGAAAGTTAAAAAATCGAATCCATACTCATAAACCCCAAGTATATCTTTCTGAGCTTCCATTAGTTTAAAAAAGTAGTGCTTGGACGGTAGGCATACATAGGGAGGGTAATTTTCAAAGGGACTTCTAATAGTTTACCCAAAGAAATGGCCCCTTTAGAAAACTGCACAACTGATAACGTATGTAAAACTGAAATGAGCCCTTTTTACTATTCATGGCTGGATCAATAAAATAAAATATTGCATGAATACACTTGTGATCCCATTTCTTTTTCTTTTTTTTAAATACGTTATTTCCCATACTTAACACAAAATTCACGGTTACCCCAAAATGTTTGAAAAGGAGAAAATTTACTGACCTCTCTCCAAGTCTTTTTTAGCTGTAAATATAAGGACGGTAACTTTTAAACAGTCGCGCGGGCGCACATGTGCACGCGTTTGCCGGCTCGAGCTCAGAGACACAGCCATTTTATAACATATGCGCATATATGCACCAATGGCATAAAATATGCTGAATGTGCACACATGTGCACGCAATTTTAAATAGGAACATGACTATGCGTGCAAATGCTGCTTCTACTGTGTAAGTGGGGGAATTTTAGTAGACAAACGCTCCGACACAATAACCATTTTTCCCAGTTCGACTAGTCAAGAGAGATGGGACTTCCAAAATCCCCTGGTTTAATAGCCCCCTTTTTATTCTGTTAGCCCCGACCTATAAAAGCCCACTCACTTCTTTACTTTTTTTTGGTTTTTGACTTACACGCCATCCATAGCAGAACGAAAGTTACGTGATAGGGGACCCCGGCGCGCGCTTGTGAACGTAAGAATTTACGTGCTGGTTTCATTGTGAAATCCAGGAACGCCCATGCCCCGCCCAGACCACGCCCATACTCCGCCCCTTTTTCAGGAAAATGTATCTGTGCGTAACGCTAAGTACGCGGGCGCCTTTTAAATTCTGCTTGGCGCAGACCGGCCCAACTTGTGCGCGTATCTCCTGGTTTTGGCATGCACAGGGCTTTTAAAATCTACTTGTACAGGAATATCTCCAGTAATCCTAGGTTCCTTGGTAACCCTGCCAGGTATTTAGAGACCTGGCCTGGACAATTCGTTGTTCTATTTTGAATTCACCAAATTTGTCATTCCTAAATAATCATTCAGAAACAAATAGCATCTGACTAGACAGCGCCCAGAAATGAAGATCAGGTAATTATAACCCTCCCTCCTCCACAGGCAGCTGCAGTTTCTTCAGACTAAGCCTGGGTCGCTTTTTATTTAAGATGAAAACTAATTACTTTTTTTTTTTTTTTTTTTTAAATCCTCTTTATACAATGAAAATGGTAATAACAGTGTAGATAAGACTACCATCTTTCAGTATATTTCCATGACCTATCAAGGTAAGAGGAAGACCCTTCCAAGAGTCTACAACTATTAGATGATAACCTTCTTTAAAAGACAATGGACGTTCAATATAGAAAGATTGTGTTAATTGATGACAGTGCATCCAGATATTTAATATGTCTAGCAGCCCACTTTATAGGGAACTGTTCTCCCCCTCCCCCCCCCCCCCCCCCCAGTTTCAGGAAGGGCCATAGCCCTTGCAGGGCCCAGGATTGGGGCGCACGCTGGCTCAGCCTCCACGCCTCAAGAGCAAGCTAGTGCTGCTGCCACCATCGTTGGGATCGGGCCTCAGGGGCCGGTGCTCTAAAAACAAAAGAGCTGCAGTGCAGAGGAGTGGGAGGGAGCAGTCTTTGCAAGCCCAGTGACCACCGTTGTTCACTATTAATACTGTTGAAATGGCGAGTAATAAATTGCTAAATAAATAAACTTATATTGGCCGCTTTTCTTCTCCTGCTGTCCTCCCTCGAAGCAAACCAGCCAGGCTGGCTGAATACTAGCCAATTGGCAACCCTATTCCAGATGGAACTGGCATCTGGCCATACCCTCTTGAGCACCCTGTAATGTTCGGGCCAAGACTGGCTTTTGTCCCAGTAGTGGCCTATGCAGGCAGTTTAAAGGTATTGAGGGGGGAGGGGGGTATGGTTACAGTCCTGGCTAAGGCTGCATCAGTTGGAAGGACAGAGTCTGGGACATTGTCAGATCTCTCGGAAAAGAGCTCTACGGTTAAACAAAAAGATTAGTTGACCTTAGAAAAGCCCTCAGGGCCCAGATTGCCGTTCTGAGTCAAGACTCAAAATGCCTGCAAAGGTCTCTGGACTAATAATGAAGCACATGGTTTTAAATTATGTTCTTATTTTTTACAATCATGCCGGTCAATAGTAAACTGTGGAGTAGGCCTGTATTACAGACAGTAAAACCACTGTGCGCTGCAGATTGTGGAGCGTACAATAAGACGGTAACTTTTAAACAGGTCGCGGATGCATATGTGCGCACATATGCCAGCTTGCGCCAGGGACGCAGCCATTATATAACATACGAGCGTATATGCGCGCATGTTACAAAACAGGCTGAATGCACACACGTGCGCACAATTTTAAGTGGGCGCGAGCCTATGCATGCAAATGCCCCTTCTCCCGCATAAAGGGGGGTATTTTAAAAAGACACATGCGCCGACACAATTACCAGTTTTCGCAGTTCACCCAGGCAAAGAGACAGGACTTTCAAATCCCCCTAGTTTATTACCCTCCCTTTTCCCCTGTTAGCCCCAACCTTTAAAGCCTTGCTGATGTGCCTAGAATTTTTTGTTTTACAACTTACATGTCATCCATAGCAGAAGTAAATTGAAATGGCAGAGGGCCCCGGCACGTGCCTGGGTGCGAAAGTATTTACACGCAAATTTGAAAGCCAGGAACATCCCCACCCCTCCCCCATTTTTGGAACTTTTCATTTGTGCTTGCAGCAGGAGATACGCGCGTGCTCGGGTGGCTTTTAAAATCTGCTCAGCCCACACCGGCCTGACGTCAGGTTTTTAAAATTCACTACAATGTTTTAACACCAGTTCTCATATATTAACCTTGGGTTTGATAAAAAACATGTTCATATTGTAAATAAACATGGGTTTGTGTAAAAAGGTATTTAAAAAATGTATCCTGGGATCTTTTTTACTTTTCTAAAGACAACTGCAGGAGTGTGTTACAGCTCAAAGATCTCTGTATTAACTTTATGCATTTGCTCCATCTATAAACCAAAGAGAGGTTAAATTTTAGACTTTATTGAGCGCACGCTAAATAGCAAGTGGAGGAAAGCATATCTTGTGATTTCATGAATTCCCACATCTGATTTTGCCATCATCTATATGTGCATACCCTTTACTTTTAGTGCATATGTAATAACGTCTTCAGGCATTAGTTTGGCATGCTAGGGCCTTCATGTGTAGCATGGTATTCTGCGTGCACATAAATAGCCTTAGGATGCATGCAATGCATAGGAATTCCTCTCACATACAAAATCCACTTGATCTGTTTGAATAAAAGATGACAAAATGGGTATCAACCTCTCCTAAAATTATTGCTATTATCTTAATATCTAAATTTCAAAGAAATATCGGTCAATCTGAATGAGGGCAGCCAGTGATGAATTTGTAAAACCATCAAAACATCTCTGAGATGCGATGTGATTATACATTTCAAATTCTGACTGAAAAACTGTTGATTAAGAATTTATAATATTCCACCACAAATCCACTGGGACCAGAACTGCACCAATGACTTGTCTGATTTCAGCAGTGTTTAAATGCGCATAATGACATTTAGCTGTTCAACATTCAGTCCAGGAATTAATTTAGAAAATATTTTTTTTCGAATTCAGGACCATTAAAATTAGCTTCCAAATAAATTTAGAAGATAAGAACATAACATATGCCATACTGAATCAGACCAAGGGTCCATCAAGCCCAGTATCCTGTTTCCAATAGTGGCCAATCCAAGTCACAAGTACCTGGCAAGTACCCAAACATTAGATAAATCACATTCTACTATTGCTTATTAATTACTGTAATAGCAGTTTATGGATTTTTCCTCTAGGAACATATCAAAACCTTTTTTAAACCCAGTTACACTAAATGCTGTAACCACATCCTCTGGCAATGAATTCCAGAGCTTAACTATGCGCTGAGTGAAAAAGAATTTTCTTCGATTTGTTTTACATGAGCTACTTCCTAACTTTATGGAGTGCCCCTAGGTCCTTCTATTATCTGAGAGAGTAAAAAACCAATTTACATTAACTTGTTCAAGTCCTTTCATGATTTTGCTCACATATGGCTTCAATGATAAAAGATAAATGTTGCTACTGAATCCTCAATTAATTTGTCCACCTCTTCCATAAAAGCAGATGAATTCCACAATCTCTTCCCTCTGTCCTCCGAAGGCCCTATATGTTCTACCTATAGTTTTCCTTGATTGCAGTTTGCACAGAGAGCTACCACCAAGGGAGACTAAACACCATCAAGGATCAACAATCAATCTAAACTGAAAATAAACAAACAATGGAAAGCTGAGCAAGCCAAATTTATCTTTTAACTGAGAAAGACTTATAAACTTCCCATTGAAAAAAAAACAGATAAAAATACTCCCAGAGAGGAACCCAGCAACCTCTTCCACCAGTTCCCTTGGCCATAACTCTAATGGTCAAGTAAGCCAGTAATGACATCACTGGATATATTTCCCCTCCATTCTGATTTCCTGTACTTATGCTTCCATAAAAGAGTTGCCACCTTGGCAATCATATGCAATCCCACTACTTGAGGAAGGGGTACACCTTGAGTAATGCTGAAATAAGGCAAAACTCAGCACAGCCTTGTTGGTTCTTCAGGGTCTAGTGCTTCAGGGTCTAGTGCTTCTAGACCCTTGAGAATCAGGATAACAGTCCAGACAATAAAATTCCACTTACACCAGTGTTGTTCCACTCGAATGAAACTTACTGAGGCAAAATGCAAAATGGACTGAGTTGACAAAAAAATGATGTCTTTTGGAATCACAATCCAGTACAAAACATAAAAAGACAAATACAGCTTTCTAGAATCCCTTTGGCTTCCAAGACTTACCTAGAAACAGATATAGAATTTTCTGTTGCTCCTATAGACTCTCTCTCATACCTGAAATTTCTGCAGCCCATCAGGATGTCTTTTCTCTCCTTAGCTTAGGATACCAGAACTCATAAGAACATAAGAAGTTGCCATACTGAGTCAGACCGAGGGTCTATCAAGCCCAGCATCCTGTTTCCAACAGTGGCTAATCCAAGGTACAAGTACCTGGCAAGTAGCCAGACATTAAATAGATCCCATACTACTAATGCTGGTAATAAGCTTGGCTATTCCCTAAGTCATCTTGACTAATAGCAGTATATGGACTTCTCCTCTAGGAATCTGTTCAAACCTTTTTTAAACCCAGCTAAGCTAACTGCTTTAACCACATCCTCTGGCAACAAATTCCAGAGCTTAATTGTGACTTAAGTAAAAAAGAATTTTTTTTCCATTTTGTTTTAAATGTGCTACTTGCTAACTTTATGGAGTGCTCCAAGTCCTTCTATTACCTGAAAGAGTAAACAATAATTCATATTTACCTGTTCTAGTCCTCATTTTGTAGACATCCATCATATCCCCTCCTTAACCATCTCTTCTCAAAGCTGAACAGGCCTAACTTCTTTAGCCTTTCCTCGTAGGGGAACCATTTTATCCCCTTTATCATTTTGATTGCCCTTCACTGTACCTTCTCCAGTGCATCTATATCTTTCTTTTTTTTTTTGAGATGCAGGGACCAGAACTGAAAATAGTACTCAAGGTGCAGTCTCACCATGGAGCGATATAGAGGCATTATGATAGTCTCTATTTTAATAACCATTCCCTTCCTAATAATTTCTACATTTGATTTGCTTTTTTGACTGCCACAGCACACTGAGATAACAATTTTGATGTAGTGTCCACTATGACACCTAGATCTTTTTCCTGGGTGCAACTCCTAACATGAAACCTAACATTGTGTAATTACAGCATGGGTTATTGTGCCCTATATGCATCACCTTACACTTGTCCTTGTTAAATGTCATCTGTCATTTGGATGCCCAATATTCCAGTATTGCAAGGTCCTCCTGCAATTTATCAATATCCATTTATGATTTAACTATTCTGAATAATTTTGTGTCCTTTGCAGATTTAATCACCTCACTCATCATTCCCCTTTCCAGATCATTTATAAATATAATAAAAAGCACCTGTCCAAGTACAGATCCCTGAGACATTCCTCTGTTTACCTCTTTCCACTGAGAAAACTGACCATTTAAACCTACTCTGTTTCCTGCTACAATGGAATGGTGTTACTGTTAATTGTATGTTTTAACATTTTTTATTGTTTTATTATCTACTATATTTTAACTATGTATTTATAATCTGCTTAGCATGGGCCATTATAGGCA
Organism: Rhinatrema bivittatum; assembly: GCF_901001135.1. Classification (NCBI taxonomy): domain Eukaryota; kingdom Metazoa; phylum Chordata; class Amphibia; order Gymnophiona; family Rhinatrematidae; genus Rhinatrema; species Rhinatrema bivittatum. The sequence goes on along the minus strand of NC_042617.1, from coordinate 72,141,185 downwards.
GAATGTAAATATTATAAATAAAATACATAAATAACCAGTTTGTAATCCAAAAAAGTACATTGCATCCCTTGACTTTTTAATTTTCTTAGAAGCCTCTCATTGGGGACTTTGTCAAATACCTTCTGAAAATCCAAATATACTACATCTACCAGCTCAACTTTATCCACATACTAATTAACCCCTTCAAAAAATGTTGCAGGCAAGACTTCCTTTGGGTAAATCCATGCTGGCTATGTCCCATTATACCATATCTATGTATATGCTCTGGGATTTTGTTCTTTGGAATAGTTTTCATGATTTTTCCCAGCACTGAAGTCAGGCTCACTGGGCTATTAGTTTCCCGGATCACACCCCTGGAGCCCTTTCTAAATAGAGGGTTACATTGGCCACTTTCCAGGCTTCTGGTACAATGGACAATTTTAATGATAGGTTACAAATTACCAGTAATAGGTCTGAAATTCATGTTTGAGTTCTTTCAGAACCCTGTGGTGTATATCATCTGGTCCGGGCGATTTACTATTTTTTAGTTTGTCAATCTAGCCTACTACATCTTCCAGGTTCACGGTGATTTGGTTCAGTTCATCTGAATCATCACCCTTGAAAAAAGCCTGGAACAAGTATATCCCAAACACCTTCATTTGTAAACAATGAAGCAAAGAATTAATTTATTATTTCCACTACAGCCTTATCTTCCCCAAGTGCCTCTTTAGCCCCTCAATCATCTCACAGTCCAACCGACACCCTGGCAAAGCCTGACTGAAAATTTCCCTTCTAAAAGTGCTAAAACTATTAGCAGCTGGCATAGCCTGCCAACTTTTAGCCATATTAGGAGGCATTCCTATGGGCATGTTTATATTGGGGAGTAATACAGCACAGGTACATGAGATTTGCAAAACTATGTATGCTATTTTGCTTCATTCTTCCACCCACGCCTAGTGCACGAACAAAAGTACGCGCGCGCGTAAATTTATAAAATCTACCCCATAGTGCACGCTATTTGGAAATAGTACACACTATACATAAATACTGCTTGTTATTTGCAAATAATGCGCACTATTTGCCGAAATTATAGAAAACAAATCCAAATTTTGGCAGTATTTTTGTTTCGTTTGGAAATAAAATGAAACTAGAATGTTTCGTTGCATTTTTCATTCTGTTTCAAATGCACACCCCTACTTTACACCTGCTCATTCTGAAAGGAAAATACTAGTTCTTTCCCTTTGATACTTGGTGTAATGTATTTGGGACACAATAACCTGCCTACTTTGTACACAATGTGGGCTTTTGAAAGTTGCCACATCACAAACCCAGTGATGCCAAAATCAAGGTCTCAGAGGATGTAACATGTACATTTTGTGCTTGTCTTTGTCAGGGGTGATTTGGGGGATAATTGTATGACTGTCTGCATAAATGCAAAGTCTTTGGGTAATTTTTCATTTTAAAGTGAAAGTATGCATGTATTTTCACTTTGAAAATTACCGCTGGAAAACCACCTACACACAATTATACTTACTAACATGTGTGGGTGGTTTTCCAGAGGAAACGTACGAGCATGCTTTTGAAAATGCAGAAGCATGCACTTACCTGCAAACCTTTCCTCAGCCCCAGGCTTCTTGCCACTTTGGATAATAGTAGACATATAAAAGTCCTACACGTGCACTGTTACCAGCATATAGGACAGACAATTTTCCAAAATCCCATTTCTGCAGGCAAAACACTGTTTTTCTCTGCAGAAATAGCTGTTCTGATGTGTGAATTCATATGAGCAGCCAGTGTTTTACCACCAAGGCAAATAAAAGGTGAATAATAGACATCCCCGTCATGTTCGACTCAAAGGAAATTTCTAAGACCTAAACTCATTTCTCAGCATCCTCTCTGCAGGGCTTCTCCTAAACAGCTTTGATCCACCAACACAAATTATCAAGAAAAATATGTGGACATGCATTGGGACACATGTTAACAGACACAAAAGGGGTTGAATGAGCCCAAACTAATTCAACAAATTATCCATGAACCCAAAGTAACCGAAACATTCTGCATGAATTCATGCTCAACCCAATCAAAGTTCTTTGCTGCATCCAGAAAGATTAGAAGTGCTTCCATATTCTCTGTCAAATATAGGATGCCCATAATGCAATAAAATTATCAAAGGCGTGTCTTCACCCCAATAAATACTACCTGGTCCTACTAAATACTCGATTTATTCACTCTTATTCTGCAAGTCCTAGGGGCGTGGTTGGTTTGACTAATTAACACTGTGAACTGCACAGCTCCGAATAGTCCCATTAAATCAATGCTGCACTTTAAATCGCAAGAAAAAATTCGGTTGACATAGCAATTGCCTTCATTCACAGTTTTCAGCAACTTATATTTTTCAACATATCTCAGCTAAATGAAGAGAACTCTGTTTATGAACACAAATAAAACTTGAAAGTATACATAATAATTTATGAAGTATCAATGATAAATAACCCATTCACTTTTTGTTCTGGGGGCAATGCGACATATGCACATAGAGTGCCCTTCCCCCCTGGAAGGAGAAGGTGAGGGAACACTACCAGCACCAACGCGACCACACCGCCCCATAGGCCGCCCACCAACACCAATTAACAGCGGTGGCTACCCTGGGGAGAGCAGCCGGGAGAGTGCTGGCAGAGAGAAAGGCCTACCTGGCCCAACTAGACTGGACAGAGACCAGCGCCGAAGGCATTGTGACATATGCGCAGTGAGCGCTCTTCCCTCCCCGGGAAGGAGGAGGTGAGGGAACACTGCCAGCACCAACACGACCACACTGCTCCATAGCCTGCCCACAACCCGCCCACCAAGACCAATTAACAATGGTGGCAATGCCGAAGGCACTTGTGCCAAGAGATACACGATAAAGCAGCCTGCCCCTTTGTGCGCCCCTTCGTGCTTGCCTGAAGTGAAACCTGATGTGGTAAATTATTCTCGCTCTTATCAAACAACTACAAGAATGGAACAGACACACATTATTGAACGTATCCTAGGATGGGGACTATATGGAAAACCCAGGAGAATCCCAAAACTCAACCAAAGAAAGAACAAAAAACCGGTCTACATCAAGTTAAGTAACAACTCTCCTATAATCTCATCCTGCCTAACGTTCACACTCCTGTTACTGAATGTTGTTCAATCTCTGTCAAATAAAATCCCACTAATGAAAGATCTTTTAGAGGATTTAAAGCCATCTATCTTCTGCATTTCTGAAACCTGGCTGAATGACAAAGATAATGTGATCCTAAATCAAACTGATCATCCCAACTACAATATTTTTCACTTCCCCAGACCCAAGCCTAAAGGTGGAGGTCTATTAATAATCAGTAAAAAAGAACTCAAACTTCAACCTTATAAAGTAGAGATTACCCCTCCCTACAAAGTTGCAATTCTAAAATCACCACAACTAAATTTAGGAATGGTCTCTTCAAAAAGACTGCTCACCAGTAATCGAATTATTCACCAATGCATTTCCTTCACCTGACACTACTATAATAGTAGGAAACTTTAATTTACATGTAGATAGAACACTAAAACTACAGCATGTGAAATCTTTTTAGATACAATGGAAGCAATGGGATGGTCACAAGTCGTAACAAACCCCACTCATAAAGCTGGACATATCCTTGACTTAATATTTGCCAATCACAATAATTGTATCATCTAAACATCCTACAGAATGTTGTCCTGGTCTGACCATCAATTAATAAAAGTGAATTTAACCCTCCTCAACACAAAACAAACAACTTTAAAGAACAATCAAACTTTTTCCTTCAGAAAAAAGATTGAACCTTTTTTCTTGAAAAATCAATTAAAAATAAGCTAATTGATTTTAATCAAGCCAATGTCTCCTCAGCTTTTGACTCTTGGGATAAAATCATCAATGAGATAGCAGGTACCTTAAGCCCAGTGCAGATAAAAAAAAAAAGAACGGAATAAAACAGAAGAAACCATGGTACAGCAAAGAGCTTAGATGCACTAAATAGACACTGAGAAAAACAGAGAAACAATGGTGGAAAAGGCCATCCGCTGAATCTCTAGGAAACTACAGACCGCTACTAACAAAATAGCATGCAAAAATCAATAAAGCAAAAAAGGATTACTATGCCAAACAGATCCACGGTGTGATATTTAATTCCAAATTACTCTTCGAAACCGTAAAAAATTTAATCAAGGACCCATCTTCCTCCATCTCAAATAACTACTACTTTTCAAAGAATTCCTGCAATGAATATGCCACTTCTTTATTAGAGAAAATTCAATAGGTTAGAAACACAATTCTCTACTTGCTTGCCAACAAAAGAAACTGAAGAAAAACATGAGCCGGCAAAATGGAACACATTCAACATAGTATCTAAACTCGAAATCAACCAAAACTTAAGCCTGTTATCCACCCACTGGACCCAATCCCAGCAAGTTCCTTGAAAATAGTACACAGCATAATCACTCCGACAATCACAACCAAAATCAACCACTCACTATCAGAAGGACTGGTCCCTTCTAGGCCAATGCAAGCAGTGATTAAACAAATTAAAAAAAATAAATTTGGCAGAATTGACGATTGGGACAACTATTGACCAATATTGCAAAGGTCATAAGAATATAAGAACAAAAAAAGCAGTGCTATCTCAATTAGAAAACCACCTAGAAAACAATAATATTCTATATCCAAACCAATTCGGGATCAGAATAAACTGTTCAACAGAAATTTTACTCATTTCTTTAATGAACCCTGAACTGACAATAATGAATCTTACATACTGGTACTAATTCACTTGACAGCAGCCTTCGACACTGTGGACCATACCCTGTTATGCCATCAGTTGAGAAAAACTGGAAGAGACGGAAATGTTCTAAAATGGTTCTCTTCCTTTCTAGCAGATAGGACATTCCAAGTCAAATTAGACAATCACACATTTGACACCTTCCCAAGCGATACTGGTATTCCCCAGGGTTCAGCACTCTCGGCAACACTATTCAACATTTACATGCTACCTCTGTGTAGATTAATAGTGGAACTAGGAATCAACTTCTTCCTATTCGCAGATGACATACAGTTCTACATTCCATTCACCAAATCATTTGAAAAAACTGCTTTGATACTATCAACATACATGATATCAGTACAACAAAAACTTTCTCAACTGAAACTAACTTTAAACACATAAAAAACTGAAATCATGTGGTTAAGGAAAAATTCCTCTATAGTCAAACCGCCACCTCTAGAACTGGGTAATTTCAACATCACATCCTCTGATCAAGTATGGGACCTAGGAATACAGATTGATGAGAATTTGACAATGAAAAAGCACCTAAGCAAATTAATTAAATCAGGATACTCCAAACTAAGAATACTGCATTGGTTGAAACCTTTATTAACCTTACAGGACTTCTGCACTGTTTTACAAACACTAATATTTTCAAACATAAATTATTGTAACTCCCTTTTACTAGGCCTACCTTCAGGACTATTAAAACCTCTACAGTTATTACAAAATGCCTCAGCAAAACTTATTAGAGGTAAGGGAATTTGACCACATCACCCCCTCGCTGATTGCACTGCATTGACTGCCATTACAATCCAGAATTCATTATAAAGTACTGACCTTAATTTTTTATATCATCAACTACACAAACCCCTGCTTAATAGGAGTGACACTTCAACCTTACACACTCCAGCGAACACTAAGATCACAAAACAAAGGACTATTAAATGTGCCTACAATGCGGAGTGCACATCTAACACAAATAAGAAATAGAATGTTTTCCATAGCGGGTCCCAGGTTGTGGAACTCTCTTCCAGATGTTGCAGAGGTGGACCCTTGGTCAAGATGGCGCCGGCCATCCAGTGCTCCTACCATGTGACAGGGGCCGACCAATGGCACGGATACCCTGTCACATGGTAAGGGCAAAGGGGCATCGGCGCCATTTTTTTTTTAGAACAGCTGATGCCTGGGAACGGGAAATCTTTCCCCGAGGCCCCCCTGGATCTCTCCTCTCACCCCGAGGCCCCCTGAGGCCCCCCTGGACCACCAGGTAATTTTAAAAGGTTTGGGGGGGGTCAATTTAAAGGGTCGGGTGGGTTGTTTTTTTTTAGCGGCGCGGGCCTCCCTAAAAAAAAAAAAAAAATTAGCAATGCCCCTGATAATAAGCATGTAATGAAGCATTTCAGGCCCATCCTGCTCTAAGCCGCAAAATACATTAGCTGCTTCATTTCCCTATGAATGTGCCTCATTATCCCTTTTCAGATATGCAAAGTTGCTTGGGTGACATCAATTCCCTATAGAAAGAAGCAAGGAAACCACATTGATCAAGCTTCTGCTGAGATTTCAGCACAATCTAAGGGCAAGAAGCCAAAAACATCCGCCTACACTAGTAAATCATACTCTCTGAAACACTTATTCGCTTCAGTTCTATGGAAATCAGTGGGGAAAACTCCAGAATTCCCACACATGGAAAATAAATTATTACAATCAGAAAACAAACCACCAATGCATTAGAAAGCTGGGGGTATGATGAACTGCTAGTATGCAAGGCATATGGAAACAAAGAAAAACGTATTCCCATCTACACAATTTCCATTTTGAATCTTTTATGCACACTATTCTCTCCATGAAGAGACAAGCATTTACAGGCCATTAACCATACACTTTCCCTTACACACACACTACCAACTTTGACCATCATGCTGCTTTATTTCTGCCAGGGCGAAATCCACACTTGTAGGCAGTTGTTTTTTTCTTGAAGCCCTGAGCGGAGCTCAGAGAAAGGAGTTTGCTGAAGCTCACTAGCTCCTCCCCTGAAAGAACAGTTCTTACCATTACGTGAACTTCACAGAATAAACTGGAAAGATACATGTAAATTTCCTAACTCATGGGAGAACACAGAGATAACTGGGTAGATAATCAACCTACCCGCAGTCTAGGCAAATCCCACGAGCAGATTTAACTTGCAAGATTTGATGAAATAAAGCAAAACTACATGGTTAGTTTTGCCTTGATCATTGCCTCATAAAAAGCACCTGCACAAATTTGAAACTGCTTTTTGTGCAGGTACTTTTTTATTTTTTTTTTTTTTAGGGAAATCTATGCAAATAATCAAAACTATCCACGTAAGTGCTTCCCCTGATCTAGCCCACTCCGGGAATGCCTTCAAAGTACCTGCGCTGCTGACACTCGTGGGTGCTCCTACCTGCATAGGGGGCAAGCAATAATCAAAAAGCCCAAGGACTTTCGTTACTGCCCTCCAAATGACACAGCAGGAGATGTAAATATGGCAAAACAAGAAAACTAATAGGACAAACAAAGAAAATAACTCACAAAAAAAGTCGGGAAGATGGGAATCTGCAGGCTGACCAGGCAGCAGAAATTATAAGAACATACGAAATTGCCATGCTGGGTCAGACCAAGGGTCCATAAAGCCCAGGATCCTGTTTCCAACAGAGGCCAAACCAGGCCACAAGAACCTGGCAGTTACCCAAACACTAAGAAGATCCCATACTACTGATGCAATTAATAGCAGTGGCTATTCCCTAAGTAAACTTGATTAATAGCCGTTAATGGACTTCTCCTCCAAGAACTTATCCAAACCTTTTTTGAACCCAGCTACACTAACTGCACTAACCACATCCTCTGGCAACAAATTCCAGAGCTTTTTTGTGCGTTGAGTGAAAAAGAATTCTCTGATTAGTCTTAAATGTGCTACTTGCTAACTTCTATTATTTGAAAGTGTAAATATCCGATTCACATCTACTCGTTCAAGACCTGTCATGATATTAAAGACCTCTATCATATCCCCCCTCAGCCGTCTCTTCTCCAAGCTGAACAGCCCTAACCGCATGCCCAGTACATGTGCACAGTACATGTACACAGACAGACACACAGACCCTACAGAACTAGCAAGGGCCTTGGCCCCCATTATAAAGTACACCTGAAAACTGAGGTTCCCTGGGGAATGACTTTTCTGCAATTGCAAATAGATTTAGCACCCCTACACCAGTCAAACCCGGGGAAATGGAGTTTTAGCTGCCGGAAAGTATATGTATGTAAATTCGGCTGCACAGGAAAAGAGGTGCTGCATGTGGGCATTTTGTTTAGTCTGTTTATTCAAAATTTCAAGAACTGGCAAGAACAGACATCACTGTATGATACATAATGTAATCTGTTACACATGTATTTCAGTTCCAAAAAATGTACGTGCATAGCAAGCATCCCGCCAACGCACTTATTTCACGCCATCTTTCAACACTATTCAAGTGCATGCGCATCCTTTTAGATGCACAAGCGCAATTTACATGGCTGGTAACCTTTGTTTAAAAATGAGCTGGGCTTCTGCAGGCTGTCAAGTAGGTGTGTATACTGCCAGTCAGTCGTCCTATTGAAAATGTATCCCTGTATACCGCTTGGTGATAGGATGAAGCATTCAGTAGATGGGCACTTAAAAAAAAAATAAAAAAAGAAAGAAAAAGGCCTTGAATGCCATTCACTTCATTAGAAGCATTAGCAGGTTTCATAAAACCAAATCGGATGATAGGGAGCTACCGAAAAGTAGGCTGTCTCCAAAGTTAAGAAGCTCGTCTGCTTCAAAACACAACTGCTCCAAAATACCAGAATGGATTAATCCATGTTTAGGGACTAAGTACCAACAAAATGTGCTTTGGTGGAATTAAAACTGTGTGATTTTTTTTTTCTAGAGAAAAGAACAGTTTTACAGTTTTGCAACCATAACGAAAAAAAAAAAAAAAAGGCAGTTTAGTTTGGACTTTTTTTTTTCTGGTCAGGTGAGACTCCACCATCATTGGTGGCAGCGATTCACACGGTTATGGACAACAAAATGGTAACAATTGAAATTTACGGAGTACAGACAATGAAATTACATAATATGCTCATTCCCCTGGGCTATTTATCTAAATTATCATCATTAAACACTTGCACTGAAAGGGTCAGCTCTTAAATGGGAAGTTCATTGCTGCCTTCCAGTGCCTATCTACACAGCCTTCGGACTGGCAGCAGGGTCCAAAAATGACTTCCAGCGTCTTAGCTGAATGGAGTCCCATACACACCAGAGGACACTGCTGCAGGTCTAAAACCTTTTTTCCTATCCAAGCATATATAGTGCTAGTTATAGTGCAAACACAAACACACACAATTGTGAGTATAACATTTCTTGAACTCGGTGCTCTGCCGACCAGGATGAATGGTAGTTTCCTTAGGCTGAAATCTGTGTTGGCAAGCAAGCACTCTTTCTGCATGAAGATTTCTTCGCTGTCTTTCAGACCAGGATATGTAAATGGATCTGGATCTGGTTTAAAACAGAGTTGTTGGGGGTGGGGGGGAGGGTTTCAACTCAATTTTTAGCCCAGTCTCAAATAGGCAAACTGGCCCTGAAAGAGCATTGTGCGTCTTTCTGTCTGCACCCCCAACCTTACTCCCCCTGTATGTGTACCTCATCCAATAATGTCTGAACCATTCATCCAATTTAACTCAGACTTGTGCCACAGTCAGTATAATGCCCAGTGACCCCCCCCCCCCCATTCATGCATACTGTTCATATCCCCATGACACCCCCAAAACTTACAATTCCTCCTTTTTACTTCCTGTGGTGAAACAGGCCGGCTCACTTCTGTGCAGTTGAACTATCAGGGAGGTCAGGGCACACTATGATGTCATCAAGCACTTTGAAAACTGCTCTCTCATTGGTTAGTAGTTTAGCCATATACATATTTCTGTATCAAAAGAAGGAAACTAGACAATGACATCAGGAAATGTTCACATATCTTGTTTTTGTTTTCTGTGATCTGCTCAACAGAGCAATAAATGCATCTTCAACGGAGCCATGTGCATCTCATGCTTTCAAATTGCTTTCTTCTGCTCATGGTGCCTGCATAGCACACAGCCCAGTAACCAAGAGGGATTTTTTCCTAAAGTATGTTTGCACTAAAATGTAATGAAACTACTTTTAGTTTGCCGCAAACTCATATGTTGAGGACTGAGTGGAAAATTTGCACTAAAAGAAAAAAACCCTCTGGTTCCTTTACTAGTCACCAACTACTTTTATTGCCTCTCTCTCTATTTTACATTTTAATTTTTGGCAAAGTAAAATCAAGGAAGAAATACTGGGAGGATAGTGAATGCACTTTAACACCATCATAATTTCCCCAGCTTTTGGCATTCTCTGAAAACGCAGTGCCGTTAAGCACATCCTAATGAGTGCTAGTGCCTAACGCATTGCGTTTTCAGAGAATGCCAAAAGCAGGGGAAATTATCCTAATAACACTTTTCAGGGGATAAGAGTTATCATTGGCATAACTTGTCCTTGCCTAAGAAACTCAGGTCTCTCCACATGGCTTCCAAATCAAACTTCCCTAACAAAAGACTCTGTCTGAGCAAAGTGCTGTCTGCTACCCTCTTTAACATATATATGCTACCCTTATGTCATCTGCTGGCAGGCCTAGGGATAATACATTACATTTACGCAGACGACATTCAATTAATTCTACCAATAGATGACACAATTGAAAAAACATTAAGTCTAGCTAACATGTACCTAGACATAATTAAACAACTACTAAACCAAATGGAACTGGTTATCAACATTGACAAAACTGAATTCCTTCACCTTGAGAGAAAACATACAGAAATCATTCAAACACCGATAACTCTAAGAAATAATCAGACAATTGAGCTAGCCGAAAAAGTAAGGAATCTGGGAGTAATAATGGACCAAGAAATCAACCTGAAGCAACACATATCTATAAAAGTAAGAGAAGGCTATGCAAAACTTATGATCCTCAGAAGATTGAAACCATTACTCACACCTGCCCACTTCAGAACAGTATTACAAACACTTATCTTTTCCAGCACTGACTACTGCAATGCACTCTTACTAGGACTCCCAAGCACATCAATAAGACCACTCCAGATACTTCAAAATACTGCAGCCAGCATACTGATGGGAAAAAAAGAGGAGGGACCATATAACTGAAACTCTAGCAGACTTACATTAGTTGCCCATCGAATACAGGATAAAATACAAGGTTTTATGTACCATACACAAACTAATCTATGATAAAGAAGCAGACTGGCTAAACACAGCCTTACGAGTACACGTCCCACAAAGAAACCTCCGCTCAGCAAACAAAGCACTACTAACAATCCCTTCAGTAAAGTCTGCAAAACTAACCGAAGTGAGAGAAAGGGCTTTATCATTGGCTGGACCCATACTATGGAACACGATGCCCCCTGAACTCAGATTACAGAATAATCTCAAAACTTTTAAGAAAAATTTAAAAACATGGCTCTTTAAAAAAGCCTTCACTAAAGACTCTGGAGGGTAGAGAATGAAAGTACACGGAAACGCAGATGAGAATGAATTTACTCAATCCTACATTTAAGAAGTAATATCTCAAAGAGATAGTAACTCAATAACATACCTGGACTAGACCAACCTTGCTCAAATATTGATTTTATTTATGAAATTGTAACCGAACTTTATTGGCACCTGTTAGAATGTACGATAACCTACATTAAATACCTTGGTCTATGTGCCTATTTGTAAACCGTTGCGATGGTATATAACTTAGCGACGGTATAGAAAAGTTTATAAATAAATAAATAAATACTGTCCTATTCCCAGCCCCTCTCTTACTGCAGGTAATAACTCAAGGAAAGTATCAAACACTGGCCAAATGCCAGGGGTCGTTTTCCATGGACTGAGACCAAAACATGCAGGCAGAGCTGCAAGGATTTGCAAGAAGCCGTGTTCACCAATGACAACTAAAACAGGTAACCTCTTAGAAAAACAGCCCTAGCATAAGAACAAGAGTCAAAGGTTTGGGTAAATAGACGAGTCTGGATTAAAAGTGATTGAACATAAGAACCTTCATGAGATGAATCACCGGCATAATAATACTCACAATTAACATTCTTCAGTGTTCTAGTCCTACCATTTAATAAAGCTGCTGGAGAAAGAGGAGGCACGCTGCCAGGTGTCAGTCGGAAAATGTTAAACCCTGCACTGCTGACTCGCTGTTTTATGTACACAGGGTTTGCAGTTAGGATTAGAAAACTCACTTTAAAAGATGCTGGTCTGATGCCAATGGGCTCTTTTTTTGTAACCGTGGGATGGATCATACCACCCTGACTTACCGAACCCTAAGGTGCAATTTAAGACGTTTTCCGAATTCATGGATTAACGTTTGACTAGTCAAGTGACACAGTGGATCAGACACTAAGCAAAAAATATCACCAGATTACAGAATTAGATTGTTGTCCCTTATTGGTACAATACACTTGTCATTTTAACAGTTAATAGAGTTCACAATGTAATTCAAACATTATGGACACGAATCATCCAAATACGTTTTGGCATCTGGAGTGGGAACAGTGGGGAAAAAACCCGAACAGCAACGGTCGTAAAAAGCAAATATTCAATAGACATTCATTTAAAAAAAAAAAAAAATAGCCAAAGCCTTAAGAACAATATTGGACGTGCGCAGGAGGATGCTCCATTAATTCACACCCTCCACTCACTTCTCAGGTCTACAAACAACCAGATAAAGAAGAACCTTTTCTTTGCCTCCAGCTGACCTCAGACCCAAATATATTTCCTCCTGTCCAAGGCTAGCATACAAGAAATAAAATAAAAATAAAACTCTAGCACCGTGCAGCTCTCTCCACTTCCTACGGGAGCAATTCTGAACTTTTCTATCTTTTCCCTGGCTCAGTTCCCACCGGGAAACAATTTTAAATAGACTAATTACAGATAGGCTTAGGAGTTAATAGCAATTTGGTTGGGCTTCAACAAGTTAAAACTCAATGTGGATAAGTCTGCGAAGGATTACAAAAAGGTAAGAGTAACTATGAGATCCAAAGAGATTGATGGGTACTTTTGCCTTTTAAAGAACAGGTTTGCTTCATTCCAAACTCACTATGAAGCCTCAAGACAATTCAGTTGCACGTACAACTACGTCCCTTTTTAGCAAAAGACAAGTTCACCACTCTCATACATACTTCCATTAACATCGTGGACAGACTACAGTAATGTCCTAAACATGGGAATCCCAAACAAAAGTTATTCATAAACTTCAACTAATCCATCATACAGCTGCATGGCTCCTAACTGCATTTCCCCAGTTCTGGCAGAACTGCACTGATGGCTGGTTGCACTCCATGTAAAATTCAAAGCAGTGATCTGGTCTTTAAGGCCCTTCATAGCCTGGGGACAAACGACTTCCAAAGAAACTCGAGGGTAGAAAAAGACCACCCGGCCTATCCAGTCTGCCTATCCATACTAACTGCTCAGCTCTACTTTGCCCTCACAGATCCCCTGTGTTTGTACAAAGCTTGAAGGATAGGTTACAGTTCTTCTGCTATCATTAAATGAAGTCTTGTTGAGACGATCCTGCCCAAAGGAGATTCAATTATTGGGAATAAGAGCTCATGCTTTCTCTTTTGCAACACCGTGACTTTGGAACTCTATTCCTAAAGAATATCGATAATAAGTGATCTTGCTATTTTCAGGATAAAGTAAGCCTATTTTTTTTTAAGACTAGTTACTTAATTTGTTTGCTGGTATTACTTTACATTGGTTTTAGATCTATTATTATTCAGTACAATATTTACTTGGGGTTTAATCATACTATATGACAGCTTACAGCTTACATTTTATCTAGTCAGAGTAAGAAGAAAACTGATTATTGCACATACTGCATCCAGCTACATTATTCTTTGGTATGTCATATGCTTGTTTTATTAGTTTTTATTAGTTTTAGATCTGGGTATCTTATGTTTGATTTAGATGATGTTACAAGATACTTAATGATTGATATAGCTATTGTTTTAGTAGCTGTATAAACAAGGGATGTGAGCTTTATGTTGTTGTTTGTTAAATATTATGTATACATTGTAAGCTATTTTGAGTTTATTGATGTAATTCACCTTGAGCCTAGGCGGGGAAGAAGTGAAATAAATATGACTAAAATCACTAAATATAGCTGGAACACTTTTACTCTGTTATAGTACCTGGTTACAAAAATGTTAAGTCTCTCACTATTTTTATACACTGGCCTAAACTTCCCATTCAAAAGCCGCTTGCTTAAAGGGAACATTGTATGTCCAGGTATGAATTGAAAAGATTACCTTTTAAAACCCATTTTACCTATCCTAACCTCTGCAATAGCCAACATAACAATCACAACCTCTGATTTAAACTAATGTATACATAATTTTCATTTCATAAGCATCTTTACTCCCTTTCTCTCTTACACTCATTCAGTCGCACCTAACGCATTCACACTCCCGGCGCAGACACTTTCTACATGCATTACAACCCTTTGGCAAATAGGCAGCTCTCATCTATTCAGACACTATTCAGACACTATTAACCCCTAGGACAATTAACCCCTAGAACTGTAGCGACAACAAAAGACACTGCTATATTAGAATCCCTGGAGAATTTCACTCACAAGCTAAGTGCAAGCAGTCTTAATAATTTTGTGAGCAGGAGAAGTAGCTGACACCATGAAAGCCAGGAAAGCCCCTTGCTGCCAGGCTGCTGGAGGAAGAGAACAGACATCTGCCTACCTGATTCACCCTAAACCATGAAAGGAGCTGCCATGTTCCTCTCTCCTACCCACCCAAGGATCAGTCACCTTCCTCCCTCCAACTCACTCAAGGAGACTCAGACTCAATCCCTCCAACCCAGACTATGGGGAGTTGCTGCAACCACCTCCCTCTCTTCCTCTGAGGTACTGCTGCAGCAGTCTAGAACAGAAGAAGACTGCCACCAAGCTACAACAAAGAGAAAGTGCCACTGTAGAGAGACAAAAAAACACCACCAGCAGCATGTTTTTGTTAGGCAACTCATAGCATTACATAAAATTATGCCATGCAATCAATTCTCAAGCACATGAGCAACTGTTCACAAATAAGAACATAAAAATATAAGAAATTGCCATACTGAGTCAGACAAAGGATCCATCAAGCCCAGCATCCTGTTTCCAACAGTGGCCAGTCCAGGCTACAAGTACCTGGCAAGTACCCAAAGACTAAGTCTATTCCATGTTACCGTTGCTAGTAATACGGTGGTTATTATCTAAGTCAACTTAATTAATAGCAGGTAATGGAATTCTCATCAAAGAACTTATCCAATCCTTTTTTAAACACAGCTATACTAACTGCACTAACGACATCCTCTGGCAACAAATTCCAGAGTTTAATTGTGCGTTGGGAGAAAAAGAACTTTCTCCGATTAGTTTTAAATGTGCCACATGCTAACTTCATGGAGTGCCCCCTAGTCTTTCTATTATCCGAAAGAGTAAAAAAACGATTCACATCTACCCGTTCTAGACCTCTCATGATTTTAAACACCTCTTTCATATCCCCCCTCAGCCGTCTCTTCTCCAAGCTGAAAAGTCCTAACCTCTTTAGCCTTTCCTCATAGGGAAGCTGCTCCATCCCCTTTATAATTTTGGTCACCCTTCTCTGTACCTTCTCCAGTGCAACTATATCTTTTTTGAGATGCGGCGACCAGAATTGTACACCGTATTCAAGGTGCAGTCTCACCATGGAGTGATCCAGAGACATTAACATTTTCCATTTTATTAACCATACCCTTCCTAATAATTCCCAACATTCTGTTTGCTTTTTTATGACTGTCACAGCACACTGAGCCGACAATTTTAAAGTATTATCCACTATGACGCCTAGATCTCTTTCCTGGGTGGTAGCTTCTAATATGGAACCTAACATTGTGTAACTATAGCATGGGTTATTTTTCCCTATATGCATCACCTTGCACTTGTCCAAATTAAATTTCATCTGCCATCTGGATGCCCAATCTTCCAGTCTTGCAAGGTCCTCCTGCAATTTATCACAATCTGCTTGTAATTTAACCACTCTGAATAATTTTGTGTCATCTGCAAATTTGATTACCTCACTCATCGTATTCCTTTTCAGATTATTTATAAATATATTGAAAAGCACCGGTCCAAGTACAGAACCCTGAGGCACTCCACTGTTTACCCTTTTCCACTGAGAAAATTGACCATTTAATCCCACTCTCTCTTTCCTGTCTTTTAACCAGTTTGTAATTCACAAAATGACATCGCCTCCTATCCTATGGCTTTTTAGTTTTCTTAGAAGCCTCTCATGAGAGACTTTGTCAAATGCCTTCTGAAAATCCAAATACACAACATCTACCTGTTCACCTTTATCCACATTTTTATTAACCCCTTCAAAAAAGATTTGTGAGGCAAGACTTGCCTTGGGTAAATCCATGCTGACTGTGTCCCATTAAACCATGTCTTTCCATATGTTCTATGATTTTGATCTTTAGAATAGTTTCCACTATTTTTTCACACTCTCCTTCATACCTCAGACAGCACCATTAGCACTGGAAAGCTCATATCATTCTCTGCATCAAATCACAATACGAAACAAGTTACATAGGAACTGACAACACACAAAGCCTATATTAACAAACCTATTTACAGAACAAAAAACCTAAACTAAATATTCAAACATGCTGCCTTATCTGTGAGTGGCATGCATTGTGGCTGTGCCCTTCCTTCTTCTGCATCCACTGCTGCTTCTAGAAGGGAAGGAGCCTCTGTTCCTTCTCCTCTGTTTTGAAACTGATCCTGCTCCAGGATTTAGGTTCCGGTACTAGTCCTGGAGTACCGCTTTAAGAAAAGGGGCAGCCTTGCCCACAGGTGATGAGTAGAGCAGGTCCCCTTGTAGCCATTATGGAGATCAGTCAGACAATGGGAAAAATCAAATCACAGGAATTCATAGGTCCTTTGATTTCTCAACACTGTACATAGCAATGACAAGACAAATTATTTCAATAAAGTGCTTTCAATATAAAAAGGGTAGGATATGTGCCCTGACTTTCTGCCCTTTATTTTATCAAAGATGGATTTGAAGTTTATTTTTATTTTATTTGATGTTTATGTACATCTGTGTGGCTGAACAAGTGGCATTCCTGTTTTAATACCATTTTTGCAAATATCTAGCCTTAACTAGGAGATTATGTGGTGCCATAGTACATCTGAAACAAGAATCTTTGAAACCGTGACTTCCCAGTAGGTCCTACCCAAGTTTACAATGGGACACAAATGCTATTAGTGTGTTCCCTCTGTATAGATATATATGTTTACTCCTATGCGGCGGCTACCATGGCTATCTACAATTACCCAGTACAACCAGTATGTTTGTATAGTACAAGGCAGAGAAAAATTAGCCATGTGTTTCTATGACCCAGGGTATAACCTCAGTGATATATGAGCCCGATGATGCTTTTTGTGCCTTATCCAGATGGTTACTTTCCCCTAACAATGTGGATAGTTGTCTCTGTATTATGTAGTACCTGGATATTAGAATCTACTATCCTTGGAGGGGTGGAATAGGGAATGAAGCCTCAGGGCAGTGAAAAACAGGCATTTGTTTGTGGCGAGACTGGTCCTCTTTGATGTGCACTGCTGATAAGGCAATGAGGACAAGGCACAGTGTGCAAATGGGACGGTGACATTTTATTAACCTTAATTTTCATTCTGCATGGCAGCCTAACGCTTTAGCTTCCTTTTGCTTATGAATGATTTTTCCATCAGGAATGAAAGATTTCTATTTTTCTTAAGTTTCCTTTCTCCCCATTGCTCCCTGTGGAGTTTGGCTGTATAAGTGCTATTGAGCATACTTACCTGAGGGAGTGCAAAATCTGAAATAGGTTTGTCTTCTCGCCCTTCGTCCAAGTTGATGTCACATAGGTAGCAAGCACAATGAGCTTCCTCCTTCCAATTACACATGTTGGTGGCATCAGGAAAGCAACGCTACATATCTAAATTAGATAACGAGGGTCACCGTATGTCACGTTTATAATGCGATTGCAAGTGGGGGCTGGCCTAAATACCCATGTCAATAAGGTTTATTTGCTTTTCCAGAGATACGTAGGTCCTCCAAGTCGCTTTTTTTTTTTTTTTTTTTTTAATAGAGGATGTTGTCATTTTTATTCATTGAACTAGGTGTTGTAAATTTTTCCAACTTCGGGTGAATCAAGCCCTTTATGAGGCCACTTATTAAGAATTTCTTCATCAGCTTTTTCAATAAATAATGTCTCGACAGTACATGCAGTCAACATTTATCATTTGTATGAAATGTCTGAATCAGGCTCACAGGATTCTCGTTTTCAAGCACAGAGAAAATCTGTGCTTTTTCTTTTAAAAAATAAGAACGCACGCAAAAAAAAGTGAACTATTGTAAGACGTGTGCAAATACTTGGCAAATTCACAAGTCAACTACGTGCTTTCCGAAGGCCCTTTTCTCCACATGAAAACGACTTAGAGAATATTTCTAAAACAGAAGATGCACAGCTAAAATAAAAAGAATTATTCTTGCAGTATAAATCTTAAAAATGAATTGGCATATGGCAAAATATGTAATACTTATTTAAATTAATTGTCAAATTTCCCCCAGAAAATAATCCATTTTTCAATTTATAATACTGTTCAAAGTTATTATTTGTTATTAATAATATTTTTCCCTTTTTGGTATGCATTTTACTCTATTCGCATCTTAAAGTTGATTTATATAATTGTTTTACAATCACTTTTTAAAAATCTTTAGTGGGCTGATCTGTTTTGTTTTGGTTTTATTTGGGCATTCCAACCTGCTACCTTTTGGTCACCAGCTGGGATCCTGGCACCATAAGCCTTCATTTGCAAATACTCAGGGATACTTCCCCTATGTTTATACCTAAATCCTTCCCCCCCCCCCCCCCCCCCCCAACATATCAAGTCTAGTCATTGAGGCAACAGTCCTTGGCTGGAAGCCGTGCACTAGCGCTCCTTTGGGAACATTGAAATTATGTGTTTTATCTTTCGCCACTAGGTGTCGCCCTTAAGTGATGACCACAACTTCCTCTCCACAGTCCAGGGGCTGTAAAAGCTACCTATGCAGCACTCCAGCTGACCTTGGATGTGGAAAGCTCGACTTGGGTGTTGCACCGGCAACGTCTGCACTGCCACTGAGTCACTGGGCTGGCCCTCATCGTCAGGTCTGTGAGCCGCTACACAGCAACACCTGCAAAACTACGACTCTCTCTTCAATGCCCCAGCCGGGCCCATCTGAAATCTATTCACTGTGTACATCATGGAAATCCACAAACCACTGGCTGCAAAAAACATGCCAAGTGGAGAAGTTTTTCTTTCTTTAAGTGAGGTTTCCATTGGGTGTGCATGCAAGAAGACTTGGTATCTCCTGCCTGGCAAGTGTTTACATACAACCCACTGCAAAGTTTTATCTACAAATACAATGTTTATGCAAAACAACCCATGCTAGAAAATGACATTGAACAAATATCCACTGGTACCATAACACAAAAAGGCAGCAAGTCTCACCTCTGATGTTTGTCACCCAAAAACAGGTTGAGTTTTCAGAACAATCAAAATATGCAGTTGAGCTTCTCTTAGATCATGCTCATGCAATTGTTTCTCATGCATATCGACTGCAGATATCCCAAAAGCCAGAGCTGTTGGGGGCCACAAGGATGGCAGATAAGAATGCCTGTGCTATAGCTAAACATGCTTAGCTGAGATATATTGTAAAAACTCACTAACATGACTTTCATACTTCCTTTATCTTAATATATTTGAAGATTGGCTAAACGTGCCCAAATCAATATTCTAAAAAGTGAACCCTGCTACTGTTACTGTACATGTTCTTATTACAATTCCCTTCAATGTCAAATCTGTAGTGCACTATAGTGCACAGCTGATGCAACTAATAGAAGATTATATTAATAATAGCAACACTGCACAAACTCTCTGGTCTGACAAGACAGGGTGAAGCAACAACGTGACGTGAAATGTACATGGCAGGACCCTGTTTACAGGTGGTAATGGTTGTTTGATACATGATCACATCTGGAAGACAACCTTTGTGAGTATTTTCCAAAGAAATATGCAATTAAAGTACTATAAAAAAGGAATTTTATGCAAATATTTAGAAATCTGAATGTCTGTTTTTAAATGGTGTGCTGTGTGAAAATATACTTTCTCCGATTGTTTTAAATGTGCTACCTATTAGCTTCATCGAGTGACCCCCCCCCCCCCAGTCCTAATACTATTTGAAAAGGTAAATAAACATTCTCTATTTACCCGTTCCACCCCACTCATGATTGTATAAAACTCTAACATATTTCCTCTCAGATGTCTCTTCTTCAGGATAAAGAATCCAACCAGTTTAGCCTCACTTCATAAAGGAGATGTTCCATCCCTTTTATCTCTTTAGTTGCCTTTCTCTGTACCTTTTCTAGCTTTGTTATATCTTTTTTGAGATGGGATAACCAGAATTGCACACAATATTCAAGGTGCAGTCACCCCATGGATCAATATGGTGGCATTATGAGATCCTCTGTTTTATTTTCCAGTTCTTTCCTAATAATACTTAACATTCTGTTTGCTTTCTTCGCCATAACCAGGCACTGGACCAAGAATTTCAAAGTATTATCACCAATGATTCCAAGATCCTTTCCCTGGATGGTAACACCTAATATGGGACCCAGCATAGTTTGGACTATTCTTCCCTACATGCATCACTTTGCACTTGTCCACATTAAATTTTATCTGCCATTTAGATGCGCAGTCACTTAGTCTCGCAAGGTCCTCTTGCAATTCCTCACAATCAGTTACTAATCTGACAACTTTGACCAATTTTGGGTAAACTGCGAATCTGATTACCTCACTCATCACTCCCTTTTCCATCCATATCATTTACAAATATATTGAAAAGTGCCGGTCCCAGAACAAATCCCTGGGGCACTCCACTAACAGAAAATGTATCTACAATTATTACCTGGTGGTACCCGATACCTTTAAGATTGTTTAGGATTAAAACAAGAAAGGCTAATTTATGCTGGAAGAATTGAGGTCTAGGAGGCAGTTTTATATGAAACCCTGGGATCCCTTACCAACTAATTATCCCTAGCCTTTTTTTTTTTGTTGTTGTTGCCTTAGGCCAGAATTGTTTTTATTTGCAGACCATCCCTACAGGTCTTCTCCTCCAAGCTCAGTCTGGATTGGTCAGCAGTGCTCTATAAAGGCTGCTGCTGCACGTGGAGCTGAGGGGGTTTTGTCTCGGTTTTTCTGGAGATAAGCTGCAGTCGGATTCTCTCCTATTTTTTAGGCTGACACTTTGTACTTTTGTTGGAGTGTTGAAGAGTGGTGGAACAGGGGGAAAAAAAAAGATTCTGCCCTTGCCACGGAGAGGGAAGGAAAGAAGTGAAAGAGCCATTTATGTTTTTTTGGGCTTTTAGTCATTTTTGAGATCCTGGGACTGCCTAAGGAGGGTTCCGCCCCTCCCCCTGCCTTGGAAGGACAGGAAGGGGCTATGACTCCCGCTGTCCAGTTAAAAAAAAAGGGACAGCGGTAACCAGATAGAGAAGTATTTTTGTACAGCTTCTATTCTGGGGTTTTAGGAGGACTTTTTCTGCCACCAATTCCTGGCCACTACAGAGAGAGAGAGAGCAAGAGGGAGAGGGAGAAACGTTTTGGAGTTGGAACATCTTTTTTGGACTTTTCCCCCAGAGATGCGGTGGAGTTTGACCAACAGAGAAAGAGACAGGAGACTCCAGCCCTGCTGGGAGCCCGTATTCCTACCACTCAGGAGTGCAGGGTTTTTGCTGGTTTGCCACCCAAAGGCTCACTGACTCAGCTGTAACAACCGAGAAATACTGGCACTTTGGACTGTTTAGCTGGGAGAGGAAAGGGCGCTCTGGGTGAGTCAGTGGCCCTGGTGACTATCGTGTGCCCCAGTATGATGAACGGTCCCTGTAGAGGGGGGGTTACATATACATATGTGTGGTGGGTTCTTCCCAGTTCTGCAAACATTTAGGGGAAAAAATTAGGATTAAAATGTGTTTAATTACATCTCAAGAACTCTCATTAATACCATAAACATTCTAGTTGATTCTCCCAATTAAAGGAACCTACCCACTGAAAGAGAAGGTAATTATATGTTATTAGTAGTTGCCAGTATCTTAGCAGCAATCATAAGGAGAACCCATTAAGCCCAATGATATTAGGCCTTAACGACTGGTTTAGCAGCAGATATATGGAACATTAAGGCAATGGGAAAAAATGGCCTTAGATACACAAGATCTCAGTCACAAATGATGTGAAATTTGAAATCTGTTTCTAAAAATGTATAATTGTGAACAAGGTAAATCTGATATAGTGGGCACATCAAAATCCTTTTACAGCATCTAGTGGTAAAAAGTGAACATCAAAAAGCACTGCAAATCTCATTTACTACACACAGCATTTCATCGGAAGAGAACACAACTGCAGCACCGGAGAGGTGTTGTGGCAGAGATTGCTTCTATGGAAAGCTTACTTATCTACTTAAGAATAAATCTGAAGAAAATGAACATGTTTTGGGAAAATACTGGTTTTCAGTGGAAATTTTTTTTTTTTAAAATGCAATGGTCAACAATGAGGGGGAGTGTTACTATAACTTCTGCACTATTACTATTTGCTTGTATTCACCTTTGCATGTACTCTTAAAAGGTAATTTTCAAAGGAAAATGTAAATGTAACATACTATATCAAATTATATATTCACATATTTAGAGACCCAAAGAAACGTAACCAGTTTTCTTAGTGTGCATAGAGTTACTTACAATAATCTGTGCACTTCACTGTGTTTATTTATTTATTATTTGAAACTTTTCATTTGCAGCATTCACAGGGATACACAAAAATGCTTTGATATAAAGAAGGTGGTTTTCAGAGGAAAATGTAAATGTAGCAGCCTATTGTAGAAATTTTCAAAAGCCCTTTTACCCATGTTAAATGCACTTAACGTGGGTAAAACCTATTGACAATTCAATGGTATGGATTGAAGCAGTTTTCAAAGGCTTTAATGTGGGCAGAAGGGCTTTTGAAAATTGCTACACTATGACTGGATTATAATATGATAGGACACTATTGTCTCTTCCAGTTTTGAGAATATAAAAAAAAAATAAAAAAGGTATGTATTTATCGTACCTCCCAGACAGGTCTAGAACATCTTCTGCAGCTTCAGGCAGACAGTTGTTGCCTGGGACCTTATGAACAGCTGAATTTGTTATGTGAGGTGCATATTGTATACTCAGACAAATTCTTACAGTTTGATCATAAAGGTTAGACATTGCATACAGATTATAAAGCTCTGTAAAGAAACATTTTTAAAGTTTCCAGCATTCCTTAAATAGGCTCTTTCAAAAAGTGAATTTGGTCATAGAAAAAGTGTTTCTATTGTATTGTGAGCCACTTAGCGTATGCGATAACACAGCAGATAAATGAATAAATAAATAAATATTTTTTAGCAGCTTTGGCCAGAGTCTTAGAAATATAAGGACCATAATGCCCACCTAGTTTGCCCAATTTCATTCCTGCCACAGACCCCCCCAGCTGAAATTTGGCTTTTCCGTCACTTCTTTGCAACTAGGGATCCCCGGTCGTAACATTTTCGTGTCCTCAGCAGGAGAGGTGGCAGAACATTTACTCCCCTTTCCGCCCCTTCACATTTTATGGGTTCTCAATCTCAGCCAAAAGGCCAAAGGTCCACCTTCAGCTCATGATTCGGAATTTACATCTAATATGAGGCAAACGTCTTTAAGGAGACACCACTTGCCAGCTTGCACTGTGCATCTATTGACCTTCATACTCGATATTTCCATTTTCCATACCTAATATTATTGTGTAAAGGAAAAGGTCTCCCATTTGTAAGCCAGAAAGCAATGCCTGCTTCTTTTTCCTGATGAACATGAATAACAAACCAACAGTTGGGGCAGAGCTGCACAACCCTGGCATTCAAGCGCCTGAAAACTAGGCCTGTTCGCAGCCATCGATAATGAATATTCATCCAGCAGATTTGCCTGCCTTTAAATCTAAGAACCTGGTTAAATTTGGTGAGCACTGAGATCCAGAAAACCAGACCTGTTCGCAACTCTCAACAAACAGGGCTGTGCATCCCTGATCTTCAAATGCAAGATGCATGCTTATTACCCAGGTTTTATATTTAGCAGGCAGTGTATAATTTGGGATCCAGCTCTGCAGGTTGGGGAGTTGCCCCTCATTATGCTATGCATCACTATGACAAGCTGTGCTCACAGCAACAACAACAACAAAGCTCCCCATTAACCAAGAATCAAGCTCAAGAGTTTTGTCTGATTCCCACTATCTGATGAGAACTCTTTTTTTTTTTTTATGCTACAGATGCATGCGTTCTTCTACAGACCAAACAATGCCTTTTTGTAAAAATGTACACAGTGAATTGCAAGCACAAGTTTTGTTAGATCTGCTTTTTGCATAACTAAATCAAGTATTGCTGGTAAACTTCCTAAACCCCAAAGGATAAATGATTGCACAATTTAGGGTGTCTTCTACCAGTCTGAGGTTTTGGGCATAATCTTCCTGGCCATGCACAAAGAGAGAGTCCAGACTATAGAAAGAAATGGGCCTTGAGTATGCATCACTAAGCAAACACAGACACAAATGGCCTAATTCATAGAATTTGGCATCATATCACAATAAAATTGTCACTTTAAAATGGCTTTCTTTCCAGATTTCTTATTTAATCCAAGTGGGTTGTATTACTATTATGAAGCATGAATCTAGTGGTAGGGCACACACATGCTAATCTGGGGGGACATAGGGAATTTAATGAATATTCTGTTCTTTGCTCATGGCTCTATTTTTTACATGTAAAAAAATAATGTGCCTATATTAATAGTCATGTATAGGTATTCACTTTCCATTAATTCTGTGATGTTCCACAAGGAAACTTGTAAGGATGCCTACTGTTACTCATTCTGTTGTTGAACTGAAAAACAAAAGATGCTTGAGGTGAGCTGAGTCAGGATCAAACAGAATATTTAAAAGTGTCGATTAACATCAAGAAAATCGCAAAGTTCTCTTTCTGTCCTGATGCATAAGACTTTAGCAATGATTACACTCGTACCCATAGATTCAATAATTAAAAACACTGTTACATTTTCTGAGTTTTGTAGACAGATTCTTTTAGCAAAAACACCCTGATCATTCCCTCAATCATGGAAAACCACTAATGCTGCAGGTTAATGAAGGGTCAAGAATGGGCCATGTCTTTGACTTGAAGACTTGATATAAAAATTCAATTAAAGGAACTTCTTGTCAGAGAAAGCAGCTGCTGAGCATCTGTAAAAGAGAATATTTGCTATTTTCTGTGCTATGTCATGCAACAGACAATACAAAATGTTGACTATGTCCTTTCCCCAAGATACTTTTTAAAATAGTCTAAACTCCACTATAATTGCCTTCATTTCATTTATTCATTTTGACGGCCCATCCTTATATGAAAAGCCCCCCAGAATGGGATACAAAATATTTATTTAGATATCCTATCAGATCTCTACCAGAAACTTTACAAAATAGTCCATTTGTGTGGGCAAGAAACAGAGAAAAAGTGTGGGTATATAGCTCCCCACTGTAGGCCAGATTTTATAGGAGATTATGAGTTCAGAGGAGCACACAGCATAGAGAGATAGGAGAGAAATGACTGTGTAAATAGATTTCATCTTTAATCCTTCATCTACATTGGGAGGGAAGGACGAAACTTGCCCTATGCTAAAGAGATGGGAGAAACAACAGATTAGAGACTGAAATCATTGGTTTTAACAGCTTAAACAAGAATTTGAGAAGTCACAAATTTATTTCAAAGCACTTGTAACATCAATAAGTGAACTAAACAGCTGTAAAAATTATTTTCGTCATTTCATAACATCTCAGTAAAAGTAATGTTGGAAACCAAAGCCTGATTCGGGTCTGTTCTTACTGCATAGTGACTCGAACACATACCCTTCTTGTTATCATCACTGTTGTTATCAAGAACTGCAAGCTAGGGGTTGAGTGGTGCAATGTTAAGGGCCTAGAAAGTTAGCTTTTCCCTCACTAGGGAAGCCTGAAGTTACATGATGGGAAGGTTTTACCTCCTGACCCTGTGTTTGAGATATGGCCTCTGGTACCACTGTCTGGGTACAGCCAGTCCCAGGGGTTACATTTAAAAAATACACTACAAATAAACATTGATATAATAAAACATAACAGAGATAATATGGTACATAAACCACAACCAGTTCACCCATTCTCCAAACCGTATCCTACCCTTCTTCCCCTCCAAAATGTCCTAAACTCAACAGAAAATACTCTTTAACCAGTGACTAACTGCTTTCCCATGCTAACTCAGATGAAGCTCACCAGATCCCAGCCTCCCTTTATATCTCACCTCAACCTACCAAAATCTGAAGCCCTGCTATCTAAAAACAACCAGAGTGCCAGTGCCCACTGGCCTATAACGCAAACAGCCAAGCCGCACATTTTACTTTCAGAAATTAACGCCTGCCCAAAGGCTGGCGTTAATTTCTGCCGGCACCAGGAAAGTATACAGAAAAGCAGAAAAAACTGCTTTTCTGTACACCCTCCGACTTAATATCATAGCAATATTAAGTCAGAGGCCCCAAAATTTAAAAAAAAAATCAAAAATTAAAAAAAAAAAAAAATTAAATCAGCCGGCGGCCCGCGGGTCAGAAGACGGACGCTCAATTATGCCGGCGTCCGTTTTCCGAACCTGTGGCTGTCAGCGGGTTTGAGAACCAACGCTGGTAAAATTGAGCATCGGCTGTCAAACCCGCTGACAGCCGCCGCTCCTGTCAAAAAGGAGGCGCTAGGGATGCGCTAGTGTCCCTAGCGCCTTTTACCGTGGGCCCTTATTTGCATACTTGATCGCGCTCCCAGGAGAGTGGCCTGGGAGCGCAGGCACTTGCCTCGGAGCGCCGGCTCTCCCACAAATTTTACTGTATCGGCCCGTTAATTGCTTAAGATGATAAGGCAACTTGTTCCAGAGGAAGAGCACTACCCTAGAACAGTGGTTCCCAAACCAGGCCTCAAGACACACCTAACCAATCAGGTTTTCAGAACATTCACAATGAATATGCATGAGATAGATCTGCATACAATGGAGGCAGTGTATGCAGATCTATCTTATGCGTATTCATGGGTATCCTGAAAACCTAAGTTGTAAACCACTCCCCTTGAAAATTATTAAATCATAGTAATGGCCAAATGTGCATTCCTCAGTCAGGGTAGTTGCAGCAATATCTCAGCTTGGGAACTTGGCAAATAGTTATGAATTTTGGCTCTTAAATAAGCTAGTGCAAGTCCCTGTACGATGGGTAAAATCTCAAACTCAGTTCTCGCCTTCACTAGTAGCCAATGAACGCTAGCCAATATCAGAGAAATATGTTCATGGGACCCACTTCCTACTAGCAGTCTAACTGTAATATTTTGTATCAACTGGAGGCACTTTCTCCCTTTTAAGGGTAGTCCCAAATAAAGCGAATTACAGTAGTCAAGTCTACTACAAATCATGGCTTAAATACCACGAATAAATTCAGATTGAGTAGAATTTGGTGCAGTTGATATAGATAATAGAAACATGATTTTGCTACAGAAGAAATATGAGTATCCAGGGATAATCCAGCATACAAGCATAATCACAGGATGCAGCCAGAACATCTCTCTTCTGTAGATCCACAAGGCTTCCAATTTGCTTGGTTTCAGTCTCAACCTGTACCCACTTAAGCAATCAGAGACCTGTTGTAGATACAGATTGTGCTGTCCCAGAACTTTATGATGATCAGATCCAAAATGAGACAAAAAAAACTGAATATCAGGAAAAAAAAAACTGTGAATATGAATCCAGGCCGCAGAAATAAGTCTTGACCAGGACACACAGAATGATTTCAGAATTGCTTTCCCACAGTCAGTTATGTGATCCTGCTTTGTTGTCAAGCAATGTAGAGTGCCTATTTCATAAACCGGATAGGTCACGTTGGGGTTTGAGAATAGCCAGGCACTGTCTGACCTGAAACAACAGTAACCAGAGAAAATACAGCATGTGCACCGAAAGAATCTTACTGCTCCAAACTTCACTTTAGTGTGCATCATAAGAGAGGCATGAGCTTCTTGCTGGAGCAAGTAAGCAAATATCTAATGGCTAAGTAACCACTGAACGGAGATAAGAAGGGCAGCTAATGAGATATCTCTCCCATAAGTGGCATAAATCCCGGCACCTGCACAGTGTCCAATGCACAACATCAAAAAAAAACAAAACCCAGCTTTAATAAGATAAAATATGTCCTGAAAAACACACTAGTCCTCTATTCCCTAACTCAAGCAAGAGATGCTGTCCAGCCCAAGGAAATAAAGCAAATTGGTAATACCAAAAAGAGCACCTTGCAACCTGCTTTTGAACAGAAGCAAATCTAGGAATGAAGAACTGATTAAATATATGTACTGCTGTATATAATCCACATCTTCTTATTCAACTGCATATTCATGCATTCATCCAAGCTTATCATATCAAGGTCCAGTACACTACTTATGGCCACCAAAGATTGCAAAATTTTTATTAAGCAGGGGAATCTGTAATGGGCTGCAGTCGGGTAAATCTAAGGGCCTGATTCAGAAAGGCTTCACCTACTGTATATCTATGGGGAAAACTCCTCGATGAATCAGGATCCTTGTGACCTTTACATTAACAGCACAGTCAATGCTGAAAACTCCCTGGTTTCACTATATTAGAAGGTCTAGAACAAAAGGATATGAGGTTAAAAGGGGGTAGACTTAAGAGCAACATAAGGAAATATTTCTTTTCCTAAAGGATGGTGGGTGAGTGGAATCACCTCCCACTGAAGGCGGTGGCGGCCAAAACACAGCAGCAGATTTCAAGAAAGCACTGGTTAAGCGCAAGGGGTCCTAAGTTGAGAGGAAAAGAAGGTAAAGCCAGAGATCGGGTCGACTCTGCAGAACGGCAACAGGCAAGGAAAATGGGCAGACTAGATGAGCCGGGTGAAGCTTTTTCACATCACCAAGAGGAAGAGGGTTTCTCATTGACAAGCTGGGTGGCAGGATCTCTCCAAATAAGAGAAATTCCGACACGGAAGTACTGATTATTTATAACTGGATATTTTAATATAAATAATGGACTTTTGTTTTCTAATAAGACTGAGCAAAATTGTTGCAAATTAGAGTATGAGATGATTAGATAAAGAATCCCATATAATACATAATGCATACCAAATGAGAACTGGTGAGCCTTATCAAAAGATTATGTTCATACCCATTACATAAGAACATAAGAACATGCCATACTGGGTCAGACCAAGGGTCCATCAAGCCCAGCATCCTGTTTCCAACAGTGGCCAATCCAGGCCATAAGAACCTGGCAAGTACCCAAAAGCTAAGTCTGTTCAAAATTAAGAGTGTGTTAAAGTTTAAGGTTTTCTTTTGAGGTGCGTTTATTTTTTTAAGTTTTGATTAGGCATCTGGCACCCTGTTATTTGGTATTAGGTCCATTACTTTTGGATTTGTTTTGACCCTCTTATTCAAAAGCCTTTATTTGCCAACACATCCTCTGTATTCACTGACATTTTTTGTACCGTAGCACCATCTCTATTTAAAGGAGCTGTGTGCAATGTTCATGTCCCAGTCATACATTTAACTTGAAACAAGGGGTCAGTACAGCATGGTAATATTTAAGAGAGCACAATGGAAGAGCAGATCAGCTTTCTGCTCCACAGGAAAGAGCTCTTTCAGGACCCGCTCCTCTCCTTTCCCTGCTATTA
Organism: Rhinatrema bivittatum; assembly: GCF_901001135.1. Lineage (NCBI taxonomy): Eukaryota > Metazoa > Chordata > Amphibia > Gymnophiona > Rhinatrematidae > Rhinatrema > Rhinatrema bivittatum. Next base: position 72,111,470 of record NC_042617.1, on the reverse strand, counting down.
CTAATTTGGCCTTGCGGGTCCGAGGGTAGCACGTGCAGATTCACAGATGATTCTTTTTGTTTGTTGCTCTCTGACAGCACCCAAAAGAAGCATCTTTAGGACCCTTTCCTGAGGCAAATTAAGGCTGCTAGAATCAGGGTCATTAGATTAGCATCCCGCCGCAACAGCACCAGAGATAGCAAGGTTTTGATGGATCACAGGAGGCCAGAAGCGGCTTACATGTTTTGATCCTTCTCATCCAACGAATTAGGTGCTTTTCTTTAATCATGAGTCTTATGAGCATGATCCAGTATTGGGCAGCAATAAAGGAATCTTAAACCAACACTATAGCCACTGCTATTACCAGCAACAGTAGCATGGAATAGACTTAGTTTTTGGGTACTTGCCAGGTTCTTATGGCCTGGATTGGCCACTGTTGGAAACAGGATGCTGGGCTTGATGCACCCTTGGTCTGACCCAGTATGGCATGTTCTTATGTTCTTAACTTCACTTGGGCACTGTGTTCATATGTTTCTGCCTCTCTCAGGACCATGACAGGCTGTGTGCCCAACTCCAGCAAACGTTGCATCCAAAAGCATGAAAGATGGAGCAGGAAGTATCGAGGCCCATATTCAGTCACTGAATGATCCGTTTACATGCTTGTGAATATGGCCCTCAGCATTTTTTTTCTGCATGGACCCAGCAATGATATTGTGTTCTGTCACCTCGGTCCTGCTCAGACCTGGCACATGGAAGATGCTGCCAGAATTAAAACTCTTTTTAATCCAAACCAAAAGAAAAACCAGAAAAGAATAAAAGCAGCACTTTCATTTAGTAAGAAAATGCCCAGTGTTTCTATATTCTCAGGTCAAAGCTGCTCAACACAGCCACATTTTTTTCCCATTACACTGCACTGCTCCTTGAAATTGAAATTACAAGGTTATTTCAAAACTATCTGTGTACATTTTAATTGTTTTTATCTTGCCTTAGTTGTGTAACATTTTGCATTTGCTATTGTCACGGTCACATCTCCGGGGTAGCTATGATCTCACTCTTTGCCTGTTATTTTCTTATAAACTGAGGAAAATCTCCCAAACCGTATGCCATTATCTCTTCTGTGTCCCCACGGGGGTCTTTTTGTTAATTCTTCTTCTTAAGACTTTCAAAATTCATGATAAAATGCAGCCACACCAAAAGAAACAGCACCTGCACAGCTTTGCTGTTACCAGAGACGTCAAGGATTGTCCAAAAAAATAAATAAAAAAAAGAAAGTGTTTGTAATCATGTAACATGAACCCACAGAATCTAGTTTAATGGTTAGACTACACCTTTACGATTTGGGTTCAGCTCCCAACTCCACCACTTCCAGTCTTGCTTATCACCCGGCATCATAAAATGACAAAAATGATATTTAGCATGTCCAATGGCTCTCGGCTGGCCCTTTTCAGGAAGGTCATCCTTGACACACAAATTATTAATTCTTCGGGAACAAGCCGAGTTACGCAGATGTGCGAGCCCGCCTCCCATCCCGGCACTTCTGAGGTGCCACCTTAGTTCACCTTTACAGAAGCCGTTCGTATTAATATGGGGAGGCTTGAAGGGAGCCACACCCTACTCTGTGGAAGCAGGGGGCTGCTCTCCTCTGTGGCAGATGCACTGAAGTCACCAACAGGCCAGAGCGCACTGTTGACCCATGATTGGACGCTCGTTTTGGATGCGCTACCTTAACCCCTTATTCAGTAAGGGGTAATAGCGCATCGAAAACGCGCATCCAACCTCCCCGAACCTAATAGCGCCCGCAACATGCAAATGCATGTTGATGGCCCTATTAGGTATTCCCGCACGATTCAGAAAGCAAAATGTGCAGCCAAGCCGCACATTTTACTTTCAGAAATTAGCGCCTACCCAAAGGTAGGCGCTAATTTCTGCTGGCACCGGGAAAGTGCACAGAAAAGCAGTAAAAATTGCTTTCTGTGCACCCTCCGACTTAATATCATGGTGATATTAAGTCGGAGGTCCCGAAAGTTAAAAAAAGTTTAAAAAAAAAATTTTGAAATGGGCCCGCGGCTTGTGGGTTGAAAACTGGACACTCAATTTTGCTGGCGTCCGGTTTCCAAACCCGTGGCTGTCAGCGGGCTCGAGAACCGACGCTGGCAAAATTGAGCGTCGGCTGTCAAACCCACTGACAGCCGCCGCTCCTGTCCAAAAAGAGGCGCTAGGGATGCGCTAGTGTCCCGAGCGCCTCTTTTTACCGCCGGCCCTAATTTAAATATTTTAGTTTACTAAATCGCGCACACAGGACACTGGCCTGTGCGCTCGCCCGCTCTCCCGCGAACTTTACTGTATCGGCCTGCAAATCAGTCAGTCAGACCTAACCATGACAGGCTTCTGCAGCACATGCCTTACAGTTATCTTATAAAGCTCAGTATGAAATATATTCCGTTACGTTTTAATGAACTCTTTCTCAATCCGCACTGCTCACACCCTTTTTAGCTATCAATAATAATACCTGGGGGTAGTCTGGACCAAAACCATTTTAACAGGATTACAAATGTCAATAAAAATATCCATATTCTCTATCTTGATCTGGTAAGAAAGCCATGGCAGTAAAAACAAAAAAAAATTCAGCACAGCAACAGTCTATAATAAGCAAAACAATTGACTACAATTTAGGGAGCAGTTTTTGAATTCTCCGCATGGGTGCAAAGTCTGAGCACTTTTTACTCGCCGGCTTTACACCATTTTTCAAAGGGGAAGTACGCTCCTGTGCAGAACATTCCCTCGGGGGGAAAACGATTCGCACACATTTGTACCCGCTAACTTCCACAGGTAATGTCTAGAGAAAATCTAAGCCCGCGCTCTTGAAAACGCAAATGTATGTGTATCCTTGCACGGCGATCACCGACCCCCTTCTCTTGTCGCTGCGGGAGACAGGATGCGTATTCGGGCCCCACGCGCATGCTTTTCCCCACATACAGGAAAGGTTTTTTGAAAAGCCCCATTCCACCGGCAAAACGCTGCTTTGCCCGTGGAAACGGTTTTGAAAAGGACCTTCCCTGCCTGTGATCGTCTACATAAAGGCCCAAAATGCTGAAAATACATTACAATGAACTTCAAAGTGCCAGCGCACTCCATAAAGAGCCACATCGCCTAAATGCGCTCCGCACGCGAAAACCATCTTCCAGAGGACCCCCAGGTCATCGGGGACAGGTGGACTGTGGCGGTAAAACCAGGACTGGCCGAACCTGCCCCCCCATGACCTGGAGCCATCTGGAAACCCTAGCAAAAAGCCATTGGTGATGTTTACAACCTGCAATTGAATTATGGAAGAACAGACATGTGGTCTATCTCAATACACCGTCTTCATTTATAATGATCAAATAATTGTAGCTAACTGAGCTATTATTTTACCTCTATCACTTATCATCTAGAACAGATATCTTGTCTGAGTGACCTTTTTTTTACAGGACAATGAGATAATACCCTTTGTAATACTGCTCACTGCCACAGCTGACAAATAAAGAGCAGACACCATAATAAGGTTTCTCCATATTTTCCGTTCTTTTAGAAGTTATCCTGTTCCGCAGGATTTAAATGATGGGCAAAATATTAACCTCTAAAATCTGGAGGCGTTATTATGGCATCTGACATAGTGGAGGAGAGGTGCCTGGCAGAAAAGATCTTCAGTAAATTACACTACCTGATGGGTTCACAGGACGTGGAAGTGCCCGGCGTTAGTGTCCAGTTCATTGTGGCCATTCAGTGTAAATGCAACAGGGAAGAAAGCACGCAGGACCAGATTCATTAAGGGGCTTTCCTGGAGGCCAGGAGAGGAGGGAAATCTGGGTGGCGTTCGGTCCTTAGAGCCCTACTCAGCGTCAAGTCCTGGACCATGCGAGATGGCTTGTGTGTGTGCATCGGCTCCAGAGCCATTACCGGAAAGAGTCCAGATTAATTAGGACCCCAAGGACTGCCTCCCATCTTCTACCTCAGCCTTCGACAAATCTCCTTGGTGGTTTGCTAAACCCAGACTAATGCCACAAAGTGGGAATATTCTAAGACTCCCCGCTGGATAGCACTCTGAGCCACTGCAGCATTTACTAGAAGCTGAATTTAATCAGACATGCACAGGTAAAAAGGCTTTAGCGACATCTCAGCATGGAGCCAACTCAATTGTGCCTAAAAAGCCAAAGCTGGAAGGCCTCAAACTTTCGCGCCGCCGAAGGCTTGAAATATTCGCTAGCCATTACCAACAATAGAGAATGCTTACGGAGCCGACCCTGAAAGAATAAGGAGCTCTTAGGCAGGGCGCACCCTCTTGCTGGGAAATGCTTACATTGCTTCTCCATCCTGAAACTGAAAAGGGGCCATAGCCCTCGAATGTCCTTTGGAAAACAGTACAGGCCACTGTAGGCTTTAAACTGGGGAAAATAAGCTGCTGGATCAGGCTTTGATACATTGTAGATGTGCTCTTAAAATCAAGACTCCCGAGTGCTAGCTTGCAGGACAATCCTGAAAAAAACAGGTTCTACGACCAGCAGGAACATTTCCCCACAAAATTAAGTTATCAATTAAGCTATCTACTAGTGAGTCATGCGAGAGCTGCCAGCTGTAGATCCTATCTGTATAGAAATCGCTATAAGTTAATGATACTTCAGTGGCTCTACTGGCAATAAATCACACTCACAGTGGTGCCCAGTCAAAACACCTTTCATAATCTCTTTGGCTTACTTTGTCCACTGCAGGTAAACTCTCATTCATCCAACATTTTAATGTTACACGTGCATCTTCTGCACTGAATCACAAAGAAAATCTACCAAAAGCCTAGAAATGATCAGGGGCTTTAAAAGTACAAGTGCACACTACTCCCCACCGAATGCAGATCAGTTTGGAACCGAACAGGTTTCTAAAAGAAAATATCTTTAAAGAGCTAGGAAGGCTCCCATTTTCTAAGAGGAGGCAAAAGCAGGAACCAGCGTTACGGTGAGTAAAAGGCGCCTTCTTGAGGACTCGCTATCCTGAAGAAGGCTATTCATGACATGGCAAAAAATAATGACCTCTTTTGGTTCCACTAAATAATTTAAAAAAAAAAAAATGTAAGTCTGCATCTAATCTTTCCGAAAAAAAAAAATAATTCTTTGAACATGCTTTGGTTTTAGGGTGGAGGCAATGGTCAGGGGCCTGCTTAATTTAACTAATCGATGACTATGTGTTTACTGGACACCTGCTTTCAGTAGGGCCATTGCCTTGGCCAGGCCTACCTCTCTTTGTAAATCCTCCCTCAATGTACACTTTGGAGGTTATAGAATACTTTTACGTATAGCTGCTACTTGTAATGAATGCTGGAGAAACAAAACAATACGCAGTTAAGGTAACACTATCCAAAGCTGCTGAAATAAAATCCTGGCATGCTGAAGGACTGGCATAAATCACTTGCTAATGATCATTACCATATAAAATAGGTTTCAAAACCTACTCCTCTCACGGACAAAAGTAATTATAGTGAGAGGTCAGCGCCACCAAACAAGCCAAAGCCCAGGGATTCAATACAAATGAAAAGTGTCAACTAGAAAAAAAAGGGGCTGGAAAAGTCTGGCCTAAATCAGGTTAACTTAAACTGGTGCCTCAGGAAATGACATGGCCTGAATTTTACAGTCTTTACAGCAGGAGATCAAAAGTGATCCAGTGGAAGAATCCCTATGTCTCTAAAATGTTAGGAAATGCAAAAAGGTGTCAGCATAACTACGATCAATCAAAGCCTTCAAATTGTCAGTACATGTCACCTGCAACATTCGAATCCCTGAATTTCTAATGCCAACTCTAAGCATCAAAATATCCAGAGGCAAGTTATAGCTTTATTTGTAAAAAAAATGGAACTGATATAAGGCTGGACTGTAAGTTCCAGGGTGAACGGGCTGTCTCTTTTATGTCTCTGTACAGCACTGGGAATGCCTAGCAGCACTATAGGGGTGGTAAAGAGCAATAGCAGTAACAGAAATGATTTTATCGGTTTCTAAAAAAATAAAATAAATAAAATAAAAATGCAATACTAAAAAAACAAAATGCAATACTAATTTTTTTTTTTACCTAACAATCTTTTGCAACACTTTTAATGCTGTACTGAGATAGAGCAATTAACCTGTGCAGGGCTTATAAGATTTGATTTAACATATGCTGGCTATGTTTATTTAAACAAAAGCAACCCTAGAGCCTTCATTTTTAAGTGTGGCAGCAACTTTCAGGATTATATCAATAGTATAGTTTGATTGCAAGTTAAATCTCTACAAAGCATTTTAAGTCTTGGATTCTCAGAACATGCTCTAATCGTGTTCATTCTTTCACACAGCCAAGTATAGGTTGGGGTCTGGGACATCACTTTGGAGTTTTGCAAAATGTTTTTTTAATTAACTGGGTCAGGGAATGGTTTAAGGTTTGTAGCCACTAGCCAGGGCTCACCTGCATCTAGCTTCCGTGCTTTCACTGAAATTATTTGATATTAAAAGCATATTTTACCTAATCTATAAAGCACAATAATTTATCAACAGTCAGTAATATTCTGATCCTCCCGGTACATTGTGCTATGATAATCTCAGTCACAAAAAAGTTGATCAAAAAGAAGAGACTGAGAATATAAAGGTCTATCCGCCCTGCTTTAAAGAGAATTGTATCCATTAGCTTTACCTAAATGTTTTATATTTATTATTTTAAGATAACAGCTACAGCAACTTTGTTTCGAGGTACATTCCATACAGTCCAGTTGCTGAAATACAGCCTCTCCGGATCAATTCGCTTTAACACAAAACAAAGAATCCTAAGAAGTGTCCAAATACAGATAACCCTGAATATATAAACCGTGCGTATTTCTTTCACCATGTAGCCACTCTAATCCATACGGAGATGTAAAACCTGGAAGCCAAGTTTGAATTCACCTAGTCAACAATAATATGAGAAGTCAATACAAGCACCCTTGAGCCTGCTGTGCTCAGACCTCGGAATCTAAGCTCTTCGGGACAGGCTCGCTATAACCAGGCGGATTTATGCTGTGCCCCATAGAAACGGTCTGATGCCAAGCCCCGTGTGCCACCTGCTGCAGGTGCCCCGTCTGGCCAGGAGGCTGTACGCAGGGATAGGGTGAGGATCGGGGGATCTCCTCCTGGGCACCGGGTGTCCGGGAACGCTCCCCCTATGCTCCGGCCCTGCAGCGCCACCTTCCTCGGGAAGGCAGCCTCGGCCCTCACCGGGGGCTCCGGATCGCAAGCAGCGCGGTCACCCTTCGCCCCCTCCCCGTTTATTATTACATCCCGCAGCAGCCTCCCCCTCCCCAGCACTTCGTCTCCAGCACGACCCGATTAAAGCGAATCACGCAGGGCAAGGAGGCAGCGACCCCCGAGCACCTGCTCGGGATGCTCCTCACCCGGCAGAACCCTCCCCACCCCCCACCCCAAGCTAGAGCCGATCAGTGCTTCCCCGGAGCAAAAAAAGGGGCAAAGCGGAGGGGGGGGGGGAAGAGGGGCTGGGGGCAATCTCACCTCTCTATTTGGAGACCGGGTTGTGCTCCGATTTTATCCTGTCATGCCCGCCCCCTATAACCTATGCGTTCACCTAACCCCCAGACCAAAAGTCTGAAAAGTCTTTAGAACCAAGCCTCGCTTACTGCAAATCTCTTTCCGGGGGGGGGGGGGTAGAGGACCCCCTTCCCCCCCCCCCCCACGGAACGCTAAACGCTCGCAGCGCCCCTGTCCGCCTTCCATCCACGGCGCGGCGAAACTTTTCTCCTGCTCAGAGTGCAACAAGTTTCCCACCAGCGACCTGCGCGGCGCTCGCAACTTTACGGCCGACAGCGAAGCCGGAGAAAGGAAGAGCGATCGGCAGCAGCAGCAGCTCGGCACCGCGGCGGCTCGGTGGCAGGGCTGTCAGCGCTCTCTTACCTTTTCTTCTCTTTCTCGGCTGTCATGTCGAAGGTGAACCAGCGATCGGGGGCGGGGGGGGGGGGGGCGGCTCGGGGGGGGTCTGGCTGTTGCGTAGAAATAACAATTCAGCTAAGTGAAGGCAGACCACAGATACGCTCCAATCCTCCGGAGCGGGGGTCGGGGGGCAGGGAGCAGTAGGGAGGGAGAGGAGCACTGGAGACGACCACTGGCTCCGGGGGTCCCTGGAGTTGGGGGGGGTGGGCCGAGCGACCGTACAGTCTCAGAGCACTGCTGAGGATTGTACAGCCGCTCAGCGGAGGAGAGGTCAGGGAGCGCTGAAGGCTTGAGCCGGCCCGGGGGGGGGGAGGGGGTGGTCTGCTGCCTCTGCCGCCGCCGCCGCCGCTGCTGCAGCTCAGCTCTAGCGCTGACGGCAGGCAGGGAGGGGGGGGGGGGGGGAGGGGCGGGTGGACTCAGCCTTCGCAGAGCGGCTCCCGCTCCAGCTTGAGCGGCCGGGCAGCGCCTGCACCAATCCCGGCCCGGCCCCGCCCCCGCTCTCAGGACTTGTTTGTGAGCTCAGCGGAGTTGACAGCTTGGGCCGGGGCGTGCCAAGGAGGCTGTGGGGGGTGATGGGGGGTTTGGCAACGCGGGGCCGCGACAGGCAGGGAGAGATAGGGAGGGAGGGAGGACAGATAATGGTGCAGATAGACAGGCGGAGGCGCCGGCCCTGGGGACTCGGTGCCGGGCAGCCTGTCCCGACTTGGGCTTCAGCCCGGCCGGATTTTGGTGGTCCCGGCTCTGGGGGAGGGGAGAGGGGGGGGATCAGGTGTGGTGGACAGTGAGCTCCCACCTCCCTTTAACCCGGCTGCATTTGGAAGCGGATCGCGGCAGCTACAAGTTCCGCTAGAGTCGGGGGTAGGGGTGGTGACATTGGCTATTTCTGCTCATTACTTTGTACAAATAACAAATGGAAATGAAAACAGTTTGCAGAGAGTGGCTGCAAGTGTTACCCTCAGGCCACTTCCACAATCTCTGACGACTGTATTATGTATCAATTAAAAAGGAAAGCTGATGTGGGATGCTTGTTCTCGCTTGATAATATAAATCGTTTTACAAAATTCTCTCTTGATACTACTTTATGTACTGTCTTTCTTCCAAACAAAATTGCACTGTTACTACTTCAGAAGCATAGGTGCAGCCAAATGTTTACTACTTGATAGCAGTGGCGTAGCCAGAATTGATTTTTTGGGTGGGCACAAGGTTAACATAGGTGGGCACAAGGCATGCAGGTCTACTAGTTGTTTTCTTACTGATAAATAATGCCATATACTGCACCCTAGAATGGCTTTCTAAGTAGTTTGCAACAGCCATTATGTGTCATGTATGAAACTTTAAAATAATTTACTTCAATTATTTCAAGTATAGAAAACAATCAAATCCAATCATATAATAAAACAAAAATTAATGTATTCTTTCATGAACCATCTTTGCAGAAACCCAGAAATCTTCATAAATACAATAAAATATAATTAATCATCAGAACAGGTGCAGCGCAGAGCTAGGGCAATTCACATTACAAGTAACATGAAAAAAAAATTCAAATTCTGGTGTAATCTCAGCAAAAAATAACCCTCCACTGCTATTTTGTGAAGTAACAAACTCTTGCAAAGAAAGAGGCATCTGGAACCTTGCCAAACAATCACAGCACTGACTCTCAGGATTCAAACAGCAACCTTATGAAAAAGCAGCAATGCAAATACTACACCAGGCCCTAGAACATTAATACATCACCTATGGGAATAACAGAACAGGCTGGACTACTACTACAGAGAAACTATATGCTAGAAATACTCATTTCTGTCACAAACAGGCAAAACTGAGACCGACCCTTACCTAATATAGAAATAAGAGACTATAAATTAGAAACAGAAACATGTAGATAAAGCCAAAATAGAAAGCCTGAGAAACTAAAATGTCTGAACAGTGGAATACTTAAGAAAGAGCAAAATACAAAAATATAAGAATGCACATTCTCAAAGATGACATATTTAAATTGCTAACATCTCTCTCTCTCTCTCTCTCTCTCTCTCTCTCTCTCTCTCTCTATATTATTTTTTTTTACCTTTGTTGTCTGATCTTTGTATTTTTCTAATCAGTTGGTCCTGGTCTCTCTTTCCCATTTTTTCCCTTGTCGCTCATTTCCTAATTCCTCTTCAGTGTCTTTTCTACTACTGTCTTCTTCCCTTCCACACACACACACATATATACATAAATGCTTTCTCTCACAGACTCCTTCACACACTCAGGCTCTCACTCTCATATGCTCTCCTCCCCCCCCCCCCAAGCTCACATTCTCTGCAGACACACATACAAGCTCTCACTTTCTCACCCCTCCCCAGGCTTATATTCTTATGCACACACAGACGCACATCCAGGCACCCATTCTCATCCACACACACAAACCCATTCTCCCATTCTCCCCCACACATACACACATTTAAGGTCCCATTCTCACCCACACATACACACTTTCAAGCACCCATTCTTACCCACATATTCAAGCTTCCATTCTCACACACACACACAAACCCAGGCTCCCATTCTCACCCATATATATACACATTCAAGCTTCCATCCTCACCCACATATTCAAGCTTCCATTCTCACCCACACACACAAACCCAGGCTCCCATTCTCACCCATATATACATACATTCAAGCTTCCAACACGCACATATTCAAGCTTCCTTCCTCACCCACATATTCAAGCTTCCATTATCACCCACACACATTCAAGACTTCATTCTCACTCCCATACACACCCAGGGTCCGATTTTCACCCACACACACACAACAAGGCTCCCATTCTCATCCTCACATACACATTCAAGCCTGTGCACAGTTTCCGCTTCCTCCCCCCAGAGCAGGAAGATCAGCTGGCCTCTCCTGCTGCCACTGGCCTCCTGCTATCTTCGGCCGTATGGCCGACTGATATTCCTGCTTGGGGGGGGGGGGAGCGGAAGCTGTGCGCGGCGCTTCCGCTCTTCTCCCCCCCCCCCAACAGGAAGATCGGTCGGCCATACGGCCCGAAGATAGCAGGAGAGGCCAGCTGATCTTCCTGCTTTGGGGGGAGGAAGTGGAAGCTGTGCACGGCGCTTCCGCTCCCCCCTCCCCCCGCAAACAGGAAGATCGGTCGGCCATATGGTTGTAGGACCGCTTCCCCACGTGTGCCATGATGGCGTGCCAAGCATGGGTTCTCCTCTTCACTGTCGCGGGGATGGGATCCCGCGACAGCCTTGCAGTTCTGGTGTCAGTTGGGTGGGCCTGGGTCTAAATTGGGTGGGCAGCTGCCCACCCAGGCCCACCCGTGGCTACGCCACTGCTTGATAGATGAAGATTTACCGTGACTAGGTATGTGTTGAAATGGTGGCATCCTTGCTGAAAAAGGAGAGGTTATTCAATGAACATTTTTATACCAAATTACTTGAGCTTTTCATCATAACCTCTTCTAAGCTTACACGGCTCTATGTGGCGGTTTGGACCTTAACTACTAAAGACTTTTAGAGAGGCTGCAAAAAGGAAAGAAATTCTAACCACATAGTCAAGCTTTTCACCTTTACCTGTTCTATCGAATAATAATTATCATCATCATTTCCTAAATAGCCTGTTGTGAGCAGCACCTCGACAGGAAATCTGTTTTCATAAACAGGATTAATGAGTAGCTCAAGCTGCAGTTCATTGTAAAGTTAATTTTTAAACTATTCTTCATCACTACTCTATTTTGTAATTGTACTTGTAATTAACTCTATGGGAAGAAAGAGCTGTTGACTAAGGTCAACCTAATTGATTATAGTTTGCAACCAAGAGTCCATCTCAGCTAGCTACCAGGACAAGATAATACATTACACATTTTTTAATATAGCAGATGGTATACAAAAAATTGCTTCTCAGCCTTGTTTACGCTAAGATCCCAGGGCAGGGCCTGAGCCGTGAGGGGAGGAGGATTCCTCGGCCTTTTGTCTGAGCTTGAGAACCTGTCCAGTATGGTAGATTGACATCCTACTACCTGATCCCATTGGGAACCCAATGATATGACTCTTGGCAAAGGAGGAGGGAAATTGACTTTAAGCAAGGCTATGGACAGCAAATGCAGCAACTACATTCCCAAGGAAATATGCAACTCCTCAGTCAGCATTCCACAAACTGTCCCCAAGTCATTCAAGAAGTCTGGAGATGCCTGTTGTGCACCCTCTGAGCAGAGGGTGCACAACAGGCATCTCCAGTAACCACCCTTTGCTCCAAATGGAGACCGTGCATCTAGGCGTGCCGCAAGCTAAGCCACGGCTTTTTCCATGACTATCCTATTATCAACAGGCCCAAAGAGGAAGATAAGAAATGAACATTTCTACAATGAGTTGGTTTTGTATACAAAATGTAAATGCTTTAATTGGACATGTTGTATAATTGCAGTGCACCTGACATTGTGATATTGACTATACAATTATCTTTGTGCAATAAGTTTAAATATTAGTTTATAAAAAACAATTACATTAGGAAAACTTTAACCATGCAACGTGGAATATAATGTACATTTGTAACCACATTGTAATCTAGTGCTCTGAAATGCACTACTATTGTAATACGGCTATTTTGTATGAAAGTTTAATTAATAACAGAAAACTGATGAATGCTCTGGACATTTTACAGAAGGTGACATTTAGTTGAAAATTTTGATTAAAACTAGAAAACCTTTTTGCAGGCCACATATGGAGGCGGTGCTTTCTTATATTGGTGGCCGGGCTATTGCGGAGGGGAAGGAGGACTCTGGTTCAGAGTGAGAAAAAAGCTAGCTGGATGCATAGCAGCAGCAGGCACTGGCACAGCCACCAATGGTAGCAGGCAGGCAGAACATGGAGCAGAATATTTCTGTGAGAGAACAAGACATCAGCACTACGGAGAAAGACTCGCTAGTTGTATTCTCTTGCACCTTTTGTGTATGTGTGATGATGAAATGAAACAGCGAGCAGGTTAGTATGATCTCAGTCCAAATACATTGCAGAGCAGGTCTCCACTAGCTGGGCAGATAACACAGACTAAGAATAATCAAGGCTAAGCCAAGCTCTTGTTCGACCGAGTGATAAGTTCAAGCTGAAAATAGAGACACACACCCTTATTTTGCAGCAGGCACTATAAGTCTGACATGTCACAAGGAAAGTGATTGATATGTAAGATCACAGGAGAACCCGAGTAGCTTACCCAGAATCTGATGGGGAGAGCGGAGAAATTCTAGCAGAAAGGGAAACGCATGGTGAAGAAATCATATAAATATTAATGAGTCATTTTCCTCCCATAAAGCTCTTGAAGACAGCAGAGGATTTAAATTTAGCCAAGTGATTCTGATAATTGTATACATTTTATACTTTGTTGCTATACTTGGGTTTCTAGATCAACTGTAAGTCTTAGGTGATGATGCTTAAGGAACATACGTTGCAATGGATTTTATAATAAAACATAGGATTTGGTAATGGTTTTGTTTTGTGGTTTACAAATTTATACAAGCGGTGTGGTAATATTTGGTGACGGCTACACCATTGGCTAATTTATTACATCACTGGTATCACTCATGCTCACTCATATCATAAAATGTATATAGCATCAGTGTCACACAGATGTAGCAGGGAGGTGCTGGTATGGCCAGGGGTAGCATCAAGCAAGCAAGTAGGGTGCAGCATTCAATGACATCTGTGAGTGCACATCAGCATCAAACAATTGTAAGCACAAACTGTACTACATAGTCTAATGGCCGTGCTTGTATAACACATGCACCTATGCAGACTTTCTCAGGTGTAACTCAAAGAGTACAACATCTGTGTCACACACACATACAACCCCAAGCGGCAGCAACTACAAGAGAAATATAGTGCCGCAGTATGTTGCTGGCACTGGGTCCACATGATTGGCAGTAAGAATAGGTAAGGTGTGGCCACAATTGATTGGAAAAGTAACGGCAAAGTGAGTGTCGGGTATCTGTTAGCCGGTGGTAGCGGTGTGCCCAGCATCACTGGTGATTAACATAAAATAAAGACAAGTGCAAGGAAATAAAAAAAAAAAAAGCTGGAAAACTTAATCAAAGCAAACATAATCATAGGCCCTGCTTCCTGTGCAATATATCCAAAAGTCAATGAAGGAGAAAAGAAAAGCCAGCCCCCATGGAGTGTATCTGTTGCATGGTCCCCCTGCCTTTCCAATATATTTTGGAAGCACAATACATTTCTTACAGCAAGCAGGCTCCACAACCGCTGAGATGAGAGAACTCGAGCGTGTGGTGGGGTGGTGGGTTGGTGGCAGTGGCAGGCAGTCGGCAAAGCATGGCAGCACAAGGGTGGAAGAGCAACAGCAAGCAGCTTATAGAGGTGGCACAATGGCAAGACAGTGCTGTTGCTTTCAGAGTAGTGGGCATGATTAGTAATGTGATCTGAACACAGACAGGTTGCTAATGTTGCCAAGCTTAGAATGTCTTGATGTGACGGGGAATCTCTCATTGTGCTGTAAGAGTGATGTTGAGGAAGACTGAGAAGAAATATGCTTCATCTATTACTAGTAATAGAATTACTAGTAATTTGAATTGCAGTGTTTTTGTGCAGTTACGTTTTATTGGCTAGTGGACATTTGCTTGTGGTATTCCTGTAAAACAGTATTTTTATTTATATATGTATTCTATTTTATGAATATTCTATTTAAAAGAATGTGCACGAGCTAGTCACATTACACTTGCGTAATTTTATAAGTAAATGAATAAATAGGGGAGGAGACAGATTCCTCAAAATACATATTTGCCCGTGTCTTTGCTTTATTGCTGATCTTTTGTGCTGGTGCGTTTAGTTTCTTACAGTTATATGCTTTTTTTAAATCTGAGGTCTGCAGTTTTCATTACAATCACAGCCTCCTCCCCCCTCCCCCGCTTTTAGAGACCTCCTTTCCTGAATCTACAGATAGAAACAGAGAGTATGAGGACAGATAAAACCAAAAAGCCTATCTACAGTTCCTAATTTCATTTCTCAGGCCCCAGTTATCTGGCTTCCCCTTCACCCTTTTATAACTGTGTTCGGACTTTCCTTGTGTGAGCGTGATGCCTGCTTAAGATCTGGCAAGAATCAGTGGAAAATGCCCCAATTTATTTAGATTCAAGAGGGTTGGGAATGAATAAGAAGAAAGGCACTCCCAAACTGTGAATGTAAGTACTGAAAAAGAAATCAATACGAAAAAAGTTAAGATCTTAATGATTTTGTTTGTTTTAACTGCAAACTAAATTATCAAAATAATTATTGCTTTCAGCTAACTTGCATTTTTCTTCACTTTCTTTACAGTTTATTGTCATAGATTTTTTTTCATCCTCACCAAACATTATTACTAAAGACAACACTGATTTAATGTTCCCACAGTATCACTGACACATGAAGAACAAAACTTAACAAACGAAAGAGTTTCTCCCATTTTATCAGTAGGGAAAGTGAGTAATTGTTATTGTTCTATGTAAAGCCTGTTGCGATATTGTGTTCAAATGTAAACCGATGGGATGTTCCCAACGACCGTCGGTATATAAAAATACTAAATAAATAAAATAAATAATTCTATCATCCTTACACACATAGACCATAAGAATTTTATCACATAGGTCAAAATTGGCCTTTACGCTTCCATAGCTATAGATGGTTAGGGCCAGGCCTGGATTTAGGCCTAAGGTAACAGACAACTGTCTAGGTCACCAAATTTTAAAGGTGCTAAATACCCAGGCCAAAGGGAAGCCTTCTCCCACTTAGTTTAGGGCTGTGTGCTGTTGCCATACCAAGAGGCACCACTGTGGCTCTCTGGCCCAACGCCCATCTTCCCCGTTTTCTAGTCTCGGGATGGATCCCATGCTCTTCAAGCTCTGGTTGTCCTGCCTATGGGTGCCATTTTCTTAAATCCAGCCCCTGCTGGGGTTGCCTGTTTATTGTGTACCATATTAGGGGGCCTAAAGGAAGTGTTTGTTTTCTCAAATATACATTTTTTTCCCCCCAAGTTCTTGGCAGTGCTGTAGCTAGCCTATGGGCAATATGGCCTCAGCCGTAGGCGCCAGTGCAGGAAGGGTAGCGCCGTGTGATTCTGCATTGCCCGCCCCCCACATACAGGCATCCAGTCATATAAACAGTTCCTGAGCATGCAGTGCATCCCTTGACTCCGAATACCCCTTCAGTCCATTCCAAGGAATTCGCCGCAACTTTTGGAATTCCCTCTTTGCGACTCTCCTCCTCTCCTGATAACCTCTGAATAAACAGGGTAGGTCACCCTGGACAAAGATGATTTCCCTTCCACTTCCCTTTAGTTTCACTGATAGTAACACCTCTGGGCAAGATCTTGCTGCGCTGTTCAGTCTCCTTGGTAGCAGAACTTCTACTGTTGCAGACGCTCTGGAACCTGCTCTGTTCTGATGCGCTTCCCTTCCCTCTTCTTCAGAACATACTGGTGAGGGTAAATTCAGCGGATCAAGGAGTATGGAATGTGCTCCCCTTCAGTAGGAATCCCACCTAGATTCCTACCTGAAGCCCTTCACGGCTGCTCCAGGAGCTGATTCTCTTTCGAGTCCCAGAGGCTGGGAATATGAGCCATGGAACCAGTGCAGAAAAGAGAGCCCAGACCCTTCTGTGCTCTTGGATTTATGACTCCTACTAAACCTTGGGCATTATTTATTGGAGTGTGCATTACACCACACTCCTCCTCTAGCCTTGGTCACATGATCTCACTTGCGACGACATAAGGTTCCTAGTAAGGAACTTGTAGGTATCCTTACACCAATATTACACTTCAGCGGCTGCTGCATCAGACATCTTTCAGACACAGTATTTTTACTGGCATTGTATATAAACAGCATAAAAGCTAAACAGCGAACCTCAGAGCTAATCCTTTTTAAAGATAGCTTTTGAAGTTGGGGTTTGCTGGTTTCAGACGATTATAAATGGTAGTTTTTGCTTGGATTGCGCAATCTGATCCAACAAATTCATCCTCTTTCAGAACCGCACAAGCACGTGCTTGCCACCAGCGAGTCTGCCCTACCTTTCTGCAGGAGGCACAGGCTCCCTATCATGAGAAATATGGAAGCCATTTCAGGATGAACAAAGAATTGATAGCTTCAAATAAATATGAACACTCATTTCCATCAAAATCCCCACTCTCTCAACCTTTTTTCAAACTGTGTTTTCAAACACCTCCAGATAGTACCCACGGGCACTAGCCCTGGAATCAATGGAATCCAGCTTGTAGAAAACAAAATATATTAGGATCAGTCTGAAAGAGTGCATAGACTTAAAACAAAAGAGAAAGCAACAGAGCCAGGACAAAGGCAAACTGGTACTTGGACCAGCGTGAATAGTACTGTTTTAGAAAAATGGTTCTCAGCCTAGTGGCCTGGACTAGAGTTACATGCAATAGCCTGTTCCTTAGAACATAGAGCCAGATGGCCACCCTCACATGGATACCACATGGGGTTGGGCATGAGAGAGCCACCATTGCCTTGCTGCCAGCACTGCAAGAGTCAATCTGCCATCAACCTTCTCCTCCCTACCCAGCTGACCATTGAAACCAGCAGGGCCAGGAGCCTGCTCTTCTCTGCTCGCCTGGCAATGTAGACCTGGGGATAAGCAGGACCTGCTGCCATTTTCTTCCCGCTCATCTGACAAAGAGCGATCAGGAATGAGTGGGGCTATCTGATTCATCATCTCCCACCGACTTGCAGGGAATTGAAGCCAGGAATGAGAGGGACCATCGGCCTCCTCTTCCTTACCCACCTGCTGAAGGAGACAGAAGCCATGGCAGAGCCATCTCTTTCACCTTCCTGCTTGCCCACTGAAGCCCAGAGGAACCATCTGCCTCCACCTTCCTGCTTCCCTGCCTGGTTCTATCCCCACTTTCTGAACAAAGAGAGAGAAGTTGGCCCAGCCAGGCTTTCTTCATTCACCCATCTGCCCAAGGGAGAGAAGAGCCACAGGTGGCAGGGCTGTTTGCCTTTGTCCCATGCTTCCCATCTATGAAAGAAAGAATCCAAAAAGGGAAGCCATTTGCCTCACTGCTGCCAAAGGAGATAGGATCCAGAGAGGACAAATGCCACCAACTATACTACTGTCAAAGGAAAAAGGAGCCAGAGGGGTAAACCATTTACCCCACCATTTCAAAAGGAGCCAGGAGCCAGAAAGGATGGAAGACATCTTCCTCACTACTGCCAAAGGAGGGAGAAGCTAGAAAGATATATGCATTTTCTCTGGTTTTCTATTTTTTACCCCCTATTTTCTTTAGCATGAAAAGATTCAATTAACTAGAATCCAATATCATCCTACATCCTATACCCTTTTTTCTCCGTGCTATTGTGCTGTGAGGTGAGGTAATCAAGCTGGACGAAAGATGCAGCATTATTTCGAAAACATTCGTTTCATGTGAACACTTCCTGTTCTGTGTTCCGCACTTTCTACCGTCAAGAAATGCAACATATCTTATTAATGCCTGAGTGTCTGAATGACATGCAATCTACCGAGACTTTGTGTCGCTTTGTTCATAGAATGTTTTTTTCATGGAGCTGCAATTGTTCTTTTCCTGGAATGTTGTGTACACTTGGGAATTGCACTAACATAAACATTCTTATCTTGGGGCCAGAAACAGGCAACCTATAGCAAGTGAATAGAAATGAGGGGAAAAAAAGGACAAGACATTCATAATGAAATATTAGCGCAACAGGCCGTATTTGTTCCTGGGAAACGGGCAGATGAATATTGACTACTGGTGGAACAGTAAAGTTGAGATTCAAAAATGAGGGCCTATGTGCAGTGAAATCCTCCTTCTTTCTAACATCCAGCCTTCTACTAATAAAATATCAAGTCATTACTTGGTTTTGGTACCAGATATTAATTACATTTATTAGATTTCATTCTACTAGGAGGAACTAAATAAGGAATTGTTTAAAGATACATTACAGCTAGAACTGGATATCTCAAGAACCATATCCAACCAGAAAATTTCAGGGACCATAAAAGTGTGTAGCCCTGGATTTTTGTTGGGTTTGGGGCTCAGATTTGCATAAGTGGTAATGTAAAAGCTTCACAATTACTCCAATTTGGCTCTCTAGTGGGAAATTTGTCATCTTGCATCTCTCCCTGGACCACAAAAGGTGTTGTCCTCACAGGTATTAACTATTTTCAAGAACTCGATTTTCAAGGAAGAAAATTCAGTTCAACATCAGCGCAATGAATAGTATTTCCTTTTACCCTGTTCCTCTGCATTAGAGGGCACACTATCCATTTTCAATATAGAACCACAAGCATTAATCAAATACAAGTTACTTCCTTTCTCGAAGTCCTCCAAGGTAACAGAATATCTGGAGTGTGCTTTCGTTGGACGCAAAATTTCCTGATGTCTTTCATTTCTTTTTTAAAATTACATTAAAAAAAGCAAAGAAAATGGTTACATTTTCTTGATTTCATTTTAAAATTAAGCCCCACCCCTGATGCAGAAAAACAACCAATAAAAGTCTTCCCGGCTCCTCTTCTCATCCCTCCCAGCCCACCAGACTACCCCTCTCCAAAGCTTCTTACTGCATCCGTGGGGTCTTCATGAGGCAGAAGCCATCCCCCATCGTGCCTGCCCTGCCATATAGGGAAGCATGTGCCATTTTGACGTTTACTGTACAATAAAAGGGGGCTGGCGTCTTGGTTTGCTAGTGCCATTTTGTTGGCGGCAGAAGACAGACAGACTTCAAATATAAGGCTCTCCATTTGTTCAACAGTCATGACAATATATTGCCATTGCCCATGATCCATTTTACATACAGTATATGTAGTTTTGCCTGCTCATTTTTTGTAAGATTGCTTCTGGTATAAATTTTGTGTATTAGATGACTTCATAATTATTCAAGCAAAACATTTTACATAAATGTATGTATAGACCATTCACTATATTGCTACTCAAATACACTTATTTCCCAGTTTTCCCATTTTTTTCCTGTTTTTATTCCACTCAAGTAAACATTTCTGGGAAATTTAAATCTCTATTTGAAGCTATAATGCATGATTATTTATTTGTTTAATTTAAAAGTTCTTCTATTTTGCATATATCCAGCGTTCAAAGCAGATTACAATAAAACATACAAATCAATAAGACAAAATAAATGCATATGCATTTAAATTAAAATAAACAAATTGCAGAAAATCAGCAAAAACGCAAAAGCTAGTCACAGCAGTCAATAGAATATTCTACTGCCTCCAAAAACCATTTTAAAGAAATATGTTTTAAGGCTTTTTTAGAAGTTTTGCCGCATGCAATTATGCGTAATTGCCTGATTATGACCTAGATTCTACTGCCTCCAAAAGCCATGTTAAAGATATATGTTTTTAAGGCTTTTTTAGAAGTTTTGCCGAATGCAATTATGTTTAATTGCCTGTTTATGACTTAGATTCTTCATTTTGCTATAAATTTTGAATGAATAGTGCTTGCGATAAAAAGGGGTGTGTTAGGGGAAGATTTGAGGTACCACAACAAGCACTATTTTAGTGTGAATACTGCAGTGTGCATTAAATTGATCACACCTGTAATATTTTCACTTCAAGAGTGAGCAAGAGAGAGAGAGAGAGACTCTTTATAGGGCTCGCATATTAGTCAACTATTTGTACCACTGTAGGAGGGTCAACTAGTAACTCAAGGTGAGGTTTTGGTGGTGGCCTAGGTTTTAGGGGGCAGTTTTACATGCATGGTCAGATGTACAACAGATGAAGCAGCGTCAGAGGTCCGGGTCGAGGCTGGTAGAGTACAGACATGGTCATGGACAGTCCAGGAGTCGAGGCTGGCAGTGAAGATGCAGTACGGAGAGCCAGGCCGGAGGTCAGGGCAGGCAGCGGACGAGCAGAGACGAAAAGACAAGCCAAAGGTCGGGACAGGCAGCAGACAAGCAGAACCAGGAAATCAAGCCAAAGTTAGAACCAGGAGGAAAATCCGAGGAGTGGGATGCAGGAAACAGGAACAAGCAGGAACTCAGGATCAGGAACACTGGAACGCATCAACAGCGAACTCCTAAGAGCAGGACCTGTTGCCAAGGTGAAGAGCAGGGGAGTGAGCTGGCTTTAAATAGCCCGATATGATGATGTCATCTTTGGGAGCAGGGCCGGAGATTCCCGCTGCGGCCCCTTTAAATAGCGGCGAGTTCCGCACGTGCGCCTAGGGAGGCGCATGCTGAGAGGAAGTCGGCGGCGTCTGAGGCCATGTGGAGAGGATGCCGCAGCGTTATCCGGGGCAAGGCCGCCCCGTGCCGTAGGAGAGGGAGCCCAGAGTCGGTGCCTGCCGAGGCAGGTAAGGGGGCCTGGCTGCGGCAACCCGCGGCCGGGATTCCCAACAAAATCTCATCTTTGTGTACCTTTCTTCACTCCAAATCACATCAAATCTTCACTGAAGTGTACTGTGCTGTTCGTATATCTGACTGTGGGGCCGATGCAATAATCTTCGCAGAAAGCGGGCACCAAGTTTATCGGCGGCCATTTTCATTACTGGTAGATGGCCGGTTATGAAAACCGACGCCGAGTTTACCGGCGTCGGTCTTCATATCTCGGCAGTCTGCCGAGTTATTTATTTTTTTCTTTTTAACTTTAAAAAGGAAGTACAAAAAAGCAGTTTTTTCTGCTTTTCTGTACTTCTTTTCAATGCGCTCAGCTATTAATGCCTGCTCCAGGTAGGTGTTAATATCTGAGTGATAAATGTGCGTCTGAGACGCACATTTATCTTTTTGTATTTGGAGTGAATGAGTAATAGCCTCATTCACATGCATTTGCATGTGATGAGCACCAACTCATTCACTCCGCGTTGGACGCGCATTAAATAAGCGCTAATCCCCCTATTGCATTAGGGGGTGGATTAGCACCTATTTAACCCACGTCCGACAGCAGGTTAAACAGTGCGCTCGGCCGAGCGCACTGTATTGCATCAGCCCCTATGCATATAAAACTGCTACTCAAACCCTACACCACCACCAAAACCTCACCTCGAGGTACTAATTGACCCTCCAACAGTGGTATAAATAGTTGACCAATATGTGTACCACCCCAGAGGTCCTCTTTCTCTTTACTCCTCTCCCTCTCCCCTTCCCCTCCCCCCCCAAAAAAAACCCCCCACACAAATCCTGTTTTGGGCGTATTGCTTGCAGAGCATAATGCCAAGAAAAAAAGGTGTGGTTATTTCCAGCATTAAAACATGCTATAGCCTGCCTTACGCTATTGCACGCAATGTTTAATACTCCTCATTTTCATAAACTCCTCCTTTTTGACTAAAATTTAAAAATTTGCATACTCATCTTGCGATGCGTGTTTTTTTTATCGCAGGCATTATAGCCCTAACGCCCGCGATAATGCCCTAACGCGATTTGATGAATGACCCCATTAGTAAGCTTTTTGCCCCCATAGACACAGAATGGGAGAAAAATCTCAATATAGCAAGCTCATAATGAGATGGACTTGCTCTATTAATGCAGTTTTTGTATGCTTGTTGTTATGTCACCATAAACCTTTTAGTGCAGTTGCCCCAGCGGTGCATATATCTAATAAGAAGTGTACTGAATGGCATTCCCCACACTCCCCTGCTTGTGCTACATGGCTTCTGCTATGTCCTACTGAGGATTAATCTGGCTTTTCTAGTGACCTCGTGTAATCAGCGGAGCTTTCTCCGGCAAGCAAGGCTAAGGGGATTTCAGCAAACAATTTAGCAAATTGTTTCCTCGAGTTTGATTATGTTAAACCTTACACGAAATCTAAATTCACTTTACAGCTTTCACATGACAGAACTGTATTGCCCTTGCAAGCACGAAAGAGCACGATGGGGCAATATAGAGTAAACATGCTAAATGAAGGAAAGGGGAATAAAATTAAAGTGCAAAAACATTAACACAATGTTTCCTGACTTCTCTGATGGATGTCAGCCACCTCTTAAAAGTAGGTTTTGAAAGTGTTAAGGAACACATATTCCTGCAATGTATATTGTTTCTTTTTTTTTTTTTGGAGGGGGTGTGTGCATGAAAAAAAGTTGAAAATATCACTAAGGGTAAGCTAAAGCAGTGCTTCTCAACCCAGTCCTCAGGGGACACATAGCCAGTCAGGCTTTCAGGATACCCACAGTGAATATGCAGGAGCCATAGTGAAGAGACAGTGATTAACCCACAGTATCTGTGAAAACTGGCAGTAAAGTATGTTAGCACTGTTTTAATATATATATATAAAAAAGAAGGCAAAAAAAAATCATGCATGACTTATTATAAGGAGATCTGCAGACATTGCAGAATATTCTATTCATTGGAAATGTGTGTGTAAGATATCTTCTTTATCCCATTATAACTGGTGGAAGCACAAAGAGTTACAGAGTTTATTTAGGAGGGCACAAGATAAGAAAGAGAAAAAAAGCAAAGTGGAAAGCCAGAGATCAGCTGTGGTTTATGACTTTGTAAAAGGAAGCAAACTGGGCAGACTAGCTGGGCTTTATGATTTTTATCTGCCATCATAATCTATTCTTCTATGTAAAGGACTTGATTCTCACAAGATATCTCTCTCTCTCTCTGCAGCATCTCTCTCTCTCTAATGTCCTCAGCTTGGAGTGTTCGCTTCTCTCTCCACACCAAACCCTACTGATCCTACATGTAGGGAGGTCACTTGGATAGGACCCTCTTTTCTAAATGTATTTATTTAAAGAATTGTAAGTATAGTCTATGTAAAAAAAAATTTAAAAAAACCAGAACATCTTCAAGTAGAGCACAACACAATATTACATTGTACAAATTCCAGACTGGTCCCACAACCATTTTAACTTGAACAAAAAGTGACGCATTACATAGACACATGACATCCAGGCACATCACCTCACTCATCCAAATTAAAGAAAAGTAAATTAGTGCAAATTAAAATACATTAAACTTATGAACTCTAATGAGAGACCCATTACATAGAAAAACCTATAGCTCTACATCGCTCTTGTAAAGAGTTCAATAAAGAATCATAAACATTTGCCCAAGCCCTTGTATAATCTTTAGGCAACAAACATTGCATAAAAATAGCATCCAATCTTTCAGTATGCATTCATTTGGCCATATTATTCTGCCAAAGTGAAAAAGATGCCGGATCTATCTATAGCCAATGGAAAAAATAAGCCATCAGTAACACCACATAAACACATTGAGGTGAATTTTAAGATCCGAGCACCTGCACACATGTGCATACATTTGCCAGCTCACGCACATGGACATAGTGATTTTATAACACGCATGCGTATAAGTGCGTATACATGCGCCTGTTATAAAATCGGTTATACGCACGTACATGTGTGCACAACTTTAATGCTGCCTTGATCGCGCAAGTGGGGGAGATTGTAGTAGATACATGCACTGATGCAATTACCTGTTTCCCCAGTTCATTCCTAGACTGCCCCAGTAAAGGAGAGGACTTCCTAAACCCCCTAGCTAACTTGCCTCCCTTTTACCCTATTAGCCCAGACCCTTAAAACCCCGCTGACTAGCCTAGTTTTTTTTAAATTTTATTACTTACATGCTGTCCATAGCAGAAGTAAAGCTACGCAGGAGGGGACCCCGGTGCACGCTTGCGCGTGTAAATATTTATGCTACTGACCCACCCAGTCCCTGCCCACGCTCTGCCTCTTTTTCAGCTTTATGATTTGTGCATGTACCGGGAGTTACGCACTTACTCGCACAGTTTTAAACTCCATGTGGTGTGCGCCGAGCCGAGTCACGCTCGTATCTCCCGGCTTTGGCACACGTAGGGCTTTAAAAATCTGCCAGATTTTGTGCAGCCCATAGAAAGAGGAGGATTAAATTGAGAGGAGTCAAGCAATACTGGCCTGCCATTGAAATAAGGGTGCCAATGAGTTATTTCTGCAATAACAGAAATCATTTTCTCTCCAAAGGGTAATATCAACTGACAAGGGAGAAATTTATGAAGCAGAGACCCTTTTTCCATTGTACAATGATTACATAGATCATTTTCAACAATACCAAACTTAAACGCTTTCACGTTGTCAGTATAGCTATGATGTAAAAATTTGAAAACATTTCCTGATATTAATGGTCAGATTTTCAAAGGCTACGCGCGTAACATACGCACGTAACCTGAGGAAATCTGCCCCTGCGCGCGCCGAGCCTATTTTGCATAGGTTCGGCGGCGCGCACAAGCCCCGGGACGCGCATATGTCCCGGTGCTTGCAAAAAGGGGCGGTTCGGGGGCATGGCCAGGGGACGTGGTGTCGGCTCAGGGCGGGTTCGGGGGCGTGGCGGAGGTCCGGGGCATGGCCGAGTGCCCCGACACAGCAGCCTGTGTCGGGGCCTGCCGCGCCTGCAGGCATTCGGCGCGCGCAAGTTACGACTGCCCGGAGGCAGGCGTAACTTCCTGGATAAAGGTTAGGAGGGGGATTTAGGTAGGGCTGGGGGGTGGGTTAGATAGGGGAAGGGAGGGGAAGTGGGGGGAGGTGGAAGGAAAGTTCCCTCCAAGGCCGCTCCGATTTCGGAGCGGCCTCGGAGGGAACGGGCAGCGCGTGCAGGGCTCGGCGCACGCAAGGTGCACAAATGTGCACCTTGCGTGCGCCGACCCCGGATTTTAAAAGATACCCACGGCGACGCGTGTATCTATTTAAATCCGGGGTACATTTGTTTGCGCCTGGTGCGTGAACAAAAGTATGCGCTCAAGCTTTTTTTTTTAAATGTACCCCTAAGGGTCTAAGGATAATTGATGTACATAATCAAAGCATGGTTGAACAGTCATCGTAAAAACTTCAATCCCTAGGGAACTAGCCCAATATTGTGCCAAATCACGAAGGAGCTCATCAGTGAATTTCAATAGCTGAAGTTTATACCAGGATGATAATTTTTCTTGCCTCCAACAGGTGGGAAGGTAAGATGATAGATCATCTGAGGAGAGGTGAGATAAGGGATCTGAAGTATGTGGGAGGTGAATGGCAGATCAGTTAAGACGTGAGAGAAGGGATTTGTTGAAGAATGGTGGATCAGTGCCAGGGAGTGGAGGGCTTGGCTGAATGAGGGGGATTGGCACTAGGAGGGCAGCTGAGATGGGCATGTGCCGGTATGTGAAAGAGGGGACCAGTATCTAGACAGAGGGGAGAGGGTGACAGAGAGAGAGAGAGAGAGAGAGAGAGAATCGATGTGTGTTTGTGGGAGGGGAAATCTACACCAGGGATCTTTCCTCCTCTCCTCTACTCCTTCCCCTCTCTCAGTCCAAATCACCCCTCCCCTCTCCCCTCTCCCCCCTCCTCTTTACCCTTTCCCATCTTGGATTTTTTTTCTTCCCTACTTCCATCCCTGCTCCTCCTCCATCTCTGATCTTCCTGTGTTTTTCTCATTCATGTCTGATTCTCCCTCTTGTACCCTATCTCTGCGATCCCATCCTCTCAATGTATTCTTAGTTTTTCTCCTTTCTTCCTTCCTTCCCCACATTCATCACTATGATCCCTTTTCCCAAATCCAAAGTACTAAAATAAATAAATACAAAAAATTACCCAGATACCTAAGTTGGAAAACAGTTTTGTTTTTTTTAAGTAGAAAAAATTGTATCATTCTATGCAAATATGCTGCAAAATAGCTGCTGGATTTTCCGACTCTTGCCACGGAATGTACCCCTGAGCTGTTCGTGGAAACTGAAGGCTCTTCATGTAGCATAAAATCTGATCTATTGCCATTTAAACAAGGCATTTGAGTTTTCTTTTTGCTGGTTTATGATGATTATAGTGGTAGCGTTTGCTTGGATTATGCAATCTGATCTAACAAATTCATGGCTTTCAAGCACCTCAGAAGCCTGTGATTGTACTGGCAAGCCTGGCCTGCCTTTCTGCAGGAGGCACAGCTCCTCCTTGTATAAAATATGCAAGCAATTTCAAGATGAACAACGAGTTGATAGCCTCAAGCGGGAACCCTCATTTCCACCAAAACCTCTTCTCTTTCTCAACTTTTTTTTCCTAGCACCTCCAGATAGTACTCGCTTACACATAGTTAGTGACACAGAAAATGATGGCAGAAAAAGATCAAAATGGGCCACCCAGTCTGTCTGTTAAGGTTTTAAGGTGTTTGGTGGATTCTTAGGTGCTGCAGTGATGGCTATTCCCACGGGGAGGAGCCCCACGGGGAACTGCAGTACCGGGCTAGACTCAGATGCACAAACACAGAGATAGTTTTTATTGTACAGCTTGTAGAGTTCACCAGAGGTGGCAGTAGTGAGCAGATTCCTGCAGCAGCAGTCTGGGGTCCTCAGCTGAGGAGACCCGTCCCACAATGGTGGTATAGGGAGCTCTGATGCAGATTTCCAATGAGGAGCTATAGGTGAGACAGTCTGGTAGATGTTAGATTACTCACACTCTTGTAGCTGTAATGGTGGAGTTCCCAGCAGGTAGAAGTAATAGTCGCAGGCACCAAGGTAGACAACTGGGGCCCTTGAGGAGCGAGTTCCTGGATACTGGATAGGCACCTGGAAAGAAGCATAGGGCCCCCGAGGAGCGGGTACCCAAGTTAGTAAAACGCCGGAGGGTAGAGAGAGCTTCCAGCATCAGCAAGAAGCAGCAGAGCAGCTTAGACCGGACGAATCCAATCCTTGCTAACTCAAAGTCAGTCAGCAAATGGGCAACTAAATACCCAGATGTTGTGACGTCACTCGAGGGGGACACCCCCGAGGTTCGTGCCAACGCTGGAATAAAGACGTGGGTGGCGCGCGTGCACCCTAGGAGGCCCTCAGGTGAATCATGGCGGAAAGCCTTGCCATAGCCGTTCCAGGGAAGCCAGAGAATGTGGCAAGCAGAAGCGGCGGTCGCCATCTTCCCGAGGCTGGTGGAGAAAGTGAATATTGAGGTGAGGCAAGTGGGACGAAGCCATCTGAGTCCGATGGATGCAACACTGTCCAGCAAGGTTTTTAGGGTTGTTCGTGTAACCCCATCCAAGGAAGCCAGGGTTCAAATCCCACTGCTTCTCCTTGTGATCTTGGGCAAGTCACTTCATTCTCCATTGCCCTATGTACAAACAGATTGTGAGCTCTCTGGGGACAGGGAAATATCTCCAATACCTGAATGCAATGTGCTTTGAAGTGGTTGAAAGGTGGGAAAATAAATAAAATAATGGGAGGGTTTCCCTCTTTGTAGAAGGTTCTTTCTCCCAAATGTATGTAGTGGGGTTAGTAGTTCGGTCATGCAGATGGTGACATGAACCTGAAAAGAGAAACATGAGTGGAAGTAGCTCACCACTTTTTCACTGACTGGACTGAGAGACCACCATCCTTCTGTTCTCCATGAACTCTGAGTCCAATACCACCCTTTAGTGCTTGCACACAGGAAACAATCAGAGACACACCACTTTCAAATAACCCAATTCTTAACTTTATTTTCTGGTTTTGACACCAGGCACCAGGCATAGCATGGATTAGGCATACAAATGCTGAATACATCAGAATTCATGGGAATTAGTCAAACTGAACATAGTACTTTATTGGTGAGAGAATCAGTCTCTCAGTCTTAGATCTTCCAATCTGCACGACAACATTTTAGCCGAAAATATAAAAATTATATTGCCCACTGCACAGCTCTTCCATTACCACATTGCAAGGTATTCTTCCTTCTTCCCTTTTCCATCCTACCCTCAATTCACAAAGGACAAGGAACCACATTCCCCTATTCCTCTTCAAGTTTAACCCCGGTCTCTAACTCCTACGGAGAATAATGGACCGGAGGATTTACGCACGTGTGTGTGTGTGTGTGTGTGGGGGGGGGGGGGGTGTTACGCCTCGAGGCAGGCACAAAAGGTAAGATAAAAGTCAGGGGGGGTTAGAGTAGGGCTGGGGAGGAAGGTTAGGGGAAGGGGTGGGAAAGTCAGGCTAGGGGGAGGGAACGGGGGAAGGCAGATCGGCTTGGCGTGCGTGCAAGTCTTAAAATCTACCCCAATGTGCACCCCTTAAAGTTTATTCACAATACGTCTTTACTTCACCAATCATTGATCCTTTATTGTATCCAGATGATGCAGATATCCCCTCCCCAGCATCCCACACACCTGGTTCCTTCTTCAGGCACTCCTCATTTGAGACCATCCCCTTGCTCCTTCTTTCTGGCTATTTTCCTCAAGTGGAGGATTCATCATGGGTCTACCTCTATCTCCTCAGTTTTTCCTCTGGAGGAGGAAACTTTCCTTCTTCCATAACTTTGGGTCTCCTCTCTTAAGGGGGAAGAGCCTCTGCAGGTCCCCACCCTTGGCCCACCAGTGAACAGGCTTGGCTACTTCAGGCTACTACATCCTTCCTTTGCTGGCTTCATCCTAGAAAGGGCAAGAAGAAGGGCAAGCTCTGGCCAAAACCTGCCACTTTTATACCTCCCGCTCAACCCTTTCCCACCAGTCACCCACCATGGACTTCTTAAAGGGACACCCACCACCCCTTAAACCACACCACATTAACTCATCCTGACACTTTGCTCACCTCCCACAAAATGCCATCCAGTGGTCATTTAATTATATTACAATTACAAACAGTCAAAACATTTCCCAAACGGATCAAGCACGATTAATCCCAGGTCTCCCCACCCAGAATATCTTGTACAACTAGAAACCATAAAAGAGGATCAAATTTGGGGTCTCCCCACATAAGTGCCGCTCTGTGCAGATTTCTCCCATACTTTGTTTAGAGTTGTAACTGCTGCTCTGTACAGGTTATCCCCCGCTTATTGCCACTCCTTGCAGGTTATCTGTGCTTTTTTGTTTAGGGTTGCAACTGACGCTCTGTGCAAGTTGCCCCATGCATTTCTTGGAAGCACAATATAATTATTTCAATGTGGACTTGGGTTGAACCGTTGCTCCATGCAGGTTACTTCAGTATTTTGTTCAGGTCTTTTTGGGTCTAGGGGCTCCTCTGCATTTATCCCACACCTTTTTAAATTCTGTTACCATTTTTGTCTCCCCTGCCACCTTGGGGAGGGCATTCCATGCATCTACCAGCCTGGCCGTGAAAAAATATTTTCTAATGTTGTTCCCGAATCTATCTCCTTGTAGCTTCAAGCTGTGACTCCTAATTCTATAGCTTCCTTTCCATTGTGCATTAATATCTTTCAGATGTTTCAAGGTCTGTATCTTATACCCACTGTCTCTCCTCTCCGCTAGGCTATACATGTTCAGGTCCTGAAGTCTCATCTCATATGTCTTTTGGGGCAGACCCCAGACAGGGCCGGCAGGAGCATTAGGCAGACTAAGCGGCCACCTAGGGTGATAGAAATGGGCAGGGCGCTGTAGTCGGATGTGAGGGCAGCACTTTTAAAAACAGCAGAGAGTAGAGAGCCATGGAGCTGGAAAAGGTCCCAGTGTGTGAATGGAGCTTTGGAGGTTTGTGGTGTGTGTGATCTGCGGGGTTTTGGTTGGAGCAGGAGGAGAGAGAGATATCACACGATGCCATTCCATCATCGCCGCCTAGGGCAGCTGCAGACCCTTGCACCGGCACTGAACCCAGACCATTCTGGTTGCCTTTCTCTGGACCGCCTCCAGCCTATCTCTATCCTTTTTGAGATACGGCCTCCAGAAGTGAACAAAGTATTCTCAATAAGGCCTCATGAACAACCTGTACATGCCTCTCTCTGCAGCCTAGTATCCCTTTGTCACACTGTTTCACTACCTTGAGATCGCTGGATTCCACCACCCCCAAGATCCCTCTCCTGATCAGTGCACATTAGCATCTCCCTGCCCCATCATGTACTGCTCCTTTGGATTTTTGTACCCCAAATGCATGACTCTGCATGTTTTTGCACTGAATCTTAATTGCCAAGCTTTCAACCACTCTCCAAGCTTCCTTAGGTCACTTCACATTCTATCTATTCCCTCAGGCATGTCCCCTCTGTTGCATCTTAGTTTTGTCTGCAAAAAAGACAAACTATTCCTTCTAACCCTTCTTTAATATCGCTCACAGAGATATTGAACAGAACCGGCCCCAGGACCAATCCCTGAGGTACTTCACCGATCCTAAGCCTGAGGCACTGCATGACTCCTGAAATCGATGGAAAGAGGAAATATTAAATATTAAATACATTAGGATAAATCTGAAAGAGCAGCTAGACATAAAATTAAAGAAGAAAGAGAGCCAGGACTGCAGCAAGCAGGTAGTTTGACCAGTCTATCTTTTTATTCTATTCTTGAACCTGGAAATTGCTATGTAATTCTCATACATTAAATGCATCCCATATCTATAAGCTCTGATTAACTACACAATATCATTATTTTTAATATTTCCACATTTATCAAATTTAATTAAGTAGTTCAGATTAACTCATCAGCTCTGAACCTGATCCTCAAGGACCCACGGCAGGTTCCACTTAGGAAACTTTGGAGTACATTTTCAGTCATGCAACTGCAAAGTTATGTACCTGCTTTTAAGTCTGCATGTAACAACCCGAATTTCAAGCACAAGGTGACTGAATAAAGTACGTTTGAATAGCAGGTTGACATGTGGCCAAATATACGTATGGAACTGCATCCATTTCAAAGCAATAGCGTAGAGTTACACGTGTTGTCAGCATTTGAAAATGGATGCATTTATTTTGGTTTAATTATACACCACCTCTCCAGCCTTTACAATGTAAGTTACCCACCTAGGGCTGGAGTCATAGACGGGGAATCCAATCCTTAGGGTGATAATCAGGCCCCCAGAAGGCTTCCTAGAATGCCCTCCTTTTTTTATTTGGCCAAATTAATGCTTGTTATGAACTTATACACGTAATTTTAGGTGGCTGAATATCCACGCGAACATATTCAGGACATTGTCACGCCTTATGTTAAGTGCAGGACCCAACTAAGCTTTTGAAAATGTACTTGTCAAGGCGGAACCCTGAAATATATTTGAAATAGACCGGGGCTCAATTCCAAAATTCGGGCTGGGTGTTATGGAGCCAGTCAGTTTGTTGTTTCGCCTTTCTGTGTTTTATATAAATGGGGGTGTATACCTTTAAGAGGGAGGTTTAAGTTTAGACATTATTGCTCTTAAAGCCTGCAGCCAGTATACAGCTGCTTCAAAGAGGCAGAAACTTTTACTTATTGGTTAAGGCGTTGCTCCGCAGCTGGGGGGCCCAGGGTGAATTCTGGGAACTTAGCAGAAACTCTCATTAATCTGGAGGCACAGAGATAGAAGGAAAAACTGTTCTGCACTTGGCTTGTTGCTCACTTAGAAATCCTCCTGTTAGTGAAGACACCAGACACTATAAAGCTTTATGTGTGCTTTGTGCTACAGAATTTCTAATTTTTTCAGTGTTTTATTTTGTAACTATTGAAATAAAAGCAAATTTTGTTTACGTTGAGCAAAAGCAAGTTCTTTTTTACTCCAAAAAAGCCAGAATTATAGTTAAGGAGAAGGTGAGCACTCAGTTGGATGCTTTCTGACCTTCAGGATCCAGAACTCTGGGTGCATTGTAAAACACAAATTCTGTTACTCCTCAGTACTCACATTTGCACGTTGTCTATTTTGAGCTGGGTGCAAATTGGTTGCATGTAGCATATTTGCATGCCTTTTCTGCAAACAGGGTTCACAACCAGTGCTTTTCATAACTTAGTATCGGCCTCTGCCAAAATGCAGGTCAGAGAGACTCTGCCTCTCCTCGACTCATTGCAAAAGATACAGGAAGCCTACAAAACTGGTCCATACTTAAAAACTCTTCCAAATGTTTGCAAAACTAATTTGATCCTGATTTTCAGCCGTGGAGAATTTGGACTGCAAGGAGGACTAGGAAGGCACAGTTCGCTTTTATAAATTACATTAAACAGCCTGCCTTTTTGGTTCTTCTCAAGGTCTCAAAGACACAAGTAAGATAGGCCATTAAGTCACAAATTGTGGCTTCTTTCAAATAGCCTCTCACACCGAGTGCTAACTTATTAGGATCAGGTAGTAAATCTTATCGATAGTGTGCCCTAGCATTATTCCTTTAGTGACATCATTAAGCAAGAGGCTAATTTCATATTTTAGGTACCTTGCAAACAAGATTGATGGGGTGGCAGAATGGGGAGGGGAACTCAAGGACTGGTTTGAGTCTTGACTGTAACTCTACAACTTTTGTTTATCTGTCTCTATTTTCTACTTCCTTTACTTCCTGCATTACTAGAGACCCTCATCTTATCTGACTTCTCCCCACCCCTATCTCTCATGCTCCATTACCAACATCACCTAAGCCAACAGGCTGAGGTGCCCTCTAAACATACTTGGGCCCCTCTGGATCAATCTGTCTTAAAAGACCATTATGCTGCCTTCTTCTCTGTACGCTCGATATACAAATTGCAACTTAGTTTACAGTCTATCAGGAATCCCCAGCTTCTTTTCACTTTCAGGTCTCTTCTATGCCCCCTTCTTATCCAAACCCTTTTTCTCTCCTGCTTATCTCCTTCCAGTAAGTTTTCCTTAATCAAATCAGCCTCTGTTCCTTCTTGCTCTCTTTATCTCGCCACCTCTTCCTTAGTTTCTGTAGAATGTATGGCTTTTGTAAATAAATTCACACTGGTTTCTCATAATCACCTAACCAATGTTTGACCTACAAGGCTACCACTTCCCCTACAGATTCTTTACACACTTCTGTTTTCCTTAATCATCTTGACCTACTTCTGCCTTTTATTCTTACTATCTTTAATTTCTCTCTGTCTTATGAGACTTTTCCTCCTGCCTGCAAAGTGGTTATTGCTTGCCCAGCCAGCAAGAAATGTTCCCTTGATGTGCTCACTCTAATTATGGCCCCATCTCATTACTTCATTGCCTGATTAGGGGACAGTTTTGAAATGGGCTGCACATGGGCACTTCTAACACACTGGGCTGAAGGAAAACTGGCAGCCACAAAATCTACACGCTAAACGAGTCCACGTACTTTGCACCCGCTATTTGTGTGGCTGGCCAAGCAAATGCAAAATAGCACACACAGTTGAAAATTACCAGTGTGCAAGCTATTTTACTCCCCCCGATCTAAACACATAGAAAAATAGAAAGTGACGGCAGAAAAGGACCCCACGGCCCATCCAGTCTGCCCAGCAAGCTCCCACAATTATCAGTTTCCCATACCTATCAGTTACTCAGACCACCAAGGTCAGGGCTCTTGTTGGTTACTGTTTGAGACCAATTTCTCTTCCCCCCCCCCCCCCCCTGCTGAATCAGAGAGCAGTGTGCAATGTTGGAGTTGCTTCGGAAGTGTAGTATCAGGCTTTTCGTTAAGGGTACTAACCGCCACATCAAGCAAGTTACCCCCATCAAGCAAGTTACCCCCATGCTCATATGTTTTCCCAGACCGAACACTTCAATGTTTTTGTTGGTTGTCGTCCGAATCCAATTCCTCCTTCCCTCTTTTCCCCCTGCCGTTGAAGCAGTGAGCAATAATGGAGCTGCATTACATTTTGAAGTCTATTTGCCAAGGGTAGTATCTGCCACACCAGTAAGTTACCCCCATGCGTTACTTCATTCCCTTCCCCCTTGCCTTTAGGGAAACACAGTGTTTATCCCATGCTCTTTTGAAATCTTGCACCATATTTGTCTTCACCACCTCCTCCAGCCGGGCATTCCAGGTGTCCATTACCCTCTCCATGAAGAAATATTTCCTGACATTGCTTCTGAGTCGCTCTCCCCGGAGTTTCATTTCATGACCCCTAGTTCTATTGGATTCATTCCAACGGAAAAGGTTTGTTGTGATTGTGCATCATTAAAACTTTTCAGGTATCTGAAGGTCTGTATCATATCTCCTCTGCTCCTCCTCTCCATATTTAGGTTTTTCAACCTCTCCTCATAAGTCATTTGATGAAGACCACTCACCATTTTGGTCACCCTTCTCTGGACCACCTCCAACCTGTCTCTGTCCCTTTTGAGATATGGTCTCCAGAACTGAACAGTCTCTAGGTGAGGCCTCACCAAGGACCTGTACAAGGGGATTATCACTTCCTTTTTTTACTAGATATTCCTCTCTCTATGCAGCCCAGAATTCTTCTGGCTTTAGCTGTCGTCTTGACACAGTGCTTCGCCATCTTTAGATGGCTAGACACTATCTCCCCAATCTGTTCTGTGCACAGCAGTGCGTCACCCCGTATTGCATGGAAATGTCTCTTTTCAACACATCTGAAAGTATACTTGCTATGGAATCTGTTGCATGCATTTAGCTGCATTTGAGGAGGGTGACTGTCAGACCATTTTACCTGGGTAAATAATACCTATTTACCCATGTAGATGCCTTTGAAAACTGCCCTCATAAAGGGCTTGAATAGATTATTTACAACCAAGTCCTAGACTTTCTA
This sequence comes from Rhinatrema bivittatum, assembly GCF_901001135.1. NCBI lineage: Eukaryota > Metazoa > Chordata > Amphibia > Gymnophiona > Rhinatrematidae > Rhinatrema > Rhinatrema bivittatum. The sequence goes on along the minus strand of NC_042617.1, from coordinate 72,076,256 downwards.
ATCCACTCCTCAGCCTTTGATCCATTCTAGTCTGCTTTACACCCAATTCATTTTACTGACTCTGTTCTACTCCATCTTCTTAACCATCTTCTGAGTTCTCTTCTTGCTGGCAACTCTCTTATCCTCATCTTTCTCAATCTTTTCATAGCTTTCAACACTATTGACCACCCTTTCCCTCTTCAAACATTTTCCTCTTGGCATTCCTGACTTAACTCTTAACAGGCTTTCTTCTTACTTATCTGATAGTCCTTCATGGTGTTAGTTGATGCTTCTTTTGATCCTTTGCCTCACCGCTGGACTTCCTCCATGCTCTGTTTGTTACGATTCCTCCTGTGCTGTTCCACAGGAGGCCTCTCACCTTTCTCCGGAGGCCGCTCCAAAGCCAGGACCTCGCCTGAGCAATTGTCTGGATCCTGCTCCACGGCCTGGGAGACCTTTGGTGTTGTTCGGGGCCTACTCGAGGCCTGCTCCACTGCAGCCTGGACGTTCTGGTTTGGGCCACGCCCTTCTCCCTAAGGGGCGGGCCCGCGGCTTCTCTTCATTCTTATAGGGCCAGTGAGGGGGGCCCATCTGGACTCCTCCCAGGGAGTTGCCTGCATACAGCAGTATAAAAGGATCTTCACTTCAGTTCCTGTTTGCCTTCGGATCAGATGCCATGCTCGTCCAGGTTATCCTGTGCCGATCCAGGTCTCTACTGGTTTCTTTTACTATGATGGCTCCATGTCCTGTTATACCTGGTTCCTGATGTTTCCTGATGTCCCCTGATGTTGGTTCCTGTTGTTCCTGTCCCAGTCCTCGCTTCAGACTGCCGGTGTACAGTACCTTGCTCTGGACTGCTTTGTGCAGCATTTTTCCTTTCCTGCGCTGGTCCCGCTCCTGTGGTTGTAGGACAGGGTGGTCCTTCAACAGACCAATGGTACTGGCTGTGTAGGGTACCCTGAGTGACAGTGCCAATGTCTAATCCTCCCAAGTCCTTGTCCTGACACTAGCCTATGTCTACAGTACCTTGTTCCAGAGTCTACGTCTATAGTACCTTGTTCCAGAGTCTACGTCTTCAATGCCTTGTTTCGGAGCCTTCTATGTTTTAAGGTCTTTGTCTGCCCTCATCTTCTGTCCGGCCTGTCGCCTATTGCCGTTACCCAGCGGCAGGTCCGAAAGGGCTTGGAATGGTCAGAGGACTGTTCATTGACCAACACTATGTTGCTGGTCATCCTGAGGCGGGCAGGTTCGGTTGAGGGTCGAACCTTCAGTTCTTGTCTTTTACCTTGCCCTGCTCCTGGCTACCTATACTCGCACCAGCTTACCTCCCACGGTGTCTTGGGGCTCCTCCCTGAGTCGCACTGTGGCTCAAGGGCTCACAACACCTGCTTTACAGGCAACCGCGCTCCTCGCGCTCGTAACACTGTTTTAGGTCCTCTGTTCTTCTGTATCTACCGTCGTGATCTTGGTTCCCTTATTTCTTTGCACAATAGTTCCTCTCATTGCTTTTTTATTAATTTATTTTATTTAAAATATCTATATTTCGCCTATAATGAAAAATACATGCTAGGCTGATTACAACTTAAAACATAAAACAAATACTTACAGACAAATTCATAGAGTCAAACTACCAATAAAAATACAATATTAGACCGCTCCTTTAAAATTAATCAAGGTTCATATTAAAAGCTTTCAGGAACAACAAAACCTTCAATATTTTTCAAAACAATTTAAAAATCTATCAGTAACTGAAAGTCTTCTGCCAAATGATTCCATAGAGAGGGATTGATTTATTACTTTGAAAAGAAGCTCAGGTTTATCTCACTTTCTCTTCCCCCATCTTTTACTGTCTCTTCTTGCTGGTTCTCCTGTCTCTCCTCTGAGGAGTCACAGATACTCTCTCTCTCACCTCCTAAAGCATCTAAAACCACACCTTTTTTTTATTCCAGCTAATCTGTGTATTCTTTGCCTTCTTTCTTATTTTATTTCTATTGATTCTGTGCCATTTTCCTTTTTGTAATCTGCTAGAAATATGGGCATGATATTTAAACTCCACCCTTTCTTTCTCGCCTCACACCTTTAGACTCTGCTCCTCCTTAAGCTACCCAATGTACCATATATGTAAAATCAGATCCTCTTGCATTTGACACTTGATGCTATCTCTTCTTTTAAGTTCGCTTCACTTCCTGCCTAGACCTCTGCAACAATTTACTTGTCAGCCTTCCTTATTCTGCTCTCCATCCTCTTCAAATACCCAGCTTTCCTACCCATCTTCTTATCCAGCTGCCTTGTCAGTTTCATGCTTCACCTGTTTCCCTGCATTGGCTCCTGGTCAAATACTGCTGCTTCTTTAACATTTTTGTATTTTCTTTCAAATGTATTCAAAGTTCTGCTCCTCCTTACCTGTCTGTCATTTCCCTCCATTCTTCTTCTCAACATCTTTGTTCCTCTCACAGACTATTTCTCATAGTACACTGGTGGCGAACTCTCATCCTCAAGAGCCACAAACAGGCTGGTTTTCAGGATATCCATAATGAATATGCATGAGATTGATTTGTATGCAAATCATGCATATTCATTATGGATATCTAGCTATATTTGCATGCACTACCTCAATTGTATGCAAATAATTCTCATGTATAGTCATGGTGGATATCCTGAAAATCTGATTGGTTAGGTGAGCCCCGAGGACTGGGTTGAGAAGCACTGCACTAGTACCTACATAAATCAGAAATAGTAGGGCAGGGCTTCCCTCACCTAGAGGCTGATGCAATACAGTGCGCTTAGCCCAGCGCATTGTATAACCCGCAGCTTGTCACGGGTTGTATAGGCGCTAACTAATCCCCTTATGCAATAAGAGGATTAGCGCTTCTACAATGCACATCCAACATGGAGTGAAACTAATAGCACTCATCGCATGCAAATGCATGTGAATGAGGCTATTAGCTATTCACTCCCCATACAATAAAAAAAATGTGCGTCTAGGACGCACCAGAAGGAGTGTATAAATCAATATTAAAGTGTCCGGCATGTAATATTAATTTATTCACTCCTTCACTTATTGCCCATTGGTCCTTTTCACTGACATTTGTCAGTGAAAGGACCAATCTCCTTTCAGGACAGCCTTCTGAAAGGTGATTGGTCTTTTCACTGACATGTGTCAGTAAAGGGACCAATCGGCAATAAGTGAAGGAGTGAAAAAATGAATATTAAGTGCCGGACACTTTAATATTGATTTATTAACTCCTTCTGGTGCCCATAGACAGGTTCGGAGAATGGACGCTGAATTTATCAGCGTCCATTTTCCTAACCCCTGCATGTGCGCTGGTTAGGAAAACGGGACGCTGATAAATTCAGCGTCCGTTTTCTTAACTGGCAGACAGCCACCAACAGCAGACCTTTCTCCGACTTGGGCTGTCAAGGAGGCGCTAGGGCTGCACAATCACCCCTAGCGCCTCCTCGACAGCGCGAGCCCTAATTTAAATATTGCATCGTGCCCCCAGGAGAGGTGCCTGGGGGCACATTATGAAAGCAGGCTTTGAACGCACAGCGCCCGCTTTCAGCGCAATGTTTTTGCATCGGCCCCTTAGGGAGCCCACAGCCAGTCGGGTTTTCAGGATGTCCACAATGAATATGCAAAAGATAAGTTTGCATAAATTAGAAGCCCAACATATGCTTATTTATCTCATGCTTATTCATTATGGATATTCTGAAAGCCCAACAGACTATAGGGTCCCCAGGACAGGTTTGGGAAATCCTGCTGTAGACACAGAGAATTGAATCTTGCAGACAAGAATACAAAATACAGAAACATTGCCATGTTGACCACCAAAAGTCTTTTAGCAAGTCACCTTAGAAATACTATTTTGATTTTATTTATTTATTTAAATGCATGCTCAGAGCAGAGAGAAAGAAAAGAAAAGATTACTCCTTAAATTGAGCTGGAACATTCCACAGAGCTTCTTAAAGGATTATAATTAAATGTTTTGAATGGTTGAGCTTGCAAAGCCTGCTAGGCCCAGTTCATTGGCAAGCCTGACAGGCTTGGTAAGTTTTGTTTCTTCACTGCATGACAGTGCCTAAGGCAAGTGTGAGCAGTCGCAGACATTTCCAGGTCCCAAAAAAATGAATAGCAAAAATAAGATATTGCAAAAGTAAATATAATTAAATAGATTTGATGCTTGTCAAAAGGCTTTTATGCTGTAAGGCTGGTGTTTCCTCATGCACAGTACACCAGTGCAGGATAGAAGCGTTAGCGTATCAACCTATTTCACCAAAGCATATTGGTCACAGAAAAAGAAAAAGATTTGACATCCAAGCCTTGACAAAATTCTGCTTTTTCTTGAATGTTAGATATTTTCTTTTGTTGGTGGGGTAAACTGGTTCACTTGGGTTTGTGCCTTCGAAGAGGTTTGCTTTGCGAATACATTAACAGAAGTGAAGCTCGTTTGTAAACCAGAATATGATGGGCATGGTCGCAGTCTCTCAAATCTACTGCTAGTGCTCTTCTTATGCTTACATTGTGCCAAAGAGAGTTTTTTCTTGAGTTCATAAGGTATAATATATGCAGCCAGCCTCTGAGATGCACTTGGAAGATCATTTTAATCAGGATGGAAGCGTCTAATACAATTAGGATTATCTCTGTATCTTTCTGCCACATTATGCAATATGTATGTATCTGATTGCAAATCAGGCATTCAATGATCTTCTCTCTCTAAACAGATGTAGCCCCTGACCCAACTTCTTCTGGCATACAGGGACTTGCAGGGGAGGTCATGGGCTAGGACTCCACCTATGCTACCAGGTTCTTCCTGCATAGCTGGGAGTCAGACTTTAAGGTTCTTGTGCTTTCTCTGTCTGGAGTTCCTCTGTAACCAATCCAGTAAAGAATAAAATACACTAGTTGTTCAAAAATAAAATCCTTTACTGTTACTGGATTGCAGGAATAAAATCCATAGACAGTATACCAAGTCTTAGTGAACTAACCAGTACACAGAAATAAAGTCCACAAAGAACTCATTCTCAATAGCAAATGCTGCACACCCTGGCAGTTAGGCACTTTGGGCATAGGAAAACCCTCCCTGAGCACTTTCCATGGTATCTGCTCCTTCAGATTCAACTCTCTTTCTCTTCCAGGATACCAAAACAAATGAGCCACTGGCTGATTCCTCTTTTCAGTCAGGATCTCTTGGGACCTTCCCCTGTTAAACAATTTTCTTTCTGACTTCCACAAAGGACAATTTTTTCTTGTGAACCTCTGCAGAAATATCTATCAGGCAGGGTAAGGAGTATGGAGCTTAATGCCTCTCTTCTCAGAGTTCTCTTGCTCTTATCTTCAGAATATCTCAGGAAACCATTTTGGACTCCTAGACAAGACCTCTCCAAATCCTGATGTTATGTTTATGTAAGAATGTGAACCATGGGCTGAGATGAGAGGTGTCTCCGCCCACAGGGAGGAGCCCTGTGAGCCTCATCGTCAGCAGGCACAGTCTCAGTGGCATGGGACACAGCTAGAAGTAGAGACTTTATTATGAAGGAAGGAAAAAGTAATGTCCACAGAATTGGAGATGTAGAAGTACAGTCCTGGGCAATGGGAATTACCCAGAGGGAGTCTTCAGCTGAGAAGATCCGGTAGTGGCCCGTGGAGCGGGGTACGCCGTGGATCCCCTCTGACGAGTGTAGGCACTTCAGGAATACAGATCTCCTAGTGGCCTGCGGAGCGGGGTATGCCAAGGATGTCTGTACAGTAGATGTTGAAGAACTGGTAGAGATGCCGGAACCCGGAAGTGGCTCCTGGAGCTGGTGTGTAGACATTTGGTAATGCAGGAAAGCTGAATAGCTTCTACTGAAGAAAGGCGGTAGTGGCCCGAGGGTCGGGGTACACCACGTGGAATCCACAATACAGTTCGTATAGTAGACGTCAGTAGAGGTACTCACAGTAGATGGTTCCTGGAGAGAGAGACCTGAGAAGCAGGTCTAGTAGCAGTCAGGCAGATAGGCCCTCCGAGGAGCGGATAGCCGGGAATGCAAGGGTGCCCCCGAGGAGCGGGTACTCAGAGCGTCCAGATGCCAAGACCAAGTCAGGAAGAGGAAGTCCTTGAATGTGGAGGATTCAGCAAGATGGAACTCCTTGCTAATTCAAGGAAGGCAAGGGCTAGTCAGGTTAAATACACTAGCGGGTTGATTTTATCGGGAGGGGTCGCCTCCGAGTTTCCCGCCATGATGTGTTCAAAGGAGGCCCTTGCACGCGTGGGTGCACGCCTAGGTAATTCCAGGTCCAAGATGGTGGTCGGCAGCACCCACACTGTCCTGGGAACACCGCAGAGGTCGGCGGAGACTGGCAGTGACCGCCATTCTTCCCAGAGTAGATGGAGCAGGGAAAAAAGTGGTGAGCATTAGAGGTCGCAGCCGTCTGTGACCAACAGGTGTAACAGTATCCCCCTTCTTAGGGCCCCTCCCCGAGGGTTTCGGCTTACAAGGATGTGTCATGTGGAACTGTTGGATCTACTCCTTGTCGAGGATGTTACATGCAGGCTCCCAACTATTTTCCTCAGGACCGAATCCTTCCCAGAAAATAAGATACTCCCATCGTCTGCCGTGTTTTCTTACATCAAGGATGTCTTCCACTTGATATGTGATGTCTTCTTTGGCAGAAAGAGGCTGGGGTTCCGGTGTTCTCCTGGAGAACTTTGACAGGATGAGTGGCTTCAGAAGGGAGATATGGAATATATTAAGTATTCTGAGTACCGATGGTAGCTTCAAACTATATGTGACTGGACCCAGGGAGTGCAGAACTGAAAAGGGTCCTATGTACCTTGGCGCAAATTGAACCGATGGCAGTTTAAGGCGGATGAAACAGGTACTAAGCTGTACCTTGTTGCCGGGTTGTAACTGTGGTGTGGCTCTGTGATGGGCATCATAGAACTTCTTGGCCTGTTGTCCAGCCTTCTGGAGAATTTCTTTTGTGTGTTCCCACAACTGATGTAATTCTTGCGCCGATGCTTGGGCTGCAGGAGAAGCTATGGATAATGGCATTGGTAGTGGAGGTAACGGCTGACGTCTGTAAACTAGTTGAAAAGGTGATGAAACAGTTGAAGTAGACTGAAGTGAATTCAGTGCGCATTCAGCCCAGAGGAGAAATTCAGACCAGCTGCTTTGTCTGGGGTTGACATAAGCACGGAGGAATTGTTTTAGTGTGCAATTCGTTCTCTCCATCTGTCCGTTGGCTTGCGGGTGGTAAGCTGATGTAAGATCCAATGAGATGTCAAATTTCTTGCACAGGGATCTCCAAAACTTAGCTGTAAACTGAACCCCTCTGTCCAAGAGGATATGCTTAGGCATGCCTTGTAGACGGAAGATGTGCCGGATGAACAACCTTGCTAGCTCCAGGGCAGACGGTAAGCAGAGCAGTGCCACAAAATGTGCCATTTTAGAAAAGCAGTCAATGGTGACCCAGATGGCATTATTACCATTGGACAAGGGCAAATCAATGATAAAGTCCATGGCAATGTGTGTCCACGGTTCACTAGGAGTGGACAGTGGTTGGAGGAGTCCCAGGGACGGCCGACCGGAGGTTTCTGTCTTGCGCAGGTAGGGCATGACTCTACGTAAGCCCGTACCTCTTCCTTCATAGAAGGCCACCAATAGTATCTTTGTAAGATGATGAGTGTTCTGGACTGTCCAGGGTGGCCTGCAAGCAGAGAGTCATGGGCCCATCTGAGGATCTTCTTCCTGAGAGAGTGAGGTACCACTGTCTTCCCGGCAGGAACCGTGTGTGTGGCTGCAAGAAGTACCTTAGTAGGGTCAATGATATGTCGAGGTGTGTCCGGGACGTCTTCTGGAATGAAGGAACGGGAGAGTGCGTCTGCCCGGGTATTCTTATCCGCTGGACGATACTTCAGTAAGAAATCAAATTGATTAAAAATAGGGGCCAGCGTGCTTGTCTATGGTTCAAGCGTTGCACATGACGTAGGTATTCAAGATTTTTATGGTCGGTGTACACCGTTATCTGGTGTTGTGCACCTTCGAGCCATGGGCGCCGTTCTTCGAACTCCAATTTGATGGCAAGTAGCTCCTTGTCTCCTATCCCATAATTCCGCTCGGCAGGAGAGAACCACTGAGAGAAGAAGGAGCAGGGATGTAAAATGTAGGTGTCACTGTGTTGACTAAGGACAGCACCAAATCCGACGTCTGAAGCATCTACCTCGACAATGAATGGTCGTCGGGGATTAGGATGGCGTAGACATGGTTCCTGAATAAACGCTTCTTTAAGTTTCTGAAAGGCGTCAATGGCTTCTATAGACCAATGAGAGGGATTGGCTCCCTTCCGCATCATGGCTGTAAGAGGCGCGGTCAAGTGATGAATGAAGGACCTGTAGTAGTTCGTAAATCCGAGAAATCTCCGCAAAGCCTTAAGACCAGTAGGTTGGAGCCAGTCCCGGATACTTCTGGTCTTTTGCGGGTCCATTTGGAATCCCTGGCTGGACACCACATAGCCAAGAAATGGAACAGATTCCTGATAGAAAGAGCATTTCTCTAATTTGGCATGTAGGTGATTATCCCTGAGTCTTTGGAGGATATTGGCAATGTCTACTTGATAGCTCTGTAGATTTTGGGAGAAGACCAGTATGTCGTCGAGATATACTACTACACAACTGTACAACATGTCCCTGAAAATTTCATTCATCATATTTTAAAATACAGCGGGGGCATTCCAAAGGCCAAAGGGCATGACTAAATATTCAAAATGGCCGTTGCGGGTATTAAATGCTGTTTTCCACTCATCATCCTGGTGTATGCAGACCAAATTGTATGCCCCTCTGAGGTCCAGCTTTGTGAATATTTTGGCCCCTTGGAGCTGATCAAAGAGTTCAGAGATCAGTGGCAATGGATAGTAGTCCTTCATGGTGATCTCATTTAATCCACCATGGTGATCTCATTTAATCCACAGTAGTTTATACATGGGCGAAGGGATCCAACCTTCTTACCCACAAATAAGAATCCGGCCCTGGCTGGAGCTTTAGAAGGCCTAATGAAGCCCTTCTCCATGTTCTCTTGAATATAGGCTGACATAGCCTGAGTCTCTGACAGAGAAAGTGGGTACACATTTCCTCTGGGAGGTTTGGAATTAGGTACCAAATTAATGGCGTAGTCAAAGGACCGGTGAGAGGGAAGAGTATCTGCTGCCTTGTTAGAGAATACGTCCTGGTAGGATGAATATTGCTGAGGTAGGCCCGGAAAGGAGGTGGTGGTGGTTAGGCATGGCATGGGGGTGACCACTTGTAGACATCTCCCATGGCAGTCTCTTCCCCATTGGGATAGTTCCAAAGTGTTCCAGTCAAACTGGGGTGAGTGCGTCTGTAACCAAGGTAATCCAAGTATGACTGGGTGTATAGCTTTATCCAAGACCAGGAAGGAGATGGTCTCCGAGTGGAGCAACCCCGTGCGGAGACAAATAGGTTGAGTAGAATAAGTGATCTCACCAGGAAGCGGCTCGCCATGTATGGATGATAGCAGCAGTGGCGTAGGTGTCCGGATGGTGGGAATTCAAAGGTGCTCTATTAGTTGTGTAAGTATGAAGTTTCCCCTGGCACCGGAGTCCACTAGGGCTAATGTGTGGAATTCAAGTGTATTCGAAATGATAGACACTAGAAGAGTCAGGGGAGGAGATGGAGAAGTTAGACCTAGGAGGAGTCCTCCACAGATCCTAGGTCTGCGAGTTTCCCGGACAGATAGGACAGGAGGGGTCTGCATGGCCAGGTTGCCCACAATACATGCAGAGGCCTAATCTTTTACGATAACACCTCTCCTTAGCTGTCAGGTAGCTGCGGCCTAATTGCATGGGTTCTTCCTCCTCGATGCTGCGTATGGAAGTGGTCTGTGTAAACGGTGCAGGACAAGGGCGTAGAACTCCTGGTGTCATCTTCTTAGGACCCTTTATTTCTTGCGAGCGCTCACGCAGACGACGATCAATTCGTTTTGCAAGATCAATGAGGGACTTCAAGGTATCAGGGAGCTCACGGGCTGCTAATTCGTCTTTGATGCAATAGTTAAGACCTTCCAGAAAAATAGTCCGAAGACAATCCAGGTCCCAAAGTAACTCGGAAGACAAGGTTTTAAATTCAATAACATAGTCAGTTAGAGGTTTGGTACCTTGTTGAAGGTGTAGGAGTGCAGATCCAGTGACAGTCTTACAAGCAGGGTCATCAAACACAGAACAAAATAGGGAAAGAAAACCTGTCAAATCACTGAGGATAGGATCATTATGCTCCCAGAGAGGTGAAGCCCAGGCCAGGGCTTTCCCATCTAAAAGAGACAGGATGTACATAGTTATGGACACTACGTCTGGGAAATAGGTAGGCTGTAAGGAGAAGTGCATACAGCACTGGTTCAGGAAGCCTCTGCATAATAGGGGATCACCTGTAAAATGAGTGGGTGCAGGCAAGGGCACAGAAAGTCTTACAGATCCAGTAGGTGAAGAGGCGGTAGCCTTGTCAGGCAGAGATGTAGCGTTCAGTCGAACACTGAGCTGGTTGAAGGCGTTAGCCAGTGTCTCCAATGTCCTTTGCTGTTCAGCCAGATGCTGGGCCAGACCAGGGATGGCCTGAAGGGCTGAGAACTGAGTCGGATCCATGGAGTTAGCAATCTGTTATGTTTATGGAAGAATGTGAAACCTGGGCTGAGATGAGAGGTGTCTCCGCCCACAGGGAGGAGCCCTGTGAGCCTCACCATCAGCAGGCGCAGTCTCAGTGGCGTGGGACACAGCTAGAAGTAGAGATTTTATTATGAAGGAAGGAAAAAGTAATGTCCACAGAATTGGAGATGTAGAAGTACAGTCCTGGGCAATGGGAATTACCCAGAGTGAGACCACAGCTGAGAAGATCCGGTAGTGGCCCGCGGAGCGGGGTATGCCAAGGATGTCTGTACAGTAGATGTTGAAGAACTGGTAGAGATGCCGGAACCCGGAAGTGGCTCCTGTAGCTGGTGTGTAGATATTCTGTAGTGCAGGAAAGCTGAATAGCTTCTACTGAAGAAAGGCGGTAGTGGCCCGAGGGTCGGTGTACACTGCGTGGAATCCACAATACAGTTCATATAGTAGAAGTCAGTAGAGGTACTCACAGTAAATGGTTACTGGAGAGAGAGACCTGAGAAGCAGGTCTAGTAGCAATCAAGCAGGTAGGCTCTCTGAGGAGTGGAAAGCCGGGAACACAGGGGAGCCCCCGAGGAGTGGGTACTCAGAGCATCCAGATGCCAAGACCAAATCAGGAACAGGTAGTTCTTGAATGTGGATGATTCAGCAAGACGGAACTCCTTGCTAACTCAAGGAAGGCAAGGGCTGATCAGATTAAATACACTAGCGGGTTGACGTCATCAGGAGGGGACGCCCCCGAGGTTCCCACCATGATGTGTTCAAAGGAGGCCCTTGCACGTGTGTGCCTAGGTAAGTCCGGGTCCAAGATAGCGGTCAACAGCACCCACACTGTCCCGGGAACGCCGGAGAGGTCGGCGGAGACTGGCAGTGACCGCCATTCTTCCCAGACCTTATGGAGTGGGGAAAAAAGAGGTGAGAATGAGAGGTCGCAGCCGTGTGCGACCGACAGGCATAACACCTGAATGCCTGGGCACCCTAACCTTAGGCCCCAGCCATTTTCCCAGGATAGGAAACAGAATGGCAGCTCTTTCCTTTGAGTCGACTACTCTACCAGTATCTCCCTTAACCAAAGAGACACTGTAAAGAAGCCTGAATCAGGAGGGCACAAGGGATTTATTAAACTCCCACTGGGGAATGTCAAACTTCTTTTTCCAGTCCTGCTGTACTCTGACATCACACATTTCATGCAGTGTCCGCTAAGTCACTGATACTACTCAAGTAAGGGGCAATTTTTGGATACCCTTATACCCTTCCCTTCTCCCCCCAAAAACTAAGATTTTATAAACAATGATAAAATCTTCCAAAGTGCAAAGCAGATAAAATACAGAAAGGAAAAACATAGGTTAGATGCAACAATAAAAGATACCATTTTGTGTACCATTCCCTGATTGTACACATTACTTCATTTTATATCCATAGCAATTGTAACACCCCTCACCTCTAATATAGAGCACGTCTGGTATTATTCTATGTTTAAATATGTTTAAATATGTTTAAATATGAATAAAACCGAATGGATCTTAATAAAAAGAAATTTCTCTACTCAAACCTCTCAAATTCCATACATCCGAATCGACAACTCCAAAATACAAATGAAAAATCCAATAAAGGATCTTGGCATTTGGATTGATTACAACCTGAACCTTAAGAATTGCATAGCCATAAAAACAAGAGAAGGCTTTCATAAACTCCAGATACTAAAACATCTCAAACCACTACTATACCCAAATGACTTCAGAACAATTCTTCAGACCCTCATTTTCTCAAGTCTGGATTATTGCAACGCAATTTTCTTAGGACTTCCAAAATCCTCCCTAAAACCACTACAATTACTTCAAAATGCTGCTGCACGAGTACTAACCGGAAAAAAGAAGTTTGATCACATCACTCCAACCCTAAAAAACCTTCACTGGTTACCTATTCTGACAATTTACAACTATTCATTCCTCCTCTCTCCTCTGCAAAACTATCCTCTACGAGACAAAGAGCCTTCTCTATAGCTGGACCAAAAGAATGGAACTCTATCCCAGGATACCTAAGCTCCATCAAAGATCCCAAAAACTTCAAAAAAGAACTAAAAACATGGTTGTTTAGACAATCATACGCAGATTGATATGATCTATATATACCTTTCACAACCACCTTCTTTCTAACATGTTATAATCTGCTTTTGCTGAGATGTCATATATATATATATTCTATTTTTGTTTGATGTTATATTTATAATTTTATAACTGTTCATTGTATGAATTTGTTGTTACACTGTAAACCGGAATGAAGGCATTATGCTATATTTCGGTATAAAAAAGAATATAAATAAATAAAATAAAATATTCTGTGTCCAAAGACTATGGCTGAACTTTCTATAGCTCTGGATTTCTTTTATAGGTCCTCCAGCCAGGACCTCCTGTGGCGCTGGCTGATGACATCACATCCTGCATGAGTATATAAGGAAGCTCCTTGCAACCAGCCAGTGCCTTAGCAATCGGTACTGTACAGTGTGTGTGTTGCTATGCTATTGTTCCTGAGTGTGCCTCCTGTATTCTTACTTTTGTCTTCTGCCCTGTTCTTGCCTGCCTCTTTACTTTGCCTTGAACCTTGCTTCCTCTTGGACTGATCTCTTGTGCTTGACCTTGGCCTGCTATCTGACTCTGCCTGAATGCTGACTACCTTGACCTCTGCCTGGTATTTGACTCTGCCTGCATGCCACCTGCCTCAGAATACTGCCTGGATCATGACTTTTGCCTGCACACTGCCTGCCTTGATCTCTGCCTGCATGCCGCTGACCTGCCTCCTGACCATTGGCCCGTTCCTGGATTTCCTTTGGTCACTGGGACCATGCCTAAGTCTTGCTGGCTCTTGAACCCAAGGGCTCAAACTATCAAGAAAAGGATTGGTAAAGGTGAAACTCAGATCCAGTCCCTGAGCATGTCCACCTACTGACAGCATCGGCCTAGGGTTCGCCTGCTAGGTTGTGTCGATCACACTTCAGCCCCAAGGGCTCACCAATTGCGACAGCAAAGCTCTTCTTCTGGTACTTGCAAGAGAAGTATATGATGAGTGAAGTATATAAATACATTCAAAGCAATTTATGTGAAAAGGGAATGTAAAAACATATTCACATTCTTTAAACCATAGCAATCGGCCATAACACAAAGCTATATCTTACAAAAACTCGAGAAATGCTCTCCTCTTGAGAAGAGCCTGAGTGGCATCTTTCCACTCTTTAATTGGATTGATTGAGGTGACAATCCCTCTGGTTCTTCCCTTCTTCCTTGGACTCCTGAGTGAAAATCTAGGCACCTGAAAAATATTACAAAAGACATATACTTCCATATTTCACTAGGAACAGTGAAACATAGGCATCCTCTAGATGACTGAATACTAGATTCTATGAAGAAAGAAAGCAAATTGCAAGGCATCACTTTCCATAATGAAACTGATCAACTACAGGGTGGCCCATGGAAAAGTAGCCTGCCTACATGGCACTGGTATTGGAGGCGGGCTACTTTTTCATGGGCCACCCTGTAGAATAAAATATCAAATTAAACAAACAAGTACATGTTCAAAAATGCAATTGAAGACAAATATTGGGAGACCACCAGTTTTTGTATTTTGTAAATTTTATGGAAGGATTTTAAAGTTTTGTACTTATTTTTTCAAACTTTTCTTTTTTATGGAAACCAGCATAAAGTCCTTTTAGAACTCACAGTCCCTGAAGAACCTTCTTGACTGGGTGGGTCATCTGCTGCTTTGTAAAAGTTCAAAGTCCATAGTCAGGTCAAAGAGAGCTAGAAATAACAATCCAGACACACAATTATGAGTGTAACTCACACTTCTACTTATTCTGCTCACAGCCCTCAATAATTCCTCCATCTGAAGTTGCCTACAACTATTCAGTAAGATAGGGAAATTAGGAAAAGCATTTGGAACAGATTAATATCTGCAAGAAAGCATAAACAGACAGTCAAACAATGGACAACAAAAAGATAAGGCAGTCTTTGCATAAAGTCCTTTCTTTTCTGGTCCTCCTCTAAAGAAGCTGTTGATAAGGAATAGGCTGTTTCACTAGAAACATAATTAATCCATGCACTGGTAAATTACAGGCATGTGCAGCAGGAAAAAATGTGTTTCATTTTAAAATTCATTTCATAGGGACCCTAATTCATTTCTTTAGTTTCAAAATGAAAAAAAAAATCATGTTTTGTTTGATTCATTTTTGTTTGCCATTAAAGTCAATAGGGAAGCATTACAGGTAATTTTCAGCCTATATTGGGCTCCAAAATAAGGTTTTTAAATCATTTGTCTTAAAACGTTTTGGAAGAAATCAATAGAAGGGGAAAAGAACTCCAAGATACCTAGAAAGACTGAAGAGACTGGAAAGGGGCACCAAAAGTTGCAAGAATAGCCTACAAGTCTATAAAGGGGCAAAAGGACACCAGCATTGACAGGATTTCTTTGCATCTTTGCTCCTCTTACAGTGGTAAGAGGAGCAAAGATGCAAAGAAAGTGGGAAGAACACCCCAAAGCTCCAAAAGAGGGCTCAAGCAACAGTATCATGAACCCATGATGGCACCTCAAGTGGCAAACTGGCACCAAAATTGGCATCCTAAGGCAGCATGAAGAGGGAACAAAGCAGAAATGGTGGCAGTAAAGCTGCCAAGGTAGGCACTGAAGAGCCTTGAAGCAGCACAGAGTTGGCTTCAAGGCTCCAAACCATCATGAGAAGTACAAAGCAGCCCCCCCCCCTCCCCCCAGACTGGCAAGATGTTAGCCCTGGGGTATGACAGCAAGGCACAGTGGCAAACGGACCTCCAAGGTGTAAGGTCTGGGCATGGAAGCAAGGCTGAGTGGCACCAAGACCCTAAGATGCAGAGCGGAATTTAGATTTTCTTGTAGAATTGGTTTGCCAAATGTAAAGGTTTCCCTAATCATTGCGGGGTGGTTGTCCACAAAACTACTGAGGGCTGCCTTAATTTAGAGACCATTTTCCTTCCACATCAGTGAGCTGCCCTCAGCCGATTCCATTTCTCGATTTTCTGGTTTTGCATGAAATCTCTTGTACTACTCTTAAGTTTTATCACATACATATATCAAAATGGTTTCTCTTGAGCATCTTTTATGCTGTCCTAAGTGTGATCGTAAACAGACCTTACACCTTCACTCTTTGTGCTGCTTGGCCCCTTTATCAGTGCCTGCCTTGGAGGTTTTACTGCCACCTCTTCTGCTTTGTTCTCCCTTCATGTTGACTCAGGATGCTAATGCCACTTTCAGTGCCAGTTTGCCACTTGAGATGCCATCAAGTGGCAAACTGGGGTGATCCTTCCACACTCAGCCAATTTTGGACACATTTTCTATTTACTTTATCTGCTCTGCCTTTCCCTATCCCTGACATGATTGTTTTTATGTCACTGGGGATATGAAGATTAAAACAATGGTTTAATATTTTGCATTGATATTGTAACATCCACTGGCTGTGTCAGTACCACAATGCTGTATGAAGACGCAGAGAAACTGCTGCAGTGAGAGACACACTGTCTGCTCTGCACTACTTCTCTGACACAGACAGGCTTCACAACACAGCCTATTATGCTGCACTCTCTGACCTGCCCTCACTGCTCACTTATGCCCACTGCCTGGTGCTCACTGCCCTCACTCTGCCCACTGTCAGACAAACAGAGAATAAATGACTAATCTCAAGTGTACTTAAGACTTCAATCACCAGAAAGGAAAATCAGAACAGCAACTGCAAGCAAAGCAACACAAATCTGCTATGAGCCACATATTATGATGCAGCGCTGCTTCTCTGCTATCCTCTCTCGTGTGACAGGCTGTTGCTGGCACAGTGAGACTATAAAAAATGCCACAGCGAAAAACCTTAGCGAGAGCTCAGAGGTATGCCGTCATACAGATAATGTATTGAGAAGCAATGCAAAGCAACTCTCTGACATGCTCAGTCTTCAAGAGCAGCATGACATTGTCACTGTGCCCGGTCTGTAGTGATAGGTCAGACTGGGAAATTGCTTCGCTGTGAGACTTCATTCCTCTCATCTCCTTGGCAACATGCCCATCCTCCTCGTCTCTGCTGACTGCCTGCTGTACACTGTATCAATTTCTAACTGTACACATGCACCTGTTGCTTTCTTATGATTTCCATGAGTCCATTGACTATAATGGCTTATAGAAATCATTCTATTTCAAACAAATGAAATGAACAGGATTTGTTTCATTTGGGGGGACCCTCTTAATTTGTTTGGGGTTCCCAGAAAGAAACAAATTAGTCCTATTTGTTTTGTTTTTGAATTTTGTTTGAAACTAATGTTGTACATGCCTAGTAAATCAAGCAGTTACAGATTGGCAAGCCATGGGCAGAGCATCCAGCCAGTAACCCAAATGCTTATGACTCACTGGAAAACCTGGAATAGCTTTGGCTCAGGGACCTCCAGTTTTCATTTTGTGAAAGTAGAATTCTCAGTACCAATCTAGTTTGCAAAGTGGGTCCCTCTCGCCACTGTCTCTGGAAATCGGCATTTTTTCCGCAGCTTCTTCATGGGTCTAGCGTCCATTTGCTGCTCTTTATTTATTTATTTTAGATTTATATTCCGCTTTTCGCACTTTTTTCAGCACTTCAAAGTGGATTACATTCAGGTACTGTAGTTATTTCCCTGACCCCAGAGGGCTCACAATCTAAGGGGGTCATTTTGTAAGCGTATCGCACGCGAAAAGGGACTTTTCGCGTACGATACCTAGATCGGGGCGGAGTCGGGGTGGAGTTGGGGCGGAGTCGGGGCGGCGTCAGCTCTGGAAGAGGAGGAGTTGGGTCAGCGTCGGGGTGGACGCCGTGGAAACTTTGCTGACGATGAAAAGGTAAGGCCCCTTATCGCCGCCAGTAGCGCGCCCAATAGCACCACCTTTTACGATGGTGCTATTGGGTGCGAAAGCCACCAGCGATCGCACCGTGGTGGTGCGATCGCTGCTGGATTTCGCAGGCCCGCCTCCCCGCTTCACCCCGGGATTCACAAACCGGTGCAAAGAAAGAAAATACAGCCCTAGGTTTGTACCTGAGGCAATGGAGGGTAAAGTGACTTGCCCAAGATCACAAGGAGCGTTAGCAGAGCTCGAACCCTGGTCTCCTGGTTCTTTTTTCCAAGCAGGTGTACTTTGAGGGCCATAACCTGCCTCTGGGATGATGACCTAGCACTTGGCTTTTGGAAGAGTGTGGAGACCAGGGCAGTGTGGCTCTTCCCTGGGCTCTGATTTAAACGGGATTCTTCCCTTTTAAATGCTAGCTTGAACACTTCCAGCACTACGAACCAGACGCTTACTCTCTCTGGTCTGCTGCACAATTCAGGCTTGCGTCTTCGTAGATGCTGTAGGCTCTTTGCAGTCCGAGTCGCGGCTATCAAAGGACCCCAGGGCTGCTTCTCCTCCCCAGGCATACTCTCTGGTTGCAGCATCTTCTTCAGACACCTTCTCTTCTGGTGCCTTCCCACCCACACTCATGAGGCCAGTCTCTGAGGCTTCTATTTCTTCCAAAACTCTTCTGCACAGAATGGATTGCAGTCACACCTCAGGCAGAATGAACTGCAGTTCCAGCTCTCTGCACAGGATATAATGGCAGGCAGCAAGGTGCACATTGGCTCCTGGTTCCTTTATATCCCAGTAGAAATGGATTTTGCCTGCTGCTGCCCCTAGGCACTGATTAAGTGCTGTGGCAGGCTACCTTCCCCCCAACCCATCCTGACAAATGTCCAAGCTGCGAAGCTCCCAGTCCCCCAACCCCTGAAACCTGGCTCCAGGAGATCCTCATTGGTCAGTGAATGTGGGGACTAAGCCTGTGCTCACAGGCCCTACCTTCTGCACAGAAGCACAGGGCTGGGCAGGATCTATAAGCGCAAGCTTAGTCCCCGCACACAATTACCTATGAGGATCACAATTGGAGCTGAGGTTCAGATGGTTAGGGCGCCTTCAGAGTTCTGTAGCAGGACTGGACACTTGAGGGATGGGGGTGGGGGTGGGGGTTAGGTTGCCCCTCCCTCTTATTTGCATAGATTCCCCCCCCCCCCCCTCCTAAACCTGCCTCCTCTCTTTTGTGTCAGAGACTTTGGGTCCCAGGATATTTGACACCAAGACTGGTGCAAGAGTATTAGGCGTTGCAGGTGAACCTTAAGCCTTGTGCTCCTACTCTCCCACCCATTGCCCTCTCCACATACAATTAAAAATTATGCATTTATAATAACAGATTTTACATGAAAAAGGGCACTGTCAATTCAGTCTTCTGAGGTAAAATCACTTACAACAACTTCTATATCATATTTACATGCACTGCTTAGGTACCAACCAGAAAACCCTACAAAAAACCACTTGGAACCTATATGGTATTAGGACTATTGTAACATACTTGGTCTTCAGAAAGCCATAAGTAAACTGAATTACAGTTATAATACAGTAAACTTCCTATACAGCACTAAGTGCTAGCGATCAAGTAGTAAGAACCCTACCTATAAAAAGGCAACACTGTGAAAATTACATTGGGTCCTAAAATACCAATTTATTTCCTATTAGGAAAACAGAACAGCCAAGCTGCTCTAGATCCCTACACAGAAACTATGTACTAGCAGAATACCTCATCTCAGTCACAGATGCAGAACACAGACAGATCCTCCCCTAACTAAATAGAGAATAAAGACACCATCAAATATAAACAGAAACATGTAGATAAAAACTTAACTGGAAACTGCAATAAGCCAGACTGTATGCAATTCATCAATGGAAAATAAAAATGTAATTCCTCATTAAACCATCAGATAAAATGAAGCAATATAAAACATTAATCATAAGAGTAAAAACCATGTGAATACAAATAAATATTTCAAAACAACTGAGGAATAAAATAATATCCAATATTAAAAAGTAATAAAGATTTCAAAAATCCCCAGCTCTCATACTTGGAAACTTCTGATTTCTTCAGTCTCTTTCCCCAGGGTTCCTTTTCTGTGAGGGGAAGAGTTCTTTCAGGGCGCTGAGTGCTGGTGGTGACTGGAATACCCTTCTCACAAGTTGCACCTAGGGAGTGTTGTTTCTGATGCATGTTGTTGTGTGCAGATTAAGCCCAATAACCACACTAGAGTTACTGTCTCAGTGAACAAATAAAACGTCTATACTGATGGGGAACAAATCTGTAGAATTCAACGCAATAAGAAAATCCTCTGCACTACACAGTCTTTCTTTTCCTTACTGTTTTCCCCCCTCTATCTGTGCAGGAATCTCTGAACCAGAGCCAGCGAGTCTTCCACCCTCCAAGGCTTGGATAAGTGCAGCTCCCAGGTGAGCAGGGCGTCCTTTAGCTGGGCGGAAAACCCCTTCCAACTCTGGTAAAAAGGTTAACACTGTCCTTTGCATAGAGAGTCAAATCCTCTCCCTCCCGAGGGGGGGCAAAAACGCCAGGTAGGCGTCCTTTGAGATCTTTACTTTGTTTTTACTCACGGTTAGAGTTTCTCTGGTTTCCCAAACTCTTGCTGGATCCCTGACGGGAAGGATCCCCAGGGAGCAGACAGTGCGCCCTACTCCAGATGTAGGAAGGAAGAGGCAGCCAAAACGTCCTCTTGGATCTTGAACTCAAGTCCTTTCCCTTTCAAGACGTTAACACCGGGGTTCCTCCTTGCAGCAGGTCACTACCACCCCCGTCCTCATCGAGGGTATGGAGGGCAGGTCTTCTCTAACCTGAGCAGCCCCAGACTCAGGGTTCCCCATGCCCTGAGCCCAGGCTCTCACAAGGCTCCTACCAATTAAATTACAAAAATCCACAAAAACAACCCAGAGGGAAAATCCCGACCAGTCAGTGAGTGGCCTGAATAGGAAATGCCCTTTCCGACCCTGGTCAGGCTCCCCGAGCTGGGTTTGCCTGGCTCCTCTGAATGGGCCTGAAAAATCAATACAGGAAAATCTCCTCTCTATCTCCTAACTGCTAACAAATCATAAGGGACTGCCTCCAGACTTTCTGGAGAGGACGACATAAAAAGCAGGTCTTAAGGGGAAGGCCTTGCCAGACCCCCCAAAGGGAGGGGCTGCATTTGAAAGGAACCCCCCCCCCCCCACACACACACTAACCAGCCCTCTTACTAAGGGTTCATCCAGGCCTTAGTGGTAACAGAGCTTGGTGTCTGTTACATGTGTATTTTGGAAGTATTTTAGACTTTGCCACCTGAAGTTTAGCATTGGTGAGTACCATCTGAGAGACTGAGATCTCTCCATCTACTAGGAATCCACTTTTTTATGGTCACTCAAGGGCGTGGATATTCCAGAAGTCCCCAGCCTATAGGGATACTGGCTAAGAAAGAACTAATAGAGGAGCAGGAATTTCACTTTATTTTTCATATAGAGATTCTGGAATTTTTATTTTCCAGATTGGATTTTGAACAATTTTTCTTGGTTACAGTAAAGTTTATTTTTGAGCACCCACCATCAGTGTCAAGCCTGTTTCTTTTATAAGAGCATGCCCTCAAGCTGGTTCATCTGAAGTCTATGTCTGTGCATCCAAGTACCTCGTCCCTGAGTCTCGTCTGAATCTCCATGTTCCGGTCTTTGCTGCCCTGGCCTCCATCCAGCCTGCCGCTTCTTGCTGTACCCTGCGGCAGGTCCGAAAGGGCTTGGAACTCTTCTCCCACCACTCCCTTGTTCTTTGAGGGTTCTGTGAAACTACCCTGGCCTACGTTTCTTTGCCTTCCCTTTCCTGTTTGCTGCCCCCTGCCTACGTCATTTGAACCTTGATAAGGATGATTTTCGGATCAGGCTTTTGTACTGTCTTCTGTAGACTACTGCAAGTCTCTTTTTGTTGGCCTGCCGTACAGGTCTTGCAAAACTCAGCTGCTCAGCTGATATTTGGGGGAAAGCGATGTGATCATGCTACCCCCTGGCTTAAGAACATAAGAACATAAGAAATTGCCATGCTGGGTCAGACCAAGGGTCCATCAAGCCCAGCATCCTGTTTCCAACAGAGGCCAAAACCAGGCCACAAGAACCTGGCAATTATCCAAACTCTAAGAAGATCCCATGGTACTGATGCAATTAATAGCAGTGGCTATTCCCTAAGTATAATTGATTAATAGCCGTTAATGGACTTCTCCTCCAAGAACTTATCCAAACCTTTTTTGAACTTCATTGACTTCTTATAAATTTTAGACTGAGGTTTAAACTATTATTACCTGTTTTTAAGGTTTTGAAATGAAATGGTCCTTCTTACCTGGCTACAATATACTCCAAGGTGTAATTTATGCTCTGCTGATGAGCCTTATAGTGATTCGTTTTATTAATCATGCGTGATTGCAAGAAACTCATAGTAAGTTGTTCTTAGTTGCTGGGCCAACCTAATGAAATGCCCTACCTGGAGCTTTGAGATCCTGTGATGATATAAAGATATTTTTAAAAAGCTTGGCATATTTGTCTGTTCAGGCGAATCCTTAATTTGATTTTAATATTTTTTATGTAATATTTAAAGTATTTTGTGATGTAATTTTCTGCTGTTTTACTGTGCTGTATTATGTATTAATTTTCTTTTAGGAAAAATTTAGGAAGCCAAATTTGGGCTCTTAGAAAGCTGAAATCCAGAACCTCCAGGGTAGCATTCTCTGAAATGCTCCCTGTTCCACGCGCAGGTCCCCAGAGGCAGGCAGAGCTCCAGAGTCTCAATGTGTGGATGAGACGATGGTGCAAGGAAGAGGGATTCAGTTTTGTAAGGAAATGGGAACCTTTTGGGGAAGGAGGAGTCTTTTCCAAAGGGATGGACTCCACCTTATCCAGGGTGGAACCAGGCTGCTGGCACTAACCTTTAAAAAGGAGATAGAGCAGCTTTTAAAGTAGAACAAAGGGGAAAGCCAACAGTCGCTCAGCAGCGCATGGTTCGGAGGGAGGTATCTTTGAAGGATACTAATGATGCATTAGAGATAGGGCATCCCAACAGAGAGGGTCCAATAATAAGAGATGTAGTCCATGTGCCTATAATTAAAGACTCACCTGAGCTAAAACATTCAAAATTATCCCTGCTAACCGAAAAGCAGAATGTAACATACTTTGACATATTTGGATGCTAACAAGAAATCTAAGAAGTAAGATGGGAGAGTTAGAGTGTATTGCAGTGAATGATGGCATAGACTTAATTGGCATCTCAGAGACATGGTAGAAGGAGGAATACCAATGGGACAGTGTTATACCTGGGTATAAATTATATCTCAAGGATAGAGAGGAGCAACTTGGTGACAGGTTGATGCTTTATGGCTGGGATGTCATAGAGTCCAACAGGATAAAGATCCTGCAAGAAACTAAATGAACAATTGAATCTTTATGGGTAGAATTCTCTTGTGTGTTGGGGAAGACTATAGTGATAGGAGTTTACTACCATCCACCAGGACAAAATGACGAGACGAACATTGAAATGGTAAGAGAAATCAGGGAAGCTAATCAAATTGGAAGTCCAGTAATAATGGGAGATTTCAATTACCCCAATATTGACTGGGTAAATGTAACATCAGGAAATGCTAGAGAGATAAAGTTTCTGGATGGAATAAATGACAGTTCTTTGGAGCAATTGGTTCAGGAATCGACGAGAGAGGGAGAAATTTTAGATCAAATTCTCAGTGGAGCACAGGATTTGGTGAGAGAGGTAATGGTGGTGGGGCTGCTTGGCAACAATGATCATAATATGATCACATTTGAATTAATGACTGGAAGGAGGACAGTAAGCAAATCCACGGCTCTCGTGCTAAACTTTCAAAAGGGAAACTTTGATAAAATAAGAAAAATGATTTAAAAAAAACCCTAAAAGGTGCAGCTAAAAAGGTTAGGAGTGTACAACAGGCATGGACATTGTTAAAAAATACCATCTTAGAAGCACAGTCCAGATGTATTCCATGCATTAAGAAAGGTGGAAGGAAAGCCAAATGATTGCCAGCATGGTTAAAAAGTGAGGTAAAAGAAGCTATTTTAGCCAAAAGATCTTCATACAAAAATTGGAAGAAGGATCCATCAGAAGAAAATAGGATAAAGCATAAGGATTGGCAAGTTAAATATAAGACATTGATAAGACAGGCTAAGATTGAATTTAAAAAGAAGTTGGCCGTAGAAGCAAAAACTCATAATAAAAACTTTTTAAAATGAATCCGAAGCAGAAAGTCTGCAAGAGAGTTGGTTGGACCATTAAATGATAGAAGGGTTATAGGGGCACTTAACGAAGATAAGGCCATCGTGGAAAGACTAAACACATTTTTTGCTTCTATGTTTACTGAAGAGAATGTTGGGGAGATACCTGTTCCGAAGATACTATTCAAGGGTGACAATTCAGATGAACTGAACCAAATGATGATGAGCCTGGAAAATGTAGTAGGTCAGATTGACAAACTGAAGAGTAGTAAATCACTTGGACTGGATGATAAACACCCCAGGGTTCCGAAAGAACTCAAAATTGAAATTTCAGACCTATTACAATTAATTTGTAACCTATCATTAAAATCATCCGTTGTACCTGAGGACTGGAAGGTGGCCAATATAACCCCGATATTTAAAAAGGGTTCCAGGGGTGATGCAGGAAACCATAGACCGGTGAGCCTGACTTCAGTGCTAGGAAAAATTGTGGAAACTGTTAGAAAGAATAAAGTCACAGAACATTTAGATAGATATGGTTTAATGGGACACAGCCAGCATGGATTTACCCAAGGGAAGTCTTGCTTCACAAATCTCGTACATTTTTTTGAAGGGGTGAATAAACATGTAGAAAAAGGTGAACTGGTAGATGTGGTGTATTTGGATTTTCAGAAGACATTCGACAAAGTCCCTCATGAGAGGCTTCTAAGAAAACTAAAAAGTCATGGGATAGGAGGCAATGTCCTTTTGTGGATTACAAAGTGGTTAAAAGATAGGAAACAGAAAATAGGATTCAATTGTCTGTTTTCACAATGGATAAAGGTAAATAGTGGAGTGCCTCAGGGATCTGTACTTGGACCAGTGCTTTTTAATATATTTTTAAATGATCTGGAAAGGAGTACGATAAGTGAGGTGATCAAATTTGTGGATGACACAAAATTATGCAGAGTAGTTAAATCTCGAGCGGATTGTGATAAACTGCAGGAGGACCTTGTAAGGCTGGAAAATTGGGCTTCCAAAGGGCAGATGACATTTAATGTGGACAAGTGCCAGGTGATGCATATAGGGAAAAATAACCCTTGCTGTAGTTATATGATGTTAGGTTCCATGTTAGGAGTTACTAACCAGGAAAGAGATCTAGGCATCATAGTGAATAATACATTGAAATCATCATGTCAGTGTGCTGTGGAGGTCAAAAAAGCAAACAAAATGTTAGGAATTATTAGGAAGGGAATAGAAAATAAAAAGGTGGATGTCATAATGCCTCTGTATCGCTCCATGGTGAGACCGCACCTTGAATACTGTGTACAATTCTAGTCGCTGCATCTCAAAAAAGATATAGTTGTACTGGAGAAAGTCAAAGAAAGGTGACCAAAATGATAAAGGACATAGAACGACTCCCCTATGAGGAGAAATTTTGAACTTTCTAAGTTCAAAATTCATTTTATCTTATTATTTATATTTGGCATGGTTAATATGTCACTATATCCAAGTTAAATATTTAAATTATACAGTTTACATTACATAATTTTATTAATTACAAGTAAAACTATTCTATATTATTTATTATCATTATGTTAAATTGTCATCCAGTTATAATGTTCCATATGTACCACTGTTCTATGTAAAGCCCCCTTATCTCTGTTGGGCAGTTTATCGTTATATGTAAACCGGAGTGATTTATAGTCTCTATAAGAACCTCGGTATATAAAAATTTAAAAAAAAAAAAAATAAATAAATAAATAAAGGCTAAAGAGGTTAAGGCTGTTCAGCTTGGAAAAGAGACGGCTAAGGGGGGATATGATAGAGGTCTACAAAATCATGAAAGGACTTGAACAGGTAAATATAAATCATTTATTTACTCTTTCAGACAATAAAAAGACTAGCGGGCACTCCATAAAGTTAGCAAGTAGCTCATTAAAACAAATCAGAGAAAATTCTTTTTCACTCAATGCATAATTAAGCCCTGGAATTCATTGCCAGAGGATGTGGTTGACTGGGCTTGATGTACCCTTGGTCTGACCCAATATGGCATGTCTTATATTCTTATGTAACAGCTAGCCAGGGTTCCAGACCCAAAGAGACAATAAATAAGTTTATGAAACCTATCAGAGAGCAGCCTGCCTCCCAAAGTGGAGTTACACACATAAAAACATAAGGGTTGCCATATTGGATCAAACCAAAGGTCTATCAAGCCCAGTATCCTGTTTCCAACAGTGGCCAATTCAGGTCACAATTATGTGGCAGGATCCTAAGGGATAGATAGATTCCCAGGGATAAGCAGTGGATTTCTGCAACTCCAACTTAATTGTTTAAGGATTTTTCCTCCAGGAATTTGTTCAAACCTTTTTAAAAGCAGCTACACTAATAGCTTTCATCACATCCTCTGGCAACAAATTCTAGAGCTTAATTATGCATTGAGTAAAAAAAAAATAGTTTCTCTTAGTTTTAAATGTATCATCTATTAACTTAATTTTGTGTAAGTAATTTTTGATAGAGTAAACAATTGATTAATGTTTACTCGTTCCATTTAGCTTATTATTTTGTAAACATCTATCATATCTCCCCTCAGCCATCTCTTCTCCAAGCTGAAGAATCCTAATCTCTTTAGCCTTTCTTCCTAGGGGAATAGTTCCATCCACTTAGCATTTGGTTGCTTTTCTCTGTACCTTTTCTAATTCTGGTATATCGTTTTTGAGATATGGTGACTGGAACTGCACACAATACTCAAGATGAGGATGTACCATGGAGCAATACAGAGGCATGGCATTATGATATTCTCAGTTTTATTCTCCATTCCTTTCCTGAAAATTCCTAGCATTCTGTTTGCTTTCTTGGCTGCTTCTTCACACTGAGCAGAAGATTTCAACCTATTATCAACAATGATGCCTAGATCCTTTTCCTGAATAGTGACTCCTAATGTGGAACCTTGCATTGTGTAGCCATAGTTTGGGGTACTCTTTTCTAAATGCATCACTTTACACTTGTATTATGGGATGAAATTAAAAACACTCTTGCCAGTGACAGTCTCAATTGACTAGGTCTTCAAAATGCTCTTTCCAATGAGAATTGATGGTTTTACTTTCCTTGAACAGATATTTTCCATCTTTAGGTCACCAGGGAGTTGGCTCTTGAGTACTTGGACCATAAATGACTTTGGCAGCACAAAAGGCACAATGTATATAACGGATGTTGGTGAGATGTTGGATCTCCATCTGTTTTTTTATGTTGCAGGTTCCCCTTTGGCCTTTTGGCTTGAGTTGTTGATCATTCAATTTCTTTCCTTGGAGCTGAGTCATTCTGACAAGCATAAAAGGCTTTCAGGATATCCACAATGAATATGCTTGACTTGTTGATCATTCAGTTTCTTTTCTTGGAACTTAAGTCATTCTGACAAGCATAAAAGGCTTTCAGGATATCCACAATGAATATGCATGTGATAAATTTGCCTATACTGAGTCTCCATGGTATGCAAATTTATCTCATGCATATTCATTGCGGATATCTTGAAAATCCAATTGGCTAAGGGGTGCCCAGGCCAGGTTTGGGAAGCCCTGGTCTAGTGGTTAGAACAGCAGGAAGCCCTGCACTAAACCTTGTTCATAGCCCCTGGTGGGCGAGGGTCTAATCAGCTGAACCAGGGACACCTAATGGACAGAGTTAAGGGCCCTCATTAGCTGGGCTCTGGAAGGAACTGAAGTTTGTGGTTTCTAGTTGACTGTCACTGCAGTGGCTGGGCCAAATGTGTGTGTGTAGAGGGTATATAAAATATACCCTCTACACACACACATTTACTCACAATATACTCTGTTATTGTAATTTTAATTTTAATGTAATATTATGCATATTGTTCCCTGTTTCACTGTAAAGTCTTTTAGCTGCATTCTGTGTATTGTGAACCGATGAGATGTTCCCAACGTTCATCGGTATATAAAAGCTTCTAAATAAATAAATAAATAAATAAGAAAAAACCTAAGTAGTTATAAATAAAGGCCTGGGGCACCTTAGCCCCCCAAGAGAGGCCAGTTTAGACTGAGCTGGAAGCCCAAAGGAGCAAAAAGAAACTATCTGGCTTTAAAAAAAAAGAAAAGAGGCAAGTATGAGTGTGGAATTTACAGAGGGATCACCTAACTTTTCATTACAGGAAAGATCACTGCAAAATCCCTCCTGTACCATTTCCTTCCACTTGCTGAAGAGCACCTTCCTTCTAAATGGGTTATGTTCTTTATTTCTTCATATTTGATATCACCACAATCGGGGTGCCATCAAGGAGGGTTACAAAAATGAAACATAGCAAGTATAAGAGTATGGACAAAGTAAATAAAATCTCAAAACAGAATAAGCTAAAAAAATCCCCACCCATATTTCTTGGATAACACCAACCCCTACTATAAAATAAAACAGAAAGTAAATCTTAGTTATATCATTATCAAGACAAGTAAATCCCCAACAGACACCTTCCAATCAAGCCCATATACTGAAATAAATCAAAACAAATCAGACTGATGTCAGTAGCAACAACACACTCCCAGTAAGTAGCAAGAGTTTAGCTCATAGCCAGGCCTTCGGCTGCTTCTGAAACTTCAGGTAGTTCAATTCTTCTCTGACAACCAGAGGCAACTTGTGCCAAAATGAAGGTGCACAGAAACTCAATGCAGTATTTTGAGTTAAAAGTCAATTTCAGAGCAAGATAAGGTATCTCTAACAGATGTTGGGAAGATCTTAGCATTTGGATAGGCACATAAGGAGCCAGTAAATTAGCCAAATAGGATACAATGGCTCAAGAAGAAACTGGTTCTGGTTGGATTAATGGCTCCAAGGAAAATGACCCCTAGGTGGGGGGTAATTTGCAAAGTCATTTATCCAGATAAATTGGCCTGTCTGAAAGTTGTTCTCCTCTGCTCTGCTAAAATAACACGTGAGGTTCTGCAGTGTGCATGCTTTTATCCAGGTTAAAAAGAGACTTTCATGGGGGTGCAATTACATGAGTGCAACTCCATGTCAAGCCCTGAGAATAATGCTAACATACGTGCAACTTAGAATAAAAAGTAAATAACCACTTTTGGTGTTAATGCTGGATTTACCATCCAACATTAAGCCCTTTGAGCAGGGGCGGACTGCAGACAAATATCAGCCCAGGGTTTTTTTTCAAAACCAGCCCACAGGGTGCTCTCTGTGCACATGTTTCAACGGTCCCCAAAAGCACACCAAGCTAATTATTTAAAGGTATATCATGTGATCTGGAGCCTGGGAAACTGAGACAAAAATCTTCACATTTTTCCTAACAAAGTAGAGCTCATCCTAAACCAGGAGTGAGAAAACTGATTTGCAGTCCCCCCCTTCGAGCCATGCAATTGGTTGGGCCCCCTACTAAATTGGCTGTATCTCTCATATATTCTGGTCTGGCATTAACATCTTTTGCCAGCCTTGAACTGTTGCCAAGTAAAGAGATAACCACACTGCCACCCAGTGGCTCAGACACACACAGAGATATTTGCTGTTACGCTGCTTCTCTTCAGTGAGTGCACCCCTGCCCCAGCACTGGGGTATCATTATGTAAAAGTTGATGCTCGTTGCTATCCCATCCTCAGGCTGCAGCAGCCCCCTCCCCTGACCTACTCTCATACCTTCCTGGCACCCTCCCGCTCCACAAGACTCACTGGTTCCACAGCCAGCTGCCCCTCTCAACGCTCAGCCCAGCTACCTGACCGAAACCTCACGAACACTGCACAGGCACCACCTCCTGGCTCACCCCTCCCTTTCAGTCAGCTCGATACAGTAAAGTGGGGCCGCGGTTACCCCGCTCCTAACCCGCTTTCTACTCACTTTCCGGCCGCGTTAGCCCTTCCTGCGATACACTATCCCCTTTAACCCATCCTTACCGCCTCTTTAAATCCCCGGGTAACCCCTTCCGCACGCGGCATGTATATCAGATGTAAACCATCGAATTAGCTATTCCCTCCCATACAGTAACGCGCGCCCCGACTATCGCTATTTTACCCTGCCATTTTGCCCCGCGTTTAACCTGCTAACTTACCGCCTACCCTTACCCCTGCGTTAGAGGCAGGGGTAATGGTAGACGGCAAACTTTCCCCCAAAAGGAAACCTCTAAAAACCTAAAATCCCCTCCTCCCGAAGCGACTCGACATTACTTTCTGTTGTTTTCTTACCTTTTGTTGCTTTTCAGACCCTTCCCTTCTCTGCCACCCTCCGGAGGGGGCAGCCGGCGGCGAAAGCGGCTCGCAGCGGTCCCCCCCCGCACAGGTCCCGGTTCTCCTGGCTCGGCAACAGCAGTACAACAGCTAGGGCTCCATCCAGCTTGCAGCGTTCCTCCCCCCCCCCCCCCCCGCGCAGGTCCCGGTTCTCCTGGCTCGGCGTGAAGTGAGAGCCCACTGTTCTGTGCCCTCTCCGGCACGAGCGAAGCGAAGCGTTCTTTCGTTGGCCGGAGCAGCCCGTCGATTTGGGCGCTCCGGCCAATGAAAGCACATAGACGGGCGCGCGTGACATCACTAGCTTGCCTCCCCAACTCCAGCACATTCTCCTTGACTGTGTGTTACATAGTCTGCTGCTTTTATGGTTTCCTACCTATTCCGGGGGAGAAGGAACCAGAAGTGATCCATATTGCCTGCTTCCTCCAGAACTTAAGAAAAAGAAAATGAAGTCCTGGCCAAGTCTGTACACATCACTGCTGCAGCCAAGACTAGGGAGAGCCTGGTCTATGACAACATAGCTCCAGATGGAAATCTGCTTTCCCACGTGGTGCCAGGGCTGGTGCAAGGGTATTAGGCACTAAAGGCAAAGCTTACAGTCTTGCACCCCTCGGCCCCATGCTCCATACAGACACAAAATTTAAAACTTATGCATTTGTAATATGATTTTACATTAAAAAAGGACATTCATAGTAGAGTCTTCTGAAGTAAAAATATTATAGCATGTATACTATGGCTTCAATATTCAAAGCAATCCATTTAGGTCAATTAGTTGGGTAAGACTTATCCGGCTTACTTACACGGGATATTAAGCAGAATGGCCGTGTTGCTGAATATTCCCATATTTGGCACTACTTAGCCGAATAAGTTATATCTGGCAAAATTAGACCTGCTCTATGGCAGGTCAAACTTATCCAATTAACTCAACTGGATAAGCATGAATATTGCTACTTATCCAGTCAAGTTAGTTGGATATGTAGTGTCCACTGCCTGACCACAACTTATCCAGCTATCTACTTAGCTTGATAAATGACATAGGGGGTTATTTTCTAAAGGGATCACGTGCGATAGCTAAATCGGGGCGGGGGCGGAGTCCGCACCAGAAGGGGAGGAGTCGGAGCAGTGTCGGGACGGACTCCACGACGACTTCACTGATGGCGAAAAGGTAGGACACCTTATTGCTGCCAGTAGCGAGCCCAAGAGCACCACCTTTCACGGTGACGCTATTGGGTGCGAAAGCCGGCAGCGAAAACACCACAGTGGTGCGATCGCTGCTGGCTTTCGCAGGCCTGCCCCCCGGTACCATCGAATTCACAGAGCCACGATAGTTTAGAAAATCCAGCCCTTAGCCAGTTAAGTGGTGTCTGCTAAATGTAGCTGGTTATTCAGTGTTCACCATTTACAGGCCGATACATTAAAGTCTGTGGGAGAGCGGGCAAATGCCCGCTCTCCTGTGCGTGCAATTCAGTATTCAAATTAGGGTCGGCGGTAAAAAGAGGTAAGAAGAGGCGCTAGGGACACTAGCACATCCCTAGCGCCTCTTTTTGGACAGGAGCAGCAGCTGTCAGCAGGTTTGACAGCCAACGCTCAATTTTGCCGGCGTCGGTTCTCAAACCCGCTGACAGCCATGGGTTCAAAAACCGGACGCCGGCAAAATTGAGCATCCGGTTTTCAACCCGCGAGCCGCGGGCCGACTTCACATTTTTTTTTTTTTAACTTTTTGTAACTTTCGGGACCTCCGACTTAATATCGTCATGATTTTAAGTCGGAGGGTGCACAGAAAAGCAGTTTTTACTGCTTTTCTGTGCACTTTCCCAGTGCCTGGAAAAATTAGCGCCTACCTTTGTGTAGGCGCTAATTTCTGAAAGTGAAATGTGTGGCTTGGCTACACATTTTACTTAGTGAATCAAACGGGAATACCTAATAGGGCCATCAACATGCATTTGCATGTTGCAGGTGCTATTAGGTTCGGGGGGGGGGGGGGGGGTTGGACATGCGTTTTCGACCCCTTACTGAATAAGGGTTAACACTAGTGCGTCAAAAACGCGCGTCCAATTGCGGGTTAACAGTGCACTCCACCGGCCTGTTAGCTGGATAAATTTAATTTATTTGGCTAACTAGCATTTGAATATTGGGCTCTATATTTACATACATTGCTGCAGTGCCAACCAGAAAACCCTGTAAAAAAATACAAGATACTTGGAAGTCATGGTATTAGATGTATTGTAACACGGGTGTGGGCTTGGACTTCAGAAAACCAGGAGTAAACTAAATTACAGTTACAATAGAGTAACTCATTCATACATACCAGCTTTAACTGCCAACACTCAAACGGTAACAACTTTGATTATGCAAACACAATACTGCAAATATTACACCAACCCTAAAACATCAATTTACCTCCGATCAGAAAAACAGAGCAAGCCAAGCTGCTATCGATCTCAACACAGAAAATGCACCCTAATAGAATACGTCATCTCAATCTGACACAGGCAGAACACAAACAGATCCTAACCAAATACAGAATAAATAGACCATAAATTATAAATAGAAACATGCAGACAAAAACTAAACTGGAAACTCCACCAAATCAGACACTGTGTACGAAAAACAAAAACATTACTATGCCTCATAAAACATCAAGCACTAAAACCAATAAAAATAAAAAATCTGGATAGCAAAGCCATACTTTAAAAAAACAAATATTTATTAACAGCTGATGAATATAATATCAAATAATTAAAAACTCAAATGTTTTAAAAATATAGGGGCGGACTTTAAAAGGCTTACGCGCGTAATATAAGAGTGTAACCGTTTTAAACCCGCTCCTGTGCGCGCCAAGCCTATTTTGCATAGGCCCGGCGACATGCGTAAGCCCCGGGACGCGCGTATGTCCCGGGGCTTGAAAAAAGGGACGGGGAGTGGGTAGGGCGGTCTGGGGGCAGGGCGGTCTGGGGGCAGGGCGGGACCGAGGCCTCTGGCATAGTGGCTGTGCTGGGGGATCACGCGCCGGCACTTGGCCGGCGTGCGCAACCTACGCCTGCCCGGAGGCAGGTGCAACTTATAAAATAAAGGTGGGGGGTGATTTAGGTAGGGCTGGAGGGCGGGTTAAGTAGGGGAAGGGAGGGGAAGGTGGGGGGGGGGGGGCGGAGGGAACGGGGAAAGCCATCGGGGCTCCCCTAGGGCTTGGCACGCACAAGGTGCACAAGTGTGCACCCCCTTGTGCGTGCTGAACCCAGATTTTATAACAAAAGTGCTGCTGCACGCGCATGTTATAAAATTGTGAGTAGATTTGTGCGTGCCGGGTTGCGCACAAAAATCTACTCCCGCGTGTAGCTACTAAAATCTGGCCCATACTGTTCTGAAATTGGTTTTGGTATTTGGGTGACATCAAATAACACTCAATAATTAAAACTAGTAAGGATAAAAAAAAATCCCTTGCTCTCCATACCTGGGAAAGATGGAATTCCAGTCATCCTGTTGTGGATTAGTAGGAGAAAAAGGGGTGCACAAACTTTCTCCTTCCTCCCTCTCCCTCACACAAACAGGCACTCTCTTTCACACATACACATACACAGAAGCAGGCACCCTTTCACACACACACACATTCAGAGGAAAGGACCCTTTCACACACACACATTCAGAGGAAGGTACTCTTTCACACACACACATTCAGAGGAAAGGACCCTTTCACACACACACACACACACACACACATTCAGAGGAAGGTACTCTTTCACACACACACACACACACACACAAAGACATACATATACAGAGGAAGGCATTCTTACACACACACACACACATTCAGAGGAAAGGACCCTTTCACACACACACACACACATTCAGAGGAAGGTACTCTTTCACACACACACACACACAAAGACATACATATACAGAGGAAGGCATTCTTACACACACACACACACATTCAGAGGAAAGGACCCTTTCACACACACACACAAAGACATACATATACAGAGGAAGGCATTCTTACACACACACACACACACACACACACATACAAAGGAAGGCAACTTTTCACACACACTCATAAGTACCCTCTCGCTCTCTCATACAATTGTGCCTCTGTTCATTCTTCAGTTGCGCCTCCCTTCACTTTCTTCAACTACCGCAGCCTCATTTCACTTTCATTTTCGGTCACCAGCCTGGTCTTTGGCAGCGGCCCTGGCCTGTCTTCATTTTTTGCCGCACTGGCCAGGTCTCTGGTGGTGGCCGCAGCATCTCCGTTTCTTTTTGGCCCCGCCGGTCTGGATTCCAGCAGCGGCCGCGGCCTCTCTTTTTTTCTTCTTCAGCCTACACTCTGGCCTCAGCCCAAAGCCTTTCTTCTTCTTCTTCAGTCACTTTCTTTTTCAGTCCCGGCTCCGGTGGTGGCCCGGAGGCCTTAGCCTTTCTTTTGTATTCTTCGGCCTGGGCTCCAGCCCACAGCCTTTCTTTTCGCCCTGATAGGGCAGTCCACCCCTACCCATGGCAAGGTGCCCCCCACCACAACAAAAGTAGTATGTCTCCAATCCATGGCCCCCTTAACACTCCCTCAAATCCCTCTCCCAAATAAAATGATTGCATACATGTGCAGTTCAGCATTTGATGGGGTCAGCCAGTGCCATTTTGAATTTACCACTCTGACAGCAGGAGGGACACTGAAGACACTGCTAGAGTCTGGGGGATGGCAAGCACAACCTATGAGGGGAAAGAGGGTAGTAAGGGGGGGGGGGGGGGGAGGCCCTGGAGACATCATTAGCAGCAGTGCCAGGGTTTTTTTGGGGGGGAAGGCTGTGACCCGGCCTGGAGGCCTACCTTCTTTGTCAGGGACAAAGAAGGTAGGCCTCCAGGTGGGGTGGGGGAGGAGAGGGTGCTCAGGGTGGGGGAGGAGAGGTAGGCCTCCAGGTGGGGTGGGGGAGGAGAGGGTGCTCAGGGTGGGGGAGGAGAGGTAGGCCTCCAGGTGGGGTGGGGGAGGAGAGGGTGCTCAGAGAAATAGTCTTTTTATTGAGATGGGGTGGGGAAAAGGGAGGCCTTTGTTGGCACCCCCTGCCCACCCCAGCTGAGTCCCTTGCAGGCAGCAATTACTGACTTTATTTCTCAGGGCTGGTTAATGCAAGCTGCAGGAGACCACAGAAAATACAGTGGTGTTACAGTGACCACATTCAGTTTAACATGGCCGTTGTAACTCTGCTGCATGTTACACACATTGTATTTTAGAGCCCAGTATACTGCAGACATTAGAACCAGTAGCTAACATGGGTCATCCTGCTGGTGCTTGCACATTTCCTACCATTCTTCTTCTGTAATTTAATCTGTTAATCTCATTATTTCAAGTACCCTTGATGGAAAGAGTGGATGTGCTGTATAATTTTGTAGTATTGGCTAAACTCTGAAGATCAGTCCCCGTGACAATTTGTACTTGAACATTTTGTACTAATTTTAATAAAGGACACATGTCCTTCTTGTTTGAATATTCCCTTTGAAAAAAAAAATGCCTCAGCTGGAAATATCTGAAATAAATCTGCTCAATCTAATTTAGATTCTTTTTGCAATTGTTCAAACCTTTTTAGGAATCTTGTCTGATGTAATTGCACAGACCATCTTAATCCTTTCATTCTCTCATTTGCTTTTAAAGGTCTTGAGAACCCCAGGATGAACTGATTATGTGTTAGGGATTCACCGAATTTGTGCAAATCTTTCTCCATGTCATACTTTTTAACCAGCTTTTACCAGATTCTCAAAGGATGTAGCTTCCATGGATTTTCTCTCTGTCTCCCCATATCAGGCAATATTTATGCATGTGAAAAGTGTATAGCTAATGAGATTTTCATAACAGAGTGATTGCTCCATTGATGTCCCCTCTCTGTCCTTGATCTAGTGCAATGTATGCTATTTCTGCTGCAAAATGGGAACGGCTGTGAGGCTCAGTTCCACCCAGTTTGAGACTGAAAAGGAGGACATGATGAATAGCAAACAAAACATAGTATTCAAAACTTGAACAACGGCTGCACAGGGAGGCAAAAAAGTGGCTTCCACAATAATGAGTGTGTAATGAGGCACTTTTGGCCTGGGCTGGCTCTGAGTTATGGCATGCATTATCAGCCTCATTGCAATATTTTATTTATTTTATTTATTTAGAGTTTTTATATACCGGCAATCATGAAAACATATCTTGCTGGTTTACATCGAACAGGAGTGCATTATAAACAAAAACTAGAACTGTGGTGTCCGAAAGTACAGTTACATTTAACAAGGGTAGCCGAACTTGGAGAAGGAAGAAGAGAGGAGAGAAAAGAGATGGTTAAACAATATACAATTTAAATATAGTATACAGAATAAATGTTATATACAAGAGGAGTGGTGTTTTAGGAGTCATTGGAATGTGTCATTGGGTTGTGTCCGGAAATGCTTGTTTGAATAACCAAGTCTTAAGTTTTTTCCTAAAAGTTGGGAGGCAGGGCTCCTGTCTGAGGTCTGTAGGAATGGAATTCCACAGAAGAGGGCCAGCTGTGGAGGTGGCGCGATCTCTTATGGTAACGTGTCTGGTCGTTTTCGCTGGGGGAACTTGGAGGGAGCCTCTATAAGCATCTCTAGTAGGTCTGGTAGAATTATGTGTTTGGAGAGGGAATTGAAGATCGAGAGTGGTAAGTTGATGTATAGTTTTGTAGGTGATGGTTATGGCTTTGTACATGATGCGGAAGTAGACTGGTAACCAGTGAAGCTCTTTCAGAACGGGGGATATGTGGTCTCTTTTCCTTGCGCCTGTCATGATTCGGGCTGCTGAATTTTGAACCATCTGTAGGGGTTTGGAGTATGATGATGGTAGACCTAGCAATAGGGAATTGCAATAGTCTAGTTTCGAAAAAATGACTGCTTGGATGATCGTTCTGAAGTCTTGAGCGTGGAAAAGAGGTCTTATCCTTTTCAGGACCTGAAGTTTATAGAAGCAGTCTTTGGTTGTTTTGTTGATGTGTGCCTTGAAGTTTAGCCGGTTGTCTATTATTACTCCTAGGTCTCTAGCTTGTGTGGTAGGCAGATTGGTAGGAAGAGAACTGTTGGAGGTGTTGTTCTCAGGAGAGATGAGTAGGATTTCAGTCTTAGAGGAATTTAAGATGAGGTGTAGGCTGTTGAGTAGTTGTTTGATTTTTTTGTGGCATGATTCCCAGTAGTCAAGAGTATTAGAGTATGTGTCTTTGATAGGGATGATGATTTGAATATCATCTGCGTATAGGAAAAACTTTAGATTGAGGTCGGTGAGAAGTTGGCAGAGAGGAAGAAGGTAAATATTGAATAGAGTCGGAGATAAAGATGAACCTTGTGGGACTCCTATGGCAGAGTTGAATCTTGAGGATTCCTTGTTTTGGAGTTTAACTTTGTAACCTCTATTGTTGAGAAAGGTTTTAAACCAGGAAAGGACGGTGCCGCTGATTCCTATGGATGACAACTGGTTAAGGAGGATAGCGTGGTTGACCGTGTCGAACGCTGCGGACAGGTCCAGCAAGATCAATAGGTATGAATTTCCTTTGTCAAGGCCCAGTAGGATATGGTCTGTCAAAGAGATAAGGAGGGATTCTGTGCCTCGATTTTTTCGGAATCCGTGTTGTGGGGCGAAGAGAAGATTGTTGTCTTCGATGTAGTTTGAAAGTTGAGAGTTGACTAGTCTTTCCATGATCTTGGCGATGAATGGAAGGTTAGCTATGGGGGCGGAAGTTGTTAGGGTCCTTCGGATCAAGGTTGGGTTTCTTTAGGAGTGGTGAGATTGAAGCCATTTTGAGATCATCTGGGAAGGATCCTTGGGCTAGAGAGCAGTTAATGATGTTTGTCAATGATGTGGCTATTGTGTCTGGAATAGATAGAAGTAGTTTGGTAGGGATGTGGTCTGCGGGGTGAGACGAAGGTTTCATTCTTCTCAAGATGGCATGTATCTCAGTGGAAGAGACGGGCTCAAAAGTGTTTAGGCTGGAGTTTTTGAAGGTTGGGTGTTGATATAATGGAAAGGCGTCAGCGGTATTGGAAGGCAGTTGAGTTAAAAGATTGTTGATTTTATTTTGGAAAAACTGAGCGAGTTCATCAGCTTTAGACTGTGCCATGTCGCAGGGGATTTCTCGCGGTATGGTTTGAGTGAGGCTGGAGACATAAGCGAAGAGAGCTTTAGCATCAAAGACCAGGTTGTGAATCTTAGATGCAAAATAATCTTTTTTTGATTTTGAGGTGAGGGCTTTGTACTGATATAGTGTGGATTTGTATGAAGAAATGGTGCTGTCACAAGGGGTTTTACGCCAAGTCGCTTCTTTCTTTCTTAAGCTTTGTTTTAGTTTTCTAAGTTCATTGGTGAACCAAGGCTGTCTGTTGGAGGCGTTGGTGTGAGATTTTTTTATACTTGAAGGGCAGAGCTTGTTAGCTATGTTTTCTGTTATGTTGTTCCAGGAACGAATGGCAGTGTTCGGGTCGGTGAAATCTAATAGAGGGAGCTGTGAATCCAGCTGGTTGTGAAGGTCTTCTGGGGGGCATCGCCTCCTGTATTGGAATGAAGGTGAGCGGATATTAGGAGAGTTGGTTTCTTTCAGAGCGAAAGAGGTAGAGATGAGAGTGTGATCCGACCATGGGACCTTTATGTTCTTCAAATTGGATGTAGTAGTAATGCCTTTGTTGATGAAAATCAAGTCCAGAGAGTGACCCGCTTTGTGTGTGGGTTCGTTGACTAATTGTTGGAATCCCATTGCTGACAGGGCTGTGAGGAGGGTTACGCAGCTGTTAGAAGGTGAAGGATTGTCTATGTGCAGATTGAAATCTCCTAAGATGATTGCTGGGGAATCCAGGTTGATGAGCGTAGTGGTGATTTCAAGGATGGGGGAGACATCGGATTCTAGGAGCCCTGGGGGGGCGTAGACAAGAAGGATTTGAAGATGTTGTGATGTGAAGAAACCGACTTCCAGTTTTGTGTTAGAACTGAATGGGTGTTGGGTGAAGTTAAGGCTTTTTTTGGTAGCCAGAAGGATTCCCCCTCCTCTTTTTTTCAGTCTTGGGAGTGAGAAGAAGTCATAGGTCAGCGTAGGGAGTTGGTTTATTAAAGCTGTATCTGAGGGCTTGAGCCATGTTTCGGTTACAGCGCAAATATCTGGCTTGGCGTCGGTGAGGTAATCATTGAAAATTAGAGATTTTTTTGTTAGGGATTGTGCATTGAAGAGTGAAAGTGAAAAGAGGGTGAGGCCTAAAAGCTGGGTGATTGGTGCAATCAGAATAGGGGTGAGTGTTTTCAAGTTGTAGTGAAGGGCTTGTCTGGCAGATGGTCTTTTAGGTAGGAGGTGGTGTTGCAAAATTGGTATTGGAAGAGCTGGATACATTTTGGATGGTTAGCTGGGTGGTTGCTTGCAGGATGAGCGCTGGATGGTTGTTGCAGGATGAGCGCTGGGTGGTTGCTGCAGGATGAGCACTGGGTGGTTGCTGCAGGATGAGCGCTGGATGGTTGCTGCAGGGTGAGCGCTGGATGGTTGCTTGCAGGATGAGCGCTGGGTGGTTGCTGCAGGGTGAGCGCTGGGTGGTTGCTGCAGGGTGAGCGCTGGATGGTTGTTGCAGGATGAGCGCTGGATGGTTGTTGCAGGATGAGCGCTGGATGGTTGCTGCAGGGTGAGCGCTGGATGGTTGCTTGCAGGATGAGCGCTGGATGGTTGTTGCAGGGTGAGCGCTGGATGGTTGCTTGCAGGATGAGCGCTGGGTGGTTGCTGCAGGGTGAGCGCTGGGTGGTTGCTGCAGGGTGAGCGCTGGATGGTTGTTGCAGGATGAGCGCTGGATGGTTGTTGCAGGATGAGCGCTGGATGGTTGCTGCAGGGTGAGCGCTGGATGGTTGCTGCAGGATGAGCGCTGGATGGTTGTTGCAGGGTGAGCACTGGATGGTTGCTTGCAGGATGAGCGCTGGGTGGTTGTTGCAGGATGAGCGCTGGATGGTTGCTGCAGGGTGAGCGCTGGATGGTTGCTGCAGGGTGAGCGCTGGATGGTTGCTTGCAGGATGAGCGCTGGATGGTTGTTGCAGGGTGAGCGCTGGATGGTTGCTTGCAGGATGAGCGCTGGGTGGTTGCTGCAGGGTGAGCGCTGGATGGTTGTTGCAGGGTGAGCGCTGGATGGTTGCTTGCAGGATGAGCGCTGGGTGGTTGCTGCAGGGTGAGCGCTGGGTTAGCACTGGTACGGTGCTTGTGGGGTACTGCTCGGGGAGAGCGAGGGGCGACACGAAGGGGCGAAACAAAGGGGCAGGCCCCTTTGTCGCGCTCCTTCGTGCGTGCGACGCCCGGCGCGCGACGCCAGGGAGGGTGGTGGTTTAAATACCCCGCCGGTCGGTCGCGCCTCTGACGTCACCGCCGCGACGTTTTCGTGGGCGTCTCTTTTTCTATGATGGCGGTTCCGGGCGAGGGCTCACGGCTCGGGTCTAGGCCGGCGGAAGCGAGGGCTTGCGGCCTGGGTCGAGGCCGAAGAGGGCGGATGTTCACGGCCTTACCGGATGGTAAGCAGCTGGAGAGTCTCTGCAGAGAAGGGCCGGCGATCGGCGCAGGAGCCCGAGAGGGGCGAGCGGAACAAGAGGCCTTACCCCGACGGGCTTCAGCGCCGATCGCGCAGGCCAAGTTCACCGCTGGACCCCAGGTAAGCAAAGGATTGAGTTGAGGAGAGCGGCGGTTTAAATACCCCGCCGGTCGGTCGTGCCTCTGACGTCACCGCCGCGACGTTTTCGTGGGCGTCTCTTTTTCTATGATGGCGGTTCCGGGCGAGGGCTCACGGCTCGGGTCTAGGCCGGCGGAAGCGAGGGCTCGCGGCCCGGGTCGAGGCCGAAGAGGGCGGATGTTCGCGGCCTTACCGGATGGTAAGCAGCTGGAGACTCTCTGCAGAGAAGGGCCGGCGATCGGCGCAGGAGCCCGAGAGGGCCTCCTATAGAAAATGATGAAGAAATACTGGCGACCATGTGCAGGCTGTGACATCAGCATGAAGTAAGAATAAGAAGCTAAAAAAGACTGCTCACATTTCATTCGCAGGTCTGCCTCACTTATTCAACCCTGCTCCATAGGATACATTGATGGAAAAGGCAACACTTAACCAACCAAACTACATTATTACAGTAAGAAAAATAACTGAGACTGCCTTAGCAAGCTATCATGCAAGAAGAATTGCTGGCATAGAAGACCAGGCTGTGTCAAAAGCCTAGAAGTTAGAGCAGCAGGCTATGAACCAGGGAGAGCCAGGGTTCAAATCCCATTGCCACTCCTTGTGACCTTGGGCAAGTCACTTCACCCTCCATTGCCTCAGGTACTGTTGGAACTGTGGACCCTTGAGCCGGCTCGAGAGCTGGTGGATCCACTGAGGGGGGCCCTCTAGTGGTTCTCGTAGCTGGGGGGTGGTGCAGGACCAGGAGACCTGTCAGGAGCTTCACCTATACCAGCCCTCGTTCCACACAGGTTGAGCCCTTGGGTGCCGGGGCTGGCAGGACTTAGGCAGAGGTCTCCTGGCAGAGGAAAGTCCAGTAGGCAGTCCAAGTAGAGGCTGGTGGAGATCCAGAAGAATGAGGAAGGTCCAGGAGTCGAGGCGGGCAGCAGTAGTGCAACACGTTAAACCAGGCCAGAAGTCAGGGAGGCAGAAGACAAGCAGGAGCCAGAGAACATGCCAAAGGTCAGGACGGGCAAAAGGCAGAGGAATCAAGATACCAGGCCGAAGTCAGAACCGAGGAGAGAACCGAAGGCAGGAGTGGAACCACGGAAGCAGGAACAGGAACTGGAACAAGCAGGAACACTGGAATGGAGGCAGGAACACAGGAACGGAAGCTGGAACGCAGGAGCAAACAACTAGCTACTCAAGACGAGCTGACCTGTTGCCAAGGCAAGGAATGGATGCAGGAAGTGGGCTTAAATAGCCCCAGCTGATGATGTCAGAGTTGGGGGCCGGGCCAAGGGTTCCCGCCGCGGCCCCTTTAAAATGCCGGCTTGGCCGCGCACGCGCGCCTAAGGAGGAGGAGCCCAGGATGAAGTTGGCAACATCTCCCTTGTGTGGAGAATGCCGTAGCAAGGCCCCGGAGCAACCTGCACTGGAACGCCGCAGAGGAAGGCAGAAGCCGGCGGCTGCTGGTAAAGGTAGGGGGAGCCGGCTGCGGCGGTCTGCGGCCAGGATTCCCAACAGGTACAAACTCAGGGAATGAGTTCCTAATTATTTTTCCCATAGATACAGAATAG
This sequence comes from Rhinatrema bivittatum, assembly GCF_901001135.1. NCBI lineage: Eukaryota > Metazoa > Chordata > Amphibia > Gymnophiona > Rhinatrematidae > Rhinatrema > Rhinatrema bivittatum. Next base: position 72,034,071 of record NC_042617.1, on the reverse strand, counting down.
GGAAAAGCCCTTAGTTTGTGAACCCTTTGGGGGCAGGGAAATAACTTAAAGAATCCACATCGAAGTACAGTAGCTGAAAGGTGGAATATAAATACATAAATTCATCACTTGGAGTTGTCCTGTCAATGGAAAGACAGCATTCACAGGATCTTGTTTGAGCACACCTGGGCCTTACACACGCCATACAATCTTACAATATCTTTCCACTTCCACACATCAAAACAGAGCAGTAAGACCTGGGACACTGGGCACTGGAGCCTCATCTGTCATACACAAGGGCTCCAACACTGCATCACTTGCATCCCCCAACAATCATGTCGATATGTTTTTTTTTTGTTTTTGTTTTAAATTCTGTATGAATTGTGTGAAGCAATTTGTTTTATATGTTTGTATCTGATTGTTTTTATGTTTTGTTGTTCACTACTTTGGGGAGAGGTGGTCTATATAAATGAAATAAAATAATAGAGGAAGTTCTGCCTTCATGCATCCCATTTCTGTCAGCCAAACTGTCTTCTTCTGCCCCACATCGATCAGGCATTAGGATAGTGCCCTCTGAGATATGATGCCCTGCATGCCTCCTGCTATCACTGGTTTGAACAGGAATGCATGCTAGTATACATGAATGGTTACATCAGGATGCTAAAGAGTAACTTCCTGCCCCTTCTCTTAAGGCTGACGCTTATGATCACATAAGGAAAGAGGACGTCTTTCTGCAGTGGCAAGGCAGCCTAAACAGACATAGCCCCTTTAAATGCAGGTAATGCAATACTCTAGCTGTAGCACTTGATGAAGTATAATGACACCGGTATCACATGCGTAGCTCATTGTCTGCCTGAATCCACAGCCAGCAACATGGCTGCTCCCAGCTGCTGTTCACCTGCCTTCCTCCAGCTGGTCCTCCAGGACCTACTGGGTTGACGGGGGCTACCACTGGCGGGTCCTTCTCCAAACTGGTAAGTCTGGCATAGTCTATCTGCATGAGAGGGATAGGCTCTGCACACATTGTTCATGTGTGCAGCCAAAAGGGTGAGTCCTTTCTCTAGACTTACTTGATTTTTCTCTTGTGGACTCCATATAGTAACAAGCTTCCTCTTTTTTGGTGTTTTTCAGACCATTACAGACCCCATTACCACCTCTGGCATCAAAATAATCAGACTCTTAGGAACCAACAAAAAAAGACTTAACAAAGACCTTGGTTGGCTATCACATTATGAGCCATAAATGTCACCTTCTGATCAACCATCAAATCCTCCCATACTTACTCCCTTCCTTTTCACCCTATCACTGGAATGTCTTTTATGATTCACTTATGCTAACCACACTTCTTTATATTTCCTGGTAATATTATAGTTTGCTCATTTGAATTTCGATCTGAAAAAAGTGTATTCGTTCTCGAAAGCTAGTCACAAAATGTATTAAGTTTGTCCAATAAAATGGTATCACCTTACATAGATATATATAATTATGTATATATTTTTGTGCTTTTATTTGTTAACTTTTATTCTGGGATACCAGAAGACTGAACTGGAGCGTGCATGGACTCCCCAGTGGTTGATGAAGTACAAGAGTGAGAACCTTTTGAACAAGCTGTGTCTGGCTGAAGAGATCTGCCCGTTGGGTATTACCCTGTATATGTCTATCATTGTCCAACATAGTGCCTTGACTTTGTGTCTGCAAGTGTCTTTTCATGTGCGATCTGTGTCTGGTTTCCCTCAGAGCAATTCTCCAAATGGGCTTGTTTTGCTAACACCTAAACAGAAATGAACCTTATTCGTAAGCCAGGGTATGTTGAGGATGATCTCAATCTCTTAAATATACTGCTAATGCCCATCTTAGTACTTGCATTGTGCCAAAGAGAGCCTCTTTCTGGAGTTCATAGGGTATAGGTTTTATAGGCAACATATCAATGTTTCTCACGGGGGGGTAATTTCTCCAAATGGGTTTGTTTTGCAATGTGCTTTTTCTCTCTTCCTTGACTAATGTCTGCCTTGTGGCTTGCCTTTGTTTATCTCGCTTACATTATAGACCCTGCTTTGCCATTCTTTACTCGTGCTCCTAAATACAACTCTCACTCCTTTGTATCTTATTTTCATCCCACTTCTTCTGTTTTCCCTCTGACTACATACACAGGGCATGCAGCATCCTCTCCAAAGAGCCAGTGCTTCCCAGTTCAGATTTACCAAGAGTGGATGCATTTTTTGGGCTTTGCTCTGGAGCTGTCTTTATTGGAGAGGTAGTTGCATGTGCTGCCGTTTGCTGCCTTGTTTAAAGCTTTCCACCAGCTATTTTCTGTGTTGGATGTAGTGTTCTTTTTTTCTTTTTTTTTAGCCTCACCCTGACATGTTGCCGTTCTGCTTTCGGAAGCAGCAGAGTGGAGGAGGAAACCCAGGCATGGATTTGTCAATAGACACACTAGGCCTGGGACTAGGGCAGCAAACTGGCTGAAGATTTGCTTTCTTCTTCCTGATCTAGTCCCTCGCCTCCTGGGCAGCAACAGGGAATAGGAGGGGAGGGGGTGAGCTTGGAGCAGACAGAGCAAAAGGGCATCATTCTGGGGAGGTTAGAAGAGACTCAGTGGAGGATCACTGGAGGATGAGAGGAGATCAGCGAGAGGGAAAATGTCTGTGGGAGAGGGGAATGGGAAAGGAAGCAGTGTTTTTGTGCTTAAGAGAGAAGGGATTGGTGCTGGGGGTGTGTGTGTGTCTGTATGTCTATGCCAGATTGGGTAAGAGGTTAGAGAGGGGATACAAGGGAGGGGAAGGACCAGAGCAAAAAGGGTTCCCCCTCTCCCCCACTGCAATTCACACCCTCTTGCCTTTGATCTTGCATTCTGTCCCCCAGACCCTTCCTACTTCTCCCTTTTCCCCAGAACCTGGAACCCGCCTCCAATTCCCTTCTCTTCTTAAATCCCAGAACTTCCCTCCCTCTTCCTCCTACTCTTTTCCTATTCTGGATTCCTGATCTCTCCACCACTCCCCCACTTTCAATCATCTTACCCATATCCATCTTTAGTCTCCTCTCTTTCTCCTCTCCCTATACCTGATTCTCCTCCCTCCCTTCCTCCCTCATCCCTGGTCCTCTCACTCTCTCCTGCTCCTCTCCCCAACCCTGAGGTCTCCTTCCTGTATTGATACTTGAGATCTCTTTTCCTCATACAATAAAAGAACAATACATTATGCAGACACAAGCAAGGTTTATAATGTAATATAAAAGATTGAAATGTTTGTCAGTGTTCTTCAGAATTTTCACATTTTTGTTGCAGAACCTACCCCTAATGTGCAACAGGAAACTCTGAGACTGTGCTTTAGACTTACTCTTGGTTGTCTGACCTTAATCTGGTGGTGGTGGTGGTGGGAGGGAGAGGCAGGTGACAGGATCATCAGTGCCTATGGGCAGCAAAATCCTAAATCTATCACTGTGGCGACCCCTGGACATGGAGGAATGGATACATTTTCTTTGCTGGGTAATTGAAGAGTCCTGGTATCTACTGTAGATAGGGACACATAGGAAATCTTGAGCGGCCATGCCCATTGTGCTATGTAAATCAGTTAGACTATTGTGCAGAAGCTGAGAATTTTTTTTCCACCTATGTTGAGCTTCTCAGTCAGAGATAGAAAATCTGCAGCCCTCAATTTTGGCACAACATTATGGGGGCAATTTTCTTAAAGCCCACACAGCTGCAAAGTCTGTGGGTGCAAAGTACCTGCAGACATCGTGGCTGATATTCAAAGAGAAACTACATTGGGAGTTTTCCTTTGAAAACTGCCTACATGGTTCATGAGTATAAAGTATTAGCAAACTTTGCACCTGAGATCGGTGTGGGCAGAAAACATCTGGAAAACAATGTGCTGTAGATGCGAAAAACAAATCTGCATGCCTTGCTTTCCTCCCCCCAACCTCCCAGGAATGCCTCCTCGAAATCCGGCTAAATGTACATGTGCCATGGAAGCCTGTGCTGGACTGAAGAGCGTGATTTTCAGACAGGTGAATTTGCTCAGTTAAATCACTATTTACTCTGGTATTTCACTTTGGAAATTTCCCTCTTGAAGGTTTGCCTCATACCATGGGAGCCAACTTCTCAAAACTACTAGCGGTGCTAAACTAAACACAAATTTCTCCTCGCTAGACAGAGTGAAGGAGTTTGCTTAATATTGGGGGTGCTCAAGAACCCACGGTACCCAAAGAGCTAGCACCTATGATCTTGTTGAAAAAGATTTGATGCATAGGAATATGTAGGGCAATATGGAAGTAGATGACATGGTTGATGACTATCTATGAATGTTGATGAAACAAGCTGTAGCATGTAATATTTTGAGCATATAATAACGAACATATTCACAGCTGTGAGACATAAGCAGCTCTATATGTCAGGTATGCTTGACTGGTTAAGAAGAAAAATTCTACGCAGGACTCATTATGTTAACCTACAAATGAGTGATTTCACTTAGGTTTGTCTCCTTAAGAGTGGCATGAGGAAATACGGTGAGGAAGAGACTGAGAGATAATATGATTACTTGGTTATAAATATTTGAAATATGTATAGATTAGTAAGGCACAAAAATGAGAGTAGAAAATAAAAAACATACTTTATTGAAAATCAACAAAAATGTGTGTGTGTGTGTGTGTGTGTACATTTTCAGAGATCAGTCCAGAAGAGCACACAGCATTCAACTCAAATTCTTTCAATGCATGCAAAGTTGTTTCGAAGTTCCATAATCCAAATAAATGCATACAAAATGTTGCCCAATTATTTGGATTATGGAACTTTGAAACAACCTTGTGTACATTAAAAAGACTTTGAATTGAACATTGTGTGTTTTATTTGGATTGATCTCTGAAAGTATACACATGCACACTCTTGCTGTTGCTAGATTAGTAAGGCAACATGCTTATACTGGACAAGAGAATAGAACAAAAATAGAAATTTCACTTATGGGAAAATACATGTTTTTATTTTAGGAAAAAATCGGAAAATTTCATGAGTATACATATCAGGAATATTTTTAGTGTTTATATTGATGTAATATATCCCTAAGTAGAGCCAACTGCGATGTGCAAAACAGATGTCAGTCTTTTTTTCATTCTAAAACTATGAAATATTTAGAGAAAAGTATCCTTGTTACAAAGATAGGACAAAGCTTCCACGTATTTTCACCAGCCTATGCCAGGCTTACAATTCTGCTCTTTCCAGAAAACCCACTGATCAGTGAAGAGCTTTCTGAGAGAGTCAGCGCTTTTGTGATCTGTTCTCTGAATCTAATAAAAATCTAAACACTATTTAGGACCAAAGAAATACAGCACTGGGAATATATCTTTAGTAGGTAACGGCTTTTTAAGATACTGCATATTATCCCCAAAAGAGTATACACCAAGGTAGTTATTAATGCTTGCACACAGCAGACATGGTCAGAATTGGGAGCCCAACTTACCTAAAAAAAAAAGACAATGGTTCTAAGAATGGTTGCAAAAATATGAAATCATATAAATAAGTTTGTCTTTTTATGCCACTTCACACAAAGGTCCAGAAACAGACACAACCTCCCTGTTCCAACCACTGGCCCCCTTAAAAAAAAAAAGCTTAGCTTACATAAAACCCAAGCTTGGCCTGACATTTAGGGAAAGATATTTGTGTTTTGTTGGAGCCATGAGGGACTGTGGTCCCATTATTCACGAGGGAATTCTCTTGCGCAAATGAGTGGAGAGCAATTTATCATCGGATTTTATGTCAGGGCAGTAATGTATTCTTTTCACAGGCTGCTTCACCAGTTTCTTTCACTCTCTCTCTCTCTCTTACACAAATAGTTTTGATGTTCACTGGAAGTCACCCACTATATTTTATGTCATTAGCTAGTTATAACTTCATAACCTTTCATGTCAGGCAATCGCAGTTTAATAAGTCTCTCACTTACAAAGTAATAAAATTAGAATCAAAGGTTTCTAATTTTTAGGCACAGGGTATTGCTTTATTTGCATATGATTAACTGCCCTCCCATTGACACTCTTAATAGTTATAGAATAATAGTGGTTTAATTTGCATTCCTTGTATGTTGCATGCTGAAAGAAGGTGAACCAGAAACCAGCCAAGAAAAGATATTTTGCTGTGAGTTCCATGTATACAGTATATGTATCATAGAAAGAAACTGCAGTGTGTATGCATACAGTTTAAACAGTATTTCTAAGTCCTTCTGTTGTGCAATATTATTTATTGAAACTATTTCTAGTCTACCTGTCCATTATCATAGATAGGTCTCAGTAAAAAAATACATAATCATATAAAATTAAACATGCAAACAACCAAGGCAAAAAGACTAACATCAGAGAATATATAGCCAGAGTAGACCAACATGTGTGATCTTATCTCACATTGGTATCAGGAAAACAATAGAAGAGATTTGGGTGCTGGAGGGGGAGAATGTAAGGAGAGGGGTTGTGAGGCCCTGAAATCCAGTGCACAATACCATTTATTTATAAAAACTTCAGGATACTCTAATTAAGATATCACAACCACCACACTATCCTACTTAGTGATAGAACTGAGAAACACGCCACAGTCATAGCAACATGTAATGTGATGACAGGTAAGGCCTGTAGGGCCCATCCTGTCTGCCCAAACTATTTCCTGTTGCATACTGACCTTAGGCCTTCCTTCACTTCTTTGTGGTTAGAGACTTCCTCCTTTCTTAAACTCTGCAACACGGATGCTAAGAAAGGTCATCACATAAAGAGACATCCAACATCACCAATGAAAGGACATGCTCTTCTGCCACAGGACCCATTTGAAATAGCAGTTATAAATAATAACACAATTTATCAGCAGATCTTTCAAGTATGATAAGAAATATACTTTTCAGGTATATGTACAGCACTGAAAAGTTTTAGTAGAGTTACAGAAATGATAATTGTAGTAGAAATGATAGTTGTGGTAGGAAAAAACACTTGGATCTTTCTTTTTAGTTACTAGGCCACTAGTTTCTGTAACTCTACTAAAACTTTTCAGTGCTGTACATATACACATTGAAGACAGGCCCTGCTCTGTGGTCTTTGCGATCTAGTCAAGACATGGAAAAAAATCAAGCATGAGGTTTTAGGAAATGTATTGGAACATGGTTAAAATTGAGAAGACTAAGATCTGGAAGAATCAGTGTTTGATTTAAATGCAAACTCAAAAGGTTGAGTTTTTAGGCAGGACTTGAATATGATCAGAGAGGAAATATGACATACTGATTCAGGAAGGCAGTTCCAGGTAAACAGCATGAAAAGGTGGAAGATGCAGATTCAGGAGTTAGCCATGGAGAAGGGCACGGATAAGAGAAAATGACAACCATCTTACTGATGCAATCAAATGCCTTAAGCAACACCATCTAGCAATAAAGTGTCTGTCGTAATATTTGATCTGTAAGGATGTAATTTCATAGCTCCAAACTGTGGGCCAGATTTTAAAAGCCCTATGTGCGTACATCCAGAGGATGTACGCCCACGTGCACCTTTTACAATCTACCCCTGTGTTCCTTTCACGGGATGCCACATTTTAGAGACTGCTGAGCACTAGCAAACTCACTGCAGCATCTGAGGTCACATGGATTCATGCTATGGGGGACAGGCTTAACCTGTAAGGCCCAGGGGATCACACTCAGGAAAAAAAAACAGTTCTTACACAGTGTTCTGTTCCAAACAAAAATATCTTCTTAGTGTTTGCATAATTGCCAGGTTCTTGTGGCCTGGTTTGGCCTCTGTTGGAAACAGGATGCTGGGCTTGATAGACCCTTGGTCTGACCCAGCATGGCGATTTCTTATGTTCTTATGTTCTTAAAGATTTTACAGAAAAAAAAGATGCAAGTACTCCACAGGAACTTTTGTTTTCAGTTGTTATTTTATTTTTCCTAGAATGTATCAATGTTTATTAAAATGAACAAAAAAAGGAAAAAAATCAGTTATTTTTTTCCATTGATGTTCTCCTGTTTTTATTATAAAACCAAAACAGAAAATGAAAGTCCCTAGTAGTCCAAGAGAACAAAAATTGATACTGATCTAAATACAATCAGGTAGGAAAAACAATTTTCTCCAAAAACTTACTTGTCCACAAAATCTCAAGTAGAGAAAAATCACTAGAATGCTGCTTGAGTAGTTGGGAGGAAAAAGGAAAGGACTTTTCCTAATTCTCCTCTGTAAAGAGAACAATCCTCTCTCTTCTAGGAGCACATTGAGAGCTACATCTCATGAATGCCTCCTACCAACTCCTCTTGACATCATCTTACCTGCTCTTCCCAGTGACTTACATTTATAACCTTGGACCTATGACCTACCCTTTTAGGGGATGGACCCTTCTATCACTTATAAAATCCACTTATACTCCATGAACCTCCCATTTCTAGAAGATTCCTAGTTTTACATGTTAGTGAAGCCCAATGGACTTTATACTGGAAATATGGGCAATATATGGAAGAATGTCTTCTGCCTGCTATGCAGCCTTCCCATGTTACAGTTTTGCCTACTATGCAGCGTCTCTGCCAGAAGAGGTCATCATCAAACCTCTCTCATAGCTACATTAGCCACCTCCTCATTGATCACCTGATGTGGCAGTTCCAGCCCTACTTGCTCTCTGCTTCAATGGCAGGGAGAAATGTGGAAAAGAGGATTTACATTCAGCCAACATCCAACAAGGCATGGATCTGTGCAGTCTGGGTAAACAATCATCGGGGTAACTTGCTTGATGCGGCAGTTACTACCTGTAACCATTAAGCCTTATGCTCCCCATTGATGCAACTCCAACATTACTCTCTGCATCAATGGCAGGCGGTGGCAGGAAATTTGAATCAAACAGTTACCAACAAGGGCCCTGAACTTGGTGGATGGTGAAACAGATATATGGGAAAATAAGTGTGGGAGCTTGCTGGGCAGCCTGGATGGGCCGATTGCTCTTTTTCTGCCGTCATTTCTATGTTTCTATGTCCATTCCCTCAGTACCTCTTTATTGAGTCACCTCGGCTCCTTGACCTGGCCATCCTTGTCTTGCTATTCTGCCTTGCTTTGTGGCCAGGCCTTCTGACTTGCCTTGTGGCTTACTCAGGCCTTCTCTCTTACCTTGTGGCCTACCTTGGCCTTCTATCTTGCCTTCCGGCTTATCTTGGCCGCCTGCCCTGCTCTATGGTATTCTAGGCCTACCTGCCTTGCTCCGGGCACTTTCAGGCCTTCTGGCCTTACTCTGCGACCTCCCAGGCCTACATGCCTTGCTTAGTGCTTTCTTGGGCTTTCCTGACCTACCTTGCAGCCTTTGGGCCTTCAAGGTTCACCTGGCCAGCCTTCTGCCCAGTTGGACTTCCCTATTTACTGATGCCTGTTCTGTCTAGTCCTCGTCCAGTCCTTGTCTAGTCCTGTCCTCATCCAGTCCTTGTCTAGTCCTGTCCTTGTCCAGTCCTTGTCCTGTCTGGTTCAGTCCTTGTCGGATATCCCAGACCCTTCCCTTACCTTTTGGTCCAAGTCATCCTTGATCCTAGCCTGTACTGTGTACCATGCTATAGACCTGCTTATATCCAGCTCCTGCCTGCCCTCAATACCAGCCTTGCTTCCCACCCTGTCTATATCCAGCTCCTGCCTGCCCTCAGTAGCAGCCCAGCCTCCATCCCTGCCTGTATCCAGTTCTTCCTGCCTGCCCTAAGTACCAGCCTTGCCTCCAGGTCTGCCAGTTCCTAGCCTGTGCCTCAGTCTAGCACCAGCCATGATCTTCTCCAGAAAGCAAGATTTATTAGCCCCCAGAACGCAAAGGCTGCTGAAAAGGGGGATGGTTAGGCAGAAGATCAGCTCCAGCCCCACCCTGCAGCCCTAACTCTCTTCTGTAGGAGTGATCCCTGACTCCATCCCGTCAGATCATGATAAGAAAAAAGGAACAAATAACTTCTTAACCTCAAATAATGTGCTTTTAGTTTTACTGAGTATACACCAAGATCCTTTAGGGAAGAATAACTGTTTTGTTTGTTTGTATCTTATCTCACTAGGAAGAGCTTGAGATACATCAGATTTTTTACATACCTGCTAATGATATATTTGTGCTGAAATTCCTAGTGAAACATTGTGGGGTACACTAGATTTTTAAAACTTTTTATTTATACATTTTCAGAAATAAACAAGATATAACATCTTGAAAAGAAAAAATAGGAAATTGAAGAAGAAACAAATTACATAAAGAAATAAATCATCAATATACAGCCTTTTCAATTACCAGTCAAAGTCCTCAGAAAAGGGGAGATTCAATACACAACCCAATAGTACATACAGGAAAAAAGAAAAAAATCAGTATTTAAGCAGGCCTACAATATATCAGAGAACTGGTTAGTTAGATTCAACACTGCGGGCTTCTGGAGGAACAACAATTGGCATTTTATCACGCAAAAACCAGGTCAATTGCGGAGGGTCATAAAAAATATAAGAATCATTTTGGTATTTAACCAAGCATTTACAGGGGAACTTAAAAGAAAAGACACCCCACACTTGTTGAACCCGGGAACGCATAAGAAGAAATTGTTTGCATTTTTTCTGTGTCTGGAGACAACAGGAAACACCTTCACTTTAAGTTGCAGGAAAGTTTCAGATCTATGTCGAAAAAATAATTTTTGATAGCCAGTCCTTATCGGGTTCAAGAACAAAAGTAACTATAAGCATAGCCAGGACAGCCAATTCTGTATCCGAAGTTTCAAGCAAAGCAGATACATCCAATATAGCACCATCAGAAAGTTCCAAAGGCACTTGTGCATCTCCTTGCACTTCCTCTGAACTTCTCTTAAACGGTAGCAGATAAAATATCTTAGAAACAGGAGGAATAGCATTCTCAGGAACATGAAGAATCTCAATTAAGTATCTTCTAAACATCTCTCTAGGAGACACTAAAGGAAATTTAGGAAATTGAACAAACCTGAGATTTTTGTTCCTAACAATATTTTCAAAATTTTCCATTTTCAAGGCAAGAATTAGGTTTTCTTTAATTATAGTCTCTTGAGTTGTTTTAACAGCATTCATATCTGATCGAACAGACACAAGTTGTTGACCCAAGTCTGTTGTAGAGTTAGTTAAGGCTTGAACATGCATTTCCAACCCAATACAGTTCTGAACTAGAGGAGACGATTGTTGAGATATGGAATGCCCAAGATCCACAATGGCATCCCAAACTGCTTCCAAAGAAAAAGAAGAGGGTTTTCTTACCGGGAAGAACAGCTGAGATATCAATTGAAACTCACACAGTTCACTGCCATCGGAAACTTCGACTCTACCCAGTCTGCCAGCTCCAATCATTGCTTCACCTGGTAGTCCTGAAACACTCGCAGGGCTAGCTGCTGCAGGGCCTTCTGCGCCATTCCCCGTGGGGTTCATCGGCCCGACTACTTCATCTGCTGATGTTCCTGATGGCACTTGGGAGATTCTGACATTGTCAGGATTTCCGGGTGGCATTCTATGTGCTGAACTCAACGGTGACAAAGAGCCTGGGAGAGAAGGGAGCTCAAAATCCTCTCCTTTATTCCGGCATGTGTTTACTGCTGACAACATGGGCGTCATCGGGCCCATCAGAGAAGGCATCAGGTGGACTGCGGGGAAAGGTCCAGACTTTGGCTTCCTCTTTCAACCCATAATATGTAAGAAAAAAAAACTGAAAGCAAGAAAATTAAGGCAATCAGCGCAAGGGAGATCCGATGCTGCCATCTACTGATCAGCCATCTTGAATCCTCACGAGGTACACTGTTTTTGATTTATTATATAATGAGGCCCATATTCATTGGGCTGTTTAGTGGACACGGTATCCAGCTAGAATTAGCCAGATAACTTGTCCTGTATATTCAGCAGATTAAATGTCTCGCTGAATATACTTGCTTAAGGTTATCCAGTTACATGTTGCTGGATAACTTCAAATTCTAACTGGCTATGTTTGAATATAGCAGGTTAGATTTTGAAATTATCAAGCCTTGTGTGGGTGAATAACTAGCCACTTAACCGTATATTTTCAAAGATATCTGGTTAAGTAGAGATAATATATATTGTTTGTTTATTAAAATTTCTGAATCGCTTTGTGCAACAACTCTAAGCAATTTACATAAAAACGTACATAATAATCAACAAATAGAACTGACATAAAATTAAACATAAAAGGACAATGTCAAATTTTTAATTGGCAGAATGTAAAAGCTTATAAAACTGTTAAACTATGCCCAACTATTCTCCACAGTAACATAGCATGAGGATGGGAACTCATACCACACAAAGCAATAAAAACTATGTATAGGTTCTACTAGATAAACGCTTGATTCAATAAACATACCTTTAGGTCAGTTCTAAATATCTTTTAACATTCCTCAAGCCTCAGGGACATACCCTGTTTCCCCGAAAATAAGACATCCCCCGAAAATAAGACCTAGTAGAGGTTTTGCTGAATTGCTAAATATAAGACCTCCCCCGAAAGTAAGACCTAGCAAAATTTTTATTTGGGAGCATGCCCGTCGCACAGAACACCAGAGCATGCAGCTGTGATTTTTTTACCCTGCAGGATTCACAGTTAGTTGTCATCACAAACCAGCATAACCAACAACTATTCAGAATATAATAAATGTTCATTTTTTTGTTCAACAATATATGTGAATTCTTCTTCATGGAAAAATAAGACATCCCCTGAAAATAAGGCCTAGTGCATCTTTGGAAGCAAAAATTAATATAAGACACTGTCTTATTTTCGGGGAAACAGGGTAGGTATTGAATTCCATAAAATGGGAGCTGTTACACAGAAAGAACATTCTCTAGTAAATGCTAGCCTAGTCGTTTTTATATAAGGCCCCTCCAACAGGCCTCTTTTCTGAGATCTAAGGCTTCTCATTGGTTGATAAATACGTAATAATGAGTTAACCCAAGGGAAGGAAAAAGAACTAAGCAATTTGTGAGTCATGAGGAATACCTTCATTTGTACTCAAAAACAGACTGGAAGCCGTTTGAAATCCAACAAAATGGGAGATATGTGAACATAGCATTTCGCTCCAGTGATTAACATGCAGTGGAATTAAGAAGAAGTTGTAGTGGTTTTAATGTTAATTTGGGAAGTCCAAGGTATAAAGAATTACAGTAATCAATGAGTGTGAGCACTGATGCAAGGATCACTAACTTGAAATCATTTGGCTTAAGTAGGTACTTTAGGCCATGCAGTACTCTCAGTTTGAAAAAAACATTCTTTATGACACTTTTAATCTGTTGAAATGATAAATCAGAATCTAGCCATACTCCCAAGCTTCTAACATGGGGTGAAATAGGAAATTGAATGTGGTTTAGGACTAGATTAGCAGGGACAACAATGGTATTAGAACGTTTTATGACCATGAATTCCATTTTGGAAAGATTCAAAGAAAGTTTATTAAAATGCAACCACTGTTTAATAGCGGATAGGCAGATACCAATATCACTGACTGTCTCCGAACAGGTGGACCTCAACTTAATAAAAAATTGAATGTCATCTGCGTAAATTCGATAACCATAACATAGGTTTGACAGGATCTTGCAAATTGGGGCTAGGTAGATGTTGAATAATAAGGATGATAACGCAGATCCTTGAGGGAACTCCAGTAGTGTTAACAAACCAAGAGGAACATTGTCCATCTAATCTAATTTGTGTGAATCAATTTGATAAATAAGATGAAAACCAAGTCAAAACTTGTCCAGATACACTGTATCCCTTGAGGCGGGCTAATAGTATGACATGATCATTGGTATCAAATGCTGAAGAAATATCTAACATGACTGGACATATGAATGCCCATAGTCAAGTCCACATCTGATGTGATCAAGGAGTGAAACAAGTACAGTCTCAGTGTCAAGAGTTTTCCTAAATCTAAACTGCAATGGATCAAGAATCTGATATTCCTCAATGAAAGAATTTAGTTGTTTTAACACTATATTCTCTAAAAGTTTAGAAAGAAACAGTAAGGAGGAAATGGGTCGATAGTTCATGGGCAAAGATGGATTGAACTTAGGTTTCTTTAGTAGTGGCCTGATGATGGATTGTTTGAGGCTAGGTCGTACAATTCCTTCACTCAAAGAAAGATTGACAATCTTAGACAGAGTAGGAGAGATGATGTCTCTAGCACACTTCAGCATTGATATACTGCAGATGTTTAAAGCACAATAAGAAGGGTTAAGTTTAGAAATGACTTGGCAGATTTCAACAGCAGATGTTAACTCAAATTTGGACCATAAATGCGTGGGTACATTTAAGGGTCTCAAAGAAATAGGAGGAGATGATTGATAATTGTCAAGCAGAGCTTGTATCTTAGATTTAAGGAAGTCCCTAAACTCATGATAGAATATCGAAGGAGTTAAGGAGGCATTGTCTGTTTTTGATGACCCAGAATAAGCAGACAGTTTCTTGGCAATCCCAAACAATATCTTTGGGTTAAAGCCAATCTCATGAATTTGTTTAGAAGAATACTCTCTTTTAGATGATGATATCAAACCTTTGCAGTCTAACATAATAATACGATATAGAGTCAACAGGGAGTTTGAAGGATGTTTGTGCTAAGCATGCTGAGCATGGCGTAATTGGCATAGTTTCTGTCTTACTAAAGGAGTAACCCAAAGCCTATCCTCATAATGTTGACTAAAAGGAACAATCTTAACAGGAGCAATGTCATCTAATACTTTAGTAATAATAGAGTTCCTACTGTTGACACCACTGTCAATGTCATTACATTGGAAAATGAAAAGTAAAGGAGTGAAATTTTTAGAAAATAGATCTTGATCGATCCAATCTCTTTTAGAAATAAATTCAGTTGAAGGTATACAGAAATGATACCACTGCTGAATATGGATTTTCATATTTGGCGCCTGGATATTGGAGGGAAGAATAGTAGATGTTTCCCTAGTGTATGGGGGGTTTTCATTGATAGTTTGCTTCCGCTTTAAAGGTTAGATTTCCTATGACACGGAATACTATACTACATTACAATAGTCCAACTGCAAATCACGAGGTGTTTAGTCTATTCAGTTCTCAATCGCGTTGAACAGCTCCTGATAGTTTTGTTATATTGTTCTGCTCAGCTCGCACTACTGGGGAGGGTGTGGCATGCATTTATGATATGTTTATGTTTTGACTGTACAACAATGGTCTTTGCTTTCCTTTTGATGCTTAATGTGCTCTGTGTCTGACTACAACATGGCATGTATTTGGTTTATTTCTTATTAAATGAATAAAGGTATTATTATTCACACATCAGAGAACTGATGTGAGGGGATAGGGAGACAAGTTAATCTAGGGGGAATAGCTGTCATAGCAGAAGAATTGACACAATTAAATCAAGCATATGCCCTAAACTATGAGTAGGAAAAGAGATAATTTGGCACCAACCTAGAGCTTCCATTATGTGCAAAAAGGTAGACCATACTGCTGGGAGAGGATCAACATCAAAATGCAGGTTAAAATCACCCAAAATAATCATTTTGTTTAAATCAGCTGTAGAACAAAGCAATTGTTCAAAAAAGAGTTAAGGGTTGAACGGTAGGGAATTAGGAGGACTATAAACCACGCAAAAAATTCAAATAGTTGGTGCCAAAGACCATGATTTCTAAAAAAAAAAAGAGTAATTACTTAGGTTTTCAGTGAAAATTTGAAAAGAGTCTGAAAATTATGGCCAACCCCCCACCTTGTCCCTTCCTTCTAGGTTGAGAGACGATATGGTATCCAGAAGGACAAAGTTGAATGAATACAACTTAATTTGATGTTGGCAGCCAAGTTTCAGTTAGGAAAACAAAGACCGGCTTGTGATCAAAGACTAAACCATGAATAACATTGATTTTTTTTCTTAACAGACTGAATGTTAATCAACATCAGAGTAATATTATGATTTTTAAACACTGCAGGCTCAGATAAGGCAATGCGTTGTAAACAAGATGGCGGTCGACACTCGTGATGATATGATTTAGGGGGCAGCTTGCCATATCTGCCTCAGCCTATGACTATCTGTATAATATTGGAGGCTGAATCAATAAACGTATCCGACGAAGTATGGATCTCGGAACTCTCGTCTCTCGTCACGCACGAATAAGCGAATAAAGGAGCTCTTTTGTTGTGCTCCTTCGGGCACACTCTCTTGGCACATGGCGCCTCTAGCATCAGCCGCCAGCTTTTGATCCCCCCCACACAGGTAACATCAGTGGGGAGGTGGAGCCTGAAGGCTCAGATGACAGCTGTGCTGGCAGCTGCTTAGCAGAGTCCTGTGAAGGTGTTATAGATCTGATGCCTGATGGGAGGAGCAATCAGATAATGGCTCCTAAGAAGGAGGAATTAGCAATCTATTATTGATGATTCCTAAAGAAGGAGGAGTTAGCAATCTGTTAGTAATCTGATAAGAAGGCTGGAAGTAGCAATCATGTCTCAGATATAGTCTTGCTAAGGAGTAGCAATCTGTAATGAATCTGAGATAGTAGTGGGTGGATCCCTGGGCCGGTGGCAGATAACCATGCTCCTGGGAGGATATCCCAAGAGGGACCACCAGCTAGGCTTGAGTATGGAGACAGACACACATTAGTTCTTTTATTAAACAGGTTTTTTAAACCACCAGAGGTGGCAGTAGTGAGCTGATGTGCCCGGCAGGGCTGTAGTCCCTCAGGTACTGGAACAGCGATCCAGGATGGCTGAGCTGTTGAGAAACTGTAGAAAGTGAGTAGGCAGAGTAGACAAAGATCATGAACAGAACTAGATAACAAAACTCACGTAAGGTCTCAAGGGAGCTCAGGAGCTGGAAAGGTATAGGCCCTCGAGGAGCGAGTACCTGGTTCCCACCTAAGTCCAAGAGGTCCGGTCCCTACAGGCTCCTCCTGGGGAGACCTCGGACTTCCAGTGGTGAAGCCTCTTCCAAGTCTCTTTCGTGCCGCCTCCCGGTTGTGACGCTTGCTGTGGGCCTCCAAAGCATGCCATCTACTCTCTCAGCCGGCTCAAGGGTCCACGACCGTAACAATCAGAGTAGTTAAATCAGAAGCAGATTGTGATAAATTGCAGGAAGACCTTATGAGACTGGAAAATTGGGCATTCAAATGGCAGATTAAATTAATTTAATGTGGATAAGTGCAAGGTGATGCATATAGGGAAAAATAACCCATGCTATAGTTACACAATGTTAGGTTCCATATTAGGAGCAACCACCCAAGAAAATGATCTAGGCGTCATAGTGGATAACACATTGAAATCGCCGGTTCAGTGTGCTGCGGCAGTCAAAAAAACAAACAGAATATTGGGAATTATTAGAAAGGGAATGGTGAATAAAACAGAAAATGTCATAATGCTTTTTATCGCTCCATGGTGAGACCGCACCTTGAATACTGTGTACAATTCTGGTCGCCGCATCTCAAAAAAGATATAGTTGTGATGGAGAAGGTACAGAGAAGGGTGACCAAAATGATAAGAGGAATGGAACAGCTCCCCTATGAAGAAAGACTAAAGAGGTTAGGACTGTTCAGCTTGGAGAAGAGACGGCTGAGGGGGGATATGATAGAGGTGTTTAAAATCATGAAAGATCTAGAACGGGTTAATGTGAATCAGTTATTTACTCTTTTGGATTATAGAAAGACTAGGAGGCGCTCCATGAAGTTAGCATGGAGCACATTTAAAACTAATCGGAGAAAGTTCTTTTTCACTAACGCACAATTAAACTCTGGAACTTGTTGCCAGAGGATGTGGTTAGTGCAGTTATTTATTTATTTATTTATAACTTTTATATACCGAAGTTCAATTAACAAGATTAATTATCACTTCGGTTTACATTACAACTAGCGAAATTAACAGAGACTGAGTCTTGTTTTACAATGAACAGGGTAGAAATAACTTGGATAACCTGGGTAAAAAAACAATGAACAGGGAAGAAATAATCTGGAATAAACATATTCTGGGATACATAAAGTGGGTGAAGCAAAATAAAGAATTGGGTCTGTATAACATGGGTGAAAAACAGGGAAAATTGAGTAGGGGAGGACTATGAAGTCCTAAAGTTGGTTAGTGTACTCATGATGCGGATAAGAAAATGGCTGAGGTGAGTAATTATGGAAAGGCTTGTTCGAACAACAAAGTCTTAAGTCTCTTCTTAAAGGTGATTGGATATTGTTCCAGCCTCAGTTCAGGAGGGAGCAGGTTCCATTGCTTGGGGCCCGAGGCGGATATAGCTCTCTTACTGAAGGAGGTCTTGGTGGTGGGTGTTTGAAGGGTTCCTCTCTGGGCAAGTCTGATTGGATGGACCGAGGTGTGGAGTTGCAGAGGTATAGTAAGATCCAGAGGAGTAATGTTGTGTATGGCTTTGTGAGTAACTGTTAATAGTTTATGAAGGATTCTAAACTTAATTGGGAGCCAATGAAGATTCTTTAAAATAGGAGTTATATGGTCCCTCTTGTTGGATTTTGTGAGGATCCTGGCCGTAGCGTTCTGTACTAGCTGGAGAGGTTTGAGTGAGATATCAGGCAAGCCGTGAAGGAGTGAATTGCAATAGTCAATTTTGGAAAATATAATGGCTTGCAAAACTGACCTAAAATCGTGGAAATGGAGAAGGGGTCTTAGGCGTTTTAGAACTTGGAGTTTGAAATAACACTCCTTTACTGTGTTGTTGATGAATCCAGAGAAGTTCATTTGGCTGTCTATGATTACCCCAAGGTTTCTTACCTTGGGAGAGAAAGTAGGGGACATTGGCTGTTGAACGTAGTTTAGTGGTACACTGCCATTTTGTGTGATTAGGATGTATTCAGTTTTATCAGTGTTGAGTAACAAATTGAGCTTTGAGAGGAGGTTGTTGATGTGGATGAGACAGGCATTCCAATGGAGAAGAGTTTTTTGAAGCGAGTCGGTGATCGGTATCAGAATTTGGACATCGTCTACATAAAGGTAAAATGTAAGTTTCAGCTCAGAGAGTAGATTGCAAAGGGGGAGAAGATATATGTTGAATAGTGTTGGGATAAGGATGAACCTTGAGGAACTCCTAGGGAAGAGATGAAAGGGGGGATTCTTTGCTGTTAATCTTAACTTTGTACTGCCTATTTTGAAGGAAGGACTTGAACCAGTTTAGTACGGTATTTTTGATGCTGATCTCCGCTAGCCTGTCAATGAGACACTGATGGTTCACTGTGTCGAATGCAGCCGATAAATCTAGGAGTATGAGAAGACAGGGCCGTTTTTTTTCCAGGTTCATGAGGATGATATCTGACAAAGAAATAAGGAGAGATTCAGTATTTCTAGCTTTACAAAATCCTAGTTAAGCTGGGGAGAGGATGTTGTTATTGTCCAGAAACTCGGAGAGTTGTTTGTTGACAATTCTTTCTAGGATCTTGGCAATGATAGGAAGGTTTGCAATAGGACGAAAGTTTGCTGGGTTGTCTGTAGAGAGGTTAGATTTTTTTAGAAGGGGTTTTAAGATAGCCAGTTTGAGAGGGTCGGGGACATGACCTTGAGCTAAGGAGGCATTAATGATATGCGAGATAGGCTTAGATACTTCAGTGGCGCATGAAATGAGAAGATTGGCAGGAATAGCATCGAACGGGTGGGAGGCTGGTTTTAGTTTCCTCAGTAGTGATTCTATTTCTAGTGAGGAAGTTAATTCGAATTCTTCCAGGGATGCCATATGAGGCGATGAGGCTTTGAAAGGATGATTCGTCATAGAGAAGATGGGGGGTGCCGTGAGAGGAGGACAAAGTTGGCCCGGTGCTGTTAGTGTTGTGCAGGCAGCCAGTAAGTTAGTTATTTTGTCTTTGAAATAGTTGGCAAGTTCAATGGATTTGAGGGCTGCTTTATCATCTGGGATAGCCAGAACTGGAGGTTTAGTAAGAGAAGAAACCAGTGAGAAGAGGGCTTTTGGATCAAAGATGAAATTGTGGATTTTCTGGGAGTAGAAGTCTTTTTTTGTCTGAAGAATTTTGATCCTGTAATGGTGCATGAAAGATTTGAAGGATGCAAAGTTTGAGGGTTAGGTAGGGGAAGGGAGGGGAAGATGCAGGGTGGGGGTGGTGGTGGTGGTGGAAGGAAAGTTCCCTCTGAGGCCGCTCTGATTTCGGAGCGGCCACAGAGGGAACAGAGGCAGGCTGCACGGCTCGGCATGTGCAGGCTGCCGATTTTGCACAGCCTTGCGCGCGCCGACCCTTGTTTGCGCCTGGTGCGCGAACAAAAGTACGCGCGGGCGTACTTTTTTAAAATCTACCCCTTTATGGGGCAAACCTCATAGGCCCTCACCAACAGCTGGCGGAGGTTTGCTGGCAAGAGACTAGAGCATCACCTTTCCCTGCAGGTTGAGCCTTTGGGTTCTGGGGGCTGGCAGGACTTAGGCGGTAGACTCTTGGTTATGCAAACCATGCAGTTGCACGGTTTGCATAACGGAGGATAATGTAAGTGGAGGTTCAGGCCAGGCAAGGGTAGGCATCAATCAAAATGGTCAGAGTCCAAGCAAGGTGGTTAGATCCAATGGTCAGTCTGAAGAGAAGATGAGGAGGAGACAAGAGGGACTGACATAGAAGGGCTGGCAGGGGGCAAGGTAACCAAATATGACGAGGCAGGACAGGCTTGGTGAGATGAGGCAAGACTGGATGAGGCAGGGCAGGTTGAAGGGCGAGGCAAGGCTGGGTTGGATTAGGCAAGACAGGTAGGGGAGACGAAGCAGGAATCAGGAACACAGGAACTAGAATGCAGAAGCAGCAATACACACTACACACATGATTTATTTATTTATTTATTTATTTATTTATTTATTTAGGGTTTTTATATACCGACATTCTCGATATACATATCAAATCAAGTCGGTTTCCATATAACAAAACTGTCGCCGGTAAGGCGTTACATTAAACAATAGACAGAGTATTGAACAGAGAACGTGCAGCGTTACATTAAACAGTTAACAGGTTATTGAACACAAGAACGTAAATCAATAAATATTAAATATTTATTTATGATGTAGGAGACCCGTTGCTGAGGCATCTGCTGGAAGTCTGGGGCAGCCTTATTTAGTGGGTCCATGTGATGTCATCAGCAGGCACCGGATCAAGGTTTCCCATTGTTGGCCCTTTAAGAGGTGCCGTGTGCTGCACACACATGTCTAGAGCAAACACAGGGAGGAGCAGGAGCAAGGCATTGAGAAGTGGCATCAGAGCTGCTGTCAAAGCTGGGGTCTGCATTGTGTGAGTGGCACCAGGGGTGAGTGCTGCGGCTCATGGGGTCTTCCTGTGAACTGCGAATCATAACACTGGGTAAATGTATGTGTGAAAGTTTACCTTTATTGTAAGTGGGCAATTTTATAAAATGGCATGTCTGCAGATAAAACACTTTTTTACCTGTGAAAATGCTTTTGAAAATTGCCCTCAGAGATGGTAATGATGAAGAGGACTTCTACGGTAAACATAGTGCTTTATCCACAGAAATGACCTTTAGAAATCTGTGTGGCCAATGTACACTTGTATGCATATTGGGGCAAAGTACTCCATCCAGGTGGTGGCGTGTGGGAGTCAGGACTTAAGACCCAGAGAGGTCAATGTATCCATCTAAATGGCAAGTTTTGGAATATTGAGCCACGTGTCCAGCTAGATTTTAGTTGAATAAGTCATTATCTGGCTAAAATCTTCCTGGATAAAAAAAAGGTTTCCCGGGGGCATTTCAGGAACGAGGCATCTGACTAACTTAGCTAATTTTTAATTATAATCGGATAAGTTAGCTGGATAACTTAAGACATACTTCAAACATATCCAACTAAGTAGTGCTAGCATAATTTAAAAAAACCCCCAAAAAATCTCTCTCCCTCCTTCCAAATTTCAGATAAGACCATGTTGTACTGTGGACGTGCCCCCCCCCCCCCCCCCCTCCACACACTAATCCTCTTGAATGTGGCCAATCGCCCCCAGGGTCTGCAGATCAGGGCCCCCCTAACCCCTTTCCTGGTTCTGTAAATAGAAAATTAAGGAGGCCCTCTGGACGCCCCCACCCACCCGACCTGCAAGTAGTGGGCTGGCCTCCAAGTGACCCACTCAGACCCCTCCCCATCACCTTGCTGGAAGTGAGAGATAAACACACCTGCTTCCGGCTCTTCAACACTGCTTCTGTCATTAGTAATGATGTAATGATGTACATGGAGCTTAAGTGGTTACTATACCCTATGCCAGTGGTTCTCAGCCTTTCTCCCATCGTGACACAAACCACGCTCATATGTATGACACACTGCTCATTACAATTCATGGTGGGAATATAAAATAAAGGCCCAGTATTATTTTTATTGTTAAGAATATCACAAGGGAAAGGCAAGTATTCTGTCTGAACAGAAATTGCATGAATAGTAAACATTCTATACCAAAACACCAATTTCCAGCACCCAAAATAATAACCACCTTACCTAAGAAAATGCAGCACTGAAAATATTACACCGGGCCTTAAGACACCAATACATCTCCTATTAGGAAAATGGACCAAGTCAGGCTGCTATAGAGCCCTACACAGAAACTACACAAAAAATTTAAACAAAACCTTAAAACCTGCTTATTTAAAAAAGCCTACTATTAATGATCTGAGTCCTCTACTATTCTTCACAATTTCCACAGTCTCTCATATATTGATTATATTCTATTAATACAAAGTTATACATGGTATTGTATTCGTTCAGTTACTATGTTATATTGTAAAGCGCAATGCTGAATTATTGTTTGAATGTAAACCGAGGTGATGTTTCTTACGTACCCCGGTATAAAAAAAAAATCTGTAAATAAATAAATAAATAAATAAATACACGCCAGCAGAAAACCTCACCTGAATCACACGTACTGACCCTCACCTAACAAAGAATAAAGAGACCATAAAGCATAACTAGAAACATGCAGTCAAAAACTGAAGTGGAAACCGCAACAAGCCAGAGAGACTGTTTGCAGTGTAACAAAGGAAAAAGAGAAACTTCAACAGTCCTCAAAACAAATCATGAAATATAAAATCAATAGCAGTAAAACCCATACTAACAAAAAAGGACAGATTTCAAAACAGCTGATGAATGGAATATCCACTAATTAAAAACTCATATAAAAAATTTCTAGATGCCAATAAAATATTTCAAAATAGTAGACACAAAGACCCAATAATGAAAAATAAGGATAAAAAAATGCTTTGCTGTGCATACCTGGAAACAGTTGATATCCAGGTGCCCTGAGATTGTTTTGAATTCTCAGGAGGAGGGATGGTTTGCTTGCAACTTTCTCCTCTCTCTCTCACACACTGGCTCTCAATCACATACATATACATTTGCTCTCTCTCTCACTTACACAGGTTCTCAATCACACACATATACTCATGCTTTTTCTCTTTCACTTATATAGGCTCTTAATCACACATTTACACACATGCTGTCTATCTTTTCACACTTACACACTCACAGGCTTTCAATCACACACTAACATACATGCTACTTCTTTCTCTCACACACACAGACTTTCATTCACACACTTACATACATGCTCTCTCACTTACATACAGGCTCTCAATCACATACCCATATGCTCTCTCACCCACACCGGTTCTCAATCACACACAGACACACACTCTATCTCTCTTACTTATACACACAGGGGTAGATTTTAATATGTGCACACGTCCATGTGCGCATGCTACCCGGTGCGTACACATGCACACGCCAATTTTATAACATGCGTGTGCCAGCATGCGCATGTTATAAAATCGGCGGGCCATGCGCCCCTCTTCCTGCCCTGAACACGCTCCCTGGCCCGCCCCTTAGAAGAGGCCTGGCTCTTGTGCGCGTAATGGGGGTTATGCGCGTGGCTGGGTCCCTTCTAAAATGCGCGCAGCGCGCACAACACCCAACCACGCACATAACCCCTGGATTTTACATACGGGTTTTTTTTTAAAAGCGACCCGACAGGCTCTTAATCATACATACACATGATCTCTCTCAATTACACATACAGGTTCTCAATCATACATTTACATTCATGCTATCTCTCTCACACACACAGGCTCTCAGCCACACACAGGCTCTCGATCACACACACACACATACTCTCCTTCATTCAAACAGGTTTTCAATCACACACTTGCATACATGCTGTCTCACTCACACACACACACACACACAGAATCTCAAACACATATGCTTGCTCATTGTCTCTCTCTCCCCCCCCCCCCTACCGAACTAGTGGCAGCAGCCTCCTCCACTTCCAGCCCTCGAGAAAGGACTCCCATCCATTATAGGGTCTGATGTTGCTCCTCATTTGCTCCGCGCCGCACTGCTTTTGTTCAGGCCGCGCTTCTCTTCTTCGGGCCGATGCTGCACACACTAGCATAGTCTCTTCTTCCTGTACGTGGCCACTGCATACCACTCCCTTTTTCGGACTGTGGGGGAGAGGGGGCAGTAAGAAGAGACCACGTTGGTGCTGCTGACTCCAGCTCTCCTGCTTAAAATGCTGATAGCCTGGGAGGAGGATGAGTTCTTATTTCTCTGGGGCAGGGGGAGCAGCTGGGTCAGCAGGGGACTGGGAAGTGTGGCGACGCACACTGGTTCAGAACCGCTGCCCTATGCACTTGAAAATTATATAGCTTTAAGCAATAAAAGAAACCTCTGTTTAATTAAGCCTCCTTGAAAAAGCTGGATAGAGAAATATGCTTCATGTTGAAAGAAAGACTGCACTGGTTATCTTCTTTAAACTTTGGAGGAATGATTGCTGTAATAGTGCATACTGCTACTGTTCCTAGTTATGTTATGTTATATTATCCAAGTTGTTCACTCCCTTGTTCATTGTAAGACATATGTTGTCATTGTTTTCTACTTGTTATAATGTAAACCGGAGTGATAAGTAATTCTGTTACCTGAATTTCGGTATTAAAAAAGTTATAAATAAATAAATAAATAAATAAATAAATTTACTTTCAGGCCGATACAATAAAGTGCGGCCGCGGTTACCCTGTTTTTAACCCGCTTTGTATGCACATTTTGGACGCGTATGTCTAACCCGCGATTCAGTATCCGGTTTTACGCGTCCTTACCGCTTACTGAAATCGACGCGTATCCCTTTCTGCCCGCCTGGGCTGACGCTTTGGAACACTCTTCCTCCTGACCTTCGTCAAAAACAGTGTCTCCTTACCTTCAAGAAGGACTTAAAAACTTGGCTGTTTAATCAATCTTTCCCTGAAAACCCTGGTTCTCCTTGATGCAGATCCAAAAACATGAACGCTAGTCCTATGACCTACGTTTTAGTGGACTTATTGATCTTTTCTCTTCATAGCCCTTTAAGGACACTTTCCAATCTTAAACAATGTTCTATATGTGAATCACATTTCATTTATTTTTATTTATTTTTGTTCTCGGTTTGCTGCTGTGCCTTGATTCCATTTGTTTCAAATGTTCAATGGTTTTAAATGTTCAATGGCTATTTTCATTGTTTAATGTATCGCCTCATAGCGAAAGTTCAGTTCTTTTGTAAACTGGTGTGATCTATATTCTTTATAGAAATATCGGTATATAAAAAATTCAAATAAATAAATAAATAATAAATATGTTAATGATCGGATTAGCTATTCCCTCCGATACAATAACGTGCGCCCAGATTATCACCTTTTTAACCAGCTATTTTGCCACGTCTTTAACCTGCAAATTTACCGCCTACCCTGACCCTGGCGTTAGTGTGGTGTTCAGTCAGCTTCCCGCTGCCTTGAGCACCTGCTGAAGCCCAGCAGCAGTTCTCTGAATCAGAATCCGTTCTGTCGCGCTGCAGTTTATGCGGCCGCTGGCTCCGGCCGAAGAGTCATCACTAACTGCTGGTTGAGTTGCCCGCAGCAAAGAAAAAAAAAAGCACCACATGCCAGCAACAAAGAGGACTGCTAGAACTTAGCACAAGGAGGGAAAAAAGTAACCCAACCTGGCACCACCGCGCTTAACGTCAGAGTACTTCAGTTCCGTAGGGAACAACGGACAACATTTCCGGGGGCTCCTCTGGCCTTCTCGTGGGTCTGGGCTCCTTGTCGCCGCTGACTTGCAGTGGGCACGAGCTCCTGTTTCAGGCCCTATCCCTACACACCCTTCGCCGTGACCTCGGACGTCCAGCCGGGCGCTCAGGTCGCGGCGTGCATTCATGCGCCTTCCCGCTGCCTTGAGCGCCCAACTTGGACGTCCAGGCGGGCGCTCAAGGCAGCGGGAAGGTGCATGAATGCAGGCCACGACCTGAGCGCCCAGCTGGCCCTTGCTCCAGAAGCCTCGACTGAAATATTGCTCTGGAAATGGCTGGAGGTAAGTGAAACAAATCCCCTCCAGGGCCTCCTGCTCTTTTCAAATGCATCAATGGAGCCGGGGAAAGATGTGTCAACGAAAACGGTTGCTGCCTTGAGCGCCCAACTTGGACGTCCAGGCGGGCGCTCAAGGCAGTGGGAAGGTGCATGAACTCACGCCGCGACCTGAGCGCCCGGCTGGACGTCCAAGGTCACGGCATGCATTCATGCGCCTTCCCGCTGCCTTGAGCGCCCAACTTGGACGTCCAGGCGGGCGCTCAAGGCAGTGGGAAGGTGCATGAACTCACGCCGCGACCTGAGCGCCCGGCTGGACGTCCGAGGTCACGGCGTGCATTCATGCGCCTTCCCGCTGCCTTGAGCGCCCAACTTGGATGCCCAGGCGGGCACTCAAGGCAGCGGGAAGGTGCATGAACGCACGCCGCACCCTGACCAGCTACGACAGCGGCAGCAAGACCAGCAGCAACCGGTACAGCGGCATCGGCATGGGCTTCGACCAGCGGCACGTCAGCCCTCGCTCCCACTACTCAGACTCACGCTATGGGGCCCCGGGCGACCCTGAGGCTGATGGTGCCGGCCCGCCGCAGGCCAGTCCATGCTCCAGCCTGTGCGGTCAGTCCCTGGAACTGGAGAAGGAGCTGGTGCTGCACATGAAGAAAGAGTATTTTGGTGAGTAACTAGTGTGTGGTACTTGCTTCAATGCCAACAGACGTTCATGGGCCTTCCCCCTGCCTTGAGCGCCCAGGCTGGACGTCCAAGCTGCGACCTCGGACTTCCGGCTTGGACGTCCAGCCGGGCGCTCAAGGCAGCGGGGTCTGTAGGAGAACCATCCACTTTCCTGGTGGAATGACATTTGAAATGACATTTGAAATGACAGGTGCCAGCGCACCCAGGATACTGTATAGGCGCTATATAGTGCTCTATACAGTAAAATGGATTGCGCACGCCTACCGCTTCATTGACGTGCTTTGGACGCCGCTTGCATTTGCCGTCTCATTTGAATACTGTATCGAGCGGTATGTGAACCAAATTGTGCGCGCGGCAAACGAGGGTGCGCCCGGCACTGCCGCACTCTTTCTTACGCGTCCTTACTGTATCGGCCTGTTTGTCAGAGGAAAGCTATTCGAAATATATTTTTATTACTCAGTTTGAAGGCAGTATGCTTATGAAGTTATGAGATTTTTAACACATTCCTGCACATTTAATAATCACATTTATCAAAAGGCTTTTCTCAAATTGCCTTTATAAGAAATGTTTGTGCCCATGCTTTTCCCACAGATTCCAATGTTAAAGAAATAAGGATGATGGTGGCATGATGGTGGGGGTTTTTTTCACTTGTTTCCTGCCTGACATACCAGCATAAATATATTATTTTGTTATTTAAAATGTAGTAACTTTTGCACCCCGGAACTTGTTTCTTTTGGATACATTTTCTTCTTGTACGTTATAGCCTTTCCTGTGTTGCTGGTTGGGTCAAAGGAAATCTTGACAGCTGAATGTTATTCCCTTTCTCACATGGTATCCAGATCTCAAGAGCGAGGAGACGGATAAGAAAGATAACATCCGAGTTTAACTGTTTCAGATACATACGGGACTGGTGCCGCAAGAATGGTGGTGGTCCCACCTCACAAGAATGGGAGCAGAGAGGAGGCTGGAAACTACAGGCTGGTTAGCCTTACCTCAGTGTTATGGTTAATTGTGCTTGGGTGGATCCTTGGATACTGTGGCAGCTGACCACGCCCACGGGGGGCAGTCCGGTGAGGGACCACAGTGTCAGGCTAAACTCCGGACAGACAAACACAGATCTGAATCTTTTATTAAACAGTTTATGGAACCACCAGAGGTGGCAGTAGTGAGTAGTGGTTGTAGAGCCCGACTGTGCGCGTCTCTCACAGAACGCTGGAACAGCGGATCCTCTGTAGAGCAGTGCTGTAGTGGAAAGAGACTGAGAGATATGAGTACACAATAAGATTAGCATTCAGCGTCCCGAATAGAAATAGGAGAAGCTCCGAGACAGGGAGAGCAGGCTCTCGAGGAGCGAGTACCTGATCCCTTAGAGCAGAGAGACTCAGTGGTGTTGTTCTCACTTAGCAGTAACAGAGATTCCACTAGACGAGAGGTCTGGCATCGGAGCAGAGAGCAGGCCCTCAAGGAGCGAGTACCTGATTCCAGCGAAGCAGTACTGTAGGGAGAGATGTTTTCTGTACTCACTGATGGTGACTGTAAGGTAGTTCTTCCAAGTAGAAGGGTAGAAGTAGCAGGCAGAGACACAGGGAACATGGGCCCTCAAGGAGCGAGTACCGGTTTCCTGATAGCACCTGAAAGAAGCAGGGAGGCCCCCGAGGAGCGGGTACCCCGTTAGCAACCCTGAAGGGTAGTAAGAGTTCCAGGTATAGCTGGAATAGCAGAGTAGTTTAGGAACGGAGAATGAATCCCATCTGTACGAATCCTGTTGCTAACTCAACGAGCTAGCAAATACTGTAGGCAGATATAACCTGGAGTCGTGACGTCAGAACAGGGGGACGCCCCTGAGGTTCACACCAACGTGAAGATAAAGATGAGGGCAGTGTGCGCGCGCACGCCCTAGAGGTACTTTGAAGGAGAATAGTGGGAGGCAGCACCAAAGCCGGTCCGGGGATGCCGAAGAGAACGGCAAACAGACGCCGCCGCAGCCATCAGCCCAAGGTGAGTGGGAGGAGCCGTAAGTAGAGAGAGGTAGGTGAGGCGAAGCCGTCGAAGACTGATGGACGCAACACTCAGTGGTTGAAAAAACAATGGAGACTGCTAAAGGAAAGGATAGTGAACTATCTACAATCTGGTGGGTTGCTTGACCCGAGGCAGCATGGAGTCACTAGGGTAAGGTCCTGTCAGATAAATCTGATTGATTTTTTTGATTGGGTGACTAGAGAATTGGATCAGGGAAGAGCCCTCAATGTGATTTACTGGATTTTAGTAAAACGTTTGATATTGACCCACATAGGAAACTTGTGAACAAAATGAGAAGCTTGGGAGTGGATGCCAAGGTAGTAGCGTGGATTGCAAACTAGTTGACTGACAGGAGATAGCATGTTATAGTAAATGGAACCTACTCTGAAGAAAGAATGTTGTTAAGTGGAGTGCCACAGGGATTGATTTTGGGACTGATTCTGTTCAATATCTTTGTGAGCAACCTGTCGGAAGGGATAGAAGGTAAAATTTGTGTATTTGTGGATGATATTAAGATCTGTAACAGAGTAGACACGTTTGAAGGTGTAGAGAGAATGAAAAGTGATTTAAAAAAACTTGAAGAGTGGTCAAAGATTTGGCAGCTGGGATTCAGTGCCAAGAAGTGCAGACTCATGCGTCTGGGTGCAGCAATCCAAAAAAGCTTTATGTGATGGGCGGTGAAAGAGTAATGCACAAGGACTGGGAGAGAGACCTTAGTGTGATAGTGTCTGATGATCTGAAGATGGCGAAGCAAATTGACAAAGTGGTAGCTAAAGCCAGAAGATTGCTGGACTGCATAGACAGAGGAGTAACCAGTAAGAAAAAAGAGGTGATAATGCCCTTGTACAGCTCCTTGGTGAGGCCTCAACTGGAGTACTATGTTCAATACTGGTGCCCGTATCTCAAAAAAAATAAAGTCAGGATAAAGGCGGTCCAAAGAAGAGCGACCAAAATGGTGAGGGATCAGCATTGGAAGACTTATGGGGAGAAGCTAAAAGATCTGAATATGCACACCCTGGAAGAAAGGAGATGCAGGGGAGATATGATACAGACCTTCAGATATCTGAAAGGTTTCAATGATGCACAATCGTCCAACCTTTTCTGTTGGAAAGAAATCAATAGAACTAGGGGTCGTGAAATGAAACTTCAGGGAGGATGACTCAGAACCAATGTCAGGAAATATTTCTTCACTGAAGGTGGTGAATGCCTGGAATGCCCTTTTGGAAGAGGAAGTGAAGACAAAAACAGTGAAGGAATGCAAAGGGGCATGAGATAAACAGTGTGGATCCCTAAAGGCTAGAGGTTGGAATTAAAGAAAAGACTGCATGGGGGTATCTGGGAGTAACTTGCTGGTATGGCAGTTGCTACCCTTAACAATTAAGCTTTGATATTATTAATGTAAATCCATCGTTGCTCTCTGCTTCAACAGCAGTGAGAAAAGGGGAAATGGATTCAGAAAGCAACCAACAAGGGCCCTGACTTTTACAGTTTGGGGAACAAATAAACATAGGGGTAACTAGCTGATGAGGTGCTTACTATCCTTAATCATTAAGGGGGTTATTCATCAAAATGCATTAGGGCCCTAACGCCTGTGATGAACACAGGAGGAGTTTGGGTTGAGTAAGTGGAAATGAGGGATGCTGTGTGTTACAGCCAAAACAGGATTTATTGCAAATCCAATAGATAGAGAGAGAGAGAGAGAGAGAGAGAGAGAGAGAGAGAGAGAGAGAGAGAGAGAGAGAGAGAACCTCTATGAAGGCCTACTGATTTTTGAACTATTTATACCACTGTAATAGGGGGCACTAGTAACTCGGAGTGAGGTTTGTGGGGTAAGTTGGGTTTTAGGGAGCAGTTTAACATGCACAGTCATTTGTGCGAACAGTACAATTGCCAATAGTGAAGATTTAATGTGATTTGGAGGGATGAAATGTGAAAGAAGAGTAGATTTGTACCATGTTCTCTCTATTTAGCTTGATGTACTAATAAATCTTCACTGATAGTAAATGTGCTTTTCATACGTATGACTCTGCATGTAAAATTTCCCCCCCAGAACTCATCCTACCCCACAAATCTCACTCCAAGTTACTAGTGCCCCCTCTTATATTGATATAAAAAATTAATTTTTTTGTGAGTGTCTACAGAGTCTCTCTTTCTGTCTTTCTCTCTCAGCCCAAAATGTAATAAAAGTTTGTCCAGGCACTTCTCAGCTTGTGATGTGAAAATATCGTGGGTGTAATAAATGTAATGTGTGGTGCAGTAACATAACTATGCAAAGTAGTATCAGGAAAATGACCCTAACCATGGTCCTTTATTGCAAATGTTAAATCTAGGCCTAAGCCTGATACTTTTGATGCAACTCCAAAATTGCTCTTTGCTTTTGAGGCAATGGTTAAGGGAAATTGGATACAAAAACAGCATCCAAGGGCCCTGACTTTTATGGTCTGCTAAACTGATAAGCATGGGATAACCTGCACAGTGCAGCAGATACTGGTATAACCTTGCTGGGCAGAATGGGTAGATCATTTGATCCTTTTCTGACATCATTTCTATGTTTCTTTTTTTTTTTTCAAAATAATTTTTATTAGCAGGAAGACGATAACACTCATGGGATATAAAATAACGTAATACAAATAGGAGACATTGTACAGTATAAACGTTGCACAAGAACTAACAAATAGCAACTAATCCCACTGTAATCGTATTCCCTGGTTTCACCACTCCCCTCCCTCCCCTCCCTGCCATCCCCGCACCTCAGAACCAACACACTCAGAAGTAGCCCCATTCACACCACAGGTACACTACATATAAACCACACTTCCCCCCCCCAACCCATCCCCCCCCCCTCCCGGAACCTCGATTAAGACCATGTGGGCTTATAGCCATTAGTGCTGAGCTCGGTCTGTAAAGCAAGAGGAAACAACGCATAACATGCATTCCAACAGGCACAATATATCTTGTTCGGTTTCCTTTTGCCAGAGCGGAAGTCTATGTACTCCATCTGTAATAGGGAGGCCATCCTGCCAAACCACTTGTCAACTGAAGGTTGTGCTAGGGGATCAGTCCAAATAGCCAATATGGTGAAGCACGCCATCAGTACCACTAGGCGTTCAAACATTGCTCTGGAGTGCGTACTGGGAACCTGGCCTGCTTGCTGGTGAGCCATTAAAAGGCGCCCCGTGATAGAGATAACACAACCCGTGCTTTTATTAATCACCTCAATAACGGACCTCCAAAAAGGTTCTACTCGCGAACACGCCAGCAAGCGATGATATAGATGTGCCTCAGCAACGCCACACTTGCTACAGAGAGGAGACTGAGATAATTTCATTTGATATTGGCGGACGTCATTGCAGTAGATATAATGAAGAATTTTGAATTGGACCTCACGAAGGCCCACATCTGGCAATAAATGGTAAAGAGCTTTAAAACAGCTCCTCAGATAGCTCAGAGCTAGCGGCGAGTGCAGCAGGGTAGTCCAGCAGGTTGTAAGACACTGCATTTGTCCTGCTTGCCCAAGTGATTGACCCAATTTTTTCCAACCAGTAATCATGTTAGTGAGGCAGGCAGTGTCAAAACCCTTGGTAGCAAAAGTAGTTTCCGCTGTGAATTCCTCCACAGACTAGGAGAGGGAGTGGATGTAGTGATGGGCTTGTAGATACTCATAAAAGTACTTGGTGGGTAGCTGAAACGTGTGAGCTAGAGTAGCAAAATCGTGGATGACATGGGAGTCTGGGTCCAACAAATGAAATATATGTACCACCCCATTATCTGCCCAAGCCTGGAAAACAGCCTTGCTGTCCCGCCCCGGCACAAAACTCGCATTCTCCAAAAAGGGTAGAAAGAGGGAGGCTATTCCCCGCAATTCCCATAGGCCCCGCAACACCTCCAGGCTCGTATACAGGGGTGTAGAAAAATTCTGGGATAAGCCATTGTGCTCCGCAGCCCCGGGCACAGCTGAATGATACTTAAAGGGGAGCTAGGTTGAGACATCTTATTTAACATCCCTGGTGCACAGTAACAGTAGGTCCCCGTGATCCATTCATCCACATAACGCAGCTGACACGCCACATTATAGAGTTGAAAGTCTGGCAAATTAAGCCCTTCTTGCTCTCTAGGGCATTCCAAGACTATATTGGCCAGCCGGGCCAGATTCCCCCTCCACAAGAACTTTTGTAAACTGGCGCGTAATTGATGAAGGTCTCCATCCTTCAGCCAGCAAGGAATCATGTGTAACAAGTAAAGTAGTCTGAGCACGAGCACCATTTTGATAAGAGCACTCCTATCAAACAGGGAGAGTGGCAAAGGGGTCCATATCTGCAACTGCGCCCGAAGCTTAAGAAGACATGGGGTAATGTTCAGCTCATACAACTGCTCCAATTGCTGGGGAACCCACACACCCAAATATTTTATCTTATCGGGGCCCACTGAAAGGGGAAAGGGCCATCCCAGGAGTCCAGCAGGTGAGCATTTAAGGCCAAAGCCTCTGACTTTCCATAGGCCAAAGCCTCTGCTACCAGTAGAAACTGATCAAAAAGGGTAATAATAATAATAGGCACACTGATGCGAGGTCATCCCACAAACAGAAGGACATCATTGGCAAATAAAGTAGTCTTTAGGGGGTGGCCATCTACACTAATCCCGGTGAATCCCGGATCACTCCGCAACCTAATTACCAAGGGCTCCAAAGCCAACACAAATAACAGCGGGGAGAGGCAACAGCCCTACCGGACCCCGCAGTACAAAGAAAAGGGTTCTGTGGGTTCTCAGTTGAGTAAAATAGAAGTGCTAGGGTTATGATAAAGAGTCTCCAGCCATTGGAGAAATGCCCCTGAAAACCCATAACGGCGCATGGCCCGGAACATATATTCCCATGATAAGGAGTCGAATGCCTTTTCCGCACCCAGGCTCAAGACCAAAGCCTCCACTGTCGATTGGTAACTGAGGACCGCCAGCAGACTACGAACATTTCGTACCCCCTATCTCCCTTTGACAAAACTCGTCTGATCGTCATGGATAAGGAGGGGTAAAATGCCGTTAAGCCGGGCCGCGAGGACAGCTGCCAGAATTTTTACATCGACATTGAGCAGGGAAATGGGTCTATATGAACCCACTTCCAAAGGATCTTTCCCCGGTTTTGGGAGAACAACGACAGACCGGTTAGAGGCCTTGCCTTTACGGTTGGTAAGCAAAAGGTCAGCATTGTATTTCTGCAACGAGGATAAGACGGTGTATTTCGATATCTTGTAAAATTCTGAGCCTAGCCCATCTTGGCCCGCTGCTTTACCCAATTTGAGCTTCTGGATGACGGCATAGATTTTCCCATCAGTGATAGGACTGTTTAGCACAGTAACCTGTTCCAAAGTTAACGAGGGCCTTGAGATCCCTTGAAAAGGGACTCGGTGACATCGGCATCCATAGGCTTAGGGCCATATAGGGACACATAATATTCCCGAAAGCGATGCGCGATGTCTATGGGTGTACTCAGGTGGGCCCCCTGGCTATCTTGAATCTCCGTTACAGATGCTCGGTGGCCTCTAGGCCTAATAAGGTGAGTCATCAACCTGCTTGCCCTATTTCCATCCTTATATAGGTGGTATTGGTAGTAGAAGAGCGATTTAGATGCCCTCTGGTGGAGCAAGCCGTTAAAGGCTTCCCGAGCCCTATCAACAGCTTCCTTAGACTCCCCCGTCACTGAGGCCATATGTTGCTGCTGGGCATTCTTAAGAACAGCAGTTAACCTCAGAATTTCTGCATTACATTTTTTATTAGCCCTGGCCATGTACGTTATTGTAGCGCCCCACATCACAGCCTTTCCGGCCTCCCACACGGTTGCTGCATTCGTATCAGAGGTAGCATTGTGTTTCAAGTATTCAGTCCAACTACCTTGTAAATAAGTGTGGAATGTTTTGTCAAGGTATAGGTCGGGACGCATGCGCCAAGAGAATGGGGACTGGGCACCGGAGCCGCATTGCAATTTCACCATCACAAGGGTGTGATCGGTAAGGGAGATAGTACCAATACTGGCTCGACCACCCTCGGGAAACAAAAGTCCGACACTAACAAGTAATCCAACTGTGAATAAGTCTGGTGTGGATTGGAAAAAAACGTAAAGTCAGAGTCCCCGGGATGCAATACCCACCAGACGTCCATTAACTTTAATTCGTCACATAAGAGATTAACACCTTTTCTCCGATCTGGGGTTTGAACAGGCTTAGGGGGTCGATTGTCAAGCTGTTTATTTGCACTATATTAAAGTCACCCCCGACTACCAAGCGACAGTCAGAGAATTCGGCTAGCCGACTCACCAAAGTAGCAAAGAAAAGGGAGGAATATACGTTTGTCACATAAATATTACACAATACCATTTTCTGATCATATAACGTACCTACTACAATAATGTATCTCCCCTCTGGGTCCTGGTAGGATTGTGCTGGCTGAAAAGGTAAATTTTTATGAATGAGAATGGCAACCCCTTGCTGCCTTCAACTAAAAGAGGAGTAGTAGCAGTGGCTCACCCAGTCTCTGTAATTTAGCGTGTTCTTTATCGCTGAGATGCGTTTCCTGAAGGAATACTACCTGGGCCCGCATACGCTTAAACATAGTAAATAATTTATTTCGTTTGATCAGGGAATGAACTCCATCAACATTCAGCGAGACAATTTTAACCTACACCATACCAGAGACCCAGAATGGCACATAAGTAAGTGATTCCAGTCGCATACAGACTCCTAAGGCCCCCCAGCCTGGGCCCCAGAGAGCAGCAAGACATATCGAGCCAGCCAGAGATAAAAGACCTAACTCAGCCACAAAGAGGTTCCCCCCCACCCCCACCCAACCCCTCAGTCTCCCACACACTCATACTTACACTCAGTACACTCATCACAAACATCCCCATCAAACAAAGCTTCCGTATCACCATACACCCATACTCCAAGAGGCGTGGGCACTCCCCACCCCGTGTAGAACAACAGAGTCTGGGGTGCCCTCCTCTAGCCCTGCTCCGCTCCTGAACTCATCAGAAAGTAGAGGTGTGCAGGCAAAAGGTTTTCGTTGCGTACGCGATCCGTATTCGTGGGGGGTCAATTCCGTTTCATGCGGAAGTATGGACAATTCAATAAGTTGTCGATCTGTAAATACGTTACTACTAAATTAACTACAACCCCCCACCCTCCTGACCCCCCCAAGACTTACCAAAACTCCCTGGTGGTCCAGTGGTGGGGTCCGGGAACTCACTCAGACCCTCGGTGCTAGTTTCATAATGGCGCCGATAACCTTTGTCAGAAGGGCTACGGTGCCATTGGTCAGCCCCTGTCACATGGCCATCGGCGCCATCTTGTGCTCCTACCATGTGACAGGGGCTGACCAATGGCACCGGTAGCCCCTGTGACATAGTATGGGCAAAGGCTATCTGCGCCATTTTGAGTCCTGGCCTGGCGTCGGACGGCAGGTCGCTCCGGGACCCCCGTTGGACCCACAGGAACTTTTGGCCAGCTTGGGGGGGCCTCCTGACCCCCACAAGACTTGCCAAAAGTCCAGCGGGGGTCCGGGAGTGACCTCCTTTCACACCGGCCGCCCGATCCCAATAATCAAAATGGCGCCGATCGCCTTTGCCCTCACTATGACGGCGATCGGCGCCATTTTGAGTATTGGCGGGACGGCGATTTTGAGTCTCAAAATGGCGCCGATCGCCGTCATAGTGAGGGCAAAGGCGATCGGCGCCATTTTGAGTATTGGCGGGATGGCGATTTTGAGTCTCAAAATGGCGGCGATCGGCGCCATTTTGAGTATTGGGATCGGGCGGCCGACGTGAAAGGAGGTCACTCCCGGACCCCCGCTGGACTTTTGGCAAGTCTTGTGGGGTCAGGAGGCCCCCCCAAGCTGGCCAAAAGTCCCTGTGGGTCCAACGGGGGTCCCGGAGCGACCTGCCATCCGACGCCAGGCCAGGACTCAAAATGGTGCCGATAGCCTTTGCCCATACTATGTCACAGGGGCTACCGGTGCCATTGGTCAGCCCCTGTCACATGGTAGGAGCACAAGATGGCGCCGATGGCCATGTGACAGGGGCTGACCAATGGCACCGTAGCCCCTGTGACAAAGGCTATCGGCGCCATGATGAAACTAGCACCGAGGGTCTGAGTGAGTTCCCGGACCCCACCGCTGGACCACCAGGGAGTTTTGGTGAGTCTTGGGGGGGTCAGGAGGGTGGGGGGGGTTTAAAATTTTATTTAGGCCGAATTAAACAGAAATCTGTTTAATACGTGGGGAGTCGCGATGCGTTTCGCCTCCCCACGTATTTAACAGATAGCAAAAAATAAGTTGCGGATTTCAAATACGTGGAAAACGGATGCACATCCCTATCAGAAAGTCCCAACCCAACAAACATCAGAAAGTGAAAGGTTTAGTAAATAATCAGGCTGCAGCCAAACATCAAAAACATTAGTGGCCCCAAAAAGCATGTTTCAGATCCCAGTTTGAACAATGGGCCCCGGAAATAAGTAGTATAGGAGGCATCCCCCAATCACCCACACTCCTTCCCATAGAGCTCAGTCTGACGCCACTCCAACAGAATCAAGAGGGGCAGCTCGCCCCTACCAGTTCAGGCAGAACAGCTACCGGTAAGCTCTGAGTTCGCTGCTTAGTGAGCTTAGGTGTAGATGATGGGGAAACCCCCAGTGGCGACCACCTTGCTCGCCCATGGAACAACACAATGGCCATCGTGGTTCCTCCTACTGAACCGTGCCAGATATATTAACAGTGAACTGTATACGAAACACTCCTGCCTCACTCCTCATCACGCCATGAAAGAGTCTTGAGGAAGCCATCTGCTGCATCCTTGGAAGTGAAGAAGAGGACCTTGTTGTCGTGGTGTACATACAACTTTGCTGGATACAACAGCACAAATTGAATACTCTGTTTATGGAGCTCTGTACAGGCCGGTGCTAATAATTTCCGTTGCGCAGCAGTACTCGCTGAAAAATCATTGAACAACAAAATGCAGCTGTTCTGATATTCCACCGCTGCTTTCTGATGGAAGGCCCTCATCAGCTGCGTTTCATGCTCCCAATGCAGGATGCGCACCATCACAGGCCGAGGCCTGCCGTTTCCATCGCGTGGAGGGCCCACCTAATGAATTTGTTTGCATTGTAAGAGCTCATCTGCCAGATCCAATCCGATCTGTCCCGGAAGTCATTTCTCAGTGTAAGTTCGCAATTCGCCATCCTTTACGTGCTCTGGGAGGCCAATGATTTTCAAATTATTCCGCCATCCCCGGTCCTCTTGTTCTTCCATCCTGGTTAGGAGCTCACATTTTTGGCTTCGCAGCTCCGTTACGTGATGCTCCGATTCCGAAACCCGGTCCCCAAGGTCCTAAATGGTGGCCTCGGCCATGTCCAGGTGTTTAGACTGTCTTTCCATAACATTTTTAATATCCTCTATGGAAGTTTGAAGCTTGATAAGCCTACCGTCTAGGGCCTCTGTAATTCACTGAGAGATCTGCTTCAGGGCCTCTTCCGTAATGGAGGATGTCATATTTTCACCTGCAGGCGCTGCAGCCATTTTGGGCTTCCCAACACGTGGCTGGTGAGTGTTATGATTGCTAATGCAGCGGCAGCTGCGATTTCACATCCCCGGTACCTTGTCGCTGTGCAGACTCCCCGGCTCAGGGGAAGCTGGGGTCAGGCAGGAGAAAGAGCACCCTTAGCCAGCTGTCAGACCCATGCGGCGCAAAGATCACAGGGGGAAGGCCACCGCCATTTTTTTTTCTCTCACGCGAACCCGATGAATAGGGATGTAGCGCAAGCTCTCACCCGAGCAGTCCCGCTGTTCCCGGGGCATGTGGCCGGCACAAGAGAGAACTCCCAGCAGCCGGAGCTTCCGTTTTTGGATTCGGGAGAACAGGTATTGTATGTTGATTCGGGGA
This sequence comes from Rhinatrema bivittatum, assembly GCF_901001135.1. Classification (NCBI taxonomy): domain Eukaryota; kingdom Metazoa; phylum Chordata; class Amphibia; order Gymnophiona; family Rhinatrematidae; genus Rhinatrema; species Rhinatrema bivittatum. Next base: position 71,995,204 of record NC_042617.1, on the reverse strand, counting down.
GCTGGGCCACGGAGCTCTACCCATGTGCTTCCGTCTCCTGTGATGTCATCGCTGGAAGTCCCATTTCTATGTTTCTATATAAAATATAATAAAGCAGAGTTTGACTTGCTATAGGGTGATGCTGACAAGCAAGAACCAGAGACCAGAGCTCAGCACAGTATAGAAAGACATGCAAATAACCACAGATGTACCTTTCAGGAAAGTAGTATGACTAGCTACAATCTGCCCTCCCCCAGCCCATCCCTGATTAGATTCAACCTGCCCTCCCCCGGCCCACAGCCTGCCATCATTTCTAATATCTTTGTAATCTGTAATCCTATGCACCCCTGTACATAATGTATATAATAATAAACAAATATGATGTTATCTATCATGATATGTACCAATAGTTCACTATGTTAAGAAGCTATGAAGCTATAATTACTTATGTTCAAAACCATTTACCATTTGCTCTATATTTCCAATCCTTTCTCTGTGGTCACCTGGCGATTACCATGTTATTCCCTGTTAAATGTATTTTCCAAGCTTTTGTTATGATGTAAACCAATGTGATGTTCACACTAACACCGGTATATAAATGTTTTAAATAAATAAATAAATAAATTTTCACTAAACAGGCCATAATGAACAAAGTGGGCCTGACACTGAACTGAGCTAATGTGAGCTTGACCATGAAATCTGACGAGTCAGGTGTCCCTTGAAAGTCATATGAGAATTATCAGCACAGAGCATAAACTCAGAAGATCGCAGTACATGACAGGAAATGCTGAGAACCACCATAGAGGATCTTGGCAACATTGAGGTACCTCCTACTAAAGATTTCAATTTGGCCAGACTTCTTGAGCAGCTAAAGTCTTAGCTGGGTTAGATGTTCCTGTTTGGGGTTATCTGAGCAGCTACACAGAGTCAGCAATGAATGTGGTGAATTAGCCTTTCTTGCAAATATGGATGTAGCCTTAGTCTTCAGTATTTGCTTAGTGCTTAGGAGGCCAGTGCTATTGAATTTGTGTATCAAACAAGTTATTCACATTGCTTTGAATAGTGCTGACACAGATATAACCATAGATTGGGAAACCTTTCATCCATCAGATATCAATGTGAGTCCTTTGAACCCAAGGGGTAGAATATAATGGGATTGCTTGACTTAAGTCTGACAAGCTTGGCTTAGGATATATTCAAAAGGTAGGCCTCAATGGACTTAGTGTTCTCACACTGATCCCACATCATGTGACTGTTCAACAGTGAGAACAACATAAGTAAATACCAGATGTGCAGGATCTGTGGTAAGGGAGTTAGAATCACAAGAGAGAGCCAGTATATTTTGGGAAATTGTATGAGTATCTCAATACATGCTTTCTGATGTGTAGATGAAAACAGTATAACAGAGGCATGGGAGGGAAATGGCAAGGGACAGATGAAGAAAGAGAATCCTCACTGAGAGAAGCAACTCAACTGACCTTTTAATAATTGTAAGAAAAGCATTTGTATTATATTATTGCAACTATTGTATTTGCTATACCTGTGATTTAACTTTACTGTATTGTTTTCTGTAGTGTAGTCTAGCATTAAAAATAAATACACTGTTTAAGTATCCACAGTTGTGCTGACTCAGAGTGTGAGTGTAAGAGTGTGGCTTTGTGTTTCTTGAGTAGCAGATCCTATCAGAAAGGGATCCTGTAAGATAATGGCTTCATTTGTGCTCAAGGCAGCTGAAACTTCAGAGAGGTGCCTGCAGGACACTGAGCTTTGTTTTTTTATAAGTAGCATATCCTGTCAGGAAGGGAGCCTGCAGGACACCAGCTCTTTGTGTCATTGCATTTTACCCCCCCCCCCCCCCCAGAGTGAACCTGTAACAGACACAAAGAGAAGACAATACATTTTGAGTAATTAGTTAACTATTATGATAAACATGTAGAATGATAGAAGGCTAAGATCTGGAAGAGTCAGGGTTTGGGGATTTAAAATCAATTTAAAAAAGGTTTTTCAGGTGGGCTTGAATATGGCCAGAGCAAGTCATACCAACTCAGGAAAGTTATGGAGTCTGGAATTAGCAATGCAGGAGGAGCAGAAACATGGTCTAATGGTTAGAGCAGCAAGCTGAAAGCCAGGGAAGCCAGGGTTCAAATTCTGTTAACATTCCTTGTGATCTTTGGGCATATCACTTCACCTTCCATTGCTACAGATGCAAACTTTCAGGCCAATGTAATAAGCCACACCAACTTTACTGTGGATTTTAACTCCTGTTTCAGCATGGGGTTTTTGGTGTTAATCTAACCCTAGTTTTCGTGTAGGAAAACCTCATGTTATAAAACCCATGGCAAGGTTAGCACATTGCATGCTAATTGCAAAGTAATGAGCTTTATTAGCAATTACTCTGCAATGCAAGGAGGTGTGTAGTGGGGAAGTTGCCTAGTCTGTCTCATTTTACTGTGGGAAATTTAATGCCTGGCCAGAAGCAGGAGTTAAATTACTTGATATAGACAAGAGGGCACAAAATCCCACTCAGGTGAGATAGGGTGGGTCAGTCCAGCAAGTCCTCACTGCCTCCCTTCCCAGCATGCCAAACATTCTCCCTTCCAAGTCAGGCCAGGCAGGGCAGAGTTGGGTCTGGATCCAGATTGGTCCTTTTTCTCTTCCCAGCCCCCTCCCTCTTACCTTAAAAAATTAAATTGGGACCAGCATAACTCCCATCTCTAGAACCCATTCCAATCCATTAAAATAGAGGGTGCCCTCCAAATCCCCTTCCATCCTCCACCTGGAAATCCCAGCCGAATAAGACCATACCTCCTCCAGTAGGGCTGGCTGTTGCCTCACTGGCAGCCAATTGGTTCCTGTACTGTCATATATCTGTGAAAGGACTAATCCCCTTTCAGAAGGCTGCCTTTCAGAATTTCTGCAATGCAAATTTGAGTTCCTTCAAAACTCTTGGGTTGAATACAATCAGGATTACATGTTATCATGGTCACTTACTGTATGTTTAAGAGATCCAGAGGCAAATAAGAGGAAAAGAAATTAGTGTTAGGAGTAAGGAGACCGCTTCCAGTCACACTAGAGCTCCCTTACTGAGATGGGTTTACCCATTAGTTACTAAACGTGGCGCTTCAATACACTCAAGAAGCAATGCTTCCTACCCAAGTATTGCTCTTTTTCTCACACTATCAAAGCTTGAACTTGCCTACAAGGTGATGATCGCTGATTAGTCATGGGACCAAAAGTGGAAAGAAAGAAAGCATCAAGAAGATTAGTGTATTAAGCAACAATGTTGTTGAATGCTTCGGTGGATTATAGTTCAGTTGCTTTTTTTTTTATGTATGTGTGTGTGCTTGATTTATACACAACTGCTTGGAAATTACAAAGGCAGGAGACTCTGGCAACTGTCATTTATCAACTAACAGCAAACCTAGTCACTAGATACTGTATTTGTTCATCTGCTGTGGTAAAAATTTGAGACCCGCCCTGATGTTTTCATCAGTCACTGTCTGTGGGCCACTGGTATGTTAATCGGTCATACCACTGTAGCTTCAAGGAAGCCAAGCAACTGGGCACAAGGAGAAACAACAGTGTGCCAGCAAGATGAAATCTGATATGAAATGCAGTGACTAACAGGCTGAACACTTGTGTGAAACTTGAGTAATTCTTTTCTTTGCTATTGTTTTTCTACACTAATGTACACAGTAGTTCTGGATTGCATTGCGCACTGTATGCCAAGGACAACGAACTAGTGGTTGACATGCCGAGACACAGCACTTATCTTTATAGTGGAAAAGACAAAATACCTCCTGGTAAGGGTGTCGTTTGCCCTCATGGACATTTTAGACTTCTTAAAAAAAAATAAAAAAAAAAAAATATATATATATATATATATATTTATTTTTTTTGGTAAGCAAACTGATTCCAGTAACTAGGCTTAACACAGGTCCCAAACCACATGGCATTCATGTAAAAACAATATTCCAGTTGTATCTTCTTTACTTGGCTGCCAGGGAAATATCTGAGTGAAAAGAATAGCTAGACAAGACCTCAAATGACTTCCACTGGATACCACACTCACTGCAAAAGCATACCCTAAATTTCATACAAATTTCTAATTTCCTGTGCTGTGCTTTGAGAAGAGTTTCTGGAAATAATCTGCCTTTGCAAAATAGTCACAAATCGCAAAGCACAATATATGGCTAGCGCCTGTTAACATTCATAAAATCAGCCAAGGAACCCCTCAGATTTAACATCATTTATTAAGTTCTGTAACAATACACATTCACATCCTTTTTTGAATACAGTACATTTGGCACAGTAATTATGTTTACAATGAAATAACAGGAATGGCAGAAAATTTAAAATACATCCATAAAAAAAAATTCTGTACAAATAAAGCATCACAATACGAAAACTAAAACTGAATACTATTTATATTTAGCTAGACCTATTTTGCACATAATTTAAAAAGAGGTAATTTTTTTTAGCCTTTTTGGAGAGAAATCATTTTTCACTGAATGGAGAAAATGTGTTTCCACTTTTAAAAGTCTGTAATAAAAGAAATCAAGTCAACAGTGATACTTCAGGGTTTGTTTGTTTTTTGTTTTTTTTTTTTTGGCATCCTGCACTCATTTTACAAAAAAAAAAAGAGGGAGGGCAAAATAATTTTACAGAAAAGGCAAAAAAATTGTAACAGCGTGTCCATTTTAGGAAAAACAGTAAAAAAATAAAGTATTCAAGGTAACAGACAGACCTGCTAATGTAAACCCAAAAAGAAAACGTTGATTTGCTTATATTAAAGAAACATCTGCCCATGCAAAAGTTTTACCTTTCTAACTTGTCTACCTAGCACCCAGCAATAGTTCAGGAAACAAATGCAGGTGACGAGGTCTCTAGAAATACAAAATGTTTGTCTTGCTAGAAAAAGAGCAGATTAAAAGCTGTGAGCCCATAAGAGCTATGTGGAGAGTATCCTCCCCCTCCACCCCCCCCCCCCCCCCCCGGCCAAAAATAAAATGCACCCCACTGATCATTCAGAATAAAGTCCTGTGATTTTACACAAACAGTAGTGCACCATGCAATAGTTAAGCCTTTCTAGCCAGTCAACCCAACCACAGGAAAGGACATGTAGCATTGTGGTCAGTTCTTGCCTGGATGTCCAAAGCCAATTATGGTGAAGAAACACACAGAGCCAGCAGTGAGACCTCAAAATCAATGGATAGTAACACCCTTTCTACCCCTTCCCTAACCCATACCCTGAACAAATAAAAAAGTAATGAGATGACGCAATCATAAAGATGTTTCTGTGCTTGTACTCAATTCCAGAAGTTCTTTATCCTTCCTAGTACATAATGTTACTGAAGATAAATTATATTAATCTACGGTTTGATCCGTTACAGATCACAAGTCTTCAAACAAATGAGCTGATATAGCACAATATTTAATATCTGAAATCATCATAAGAATATATAATAATTACACCTGAGTTTTTAAAAAAACAAAGTGGAACTGTATGTCATTATCTGTAACAGCGCGTATGAGCAGCCAGACACAAAACTGACACAAATTAACTCATATCCTCGAGACTAAAACTGTCTCTGAACTCCAATGACCCAGGATCTTTGTCCACCATTGCCTCTGAAACTCCTTTCTCTTCCCATTTCTCAGTTGTATCTTTTATAGAGTTGAAGAGAACTATACAGGAGATCTAGTACAGTTTAATATGCTTACATCTTTTATAAAGAAAAAATTTTTTTCATCTCTTTTGATAGCAACTTGAACCAATACACATACAGAGTATTGCACATGGACATTATAATTATTCTTTCATAGACTAACATTTTTATAATATGCCTGAACATGCAGTAGTTGATACCTCTATATTCAATGAACTCCACAGGCCTTGCAGCAAACACTATATACAAATTCTCACCTGTACAAAAGGCAAAAAAGCTTCTTTAGTGCCACTTTGCCACTCACAAGTATATATATATATTTTTTTTTTTTGGGCAGCAGAGGATCCATGTGCATCAATTAAGATGAATCCCACTAGCTGCTGAATAACCAGTCCAGTAAAATATATCATAAAATGACCTCAACAATACTTACACACACAAACACGGGGTACTCCTGGAAATAAAAGTACATAACACTGTTAGCATATCTACAGTGGGTAACTTCACATTAATAATATTGTCCTTATGAGTTACCCATTGATGAGTACACACACAAAATGAATTTACATCTTCTAATAATGTCAGTTTTGAACAATTGATCTTCAGTCTTCTAATGCACATTCACCAAATGCAGGATTTATCCTTATTTTGTTTGCTTAGTACAGTTTTCATATTTCATGTAAGAGACAGTGGTGCTGTGGTGTTTAGAAGACTGTGCAAAAGTAACACACTGCAGTGGAAAATGCACACAACTATGGAGTGTAATTAAAATGTCAAAGTGAGGAAAAGAAAAAAATGCCACTATGACCAGCACAATGCAATTTTGTTGGCACTGATGTTTTTTTTATGCTTTCTGTCAGAAAGCAACACGAGTGCTGCATCTCTCAGTAAAAAGTACTGTATCTGTCTATAGATTAGATCAAACAAACAGACCAATTAAAGCTAGGAAGTACATGGTTTATAAAGTCAGTTTCCTCTTAAATTTTAGCCCTTTAAAATCTGCCTATAAAATATTAAATGGCTTTTATTAAAAATGAATAATAAATAATCATAATGCTATTTTTTTTATCATTGATTTTCTTTTAAGCGGTGGCCTCTTTTTAGAGCTGTGTTAACATTACACTTGCATACCACAACTCACAAGCGGAGGCAACCATGTATACAGTGCAGGGTGCTTTATCGGGAACATCAGCTCCCAGGTGCAGGTAGCGCAGGTCACGCAGAACTGCGCACAGTAGGGCTTCCTCCTCCTCCTGTTCAAACTATGTACAACATGCAGAAAAAAACCTCCAACATCTTAACCTTCTCCACTCTATCTGTGAGGATATGGCAGATATATAAGCACAAGAACGAGACAATATTCACAGCCTTTTGCCTCAACAGCTTGGCTTTTTGTGCCGTGTTATGAAAAAGACTTAAGTTAACGGGGTCTCTGTTGGGTGATGCGGGCATGTAACGGAATGGTAGAACCTAAAAAAACACCTCCCCCCCTTCACCCAAAGACCCCCTAAATGCAGCAGTGTGTTACCTCCGCAGTTGCTAAGACAAAATGCGTCTGCATTGTTTTCAGAAGAAAGAAATTACACGTGCTCTCAGATCATCAAATTAAAGGAGAAAAATAGATCAATAAATAGTTAAGATAGGAGGGGTGGAGGCTCAAGGTCAGAGAAGGAGTTCTTGCTCCCTTGAATAACATGATGATCTTCTTAGGACCACTTTTTTTTTTTTTTTTTTTTCAGCATCGTTCATCTGACACCCATTGCTGTCCTTAGGGCAGTGGCTCTTCTCCAAAATATGAGAACCCTTTAAATTCATCCTGATTGATTTGCTTTACGATTGTGTCATCCACCGGCGTTAATACTGGCTCTTCCCGGGTAAAATCTTGATCAAAATTATTTACATCTCTTTTGGTTTTCTGAGAAGAGAAGAGGAAAAAAAAGGATATATATTTTTTTGTAAAAGTGTAGGTATTTTATGGTAGAAATTCCTCTAAGCTTTGAATTTGAAACCCACCAACTGAATCTATAAAAATAATGAATCCACACAAGAGCACATAATTATTTTCTCTGTAATAAATGGCTCTAATAGCCATCGATTACCTATTTAAGGTATATACAGTAATATTGAAATGATTATAATAAAACACATGCTATACAAAATCTAATCCTAAGATTCCCTTTGCTCAACACGGGGTTATGTTTAAAGCTCTGGGAGTTGTAAGAACAGATCCTACTGCCCAGTAATGACAGTGCATCCCCTTCATAAAATGCACCTCTTATTATTTATAAAATAGCTCAAGTTTTCAACCTCGGCTTCACTTGGAAATGTGATTGGGACCATATCTGAAGTCTGGCCCAAGGCTAATTGGGTATGTTCAGTGACCTGGTCTGCATCAAATGACTGCAGATCCAGATCAAAAAAAATGAACTGGGAACAGTTAGGTTTTCTTGTACAGGGTAAGGGATGGAGGGAGGATATAACAAGGTGCCATGTGTGTTATGGTTGGAGTCTTCTACCAAATTCCAGTAGTCACGCCGTCACAATGGATCTAATTCTTCACAGAACATGCCTTGGAAATAATCCCTAACAAGTGTTTAATATAGATACAAATGAATCTAGGACCACACCCATGCTGCTTTTTAAGAAAGCAAATCATTCATCTTGCTAGCTAGAGGTGAAGTGATATATGCTAGTCAGGGCCCCAGTATACTGGGATTTGGCAGAAACTTTCCATTTAATGCAGAATTGTGGCAAACTTCTCCGCTGGCTCAGTGCAGCCATTGCTCAGGAAAACTGCTGTCTACTTCTTTTTCAGCAGCTGTTATCTCTTTTCTGCTGCTTCAGCTTACCCTCTTCCTCCCTCTGCACATAGCTGCTGCCACTGTACAAGACTTACACTCCCTGCTTAAGGTTATCCCGCCTCCCTATTGCGGTTACTGCACCTGTCTCCGTCCTGCAACTAGCACTGTTGTGGCTCCCAGGGAACCAGAGCCCTACGTCGCTGTGGCAGCAGGTAGGGAGAAAAACTGAAAGGGAGGGAAGGCCGTAGGAAGAAGAGATAAGAGTCAGTAAGAGAGAGGGGCAATTGTGGGAAGGAGCAAAGAGCGGAGATACTGAGGAAGAGGAGGAGAGATGGATGGAGAGAGAAAAGGACAGACTGGGGAGCGGAGGCAGGTGAGAAGAAAAGGGGGTACCTCCGGGAGGAGAAGAGGCAAGGTATGAGTGGAGGGAGGTATAAGAGAGAGCTGGAAAAGGGTTAGGTGGGGAGAAAGAAACAGGAAATGACCAGTAGAAACAGAGAAAGGGAGAAAGAATTGAGCTGGAGATGCCTTCCCTCCAGTTCCCTCCAGTGATAATGGAATAAAGAGCACACAACAACTGTAAAAATATATTTTTAAAGGAAAATATCTAAAAAGCATGTTCCAATTTTTTTTAAAAATAAGAACTGGCTCTTTGGTGCATATTAAGAAGTGCCTGCCTCATATAAATATACAACAGAATCTCAAAATCTGTGCCACACAATTTTCTAACCATGCCACAGGAAACCTGGGACATTAATGATAGGAAAGTGTAAATAATTGGTGTGAGATAACAAAGGAATGAATAAAAGCTGAATTCTCCCTCCAAGGCTTTGGATTACTGTTGCACAGGGTGGAGCGAAGCAGGCATGTAACCAGAAGCTGCCGGTTCAAATAGATCTCCCTTATAAATCTGTTGTACACATGCAAAAAGCTTGTGAATTGGTGCAATACTAGTTCTTTCTCTACAAGTCAAAAACTCAGTATCTTGGGTGCCAAATTAATTGTAATATTTTCAGTGCAGATTGGTAGGACTCTTGTTTCCTGCACATGGACTGAAGAAATACCAACTATTGCAAAACTTTTAGAATACTACTAGAGGAACCCAGTATGCAGCTACCTCCTATATAATGAATCCTCAATTATATTTGCAAAGGTAAATACAAAAAAGTTGTAAAAAATAGAATCCACATTCAGAAGGTATTTTCTGCTTTTGTTGTCTCAGATTTTACCTTTATTTTTAGAATAATTTTGTTCCCCCAAGTTCCTTTTAAGTTTTGCCCTTAAAATAAACCTTAAATTTAATTTCTATTGTATAGTAACTTTCTCATCCGGGTCCATCTCACTTGAGACTGGAGCTGCCAAGCTACCATCTTGTGTCTCTTTAGTGGCTCTAGACCCTCTTCTACCACAATGTTCGACCACCAGAAACTCATATTCCTCATAATGCTTTTGGTAGACTATAGAAAAATTAGAGAGGGAGGGAGAGGGGCATATTTTAAATTGGATCCTTAAAAATAACTGTAGAAGTACAGTAAAATCCCTGTTATCCAACATGCATGGGGAACAGGAGGTGCCAGTTAAACAAACATCCCAATTATCTGATAGCCCTCTGATTCCTGCTCCAGGCAACAGGTGCGGGAAACAGGAGGGGAATGGGGTAATACTGGCATGGACAGAGCACAGAGCACAGCAGAGCAAAACCACTCTCCTCTCTAATCCAACCTCTCCTCTCCTGTCATTTTTCCCCACTGAGTTCCTGGGTGAGATAACGGTTACCTGAGCATTTCAGATAGTGCCAGATAATGGGGATTTTATCATATTTTTCCATGTATTCCAAAGAGTTAATAAAGCACACTAATTATAACAAGCAAATCGGCTCATTACTAGCTAATCTTGTAGGAAGATATCTCATGTTTTACCAGTGAATCACCAAAAATGAATAATAGCAGCCAAAGAAGTGTACAGGACAGTGTGCTGACAAGCCCCAGACACTGTCACAGTGAGAGAAAGAACTTTTGCCCAGGTGAACCTTAAATAACATTGTCTCAGTGGAAACAAGAGGCCTTGTCTGATACACTGAAGGATACCTTATCAAGATGTGCCTGTTTGCAAATGTCTGTCTAAATAAAAAAACAGACAGAGAGACAATATGACTTAAGATCATAAGCAGGACTCATGGACTGGCCAAGCAAGCAAAGGTCAGAAAGACCTCCAGTCTTGGGGGGGGGCAGTCAGAGACAGAGAAAAATGCTGACACTGGCAGACAGCTTGGCATACAGACATGGGGAGGGGGAAGAAGACCTGCAACATGTCAGGAGCCCCCCAAAGTAATGGGTGGGGGGGGGGGGAGAAAAGACCTGCAATGCGGCAAAAGACCCTCCATCCACCACATGGTTGTGCATGAGATTATGCATATTCATCAACTGGGAAGTATAAAACAGGGGGGCAAAGAAGAAGGGAAAAAGAGAACAAACCCTGGGAGAAAATCCAGAGATTGAATCCTGAGAAAAAACCCTGATACCAGAGAAGGGACTCCTGAAAAAATGAAAGGGGAGCCTGAAGCAGACCAGCACCCCCTGCTATCGAGGAGAAAGAAGACTAGGTGTGGCCAAGAGACCGGGGCAGGAGACCAGGCAGAGGAGACACCTTGCTAGAGGCAGAGAGTGATACAGAGTCTGATGGTATGGGGCGAGAGCAAGCCCAGATAACCCAGGTAGTACCGAAGCCAGAAGCAAGTCTCCTTCCAGAACCACCTGACTGCTCTGACAGTACCAAGCCCAGGAAGCAAGCCTCTCCCCTGCCCACATTCTCCAGCTCTCCAGCCAAAGCCTGCTTCAGAGGTGAACAGAGGTATTGCCTGAAGTTGTAATCAGGGGTAAATAAGTTAATCATAAGTATTAATTTAATAAGCAGGCTAAGGTTTATGGCATGTGTGAAATTATCCATGATACAGAACTTTCTTTAGGGAAAACTGATGCTTAGTGGCCAAGATGTTAGAGACAGGAATTGTTGTTATTTTCTAAATGCTGAACCCTGCCAAATCTGATAAATAAAAGTATTTTTCTGAGGAGAATACACGTTGTCTTTTCCTAATTTAGGCTCGCAAGTAAGGTGGGAGGGCAATTGGAAGTGTCCTGTAGCAGACAGGTCCGTGCACACCTAAACTTGCTTATAATCTAATCTAATGCAGATAAAATTCCCCGATTTGCCTGAAAATTTACAAGCCATGTTATTTTTTGGAGAGTTAGCTACAAGTTTGGCATTATAGCTAATTTTCCCTGGGAGTTTTAGGATGCTAACATACATCATTTAAAGGGTCCAAGTGGCCTTAGGAATCTTCTTATCCTCAAATGTTGCAAACCCCAGTACTTTTCCTACCTATTTAAAAAATATATACAAGAAAGTAAAGTAGGATTTACTTGCATAAGTCCCAATTTATGTGTTTAATCCCTAGATTCATCAAAATGCTATAAATTTCATATTAATAACGCCCGCGATAAAAAGGGATGTGCGAGTTACTGCAATGTGTGCTTCACATAGGTATTTTACTGTAAAGTGTGTTAAATGTATTGCACCTGTGATATTTTTATTCTGCCCAGACAGGCATTTATATGGGGTGGGGGGGGGGGGGAAGAGAGAGAAAGAGAGAGACTCTTTATAAGGTTCCCATATTAGGGTTTGGGGGGCAGTTTTACATGCACAGTCAGACGTATGAACAGCACAGTACACATCATTGAAAATTTGATCTGATTTGGAATGAAGAAAGATGCACAAAGATGAAATTTCTACAATGTTCTCTCGCCCTAGCTTGATGCACCCTACACCACCACCAAAACCTCACCTTGAGTTACTAGATGACCCTCCTATAGTGATATAAATAAATGACAAATGTGTGAGCCACTCCAGTGGTTCTCCCTCTCCCTCCCTCCTTCTCTCTCTCTCTATACTCTCTACCCTGAAATGGGATTTGCGATATTTATCGCAAATTCCGTCTTGGGCATATTGCACAGCTTAATGCCAGGAAAAAAGGTGTAGTTATTTCCAGCATTAAAATGTGTGATAACGTGTAATATGCTATCACATGCAATGATAAACATCCCTCATTTTCATAAACTCCGCCCAAATGCCTCCCCTTTGACTAAATTTTTGGAAGTTGCATATATATCGCGCGATGCGAAAAATAACGCATGCATTATAGTGGGCATTAATGCCCTAACGCATTTTGATGAATGATCCTGTAAGTTGGCCAATTTTAAAATGAAATTAACCAGTTTACCAATTAGTCCAGCAGTTCACCCAGTCCTCCAGGTCATCAAGACCTTCCTGGTTCTTCAGCCTGAACTTCCCTCAGTTCACCCAGACCTACCATCCAGTCAGTACTACACAATAAACACATTTAATATCACTTATGCCAGATAATTAGCAAATGTAAAAATACAGGAGTAGGTTAGGAAATGTATGCGTGCATCTTTTAAAATAGTAACTTACGGATGTAACTGTTTTTGCTACTTCAGAACTCCTCTCAACCACCCTTTTTTATACGTGTATGTGTGTGCAAAAGTGAAAATACACGCAAATTTTCGACTTTTATAAAAATATGGAATATGTGAGTACAAGCTACTTACGAGTGTATATGCTAGTTCTTACACATGCAAAGTTTTGAAAATATACTGAGGCAATAGGAGATAAGCAACTTGTTCAAGATTGCAAGGTGTACCAGTAGAGCAAGTGGTTTCCCTGATTCTTAGCCCATTGCTTTAACTACTAGGCCAATACTTTTCCCTGCTGGGAAGAATAGCAATACTGTTTTAAGGCTGGTGTAATATTTTCAGTGTTGCCTTTTCTAAGTCGGGTTGTTGCTGTTTGATTTCTGGGAATTAGTTTTGGTATGGCAGGTTTGTTACATAGTTTTTCACTAAAAACTATATAACAACGGTGTTCACTAAAGAAGACCCCGGAGAAGGACCGACGCTAGTTAACAAGAAACTGGAGGGGAGTGGAATGGATGAAACTCCATTTACGGAAGAGAATGTATGGGAAGAACTAGGAAAACTGAAAGTGGACAAAGCCATGGGGCCTGAAAGAGCTCAGAGATTTGCTGGCGGCTCCGCTGAGTGACCTGTTCAATAGATCCCTGGAAACAGGAGTGGTGCCGAGTGATTAGAGAAGAGCGGCAGTGGTCCCACTTCACAAGAGTGGGAGCAGAGAGGAGGCTGGAAACTACAGGCCGGTTAGCCTCACCTTGGTGGTGGGAAAAGTATTAGTTCACTATTCTTTCCTTCAGCAGTGACTCCATCTACAAGCAACAGAATTGCTGGACCAGAGGCAGCATGGTTTCACCAAGGGAAGGTCCTGTCAGACGAATCTGATAGACTTTTTTGATTGGGTGACTAAGGAATTGGATCAAGGAAGAGCGCTCGATCTCATCTACTTGGATTTTAGCAAAGCTTTTCATACGGTCCCGCACAGGAGGCTAGTGAATAAAACAAGAAGCTTGGGAGTGAGTGCCAAGGTGGTGGCCTGGATATCAAACTGGTTGAAGGACAGAAGACAATGTGTGATGGTAAATGGAACTTACTCTGAAGAGAGAGCAGTGTTAAGCGAAGTGCCGCAAGGATCGGTGTTGGAACTGGTCCTGTTCAATATCTTTGTGAGCGACATCGCGGATGGGATAGAAGGTAAGGTTTGTCTATTTGGGGATGATATAAGATCTGCAACAGAGTGGACACGCTGGAAGCAGTGGAGAGAATGAGACGGGATTTAAGGAAGCTGGAAGAGTGGTCGAAGATATGGCAGCTGAGATTCCATGCCAAGAAGTGCAGAGTCATGCATATGGGGAGTGGAAATCCAAAAGAAATGTATTTGATGGGGGGAGACAGGCTGATGTGCACGGAGCAGGAGAGAAACCTTGGGGTGATAGTGTCTAACGATCTGAAGTCGGCGAAACAATGTGACAAGGTGATACCTAAAGCCAGAAGAATTCTGGGCTGCATAGAGAGAGGAATATCGAGTAAGAAAAGGGAAGTGATTATCCCCTTGTACAGGTCCTTGGTGAGGCCTCACCTGGAGTACTGTGCTCAGTTCTGGAGACCATATCTCCGAAGGGACAGAGACAGGATGGAGGCGGTACAGAGAAGGGTGACCAAAAAGGTGTATGGTCTTCATCGAATGGCTTCTTCTCCCGTAAATTTGCCTCCACCACCTAATCTAAATATATATACCCTGGAGGAAAGGAGGAACAGGGGTGATATGATACAGACCTTCAGATACTTGAAAGGTTTTAATGATCCAAAGACAACGACAAACCTTTTCCGTTGGAAAAAAAATCAGCAGAACCAGGGGTCACAATTTGAAGCTCCAAGGAGGAAGACTCAGAACCAATGTCAGAAAGTATTTCTTCACGGAGAGGGTGGTGGATGCCTGGAACGCCCTTCCGGAGGAAGTGGTGAAGACCAAAACTGTGAAGGACTTCAAAGGGGCATGGGATAAACACTGTGGATCCATAAAGTCTAGAGGATGTGAATGAAGAGAGGGTGACTTGCGGGAAAGACAGCTACTACCGGGAGATAATACCCTTATTCAATAAACATACACACGGTTAATGCGACTCCAACATTGCTCTATGCTTCAACGGCAAGAGGACATGTGGAAAAAGGATTTGCATTCACAAAAAAAGTGGGGAGTAGCTTGCTTGTTACAGCGGTTACTACCCCAAACCAAACAAGCCTGATACGTCACTTTCAATGCATATCCATATCCAGTGTAGCTCTCTGCTTCAACGGCAGGGGGAATGAAGAAAAGATGATTTTATATTCAGACAACAACCAACAAGGACTGAATTACAGTCTGGGTAAACAAATAAGCATGGGTGTAGCTTGCTTGTTACGACTGTTAATACTCCGAATCAATTAAGCCTGATACTTCACTTTCAATACATGTCCAGAATAGCTGGGGAATGAAGAAAAATGGATTTATATTCAGAGAACAACCAACAAGTACTGAATTGCACAGGCTGGGTAAACAAATATGCGTGGGAGTAACTTCTTATTGCGGCGGTTACTACCCCTAATCAATTAAGCTAGATACTTCACTTAGAAGCAGTTCCAGCACTGCTCTCTATATTAATGGTGGGAGTGGAAGGGAAATAGAACCAAAGGTTACATTAATGGTGGGGGTGAAAGGGAAATAGAACCAAAAGGTTACTAAAGGCCAAGAGTAACAGATAAGTATGAGAGATAAAAAAAAAAGTGTGAAAGCTTGCTGGGCAGACTGGATGGGCCATTTGGTCTTCTGCAGTCATTTCTATGTTTCTAAGAAGGGGGTATTGTTGCGCCTGTTGGTCGCAGAAGGCTGCGACCTTTGCTGCTCACCTCATTTTTCCCTGTAGCTCCGATTCTGGCAAAGATGGCCACCACTGCCTCTGCACACTGACCTCCCTGGTGTCCCCGGGACGGCGTGGGCAATCCCGGTCGCCATCTTGAATCTGGTGTAACGTAGGGCACACGCGCGCACGCCTGCCTCTGTCTTATCCACGTCATGGCGGGAAAATCGGGGGCATCCTCTCTACATGACGTCATTGCCAACGTGTACTTAAGCCTACCGGACCTTCCTACCAATGAGTTAGCAAGAATTCCATCTTGCTCAATTCCTCTCTCAGAGACGCTTCACCTCGTTGTTCCTGCATTCCAGACTGAGTGACTCAGGTACCCGCTCCTCGGGGGCCCTGCTGCACTCAGGGCTATCTGCTCCTCGGAGAGCCTTCTCTACGAGTCTCACCTTCACCAGCTTAGTGAGTACCTCTCGCTTTTCTACGGACGACCTTTCGGTGTTCCTGCTCCGGGTCTCCGCTGCTGTTACAACGATATCTCTACAGCAACTCTACGGAGTGAGTACTAGACTTGATCTACAACTCTGCTTCTCTCTTGCTTTGCGGATCCTCGGGTTACCCCACACTGTGGACCACTACCGGATCTACGCTGTCTTGTGCCTGCTGGCAACATCTACCTCTGGCCTACCCCGCTCTGCGGACCACTACCAGAGAATCCATCTCAGGTCTTCCTACTCAAGGACTGAGTTTACAAATGCTCTCCTTGGGTTTCTCTTTGCTGTATAATAAATATTTCTCTGACTCCTGTGTCCATCACTGCTGAGACCCCACCTGTCGTGGAGAGTTCCCACAGGGCTCCTTCCTGTGGGTGGAGTCAGCTCTCTCCATGACCCAAGGGCCCACAAACCAAGTTCAAGTATAACAGAGAGCTTCCCCCCACAAAAGGAATCCACTCTTTTGAGAAGGTGCAAGGACTGGGGATGGGGAGGAGTATGAGAAGGTGCAAGGACTGGGGAGGGGGAGGAGTATGAGGAGGAAAGAGGACTTATGGCCTGGATTGGCCACTGTTGGAAACAGGATGCTGGGCTTGATGGACCCTTGGTCTGACCCAGTATGGCATTTTCTTATGTTCTTATGTTCTCTTGAGAACAGAGAGTTGTGTATGGGAGGAGTGCTAGCCAGAGCAGCCCCTGAAGATAATCAAATTAGTTTATGTGCATTTGGGACTACATACCCAGCTTACAGGCCGATACAGAAAAACGCACGGGAGAGCTGGCAAGTGCCCGCTCTCTCAGCATGCACCCAGGCCACTCTCCTGGGCGCACGATTCACTAAACCGAGGCATGCAAATGAGGGCCTGCGGTAAAAGGAGATGCTAGGGATACTAGCGCGTCCCTAGCGCCTCCTTTTTGACAGAAGCGGCGGCTGTCAGTGGGTTTGACAGCCGACACTCAATTTTACTGGCGTCAGTTCTCGAATCCGCTAACAACCACGGGTTCGGAAAACGGATGCTGGCATAATTGGGCATCCATCTTCCAACCCGCAGGCTGCGGGCAGATTTTTAATTTTTTTTATTTTTGGGGCCTCCGACTTAATATCGCTATGATATTAAGTCGGAGGGTGTACAGAAAAGCAGCTTTTTCTGCTTTTCTGTACACTTCCCCAGTGCCGGCCGAAATTAACGCCTGTCTTTGGCAGGATAAGTAGCAGGTTATCCGGGCACAAGAGGATGGATATTTATACCTAACTAGACATAATTTAAAATGTGGCCAGTTAGGTTTAAGGTAATGCAGGTACATAGAACGGGAAAGTTATTAGGGGGGGGGGAGGGGGTTAGGGGGATAAACACACATACGCTTACATGGCGATCGCATGAGCCTCCCTCCCTTTGGAAAGCAGGCTAAAACAGAGACTAAAATCTATTTGGAAAGAGCAAAGATTTGAAAAGAAAGCAATTGGAAAAGAAAGTACGGCTTTCTTTCACAAAGACAGTGCTGCTGTCACAGCATGTCTCACTCAAACTATAGCATCGGAGAAGAAAGGGAATACGCTGTCATTCTGGATGGTGCCTACAACTCGAGTCTAAACTGCAAGATAAGAGGTGCTAGAAAACTCCGCCTGCCTTTTCTCATGTGAAAAATATGTAAGCTAGAAAGAGTCAAGTGAGTTCAAACCGCAGTTCGAATGTCGGAGTTGATGCAATGACAAAGGAAATGCTACCGATTAAGCTCAAACTCTGCCCAGGTGTGACTGCTGAGTGAAGAGGATGCTTTAAGGCAGGGAGGAAACTCCTCCCGTGTAATAACAGGCAGAGCTGGAGAGAGAGGTTTTTTTCCTCATGGCAATTTCTTATGTTCTTATGTTCTTAATTTCAAGTGTAAAATTCCAAGGCAAAATATAAAATTCAAGGTTAAATCATGGTTTTCTCTTTTCAGTACAGCAAATGTTTGCTTGATACTGCTTCACTCTTTACATATCTATGAATCCTGTATCTCTATTCACTTTCAGCCAAATTTTAACACCCCCCCCATCTCGCACAAGAGCTGGGCCGAAGAAAAGAGGCGGGGAGGGATGGGGCTTGAGGCGCCGGTACAGTGGCTATTTGCCGCTGTGCTGGGGGATTGCACACCGGCAGGCTGCCGGCGTGCACAACTTACTTCAGGTCAGGCCCTGAAGTAAGTTGTGAAATAAAAGAAAAAGACGGAGAAAGGTAGGAATTAGGGGTTGGGGAGGAGAGGGGAAGGGGAAGGGGAAGAGAGGTTAGGGTAGGGGGTAGGGAAATTCCCTCCCAGTCTGCTCCTTAATTGGTGTGCACATGTCATAAAATCACACGTCTAAGTGTGTGCGGCGGGGAGCGCGCGCACATGGACACGCGCGTGTATGTTTAAAAATCTACCCCTTTATGTATCCAAACTTAACTGTTAGCATCAGGGAGCCAAGCTTTCAAACCTATCTGCCTGCGCTACAGCATTTATATGTATAAGGGAACGTGTGGAGATTTATGCTAGTACTTTATAAATTGTGCAGTGGGAGCTGCACAGTTTAGAAAATATATATTTCTGCTCTGAAAGTACATGCGTGAATATTTCCAGTGCAGGAAAATGTATACTTTCTCTACCTAATCTGGAAATATACTATTGCTTGTTAAATAAAAATTTTCAAAAAAATAACATGTGCACGTAATAATCCTGGTTTATACATGGAGGCAGATATATTATAAAGTATGTGAATATACTGTTTTGAAAATACTTGTGTGCATACTTGGTACCACGAGTTTGCTGCTGTCTCTGCCAGTTCACCCCATCCATTTCCAGGACACCTAGACATCTAGACAAAGGTCTCCTAACTATTCCATCTCTTAGATTAGCCTATCTGAATAAAGTGATAGAAAGAGCCTTAGCATTGGCCAGGCCCAAATTGTGGAATGCGCTACTAATGGAACTGAGATTAGAGACTAATTTTCAGATGTTTAAGAAGAATTTAAAAACATGGTTGTTTAAACAGAGGTTTGGAGAGTGAGCATGATAATTTGTATATGATATAGTCACATTGAAGTTTTTATTTTTATTTTATTTGTTTATATTTAGAATTTTATGTAATTTGATTTATATATATTATTTTTACATGATATACATTTGATGATTTTTATTATGTTATTTATGTATGTTTTAATCTGAATTATTTATTCAATGTTGTGAACCAATGTGATTGTATCAGAATATCGGTAAACAAAACTAACAGGCCAATACAGTAAATTGCGGCCGCGGTTACCCTGCTTCTAACCCGCTTTCTACTCACAATTTGGCCGCGTTAGACCAACCCGCGATTCACTAACCTTTTTAACCCATCCTTACCGCCTCTTTAAATCAATGGGTAACCCTTTCCGCCTGCGGCATGTATATGAGATGTAAACGATCGGATTAGCTATTCCCTCCCATACAGTAACGCGCGCCCCGATTATCGCTTTTTTAACCTGCAGTTTTGCCACGCATTTAACCTGCTAATTTACCGCCTACCCCTACCCCTGCATTAGTGTGGAGCATCAGGCAAGCCAAGATGAAATTTTACGGGCCACGGAGCAGCCCCAGCCAGCCCCGCTTCACTGCCTGACCTCCTCACTCCCCGGAACAAGACCGAAGTGAATCGGGCAAACTTTCCACCAGCCCCCGCTCACCTGCCCTGCCGCGTCCATCTCCCGCGCTGACAGCTCCAGAGCAGCCCGAGCCAGCCCTACTTCACTGCCTGACCTCCTCACTCCCCGGGACAAGACCGAAGTGAATCGGGCAAACTTTCCACCAGCCCCCGCTCACCTGCCCTGGCCGCGTCCATGGGTGCCAATTTCCCGCGCTGACAGCTCCGGAGCAGCCCCAGTCCTCTTTCCCCTCTTCCCGGGGACAGCCGGTGGCGAGAGCGGCTTCAGCAGCCCGGGGCGGATCGGGCACTCCCCATGGCTCCCAGGATTCCTATTCTCTAAAAGGTAATGAGCGCACGCCATGACCTCGGACGTCCAGCCGGGCGCTCAGGTCACGGCGTGCGACGTCAGAGATCACGGCGTGCACTCATTACCTTTTAGAGAATAGGGAGCCATGGGGAGCACCCGATCCGCCCCGGGCTGCTGAAGCCGCTCTCGCCGCCAGCTGTCCCCGGGAGGAGGGGAGAGAGGACTGGGGCTGCTCCGGAGCTGTCAGCGCGGGAGCTCGGCACCCATGGACGCGGCCAGGGCAGGTGAGCGGGGGCTGGCGGAAAGTTTGCCTGATTCACTTTGGTCTTGTCCCGGGAGTTAGGGGGTCAGTCAGCCCTTCTCCTGTATCCACTTCCTGGTACCTGTCATTTGAAATGACATTTGAAATGACAGGTACCAACGCACCCAGGATACTGTATAGGCGCTGTATAGCGCCTATACAGTAAAATGGATTGCGCTTCATGGACGCGCGTTGGATGCGCATTGGACGCGGCTTGCATTTGCATGCCATTTAAATACAGTATCGAGCGGCATGTGATCCAGACTGTGCGTGCGGCAAACGCGGCTGCACCCGGCACTAACGCACCTCTTTCTACCACACCTTACTGTATCGGCCTGTAAATAAATCTTATCATTTCACCCTGAACCTCCACCCGTTCACCCAGACTACCCACCCAAAACCTCCAGAGAGATAAGTCCAATTTCACTAGTGTAAGTCAATTAGCAGGTGTAAAACTGTACAAATAAGTTCCTTAATGTATACATGCATGCACCCCTCCCTGGAATAACCTAAAACTGCCCCCTTTTTTCCCTGTTAAAATATATGCACGAAATTGAAAATATACACACTCTCAATGTTTATAAAATAGCATATCTGCATGTACATGTAGGATTCGTGGACCCTTGGGCCGGTCGGAACCAGAGGAGAAGTTGCTGTAGGTGGTGGCAGCAGTGGCCCCGACCGGGAGGCGGCAAAGACGGGCTCGGAACTGGCCGAAGGATGAACTCTGGAAGCCCTATGCGACCAAGGGCTTTGGCGAGGAGAGTGGAGACGACGGAGCTGGTCCAATGGTGGGAAGATCTTCGCCCTGGAAGCCGATCCTCCCCCGAGAGGAGCTCGTAGGAGTTCGGCCGCTGGGACTTAGGAGATTCACCCTGGAAGCCGGAGTCCCCCCAGGAGGAGCCTGTAGGAACCCGGCCGCTGGGACTTAGGAGGACCCGCGGGGGCCGAGTCGGACGAATTCCAAGGTTGATTGCCGGAGGGTCGTTGCTCGCCAGTCCAGAGTCAGGAGCCAATGGGTCGCCGTAAGCCAGTCCGAGGTCAGGAGCCGAAGAGTCAACGTAAGCCGGTCCAGGGTCAGAAGCCAGAGAGTCGTCGTAAGCCAGTCCAAGGTCAAGAGCCAAGAAACACCGTCAGCCAAACCGGGATCAGGAACCAGGCGGAGCAGAAGAACTCAGGATGCTGCAACTTGAGACAGGAGAACCTGGGAACCTCGTTGCAAGGCACTGGAGAGAAGCAACTGCAGGGCTTAAGTAGCCCTGCAGCGTCTGACGTCACCGGAGGCTCTCATTCGAATTTCCCGCGCTGGCCCCTTTAAATTATAGGCAGAGACGCGCGCGCGTCTAGGGGGCGGGGCCAGATGCCGAAGGACGCCGGCTGCTCCGGCGAGGCGGACACGAGGCAGCAGAGGGCCCTGCAGGCCCGGGAGAGGCTGCCCGATGTCGGGGCTGCGGCAGCGGGGGTCCCCGGAGGCCTGGGGGACACGGGCTAACGCCGGAGCCGCGGTCAGGTAAGCGGCGATCCCGGGGCCGACCCGGGATCGCAACAGTACATTCTACTTAAATGAGTATATGCTATTTTTATGTGCAGAACCCCTTTGAAAATTCATTTTTTAATGAATTAGACTGTTGTACCCTGTTTTGGGTGAACAATTATTCAAGAAGGCGGGTAATAAATCATAATAAACAAAAAATAGATATTACATATGGCACACTCAGTGGCTGATACATTTCTGTTGAACTCCATGAAATCTATGCAGCACCCTACTGAATGCACTTCAAGGTGTTTCTTACAATATCTTAGATTTTTTTTTTTTTTTTACATATCATTCCAGGCACTTCTATTCATTTTTCTTAATGTCATAGAAAATCTTCAGCACTGTTAACTTTTCTTACACTCCCTTCATCACCTTCTCAGCTGATTCCTGAATCAAAACTTGTTCACTTACAACCAGGGCTGGTGCAACATTATTTGGCGCACTAGGTGAACCTTTGGTCATGTACTCCTACCCTCAACTTACCTATTGGCGGCAGCTCCAACACAGTGCTCCTTTCTTTGTTACTATTGACTCTCCCCTTCTGGGCCTTGTGCTGATGGTATTTTACTGCCCCCAAAATTTTGGTGCTCTACGCAGCCACCTAATTTTCCTAATGGAAGCACTGGTTTTGCTTGCTTTTTGTGCCTTCAGGTCTCATGTGAAGAAGCAGTTTCTGGAAACAACTCTATCAGTCTCCATAAAACGACTCTTCCTCTCTGATTTGCCATTTCTCTGTTTCTGCAATGACCTTCATTTTCAGATTGTTTGTAAGTCTTTCTTTTCTTTATGTTGAGTGTAATCTCTGTAGCAGAGTGGTCACATTAAATGTTGAGGGGGTCTGGCACTGATAAGAAGAACATAAGAACATGCCATACTGGGTCAGACCAAGGGTCCATCAAGCCCAGCATCCTGTTTCCAACAGTGGCCAATCCAGGCCATAAGCCCCTGGCAAGTACCCAAAAACTAAGTCTATTCCATGTAACCATTGCTAGTAATAGCAGTGGCTAATTTCTAAGTCAACTTAATTAATAGCAGGTAATGGACTTCTCCTCCAAGAACTTATCCAATCCTTTTTTAAACACAGCTACACTAACTGCACTAACCACATCTTCTGGCAACAAATTCCAGAGTTTAATTGTGCATTAAGTGAAAAAGAACTTTCTCCGATTAGTTTTAAATGGGCCACATGCTAACTTCATGGAGTGCCCCCTAGTCTTTCTATTATCCGAAAGCGTAAATAACCGATTCACATCTACCTGTTCTAGACCTCTCATGATTTT
The DNA here is from genome assembly GCF_901001135.1 of Rhinatrema bivittatum. Taxonomy (NCBI): domain Eukaryota; kingdom Metazoa; phylum Chordata; class Amphibia; order Gymnophiona; family Rhinatrematidae; genus Rhinatrema; species Rhinatrema bivittatum. The sequence goes on along the minus strand of NC_042617.1, from coordinate 71,971,869 downwards.
AAACACCTCTATCATATCCCCCCTCAGCTGTCTCTTCTCCAAGCTGAAAAGTCCTAACCTTTTTAGTCTTTCCTCATAGGGGAGCTGTTCCATTCCCTATATCATTTTGGTCACCCTTCTCTGTATCTTCTCCATCGCAATTATATCTTTTTTGAGATGCGGCGACCAGAACTGTACACAGTATTCAAGGTGCGGTCTCACCATGGAGCGATACAGAGGCATTATGACATTTTCTGTTTTATTCACCATTCCCTTTCTAATAATTCCCAACATTCTGTTTGCTTTTTTGACTGCCGCAGCACACAGAACCAATGATTTCAATGTGTTATCCACTATGACGCCTAGATCTCTCAGGATAGGGTTGAAATTAAAGAAATTGGGTCAAGCAGATGGTGTAGTGGACCCAGGCTAAGGCTCTTCAGCTTGGATAAGAGATAGCTGAGAGTGAACATGATCGGGGCACATTGGCCTATCGGGGATCATTCCACACCATGCGCTTTTGAGCAATTGTTGGCTTTCCCCCATCATCTAGTTTAAAAGCTGCACTATCTTCTTTTTAAAGGTTAGCGCCAGCAGCCTGGTTCCACTCTAGTGAAGGTGGAGCCCATCCTTTTGGAAAAGGTACCCTGTTCCCCAAAATGAAGCCCAGTTCCAAATAAAACCTAAAAATCTCTTTCTTGTGCCATCATCTCATCCATGCATTGATACTCTGGAGTTGTGTCTACTTCTGGGGTCCTGCACCTGGAATGGGGAGAATTTCTGGGAATGCTACCCTGGCAGTCCTGGATTTCAGCTTTCTACCTAAAACCCTACCTTTGGCTATCAGACCTCCCTCCTGCACTTTCCTATGTCACTGCTACACGCATGTGCCCAGACTGTAAGCTCCTCACCAGCATTATCTAAAATCCTATATATGTCATGCATGAGGCATGCCATCTTTGCACCAGTTAGGAAAGTTAGCAAGCGATCCTCACATCTACCAGCCACCCAGCTATTAACCTTCCTAATGATGGAATTACCAACTGTAACGTCCCTTCTGGAGATCTATGCTCAGTGTGAGAGGATGCTACATCACCTTGAGGGCAGGTCCTAGTTACAGGATTGCTTCCCTGTAGGTCTCCTCTTTATGCCTCTCTGCCTCCTTTTGCTCCTCTAGGTCTGCCACTCTAACCTCTGGCTTCAGATTCGCTTTCTGAAGACTAGGAGCTCTTTGCACCTAGAGCACACTTACAACCTCTCTCCAGTTGGGAGATAATCATACATGTGGCACTCAGTGCAAAAGACTGGAAAGCCTCCCTCTCACTGCTGGAGTACTTTCTGCATCCTAATTTTGTTGATTACTTATCAAGTTAAAATTTCTAAGGGAGCAGGGATGTAAAAGTTACCTAAAGTACTTTTAGTCTATAGATTTATTTTATATTTGCCTGGCAATGACCCTCAAAACACTATAATTAATTTACTTATATCTTCCTTACTGACTCTTTTTTAAATTAAATTCCTTCTGTATAAAATCTGTAGCAAATTATTCTTACCAAACACAATTACCAAATTACAAAAAAAAAACAGATAAGGTCTAGTAAACAGATAGGGGCGGATTTTCAGAGCCCTGCTCGCGTAAATCCGCCCAAAACCGGGCGGATTTACGCGAGCAGGGCCCTGCGCGCCGGGAAGCCTATTTTACATAGGCCTCCCGGCGCGCGCAGAGCCCCGGGACTCGCGTAAGTCCCGGGGTTCTCCGAGGGGGGCGTGTCGGGGACGGGCCCGGTCGTCGCGGCGTTTCGGGGGCGTGTCGGCAGCGTTTTGGGGGCGGGTACGGGGCATGGCTACGGCCCGGGGCGGTCCGGGGGCGTGGCCGCGCCCTCCGTACCCGCCCCCAGGTCGCGGCCCGGCGCGCAGGAGGCCCGCTGGCGTGCGGGGATTTACGCCTCCCTCCGGGAGGCGTAAATCCCCCGACAAAGGTAAGGGGGGGGTTTAGACAGAGCCGGGCGGGTGGGTTAGGTAGGGGAAGGGAGGGGAAGGTGAGGGGAGAGCAAAGGAAAGTTCCCTCCGAGGCCGCTCCGATTTCGGAGCGGCCTTGGAGGGAACGGGGGTAGGCTGCGCGGCTCGGTGCGCACCGGCTATACAAAATCCATAGCCTTGCGCGCACCGATCCAGGATTTTAGCAGATACGCGCGGCTCCGCGCGTATCTACTAAAATCCAGCGTACTTTTGTTTGCGCCTGGAGCGCAAACAAAAGTAGGCTATTCGCGCGCCTTTTAAAATCCGCCCCATAAGGTATAGCAAGGTAAACGGATAGAGTACAGTAAGGAGGTTTGAGGTGTACGCTGTGGAGTTTGAAGCCTGGCTCGCTTTCTGTGACCTCTGGAGTCCTCCCCCAGGGCCTCATAGGATTGCTTTACATATGAGCCTTCCGGTCCTCTTCTACTGTAGAAATACTTTTTCACCTAACGCACCATATGCTGCAGAATCTGTTGCCAGAAGATGTGATCAAGGTGACTAGTTGAGTTTAAAAGAGGTTTGTACAAGCTCCAGGAGGAAAAGTCCATTACATATTATTAGCTAGGTAGACATAAGAAAGCTATTGATATCCCTGGGAGTAAGTAACAGGAATTAGATCTAGTTTATGGGATCTGCCAGGTACTTGCAGTCAGGGTTGGACACTGTAGGAGACAGGATGCTGGGCTCAGTGGACCTTGGTTTGACCCAGCATGGTAATTCTTATATGTTCTTAAGACAGAAAAGGTTCTTTTGTTGAACAGAGTTCCCCGACTTTTACAGCCAAGATACCATTTCAGAACCAAGCTCAGTTATCAAGTTCTAACCAGGTGCCTCAGCCCAGGAGACCATTCTGAGCTCTCTTAAGGCTACCAAACTATCACAATGTTATCCCTTTATGTTACTAGAATGGGCCCTTCTCTTCCAAGCTAAACAACTCTCTTTCCTATAGGCCAATGTAACACACAGTCTCATCTTCCCTACGAACAAAGAATTTCATGACTCAGAATCTCCCTGTTGTCTAAATTTCTCAGTATTCACACATGACACCCCAAGTGGCCTCCCTGATCACCTTCAGCAGCTCTGCATCCACTCTGAACACTCCTCAGACTTGTCCTTCAGGACTTTGCCTGGATTTTTCCCATTCACTTCATTAGGACTCTTCTTCTTTGCTCCTCCATGCACTGTAAAGCTAAATTCTACTCCAAATTGTCTATGGGTAAATCCAAGCTGAGTACCCTGGAGGTTCCTTGTGAGAGGAACTCCTCTTCTGCTTCAGGCTTTTCTCGTTGAGGGGGAAGTCCTTGTAGGCCCTTTCCTAACAGGAGGAATCATCGGGCTCACCTGCCTTGCTGGCAGCTCCTTTCCATCCTAATCCATCTTGGGGTCTCCATTTATTTATTTATTTTATTTTATTTAACTTCTTTTACTATACCGATACTCAAGACCAGGTCTTATCGTACCGGTTTACAATGGAACAGGGGGAAACCAGTTAACATCTAGGTAGAAATGAAAAGTTACATTAAAACAGGGAGCGTAAAACTTGGAAGATGAAAGATAGGGCAGAATTAAACTATAACAATAAAGGAGTGATAAATATAATCAACAAAAACAATAAATTAGTAATACACCAAACTCTTCCCCAGCTTTTACAGACTCATAACCCTACCTATAGAGGATGGATTCCCACATCCTCTTAGAGGAAACATTATCGTAAACTCCTATCATGAAACTTCATATAGAAACTTCCCATCGAGTAACATATCATGGGGGTTGATAGCCATTTCTTTTGCCATCTAGTGGCGGTTCACTGGTAGACAGTGATTTTTTCCAAATAAAAAACTTGGGGCTTCCCCTTCCAGTCTCTCCCAGGACATACTCTAAGTTTAAAGGGTCTGCCATATCTCTTTCAGGTAGTGTACTTCCTTATCAGATCCGGATTTGTCAATAGGCATCCTAGACCTGTGCCTAGGGTGTCAAAAAACTGGCTGGCTTATGATTTGTTGACTTCTAGCTATACTGAATCTCATTCAGCAAACAACAATCCTTCTGCTTCCTGATCCAGCCCCTCCCCTCCCTTCCCAGGCAACCTGCAAGGAGCAGGAGAGAAGGGGGTGAGCCTGAGGCGGATATAGCAGAGCCAAGAAGAGCTATTCTGTTTCTTAATTCAGCCCTCCTCCTCTTGTCATTCAGGGTTGTGGGCAGCAGTAAGACTGGAACAGACAGAGCAAAGGAGGATAATTTTGGGGAGAATAGGAAGATTTGAGTCGGGGATCACTGGAGGTGAGCAGAGAGGCTAGAGGAGGAGAGAGGATCAGTTAAGTTGAATGTGTGTGTGTGAGACAGAGGTGAATGGGGAAGGTGCAGTGTATGTATGTGTGAGCAGGAAGGGATTGGTGCTAGAGGGGGTGCATTTGTATGCCAGATTGGATGAGGGAATGCAAGGGAGAGCAGGGGTAGAGCACAACCCTCTCCCCTTGCATTCCCTCATCCAATCTCTCCTCGTTGTCCCCGGTCCCCTATTTTGTTTCAGATTTCTTCCTTGATCTCAGATTCTATCCTTCAGATCCTGGAACCTCCTTCCTTCCTACCTACTGTTAGGATCCCCGGCTGCGTAAGATCGCGGCTGGGCACCTTACCTCAGCAGGCAGGCAACCCACTCCAGTTCCCCTCCGTCACCGCCTCTCGCAGCTGATGCCAACCACTGTTACAGCAGCCTGCTCTCATGGCGCTCCTGCATGCTGCCATGCCGAGTGCCGCATCCGGCTCCCCTAGGTGCGCGCGCCACTGCTGTAAATTTAAAGGGCCTGCGGTGGGAAATTTCCCTGCGGCCTGCGAAGATGACATCAGACGGGGTGGGTATATATACCCCGTCCTGCCACTAGCACTTTGCCTCAGGATTGAGTCCAGCTCAGCCTTGAGTGTGTGAGTTCTGCGTTCCTGATTCCTGCCTTGACCCAGTGTTCCTACCTTGCTTCCTGTTCCTGGTTCCAGCGTTCCTGCTCTTCATCTCCAGCCCCTGCCTTGCTCCTCATCCCTTCAGACTGATCTTCTGGTTCTGACCCTGCCTGCCTCACTCTGCTTGACCACAGCCTGCCTGACCTCTGCTTGGTTACCTGACTCTGCTTGACCTCCGCCTGCCCTGACCTCCAGTCTGTTTCACCGTTTCCGCTTGTTCACTGCCCACCCTGACATCTGGCCTGTTCCTGGTTCCGCTTGTCTGTCCCTTGCCTTGACTTCTGCTTGTCCGACGCCACTTCAGCTTCTCCCCCTGGTTCCATGCCTTGAGAGAACCCTGCCTAAGTCCTACTGGCCCGGTACCCAAAGGCTCAATCTGTGGGGAACGAGGGCTGATATAGGTGAAGCTCCAGTTGGGTCTTCTCGCCTGAACCGCCTCCCGATGACGAGGACAACAGGGATCCTCTCCTGGTGGTCACGTCGACCTCATCTTGGCTCAAGGGTCCACATTTCCAACACCTACCTCTCTCTTCTCTCCATATCCTGGAAACCACCCCCAATCCCTTCTACTTCCTCCTTTTCTCCCATCCTAGATTCTTAATCTACCCCTTCCACAATCATCCATGCCTTCCCTATCTCTGGTCATCTCTCTCTCTCCTCCCCCAACACCAGTCCCCTTTCTTTCTCATCTTCTTTCTTTCTTCTCCCCATCCCCGGTCCTCTCTCTATCTCTGAGATCTCCTTCCTGTACTGATATTTGAGAACTTTTCCCAATAAAAAGAAAATAAATTATACAGATACAAGCAAGGTGTAAATTATCATGTAAATTAAAAGATGGAAATGTTTGTCAGTATGCTTTAGCTTTTTCAAACATTTGCTGCAGAATCTAACCCTAACCTGCTGAAGAAACATAGACCTTCTACTCCCTGTTGTCCAACTTTACAATGGAGGGAAGGAAGACAACACCAGCAACAGTGCCTAGGGGGGCATCAAAATCCTACATCTATCACTGTCCCTTACTTTTCCTGGAGGACTGGTGCTAGTCTTTTACTGCAAAACCTACATTGATGGAAGGGTCCCATACAGAAATTCACAGATATGGGCCATTCCATACTTCAGTGGTAGTACTTTGTGCACCGCCATGTGGCAGGTCTCCAGTTCGATCCCTAAGTTGGACCTCTGGGTTGACTGGATTCTGCAGAAACACTGAGGTGGGGGTGGAGGGTGTGGTCAAGGGAGCTGTGGTAATCACTCAAGGGTGAACCCTAGTGGCCATATCCAGGATCCATGACTGCAGGCTTCTGGAAGGAGCCCTGGTGCATGGCCTCCAGCCCAGGACCATCACAGTAATGACCAGACTAAGTACACTGGGGATGGGGGAAGATGCATAAAATAGAGAAAAAAAATCCTTAATAGCAGCAAATAAAGGTTCATAGTTCCGGATCCTAGCATTGGTTCCGACTGCACTGGAAAACCAAAGGAGCAGGAGGACACTGCCAGGTCAAAAAAGAAAAGAGATTCAGTTATAAGTGGAAAGAAAACCAGTACTCAGTAGGGCCCCAAGTATTACAGATGAGTGTGTCTGTAGAGAAACAGACAGGATCAATGAAATGTGATTCATTTTTATGAAGAACGTCATCAATATTGCAATATGGAATATGTAATAGAATGCAGTTTCTCTCCCTCTTCAGCAGTCTTGACTGCTCCCCCATTTACAAGTAGCATCTTGGGTACCTCAAGTAACAGTCACTAGCCCCCAGAGTGCCTCCTTAAAGGTGTACCTTCAAAACCAGTTGTTGGCTAGTAAGTGCTGGCCTTCCCTTTCAGGACTAGTAAGTGCTGGCCTTCCCTTTCAGGGCATGACTATACCACCTTAGCGATGTAGACAGGCCTGACCAGTCCCAGTAGACAGGAGATGTCAACTTGGAAGATATTAATGTATTCATACCATGACCCCTAGTTTTACAATTTCAGTGGCAAAAAAATTGTAAAACTAGAGATCATGATATGAAGCTCCAAAGATGTAGACTTAAACAATGTCAGGAATCATCTTTCCATGGAGAGAGTGATCGATACCTGGAATGCCTTTCTGGAGGAGGAGGTGGTAGAAATTAAAAGACAGTAGGGTAAACACAGAGGATGGCTAGAGACAGGGAATGGTAATGGAACACTGGCTAACCTGCACAGTGGCAGATAAGCCAATAACAGTAGTGGCATGACTGTTTGTGCTTGCACCTATCAGGGTGACCTGCATGGACCAGCAATTACAACTCCAAACAACAATGGAATGATTGTATTGGAGTGTTGGCTTTGTGAGAAATGAAGTTGAGGATGCCTGCATCTGAAATAGCCTACTAGCAGAAGAGGTGGAGGGCATCATTTAGTTTTGGTGTTGGTTTGTTAAGGTTTAATAGTTACATCAATATTTTAATTGTATGTTATACTTTATTGGATGGTCTACAGTCTGTTCAGCCTGTTTTCCGTCAAAACTGTTATATGGAATTTAGTTTATTTAATACCTATTAATAATGTCAATGTAAAGCCTGTTGCTAATTTATTGTTAAATGTAAACCGCGGTGATGTATTTCTTTACGTACTGCGGTATATAAAAACCCTTAAATAAATAAATAAATAAATCATGTTGGCAGACTTTGAGCATGATTGGGACAGAAGCGGGAAAAAAAAAGAGTTGAGAAAAGAGGTAAAAGAACTGGGAGGGAGGAATAAGTTAGTGCTGGGTAGCATAAGGGATTTTGTGTGTGCGTATCCGTAAATTGGATGAATCTCTACTAAGCCAACTAGATGGATATTTTGGCCTTTAACTGCCATCATTTTCTATGTTACTATGTATTCCCCCATATTGAAGAATTACAGCCTGGGGCCAGATCTGAATCCTGTTCTAGTTAGAAATGTGCACATTTTTAGTGGCAAGGCATAACAAACATATTTTGCAAGTTCTGTATCCATGCTTTTTTTTTTTTTTTTTTTACAAATGTCTCTATTTTACAGAAAAAATTCCCAAGCATACTAAAAAAACATCTAATTGTGTTTGTAATAGTTTTAGTGAAATTATGTTATTTCTTGTTTCTGTGATTTTCTACTGTAAATTCTACAGTAGTCTTGCTTTTACTGGATTCCAAAAATTTTCACTATAATAGTCTGTAGCAAACATTTCTGTAAATTTGTAGAACTAGATTTCCCGCATAATTTCTTGTGCATTTACATCACATTTTTTGCAAATCTCTAGTTGCAATAGATGGTATTTTGGAAAACAAAAATTACTCTAATTAAACTGCCATTACAAACTTGATTTATAAAATATGTTTAAAGAAAAACAATTTCCCACTAGTGGTACAATAAATTTCTTGCTATCTGTCTCTTTATCTTTTGACTAGCAAACATTATTTTTAGAAGATGAAGATAACAGGCAAAAGCAGCGACAGCTACAAACATTTCACTTCTTGAATGAGGGCTGCAATAATCACATGGCAGTGTGGCTACACCGCACAGCATTGCCCTCTCATTCACTGTTCCTCTCAAGAAAGCAGCTCACTCCTCAGCATGAAATTCTCACCAATTTATCTCCTTTCAGAAACTCACAAGTTAGCATTTCCAGCAGAATGCCCCAGAAAAGCAACTCATTTCTTTGTCTGGTATTTCCCCATTTTACTCATTTAAAGATTATAATATGAATATTTAACTCACTCATTGAAAAAGTACAGATATTTTAAGCTGAGAGAAAAGGTGTGTGCGTGTTTATAAATTAAAACTACCCTTCCTGGGGACATCAAAAGGGAAAGCAGAATTGCTTACCTGTAACAGGTATTCTCCTAGGACAGCAGCATGTTAGTTCTCACACATTAGTGACATCATCCGATGTAACACTACTTACTGCATTACTAATAATCCGTTTATTAATACAACATTCTTTTTATAAACAGCATATTCATTTAAAATATCCCCATATACCACCTATATAATATCAAACACACACATCCATACCATCCATACCATTCACACCATACACATAATCCTAAATAATCCAACAAAACAGGATCCTATTTGTTTCGCCTATATAAGGCTTCCTCAGGGAATGTATCACAGAACATTTACATATCCATCCCACACCCAATTCTTCTCATGTTGATATCCTCTGCAATCTTGTTGTCAATATCCATTAAATACTCTTCATACGCTTATTCACTTTGATCCCTTGGTTCTCTTTCTTTCTCCAATTCCTCGTTTCAATTATCACCGCAATGAATCTGTTATTCTCTCCAATTTTCCTCTTTAAAATGACCTCTGTCAATACTCAATGTTTCACATGTTGGATTTCTCTCAAACACTCAGTCCCGTTTCAACAACCGGATACTGCACTACCATTATCATGACTTCTTCCGGTCCCCTGGACAATATACCTAACACATTCTTCAATCTTTACTACGATTCACTTTTCTTCCCCACTCTTTTAAAAATACGACTGCGCCTAAACCTCTTCCCGGGTCATTCTTACAAAAACGCGGTGCCTGCAGCGTTTTGTGAGAGTAGCAGTGTTGAAGGCTATGCAGTGGGAAGTAGAGAATGACCCGGGAAGAGGTTTAGGCGCAGTCGTATTTTTAGAAGAGTGGGGAAGAGAAGTGGATCGTAGTAAAGATTGAAGAATGTGCTGGGTATATTGTCCAGGGGACTGGAAGAAGTAATGGTGGTGCAGTATCCGGTTGTTGAAACGGGACTGGGTGTTTGAGAGAAATCCAACATGTGAAACATTGAGTACTGACAGAAGTCAGTTTAAAGAGGAAAATTGGAGAGAATAGCAGATTCATCACGGTGATAATTGAAATGAGGGATTGGAGAAAGATAGAGAACCAAGGGATCAAAGTGAATAAGCGTATGAAGAGTATTTAATGGATACTGACATCAAGATTGAAGAGGATATCAACATGAGAAGAATTGGGTGTGGGATGAATATGTAAATGTTCTGTGATGCATTCCTTGAGGAAGCCTTATATAGGTGAAACAAATAGGATCCTGTTTTGTTGGACTTTTTTGGATTATGTGTATAGTGTGAATGGTATGGATGTGTGGTTTGTTATTATATAAGTGGTATGTGGGAATATTTTAAATGAATATGCTGTTTATAAAGAGAATGTTGTATTAATAAACAGATTATTTGTAATGCAGTAAAGGGTGTTTCCTTATGTGTTTGTGATTCAATTGTATTAGGAAACAAGATATACCTTCTGTGATATATCATCTGATGAAAGCCAGCATGGAAAACTTGCCAGGCATGCGACCATCCATGTGTCCACACGGGTTCCCTCTTCAGTCTCGTGACACAGAATTAAGAAAAAATAAAATAAATGTAGGAGCAACCCAAATCCACAGGGTGGCGGGCGGGTTTCGTGAGGACTAACATCCTGCTATCCTAGGAGAACACCTGTTACAGGTAAGCAAATCTGCTTTCTCCTAAAACAAGCAGGATGGTAGTCCTCACACATGGGTGAATCCCTAGCTACAAGCTACTCCTAAATAACGACAAGACCAGCAGACACCTAACCAAGTACCAACAGGCACAACAAATTGGTTCTGTTGGTAACAGAGGGAGATAGCCTGAACCTGAACAATGGGCCCTAGGCAGGAAGAGTTGGGTTCTATAGCTGAAAGAGATTCTGGAGGAGAGACTAGCCGAAGCTGCTATCACGTCCGCCATCCCTGTCCAGACAGTAGTGAGCGGCAAAAGTGTGGAGAGAACTCCATGTCTCAGCCTTGCAGATCTCTTCTATGGGGTCCACCCTCAAGTGGGTCACCAAAGTTGCCATGGCTCAAACCGAATGAGCCTTGACATGGCCCCCAAGTTGCAGTCCCACCTGAGCATAGCAGAAGGAGATGCAATCTGCTAGCCAGTTGGACAGAGCCTGCTTAGTAACCACAATTCCCAATCCATTCTTGTGAAAAGAGATGAAGAGTTGCATGAACTGCCTATGGCCTGCTGCTTGCTCCAGGTAGAAGGCTAAGGCCCTCTTGCAGTCCAGACTGTGCAGAGCCTGCTCACCCTGGTGCAAATGAAGCTCGGGAAAAATGACAGGCAGGACAACGGGCTGATTAAGATGGAAATCCATCACTACCTTAGGCAGGAACTTAGAATGCGTAAGCAAACTACCCTATCATGAAAGAACCTTGTATAGGATGTATATAACACTAAGACCTGAAGTTCACTGACCCTGCGCTGATGTGACCACGACCAAAAATATGACCTTCCAGATAAGATGCTTGAGGTCACAAAAACACATGGCTCAAAAAGTGATTTTATGAGCTGAGCGAGAACCACATTGAGGTCCCAGGACCCAGTAGGAGGCCACAGGGGAAGCTTCAACTAAAGCAACCCCACATAAAGCATCCCACTATGGGTTGCTGACAGATGGGCAACCCAACCGCACCACGGTGGTAGGTACCGATAACACTTAGGTGTACCCTAATGGAGTTGGTCTTTAAGCCAGTGTCCGAAAGGTACAGGAGATAATCAAGAAGCTTTGGTGTGGAGCAGGAGAATGGATCTAGGCCATGGCATCCACACCACATGAAAAACCTCTTCCACTTCAGACCATAAGACTTTCTAGTGGAAGGCTTCCTGGAAGCACACAGAAGACACATCCTCCGAGAGGTTGAGGGGCTGCAGAATTAGCTGCTCAACATCCAGGCCTTCAGGGACAAGGTCCGGAGGTTGGTATGGCATAGCCTGCCCCAATCCTGCGTGATGAGATCTGGTAAAGTTTCCAGACTGATTGGGTCCTGGAGGGAGAGATCCCGCAGGAGCGGGAACCAGATCTGCCTCGGCCAATAAGAGGCTATGAGGAACAAAGTTCCCCTTTCCTGTTGATGCTTCAGGAGAGTCTTCTTCAGAGGAAGCAGAGGATACACATACAGAAGGCCCTTGCCCCAATGATGGGCAAAGGCACCTGAGGCTGGTTTTCTGGTCGTCGTCGTCCCCCCCTGTACAGGGAGCAGAACTGACCCACCTTCCTGTTGCAGGGGAAGGCGAACAGATCCATGTCCGGGGTCCCCCACAGGCAGAAGATTCAGTTTGCCAGCTCCTGTTTCAGGGACCCTTCGTGGGACCGGAAGGCTCAACTCAGCCTGTCTGCCACAACATTCTCCATTCCAGCTAGGTACGTGGCTTGGAGGACCATACCCTGAGACAGAGCCCAGGCCCAGATATGAACCGATTCCTGGCACAGGAGGAATGATCCCGTACCTCACTGCTTGTTGATGTACCACATTGCCACCTGGTTGATGGTCTGGATCAGGACCGTTTTGTTGAGCAAGCGATCCCGGAACACCCAGAGCACTTACCGAATTGTGCGAAGCTCAAGGAAGTTGATCTGACACTGTGCTTCCTGAGTAGACCACATGCCCTAGATGTGGAGTCCCTCTACATGGGCACCCTACCTCAGGTTTGACGCATCTGTGGTGAGTACAATCCTGGCATGGGGAAGTGGAAAAGGTACCCCCTGCTCCAAATTGGACAGAGTCTCCCACCAAGACAGGGAGTCCTGGAGAGGTGGAGTAACGCAGTTGCGGTCATGGAGGTCCTGGGTGGCTTGCCGCCAGGGACCGCAAGGCCTACTGAGCCTTGCGCATATGCAAACGAGCAAAGGGAGTAACATGGCTGTCGCAGCCATGTGTCCCAAGAGGCACAACATGCAGTGAGCCGAAATCTGCTGGCTCTGTCAGACCACTCCCGGAATGGATACCGACATGAGTGCCCGATTGCATGGGAGATACACTTGGCCCTGAGCGGTGTCCAAGATAGTGCCAATGAAGCTCAACTGACACGACGGGTTTAGATGGGACTCTAACACCCAAATGGTCAAGCAAAAGAGATTGTGCCACTCCCTCCAGATAGGGGAATACTTGCATGCCCAACCGGCAGAGGTACACCCCCACTTCTGCCATATGCATGGTGAAGACGAGGGGGGCCGAGGATAGGCAACACCCTGGAAGTGTCATTTGCCCACCACAAACCGGAGGTACTTCCTGTGACTGCGGAAGATCGTGATGAGGGTATAGGCGTTGGTGAGGTCGAGGGAGCAAAGCCAATCTCCCTCCTGAAGGAAGGGAATCAGGGCACCCAGAGAGACCATCTTGAACTTTTCTCTTTTTAGAATCCTGTTCAAGGCCCTCAAGTCTAGAATAGGATGGAGTCCCTGTGTTCTCTTTGGAATCAGGAAATATTTGGAGTAGAACCCCTGCCCTTGCTTCTCAGCGGAACAGGCTCGATTGCCCTTGCAGCCACGAGGGTGGCGAGCTTTGCCAGAAGTATTTCCTGATGTGAGGACTGACCCCAAGAGGGGCAAGTGGGAGAGTCCGGAGGAACACCCAGGAAGGTCAATCAGTACCCTCGACTAACAATGGACAGAACCCACTGATCTGAGGTAACCTTGGGCCAACAGTCCCAGAAGAACCATAGCCAGCTTTTGACCAGAGGGCCGCACGTTGAAGGTACAGATGGTTGGCTTATGCTCCCTCGCAGCCAGTCAAAACTCCCTAGCGGGGCTTGACTGGGGTGCCAGCAGAGGCCTGGGGACCCGCGGCTGTCTGGGTTGGACCCTAGAGCTCACCCTCTGGGAATGCCATGAGAAGCGAGAGGTAGTATTTATTCTGTCGACAGAAGGGTCTCCTTTGGCCTTGACGCGAGGACTTCCTGGCCAAGGATGGTGGATCTGACGCACTGGCAGAGAGATGCTGGAGGGTTTCATGGTGATCCTTCAACTGAGCCATAGCATCTCTCATCGTATCACCAAATAGGTTCTCGAGAGTACATGGGAGGTCTGCAAGCTTCTCCTTTACCTCCGACCGGAGATCAGAGGCTCAGAGCCAGGCCATCCTGTGGGCACCTGCTCCCGCCTCCGCTACCCTAGCTGCCATTTCAAAAACATCGTAAGTGGAGCGCACCTCATGTTTGCCACATTCAAGTCCTTGCTGGAAAACCAACAAAATGGCATCCTGCTGCTGTTGGGGCAGATGCTCGGACAGTTCCTGATGCTCTAAATCACCTTCCTACACAGTACATCCAGCGCCCTGTGCTCTCGACCTGGTGGGGTTGGAAGCATGGGTGCAGGAACACTTGGCCTTCTTTAGGGCAGACTTCACCACAACCTACTGTTGTGGGAGTTGACGCTTCTTAAACCCCAAGGCATGCTGTACCAGATAAACAGCATCAGCCTTCCTATTCACCGGAAGCATAGAGATGGAGTGTTCCGAGATCCTAAGGAGCAGGTCTTTGAAGTTCTCATGGATGTTAACCGCCACCACCACTTTCGGGGCACCTACAAACTGGAGAACCTCCAGAATCTTATACTTGGCATCCTTTTCCATCAGAAGCTAGAACGGAATGGTTTCTGCCATGGACCGTACAAACCCAGCAAACTTTAAGTCCTCAGGCGGGACCTGACGTCGCTCCTTCAGAGGAAATGGGTCTGAGGGGAGGTCCCCGGAGTCATCGGAGGAAGACTTGGAGGAATCATCCCCCCCATGGGTTGTAAGGTGCACCGTCATCACTAAGATCACCCACAAGCATCCAAGGTGGAGGCTTTCCCCAGCCCAACAGCTTGGGCACCGAGGGCACCGAGTGCATTGAGAGCCCCAAAAGCCCTGGAAGCCCCAGGAGTGGTCCAAGCAACGCTGGCAGTGGAACAGGGGGGCCTCAACAGTGCCTTCACATTGAAGGACCTTCCTCCTCCTCGGAGCCCACAATGAGGATCGCACTGGAAGGAGGTGGCAATGGTAGATGGTGAGGCATTGATGGCATCCGGACCACAGTTATTGGCTGTGTGGGGAGGAGACCTAGAAGAACATCGAGGCGTACCAGCAGTGGTGCCAACATCGAAGGTGCAGGCTCCAGCGCTGGTGCAATTGGCAGGGCTGGTGGCTCGGTGCCCTGCAGGGCCTGAACAACCGTCAATTGCACACTGTGCACCAGTTCCTCCTTGAAGGCCACCAACGACAGGGCAGACTGAGGAGGAGGACGCATTAGCGGACCTCCCACAGAGCCCCGAAGGAGATCAGTGCCCGGCATTGTAATCAGTGGGGAATGCCTTGGACCCCTGACATTGATAGAGGGTGATGCCTCCTCGTCGCGGGGTCTCTTTGGGGGCATCACAGGAGGAGCCGGTGCCAACCCGATCTAGGTACTGTGTGAAGACGGAGACCGATGGCGATGCTTCCGGGATTTCCCAGGTGCTCGGCCTGGACTTTCCTCGGTGCCGAGAAAGAAGGAGATGATCTCAACATCTTCGAGTGAGAGAAGACCAATGCCAACCGATCCCCGGCCCCCCTCTCCACTGGAAGCCCTGGTGGAGGGGAGGATACCGAGGGATCGGTGTCCATCAGCTCCCCTCCGACACCTTGGTGTCAATGCTCCTGACACCAGCTTTGATGGTTCGAACTTCTTGGACCAAAGCAGCTTCTCCATCTTATCCAGGCATGTGCGCCGGCCCTTGGGGGGTCATCTGGTCATACAAATGACACCCCTGGATGTCGTGCAATGCCCCGAGACAAAGGATACACAACTTGAGCAGATCCATGAGGGACGTCGTCTGAGGGCACTGGGGGCACTGGCAGAAACCCGATGATGTCATGAAAAAAAATGGTTGGCGAGTAGTCGATGACAGGCGGATCCTGAAGGACACCTTACCTGGAATCGACCACACAGAAGGGAAAAACTTACCACGTCACCCTTCTAACTAAAGCTGGGGGAATGGAGAGGGATCTGGCACAGGAAAAGAAATATTTTCCAAAAAAATGGAGCAAGAGCTCAACAACTGCGAAACGACAGCTCCACGGAAAAGAAGAGACTGAAGAGGGACCCTGTGTGGACACGAGGATGGTGGCTTGCTGGGAATGCTCAGTAGTTTTCCATGCCGGGCTCCATCAGATGATGTCACCCATGTGTGAGGACTACCTTCCTGCTTGTCCTAAGAGAAAAGAAAATATCCAGAGCCATCTTTACAGATGGAGTCCATTCCAGTACTAGCTTGGAAGAATAAATGCATGAAGTAAAACTATATGAGGTTAAGCTTCAGTAAGCCATTGGGTTGCAAATTTATCCACACAAAGGGGGTCATTTTCAATAGCTTTCGCACGCGAAAAGGGACTTTTCGCATGCGATAGGGTGATCAGGGCGGAGTCGGCCCCGGAAGAGGAGGAGTTGTGGCGGCACCGGGACCAAAGCTGTGGAGACATCACTGGCGGCAAAAGGTAAGGACCCTTATCACCAGTTTCGCACCGAATAACTACACCTTTAATGTTGTAGTTATTTGGTGTGAAAGCCGGCAGCCAGCGCACCGCAGTGGTACGATGGCTACCGGCTTTTGCAGGCCCGCCTCCCCGCTTCGCCCCCCCGCCCCCTGGTACCGCGCGATTCACTATTTTCTGTGAGAATAGTGAATCCAGCCCAAAGTTAGGTACGTAACTTTTCCCAGATATTGTACAGGTCTTGCGCGCATAATTTTCCTGTCAAATAATAAAGTTTACATGTCAGACTAAAAGTAGACGGAAAAATTTGGCTAAACAATACATCATTCATGCAATTAGTTGTTAAAAGCCTGAGAGAAAAGCCAAGATTTTACAACCTTTCTAAATTTCAGAAAGTGTGATTCAGCATGTATGTCAATGGGGAGTGTGGTCCAAAGGCCCATTGCCTGGTACCTAAAAGAGGAGTTCTGACTGATCTCTAGTTTAATTGCTGTAGGGGAAGGAAGCTGGAGAAGGCCTTTTTGAGAAAAATGTAATGGGCATACAGAAGAGTAAGGAATCAACAATTTAGAGAGCTATAATGGGAGCCCTGGGTGGTGGGCACGAAACATCAAACACAGAATCTTAAATCTGATACGATAGATTATCGGTAGAAGAGAAGAAACGTGATCACAATTACGCAAACCATAAATCACTTTGGCTGCCGTGTTTTGAAATAGCTGCAATCACTAAATCTGAGAGATGGGTAGTCCAAGAAAAAGATAATTAAGTAATTATTACTAGAGTTAATTAGATAATGCATAAAGGGCCTGATTTTAGAAAGCATTTACTCACTTAAAACTGGATTTTACTCGAGTAAATGCACTTTACTCGTGTAAGTGGGTTTTTGAAAATTGCTACAATAGCAGTTACATTTACACATGTAAATCCTTATGAAAATTACCCCCTAAGCGTTTTAAATCATGAAGATAACAGAAAGGGGAGTAAATAATGAATGTATCTGAGGATGAAAAATGATTTCTGAACTACATTTGAGATATGGTGGACCAGACCATAGAAAGTTTGGAATTTATTAGTGGTTAAACCCTTAAGAGAACCAGGGGTACCAAATATCATAGGTGAAACAGATTGAACAGTTGCTTTGAGATAATCCAAAGAGCTTCTGATTTGGTAGGATTAACTCTGAACTTGTGCATGGATAGCCAATAGGCTACCCAGTCCAGACAGTCAAGTCCAAACCAGAAATGGACAATTTATAGTGTTCAAAAAAAGCTGTAATTTGGATATTGTCAGCATCAATGGACAGTCTGAAATGGCAATTTTGAATTAAAGTGGTTAATGGGGCCTTTGTACCATATTCCCCTCCATAAATCCTCCGACTCCTCCAGTTTTGTAAGCATTTATTACTCCTGGTGGCAAGAACTCATTGGGGATTCACAGTAACTCTGTCTCTCGAGATGAGAGGAGATGAGAGCATCAGCTGAGAGTTGCACATGCCTCCAGAGCCAGCACATCTCCCACTGAGGGGCTCCTCATCTATATCAAAGCAATTACACGATGGGGATATGCACCACTTCTAACAGTATGCATGCTATACCTGCAGAGAATAAAGTGAAGTGAAAAACACATTTTCAGACAACCTTTCTGATAATTATTTGTCTATATAACAGTCAGTTGCGTGCTGAGGCTCGCTGCAAATTCCAACAGAATGCCTCATGTGCCAAAACAGATAGGCATGCTGGAAGTCATTTTCAATAACTGGCAGGTATGCAGATCTGATAGCTAATGACTAAAGTTTCAAATCTTGCATGCACGCCCAAATCTTGCTCATCGTTGGGCTGTTTACTTTCTGGCTAACAGGATTTTTCTTAAAGATAGGTAATGCAAGTTACTTGTTCTGGAATATATTTAGATTTATGTGACGTTTATTCCTTTAGCAGCGCTTTTCTATCTACGGCACAAGAAGCTGGTGAATGTTAGTGTGCATCAGTAAGGATGTGCGAAAAGTTGACATTGTAATTTTATGAATAATTTTTGCTAGTGTTCTGCAAAATTTGTACACTTCTGAAATTATTTGTCATAGACTTTAAGACATCCATGCACCTAAACTAGTAAAGAACCTGCTAGAAACTTCAATAATCATTCAAATTCCTGTCCAAAGAGAAAAGTTGTTAATGTAGTTTTGAATGTTTTAGAGTACTCCATCAGCTGTATGACTTCAGGAAAGGTAGTCCAGAGCTCTGGAGCAGCAACTGAGAAGGATCATTTGCCTGTCTCTACAAGACATGCATGTATACACCCCAGGGTTCTGAAGGAACTAAAAAATGAAATTTCAGACCTATTAGTAAAAATTTGTAACCTATCATTAAAATCATCCTTTGTACCTGAAGACTGGAGGGTGGCTAATGTAACCCCAATATTTAAAAAGGGCTCCAGGGGCGATCCAAGTAACTATAGACCAGTGAGCCTGACTTCAGTGCCGGGAAAAATAGTGGAAAGTGTTCTAAATATCAAAATCACAGAACATATAGAAAGACATGGTTTAATGGAACAAAGTCAGCATGGCTTTACCCAAGGCAAGTATTGCCTCACAAATCTGCTCACTTTTTTGAAGGAGTTAATAAACATGTAGATAAAGGTGAACCGGTAGATATAGTATACTTGGATTTTCAGAAGGCGTTAGACAAAGTTCCTCATGAGAGGCTTCTAGGAAAAGTAAAAAGTCATGGGATAGGTGGCGATATCCTTTTGTGGATTACAAACTGGCTAAAAGTCAGGAAACAGAGAGTAGGATTAAATGGACAATTTTCTCAGTGGAAGGGAGTGGGCAGTGGAGTGCCTCAGGGATCTGTATTGGGACCCGTACTTTTCAATATATTTATAAATGATCTGGAAAGAAATACGACAAGTGAGGTAATCAAATTTGCAGATGATACAAAATTGTTCAGAGTAGTTAAATCACAAGCAGATTGTGATAAATTGCAGAAAGACCTTCTGAGACTGGAAAATTGGGCATCCAAATGGCAGATGAAATTTAATGTGGATAAGTGCAAGGTAATGCATATAGGGAAAAATAACCCATGCTATAGTTACAAAATGTTAGGTTCCATATTAGGAGCTACCACCCAAGAAAGAAATCTAGGGGTCATAGTGGATAACACATTGAAATCATCGGTTCAGTGTGCTGCGGCAGTCAAAAAAGCAAACAGAATGTTGGGAATTATTAGAAAGGGAATGGTGAATAAAACGGAAAATGTCATAATGCCTCTGTATTGCTTAGGGAAGAGGTAGGAAGGTCAATGTAAATGGCATTGCAGTAATCAATTAATGCCAAGATTAGTGCCTGTATTACAGATCAGAAATCACTATGCTGAAGATGTGCTTTTAATCCAACTTGAAAATCCTGGCTCTCACAACTCTTTTAATATGTTGTTGGAAAATTGGATTTGAGTCTAACCAAACCCAAAGGCTTCTTACACAAGAAGAAATTGGAATGGTTGTATTCTCATTATCAACAGATGATGGTATTAGCTAGATTACAATAAACTCTGATTGTATAACATTAAGAGCAAGTTTTCTGTGATGAAGCCATATTTAATAGATGACAAACATAGCGCCATTAACTTAGCAGTGTCTGACCATAAGGTTCGAATCTCCATGAAAAATTGGGTGTCATCTGCATAAATTCTGTAACCCATACAGAGTCCCGCTAACAATTTGCACACTGGTGCCAAGTAAATAGTAAACAAGGTAAGCCAACAAGGCTGAACCTTAAGGGACTTCGGTGGGTACAGATCGCCAGTATGACTGTTCATTCACCATCCTTTCCTGATGAAAATGGTCAGCAAGGTAGGCCCTGTCCCAGCCTATGATGAAACCTGAGATCCTGTATTTCTCTAATTAGGAGGATGTAGTGATTCAGGGTGTTGAATACAGTGGAAATACCTAGCGTCACTAGCAAAAATCTTTTATCATTGTCCAAGCCTTAAGTTACACCAGTTATCAAAGCAAACATACATACAAGTTCACATTGAAAATTATCCCTAAGAAAGCACACAAACTAACCTGTAGGGTTAATTTATGCAGTAGGGAGTACTATTCAGTGGCGGGGTGTCTGGCCAGGTTAGCCAGATAAACTTATCCAGCTATTTTATACCAGAGGGTCAGCAGTACAGAGGCATCACTTAATATACCCAGCTACTGGAAAGTTAGCCGGATAACTTTATCTGCCCCAGAATGCACCAAATATTCAGTTAAGTAGTTAGCTGGCTAACCAGAGCCAGAAAAACCCTGCTTAGCCAGACAAACCCTTTTCGATATGGACCTCAGTTTATAAATTCAAAAGTAAGAGGATAACTTTCAAACAAGTGCGCATATATGGCCATGAGCAGAAATACGCAAGCATTTTATAAATGCACGTGTTATAAAATATGTATCTCTCTACCCTGCAACATATGCACGTGCACAGGCTTATGCGCAAATACATGCAATGCATTGAAATCACGTTTATCAATGCATCGAATGTACACACTTTTCCTACCTATTTTAAAAAAAATACATGAGCATATTTAATGTGCGAAAGTAAAGTAAGATTTACTCACGTAAGTCCAGATTTATATGTGTAAGCCAGACAATTTTAAAACATGCACATGTAAATGAAATTAACCGATTAACCAATACCTCTCCAGGTCATCGAGACCTTCCTGGTTCTTCAGCCTGAACCCCATCAGTTTACCCAGATTTCCCATCCAGTCAGTACTACACAATAAACATGTATAATATCACTTATCCCAGAGAATTAGCAGGTGTAAAAATACACGAGTAAGTTGGCAAATGTACACACGTGTCTCTTAAAAGAGCAACTTATGCGTGTAAGTGTTGGTCCTCTTGGGTCTACGGGAGTTTGGCGTTCAAGCAGCCTTTGCCAGTATTGCACTTCGAGGGATCTGGGGGAACAAGTTTTGCTGCCTGCTTGTCCTCTTCACCGGTAGTTGACCAGGGAGAGTTGGTTCCACCGACAGGGTCAGTACTGATGGATGATGTGAGACTGGTCCATCGAGACTCCCCCAGAGAGTTCCCTTTTCCAGCTATTAAGCTGCAGTTGTGACGCTGGAATGCATTTGGGATTTACTAGTGGGCTTTGGTAGCTTACTGAAAGATTGCAATAAGAAAATTGACCTCCTTTCTAACAAATCTGAATTCATGAAGACAAACTGTGACTCCCAAATTACTGATATACAAGCAAAGAAATCTAATATGGAATCTGGCTGTCAGTAAAGATTCTAACATCTTGTCTTGACGAGTGGAGATCTTAGAAAATCATGTTTGTCATCTAAATCTTAGATTTCTGAATTTTCCTAAAGTGATGGGAGAGATGCGATTTACTACTCTTAAAACATTTTTTTGGAAGATTTTCAGCTTGATTTTGACAAGATTCCCTCAATTAATAAAGTCTATTTTCTTCCTGAAAATCATGGACTCAGTGCTTAGCAATCTCAGCCAGTTTCTTTCAATATTGCTGATAATTTGTCTGATTTCGTAGAAAATTCAGGAGTTGAGATAAATGAGTGATCTACCTTGCTGGTCTCCTTTATTTCTGAGCAGGATGTAATGAGGAGATATTTTAGGAATATTTCTTCACTATTTTTAGGACAAACTATTCACATTTTTCCTGATTTTGCTTGAAATACGCAAGATAGGAGAAAAAATGTTATTGCTTTAAGATCTATAGCTATTTCTATGAGTTGCTCCTTTGTGCTCAGATATCCTTGCAAGTGCATCATTAGATATCATAATAATTGTTATGTTTTCTTTCTGCCTGAACAACTTAAATCCTTTTTAGATTCAGGAAGTGCTCCAACATCTTCCTCTGGTTCTCAGCAGGATTAATGTATTGATCCATTTATAGGTCGTGCTGCTTATTCACGTCAATCTAGTTTTCTTCACTTTGGTTTTTTTTTCTCCTTAATACTCCTAGTTTTTGCTGCCTGCTTCTTTCAATTATTTTCGTTTTCAGAGTTGAGGATTATATTTATAATTTGCTTTCTGTAAAATGTTTCCTTATTTTTATAATAAATAATAATCTGTTCTTTTCTGTATGCAGTATTATTGCTTTGAATATAATAGATTCAATAAATACAATTTTTAAAAAAGTCGCCGAGATATGTGCATATCTTCTGTGTGCACATCTCGAACGTTTTCTATAAGGGGAGGGGTGTCAGCATGGTCTGGGGAGAGGGCATGGGCATTTTGGGGTGGGAACCAGAGATGTGCGTGTAAATACTGACGTGACCCGGGCTCACTGAGGTCCTCTTCCACGTCAATTTACTACTGCTATGGATGACATGTGAGTAAAACATTAAGAAAACTAAGCAGGGTTTTAAGGGTCGGGGTTAAGTAGGGGAACTGAAGTCTATTAAACTAGGGGGGTTTGCAGGACCTCTCTCTTAACAGGGCAACCTGGAGATGAACTGGTAAAACTGGGAATAGCATCAGCGCATGCCCCTTTTAAAATCCCCCGATTTACATGGCTGAAGCGGGATTTGCACTTGCGCGCACCCCCTTAAAATTTGGCACGCATTTGCATGGGGCCAGGCAATTTTAGAAACGTGTGCATATGTGCACATATGTTATGAAATGGGCACGCGCCGGTTTGAAAGTTACTGTCCCCGTGTCAGAATTATACTGCAGAAAAAGGATCCACTACAGATGATAAACCAGTCATAATGCAGAAGACAACTGATCTGGTGGTTAAAAATGAAAAGCCAGCCTCCTGCTCTCTAATACTGGCTTTTTGCCAGCATGTGATATTAGGCTGGCTAATTTTCCTTCCTGTGACTCTGTCCAACAGTAAAGGAACAACAGAATTAATATTACTTCTCCCATACTTATTTCATAAGCTGCTGTGCAGATCAACAGGAATTGAAGTGATACGTTCACTGCATCCCAGTGGCAGATATTAACGCATCTAAACAGCTAGTACCTTAAGGAACTTTGAAGACCTGTACTTGCCAGGTTCTTATGGCCTGGATTGGCCACTGTTGGAAACAGGATGCTGGGCTTGATGGACCCTTGGTCTGACCCAGTATGGCATTTTCTTATATTCTTATGTTATCTAAAATGCGAGATATCCAAAATTTTTCATTGGGCTCGATATGCAATTTTAGAGGAAATCTGAATTTGCACTCCAAGGAAATACGGTAAATATTATTGAACTTTGTTGAATTGTGTCATAAAAATCAACATAGAAACCCATACTGGCAGGAAATAGTTTTAGTTCATTTGATATTGTACGATGCTATAGTACAACAAAGCTAAAAATTGCTGCCTTAGGCGTTCTTAGAGAAGAGAATAAGAAAGATAAAATAAAGGGTATATGGAAGACTAAGGAGTGAGATTCAGTAACCATCGTGGATAGCTTGAAGGTTGCCAGTCAGTGTAATAAAGAAGCAAGGAATACTAACAATAAGCTTGGATGCAGAAGTGGACGTATTCTTAGCAAGAATATAGGTTACCAGTGAGATCCCAGCTTGAATACTGTGTTCTGTTCTGGATGCTGTACCTTTGTAAAGATGTTGAAAGGAAGAGGAAGCATTTCTGATAAAATGGTACAGGACCAGCAATATAGACTCTACAAAGAGAGACTTAAGGAACTCAGAATTTAGCATGGAGGAAAGAAGGGATGGGGTGTCTGATAAAAACATTCAATAATTAGCAGACTAGAAAATAAGGTTCCGAGGAACTATGAGGAAATAATTCTTTACTATGAGAATCTTGGGATAGCTCACCAGCAGAGGTGGCAGTAACCAAAACTATATGTAGGGATTCTGTTAGTCCCCTTCTAGAGTTGGTTAGGACTTTACCATTTAGAGTAGGGAGAGACAGTTTAAGGATAAAGAGTTTACAGCTCCCCCATGTGGAATGCTGCAATGGAGCTGTCCTGTTGTTTATACTGAAAAATCACCATTTTACCCTCTTGGATCTCTTTTGCTTTGGAAGAGACAGCATGTCTGGTGCTGAGCTCTAACCTAACTTAAACCTCCATGGAGTTCTTTGTTTTGGATGAGAGTTTCTTTCCTCTCTCTCATTCCATTTATTTGAGTTTGAAGTGCCAAATCCTTTTGGATGCAATAAACCTTATTTAAATTTACTCTTTTGGGAGGGGACAATTGAGGTAGGGGAATCTTTGGACAGATTGGCAGCGTTCTTCCCCTCTTCTTCACAGCGGGCGACCTGCTCATTAATGCTAAAGAGGCTATTACTATTAGAACCTGCGGACCGGATTACCCACCTGACGGCCATATGGAATAGAGACCTGCACTGTCAGATTTCTCCGCGGCAAATGGCAAGCTGTTTCAAGGCGATAGCCCACCATACGGATAATGTACAATTACGGGAAGTTCAATTTAAGACATTACACAGAATATTTATTTATTTATTTATTTATTTATTTATTTAGAAACTTTTATATACCGGTATTAGTGGGGACATCATACCGGTTCACATATTAACAAAAGATTTAGAAGTACATTTCAACAGGGGAGGCGAACTGGGCAGGGGGTTAACCTAGAGCAGTAGGGAAAATAGATTAAACAACAAGAAATCAACAAGAGGTCATAACAAGAAGACAACAATGTACATTGTGATTAGAATCCTTAATATAAGGAAAAGGGCGGTCACCTAGGGGGTATGAGCAATAGAGGGAAGGGAGGGTCTATTCTGTGTAGGCTTGGTTGAACAGGAATGTTTTTAGTTTCTTTTTGAGTTTGATGGCGCAGGGTTCAAGGCGCAAGTGGACGGGTAGGGAGTTCCAGAGGGCGGGGTATATTGCTCCCCTGCAGACCTTTCAATGGAAGATGTCCACATCCTCATCCTGTCTCAAGTGTGGGGCAGCAGATGCGACACTCCGACATAATTTCTGGGACTGTGTTCATGTTCAGCAGTTTTGGGCCAAAGTCTTAGGATATCTGAGCCGCCTTCTGGACAGTACCATACCACAGGTTCCGCAACTGTGCCTCCTGCATCTGGTAGGAAACGGAGATGTGGAGGCGAGTCCTCAAGCACCTTGCCGTCTGTTATGCAAGGGTCTTCTCTTAGCTAAACAGACAATCTTGACTCAATGGATGAATAAAGACCCGCCGACACTTACTCAATGGCGCCTGAAACTGCATCAGATGGTCGTCTATGAACAGCTAACGGCGAAGGCAGCATCCTCACCTCGGAAGCAGGACCAGTTTCTCGAAGTCTGGAACCCATACCTAATGACCCTTAACCAACGGGCTAGGAGTAAAATCCTGGATTTTACTACCTGACGTCTTTGGTGCTTTCATCTTCGGTTTGTACTGAGACAGCCCCCTGTGGCACTCTCGTCGTCATCACACTGCATGGACTACCTCGTTGACTGTGGATTTACATATGGTTTAAACACTTTTCAACAAGTGCATAGCGGGAACAAGGGGGGGGGGGGTAGTGGAGGGATGGTGGGAGGGATCAGGTGAGGGAGGGGAAACCATGTTCCAGTTCCCACATGTTTGTCTTGTTCACGAAATTGGGTTGTAATGTTGAAAACTTTATAAATAAAGAATATTAAAAAAAAAAAAGTACTCTTCTGTCTAATGAAAGAGGTTCCCTTCCTGCAAGAGGGATCTGAGATCACCAAGATCCAAGAGGAGGATGACTTCTATCCATCCTGTGAGAGGAAGAAGGAGAAGTGGGAGAGAAGGAGAGGAGCTGGACCACATTAATAGCCCCTGAATATCTGCGGAAGATTGGGAGATGAGGACAAAAAGTATCACCCTTGATACTACAAGAGGAGGAAGGAGATAATAAACTAAATAATGTAAAGTACATCTTTGATACTTCAAACTACCATGGGAGGGAAGCATCAAAGCTTTATCCAGATCTCAATGGGAGGGATGTGATCTAGTAATTAAAAGAATTACATCAATGGAAGGAGCATCTGAATTTAAGAAAGACTGTAAGAAGTGACACATTTACTAAAAGCATCTATACCATCTTGAAAATGAAGTTGTTGCGTCTGTCGGTCACAGACAACTGTGACCGACGGACGCTCTGCCTTACCTCTTTTTCTCCCCTTTCACTCTCTTTAGGCAAGATGGCTGCCTCTGGTGCTGAGTGCCGAGGGCCTCGGCATTTCCAAACCAGCATGGGCATCCCCATCCACCATGCTCACTCCCGTGGCCTCCAAGGGTGTGAGCGCGCACATCTTCTATGCTCAATCTACGTCATGGCGGGAACCTCAAGGGCAGCCCCACCGTATGACGTCAGTACCTCCGGGTATACCTAGCCTCCGCCTCCACTACCACTTTGAGCTAGCAAAGACTTTGCTTCGCTACTCTGACTGCTCTAAGCTGCATACTTAGACACCGCTTTCACGCTAAGGGCCTCACTCCAGTAAGAAGCTCTAGACACCCGGTCCTAGGGGGTCTCTCACTTCCAACTTCCCTTCGGGGTTCTTCACTAACTAAGACAACCTCTCCTCGGGAGTCTTTCTCTCTATTCTACTTTCAGGATATTGGACCATTGGGTACTCGCTCCTCGAAAGCCTATCTATCCCTTATATCCTGCACCACGGACCTTCGGTCCCACCATTCTACCACCAGGAAGACGCCTTCATTCTGGAAGTACCTCTACGATCCAGCGCTCCAACTCCACCCACCAGCCACGGCGTTACCCACACAGCGGTCTCCCACCTAATGTGACCATCTGGGTGAGACTATACTTGTGAGCCTGTTGAACGTACTGGCACTTCGTGGATCAGTGCCTTACCTTCTTGCTCTCACCATCTACCTACAGCAGTACAATAAAGACTCTATCCATACTGTGTCTGCTATCTGTGTCAGCCTATCGCAGTGGTTCCCCACGGGGCCCCTCCCCGTGGGCAGAGTCATCTCCATTGCGACCAAGGGTCCACAATGCCACAAACACAACAGAAGTACACAGCTGTAAAGACTTTAAACCTTCATTTGCATCTTATCAGGAAAAGAGAAATGTTGGAAACCACTAAACAATGTTCCTTTTGTTTTACTGAGTAGTGAGTATAGTATTCTGTGCAGTGATTATTAGTGCTGTGTGCAAAGGACTTAAAAGCGGGAAATCTAAAAGCAATGTGAGGGCATTGAAAGGAACTTTCCCCTGCACAAGAAACCTTGGATATATATATCTTGTATTATAATAACAGTGTTTCCCGCCCACCAAGCATGAACTGAAAACATGGCTTTTCAGAAAAAGCATATGATATAATGTAAAAGACCAATAATCTGTTAACAACTACATCAGAACCAGAGATAATGTTAATGGTGCGAACAATAAGCAATGAATGATGTGATGTAAATTGAGGTTAATAGAATGAGCAATAAATAATGAATAATGTGTTGTGTTAACCATGAATATGTATGTGGATCTTGTAAATTGTTGTAATCTATTTTTGGAACGATGGTATATAAAACGCCTAAAAAAATTAAAAATAAATTCAATAAATAAATAATAGAAATGTGAGATATGGCCTCTGGAGCTGTTATCCAGGTTCAGCGATCACAGGAGTTACAGCTAACATAATTTAAACATGCTTGGGATGGATCTAGAAGGTGCAGATAAGAGCAGGGATGAGGGAGAGAGGGTAAAAGAAAATAGGAAGCCTTGGTGTTGGTTTAGATCAGAGTTTCCTAAATCAGTCCTGGGTACCCCACAGAATGTAGACCAACCACCTTAGTTGCGGATATGCCTTTATTTATTTCAACGCTGTATGATTCCACTGATTCCATAACACAATACGTGCCTGACTCAGGTCGAGTTTTGCCCAAGTAAGAGGGCTGCATCAGGGGCCTAAAGGAATTGCAATGGATAAATTTATACAGCGTCTTCATCACCAAAATAGTGGCATTCGCATAGGGAGTCAGAGCTTAGTCCATTTCATACCACAAATGAACAGCAGCATCTGGTGCATGAAAAAATAGACGGCACCCCAGAATGATGTGTTTGTTAATTTTGTGCATATCAGCATACAGTATCGCAAGCCAAATCATACAGCGTTGAAATAAATAAAGGCATTCCCGCAACTAAGTTGTTTGGTCTACGTTTTGTTTCATCTGCTTCCTGGCTTTGATATACGTTCTCCCGTGCTGTTTTCTGGATACCCCACAACCAGTTTGGTTTTTAGATTATCCACCGTGAATATGCATGAGATAAATTTTCATACCATGGAGACTCAGCGTATGCAAATTTATCTCATGCATATTCACGGTGGATATCCTGATAATCCGACTGGGTGTGGGGAGTCCCCAGGATAGGAAGCCCTGATTTAGATAGAGAAACTTACATGGTTATCTACCAGAAGTGGTAATGTGCCAAAAATAGGAGACGGCAAAGTCAATTTGCATAAAGTAGAGGTTCAGATGCTTTGAGCTTCCAAGGAGAGATGGCAGAGTCTAACAATTTGGAGCAGTAGTAGGACTTTTTGTAATTGGTTACATCCTGCAGATTTTCTGGGGCATAGCATGCCATCTCATTGTTGACTCTACTGTGGTCAATGGAGCAGAAGCAGGTTACTGTGACAATACTGATGAATACATGAGTTCAATGTGGCTTGTGAGAATAATTAAGTGGGAACCAGTCAGTTCCACAAAATTATATAAGTTTGATTCTTCTATGCCTTACTTTAATTGATGGGTCTTGGATCAGTTATCCAAACCCAAAGAAAGCAAAAAATACAAATAAAAAAAAAAAATCAACCATGACCTACCTATAAGGATTTATTTTTCCATTTCCTATATGGCAACTGCAATGCAGTATAATACATAGCCTAGGATTGATTCTTGGAGCAAGTTGCTAGGCTGTGTTCACCAGGTCTGTTTATGCATAGTGACACGTATTAAAGGCAACCTTGTTATATATCATTACAGAGTTACAGCAATATAACATGATTTAATCTGAGCAGAAGTGACTTTCAAGTTCATGTAATTTTAACAGAAAATGTAATAGAATATGGTACAGTATATTTTGCATAATGATCAATTTAAACATGCTGCTACTATAGCATGAATTCACTGTTGAATATGTCCAGTTTTTCTAAAATCAATTCAGACAGCTTTCAAAAATACATTATGTCAGTTTACCAAAAAGAACTTTAAAGGTGATTTTTAGTCAAACACATTTTTTTCCTTTCTCTCTTTCTATGTAGAGAAAACATAATGGTCACCTGTTAGATAAAGATGTATTCTTAAAGACTATGCGTGAGGAAAGGTACTTCAACATACTTGCAGCTAGCAAAAACCTCACGAAGTAAGCCAGGGAATGGGCAAGTTATCCTGGTCCCTTTCCCTGGATATTCAGCGTAACATACCTAGGGAAGCATTCTGGTGAACATATTCAGCTACAATTAACCAGGTAAACTGACTCAGGAAACTTCAGGGAAGCTTTTCCTCCAAGCAGCTAAGTTTATCTGGCTAGTGCCAAATATTGGTGCTAGCCGGTTGCACTTTAGCCATGCCGCCATCCTGCCTCTTCTTAGCGGGGTACGTTTGAGCTGGGTCATGACTTATATGGCTAAAATTTGTCTGCTTGATGGGATAGGAAATTTAAAACTTGTAATTCGTCTGGGCAACTTTGAAAGTTACCCGGACAAACCCTTTGAATGTCAACATCACAATTCTTTAATGTAGTGAAAGCAATTCCTCACTTAAAACAGTTTCATGAGAACTTGAACAATTTTTACATCTCCATAAAACAGAAAATTCTTCCACCAAGACCACATTTTTGGACAGCACTATAAACCTAAAAAAATAAAAATGCTAACTGCCACACAGAAACTGCCCTAAGAAAGAGAATTGTTTCCCATTTCTGCAGTACACAACTTCAGCTTCTACTTCAATCTCAACAAAATGATGATTTAATATCAGGCTCTCTGATACTATCAAATCTGTTAAGATGAAGACACAAGATATGCACTTCACCTGACTCTACTACGCCAACTATGCCATTCTCCCTGACAAATAGAGAAATGGAGTGTGCTAGAAAAATATCCAGAGAAAATCTCCATTCACTACTGCTTGCACATCCTTATCACCATCACTAGGGATCAATACAATGCTTATTGGGATAAAACACTGATAAACATATTCATTTCTGCCTGTTTTTATATGTGGAGGTGAATGTATTATAGATAGGAATGGGGCCTGGGAGATTTGGCATTGCATTAGTAGGAAAGTTTTTAGACCCAGAGCTGGCTTTATCCTATTATGGTGCTATGTATTTGTATTGATGTATTGCTAGGTGTATTGATGTGGTACATAATTTTATTGTGTATGTTTTAGGATGTTTCTATATAATTATGTGTTGCTACTGTTGTATTTTTATTGTGTATAAATAGTTTTTGATATTTATAACCAGGTGATTCAAAAATATAACATATATAGCCATTTTATTTTGTGAAGAAGCTAGAGTTTAACAAGAATACAGACAGGTCTTTTAAGACCTTATCCCTGCTATAAAGGAGAATGAATACTTTGGTCTACTTTGAACTTTGAGAAACTCCCTGAAAGAAAGGAGAAAAACCCAAGAGTGTTATTGTCTGTTAAGAGGGACAGCAATTCATTTAAAGGACAGGAGTCCCCTAAACCTTTATGTTGGTTTTCCTGTGTTGAGCAATAAACCATGACAGGAAGCATTTTAGCTCTCTTGTTTTTCAGGTGAATCTTATCCCTACTAGGGTTGAGCTGGCTGGTCTGTTGCAAGAGTTGTGTGCCGGAGGGGTGGAGAAGAACACAATCAGGCTACGGTGCACAGCTTTTCCCACTGATGCACCAGGGGAAATCTAATTGGAAAGCCTCATTCTGTAAAAAGTTATTATGTACAAACTCCCACCCTCTCACCCTGTCAAGGTGTGGAACACGAAAACAATGCAAGCACTATTCTATGAGAAACTGGATGCTCACAATAAATCACCACAATAAGATTAATTCATTAACTCTGTTTTATTACAGTCAAGTCAAAGACGTTTGCTTTAGGCAAGAAAACGAAAGAGGCTGCTCAAACAACCCCCAACAGTATTACATTATGCTTCTGCTGCCAACAGAGACTGTGAGTGCTATACATCTGTTCTGAAACAGTGTTTTCTACTTCAAACGCCCTTTTAAAGAAGACAAATCATAGAAATACACTAACTATCAAACCTGCGAAAAATATTTTTGTAACCAGATTTAAAAAAAAAAAAAAAATGTAGATTGAGAAGGGAAGTTATGCCGTCTCTGAAGCTTCTAATCACAGTTTTGAGTTGTGGCTTTCACTTTTAATGTGCTCCTGATGTAGTGACTTCTGGTTTTTATATACTTGGATCACTTTTACTTTTGTTTAGAATAGAAAGAAATCAGGAACGAAGGTGTTGGTCTTATAACCGAACATTTGTATTCTACCCCAAAACTGATGGTGCACAGGCCCAGACAAGGTTGCACCCTATACTGCAATGCCATCAATCTACAGTAGCTGCAATAAGGCAGTCCACTGGCAGCACATGCATCAACAGATCTAACAAAACGATAGCTGCTTGCTGGCTTTAAAAAAAAAAAAGGCCACTTATTTATTTGTGCAAGTTCTTTTCTCACATTTCAAAAATGAATGGACTTCTTGCTCGTGTTTTGCATTATGTGAGAGTGTGTGTATGGGGTGAGGGCAATGGTGGGGGAGAGGGTGCTATTGGATTTTAATATACATAAGGAACCTCTGGTTTCCTTACCAAAAGGAGTGTACTAACTTTCTGGGGAGGTTCAGAGATAGTCAGAAAAAAAAGGAGGGGTTTGGGCTTTGCTCCCCCATGTGGGAACAGCAGATGGTGTACTCTAGTTGTTTATCACCACCAAGCACCATTTTAGGAGCATGGATTTTAATTTGAATTTCCTAAAGGCAGAAGCTCTCTGTCTCCTGTCATTTATTTTTTTTCTAAATTGTTCAAGAAGGACTGCCTAATTTTCCCTTTTGTGGGTCAGCTTGTCAGCCTGACCTACTTCTAATTGCTCTTCCTCTTTTAATCTAATATTTTGGAGCCTTCTCTGGTTTGTTTTGTAAAAGACTTTTTTTTTTTCCACCTGGAGCTGAGTGTCCTTGTTACCAGGGAATCAGCTTCCATTCTATTGGAAAGAGGCTTCTTTTACCTAGGTAGAGCCTGAGGATTGAAGGTTTGCATGCAAGAAGTAGGATCTGGGTCCTTTCTAGAGGAAAGGAGAGGAAGTATTCAAGAACTGGGTTTGCTGTGACACAGGTACTTGAGAGGGGAATGCCCATTTGGTACTTCGAAAAGATTTAAGGAGACTTCAGGAAAGGTATGAGGATTGGGACTTGTGTTCTGGGACTAATTTCTTCCCCTCTCAAAATGGCAAGAAAGCTGAGGTAAAATTAGAACTGAAAAGGAAGATTAAACTATGTTTAATCTGAGTAATCTGAGTAACCTTAGAAACTAGGAAGAAGAGAAAGAGATCAAGGATAAGAAGTGAGCTTCCTGAGGAATTTAAAGACTTTATTAAAAGAGTGAGGCGACAAGTTTATTAATCTTTTTGCTGTTAAGAACATAAGAACATAAGAAATTGCCATACTGGGTCAGACCAAGGGTCCATCAAGCCCAGCATCCTGTTTCCAACAGTGGCCAATCCAGGCCACAAGAACCTGGCAAGTATTCAAACACCAAGAAGATCCCATGCTATTGATACCAGTAATAGCAGTCAACTTGATTAACTGCAGTTAATGGACTTCTCCTCCAAGAACTTATCAAATCCTTTTTTAAACACAGCTACAGTAACTGCACTAACCACATCCTCTGGCAACAAATTCCAGAGCCTTTAATTGTGCATTGAGTGAAAAATAATTTTCTCTGATTATTTATTTTATTTATTTATTTAACATTTTTATATACCGACATTCATGAAAAAATATCATATCATATCAGTTTACAAGGAACAAAGAAATAACATAACATTAACTAGTGGAAGTTTAAAGTTACAATAAAACAGGGGTATGTAACTGGGAAGGAAGAGCATAGAGGGGGACAGATAACTCATGAACTAATTACGAGGAAGAAGTAAGTGCAAGAGAGATATGATTAGTCTTAAATGTGCTACTTGCTAACTTCATGGAGTGCCCCCTAGTCCTTCTATTATCCAAAAGTGTAAATAACCGATTCACATCTACTCGTTCAAGACCTCTCATGATTTTAAAGACCTCTATCATATTCCCCCTCAGCCGACTCTTCTCCATGCTGAACAGCCCTAACCTGTTCTATTATTTATTGACTTTATTTGAAAACTGATTTGAGTGATGTAAATATTCTTCAGTTATCTAATCAACTATCAGTAAAGAAACTGGAAACCACATTGCTTTTCAATGTGGATGCAAAGGACTGTTACCATTATCAGTGCTGTTTACAGAGAAGGAAAAAGGGCTGGTGCTGTGTTGAATGCAAAAGGGTGTTGCGGTTAGGCCTCCTCCCACAGGGAGTATTGGAGCTCAGATGTTAATGCTATCTGTGCAGAAGCTGAGAGAGAGCTGTGAGCAGTAAGGGTCCATCTCTCTTTCTGTGTGCCCCCAGGTGCATCTTAAGGTATCCGTCCCATCCAGGTATTACATTTAATACCTACCATCTTTAAGGGCTGCTGCGTCACTGCTATATTGAAAAAACATGTAGAATCAATTAGACTGTTAACGGAGACAAGATCCAATCTGAGTTTGATTCCTTTTATAATCCACCACCTGGTTAGTCCAACTTCCTTGCCTCTGAGTCATTGGTACGGAGATGCTTTAAAAACGTGGCTGATAAATTGGGCTAAGAATTTTCTGTTTCATGATTGGGTGGCAAGCTTCTCAACGCCTCTTTTTTTTTCTTTTTTTTTTTACTAAAACCTGTATGTATAACAGCAAAAAATACTCAGATCCCAAACCAGGCTCCTGCTCCTGAGTCTGGCCATGGCCTAGAAAACAGAGATTAGCATTCATACCCCCAGGTAGGACGAGGGGCTTTGAGTGCTACTGGCCAGAGGAACTATACTTCGGTTTCTTGCTGACTGGGAACCCCTGGGCTCACGCTGCTCTGGACCAGGGCTCCTGAATGAACTCTGGCTTATGTTCCAACTCAAAGGCAACAGGACTTTCCCCCACTTAAGAGATATGAGTGCAGCAAACACATGGCTAATTAGGTACAGCAGAAGAGGAAAACAGAAATCTTTGATGGGATAATTAGTGATAGCTTAAAAAAAACAAACAGTGAAGCTAATCTTGAGAAAACTGGAAAGAAGACTATCTTTGAAATTAAAACTCATTTAGTCAGTGTACATTTTTATGTTTGGATAAGTTTATGCACCCTCAGAAGCAGAGTTACTGCATTGAAATCAGAATAATCCACCATATGTCATGCATTTTTGCTTTTTTTTTTCTTTTTTTACATAATCACAAAAAGAAAGTTTTGCTTTTTTGGGATCGTCCCTTCATCCTCTGCTGCTCTGTCCAAAAGGGCCTATTTATGAAGCTGCAGTAACACGTTTCTGTGTGCTATGTGCCGAATTTGGTATTGCTAATGTGGTAAAAATGCGTTATCGTATTATCATCTGTTATTTGGAAATAATGTGTGAAATTTGGCAACATTTCTGGTATCATTTTCTCTGCATACAAATCAGGCATAACAAGGGCCTGGTAATGAGCTGGGTCACATGCAAATGCAGGCAAAGCAGCTCATCACTGCCAAGCTAATGAACAGCACAGCTCAAGAAAAAAAGTTTGTATGCCACTGCCACCCTGGAAAGTTAGCTACACCTCATGAAGCATAGCTAACTTTCCACGAGGAGTATCGCCAGGCTAAGGTGTTAAAAGGGCCGCAAACCCCCACAGGAAGATCCCTGATCATGTGCAGAACAAAAGAGAGCCTGGGGTTAGACAGTGGAGTGGAGGTGGGGTTTGGATACTGGGGCAGGGATACTCTCATGGGATGTGGCTTAATTGCAGCCCTCATCCATGTTTATTCTTATACCAGGTGGACAGGAGGGGACACCCAGGACTTCACACTATCCCCGTGGACACTAGGGATTTTTCTCGAAGTGAGTGGGGGGGGGGGGTCTTCCTATAGGGGCTCGTAGTCCCTTTAACAGGGTAACCCAGAGATGGGAGGGGCTTCATTACTATGTTGGGAGCTATTTACGAAGCCATGGTAACATATCATGAGCTCACGCTAGTTTACTACTATTTATTAAGTTCCCATGCGATTTAGCAAACCATGGTGCTCAGGTACTACAGTTTGGTGAATCCCACGGGAGCTAACTTGTGGTAAAATAGCACGAGAACCTGATAATTCACTGTGGCTTAGTAAACAGGCCCCCCCTAATTAGAAATGAAGGTGAAAAAAAAAATTCTCTTTCTAACAAAAGAAATACAAGTGAGGTAAAGTTAGCCTGAGGGAAAAGAGTGGTTGTAAGCTGGATTACAGGAGGCATGGGCCCGGCTCGCCCATGCATCATAGCCCTGGGCTGTGACAGAGCTCTACAGTCTCTAACAGAAACCAGAAATGTGCTTGCATGCTTTACCGAACGGTGCTGTACTCACACTATTTTATTACCGTCTTCATGTTGGCAAGAAATTACTGCTTAAAACATTTTGGTGCCACACGTACGGGGGAGTATTATTAAGACACTACTCACAATCCGAGGTTTGAAGGGTGGTTTGATTTTCCTTTGCTCCAGAAGGGCCCAGTCGATTTCCTTGAAAAACGGGGTGTTGCTTAATGGCATCCTCTGAACCTTGCGATGCTACGCAGCCTAATCGCTTGTTTGGGTTTTTTGTCATAAACTGTTGGGGGGGGGAAGGGTGCGGGGAGAGAAGAAAGTTACTTGACGTTATTCACACATCCCAGCCGAGAATTCCAGCACTGTTCGTCTACAAGCAACAAAACCTCATCATTTCGCACGCGCGATGTTCATATGAACAAGTCGGTTGCGCCAGCTGACTTCAGGATGAGAATTTGTTTATAGGCCTGGAGCACGATATTCTGTTTTTTCCCCACTTGCAGTGGTGGTGCTATCCTAGAGTTGCCAACTTTTCCATGGACCATAACAGGATATCTCACCAAACCTGAGGATGTTCGGGGAAAGGGGTTGTCCCTATGAGCCTGAGGACAGGAGTGGGGGGAGGCTGCTGTCCTACCTTGCGCTCCGATTGATGCTCCTTTTCCAATCTCCCATCAAAGATTTGTCTATTGAATGGAGATCCATGATTCTAGACCTCCAAGTTAAACTCATATGAAGGGAAAGGCTTCCAGGAGGAGGGATCTGTGAAATCTCTGAACTATGAAATGAAAGGTTGACGTAGAAACCCCCTCCCCCAACCCTTTGCTCAGCACAGGTCACTAAAATCAGTGTTTCTCGAAATGTGCCCATGGAGAATCTTTTAAATGGTTTTGCCAGTAAATGAAATTCCAAGAATTTGGAACTACAATTAGTGGAGTTGAATGCAGTCATTTTAGGTCTTGACTAACATAATTCAGGGCTGCCAAAAGTTCATTTCTGCTAAAGGGAGGCCCTCAAATTGGAAAGCAATTGACATCTTTACTGGCAGTTAAATGGGAAGCCTTAAGGCAAGACATGGGGAGTTGAGAGGCAGCTGTGGAAAGCACCAGTTTCATTCCAGTTTAGCCTTACTTAATGTATTTTTTCCATTTATTTCTTTGCAATTATTATGCTGCTGACAACTGTAAAATTTTTATGCAATTAGTTGTTGCTATCATTAATGCACTATGAACATTCAAGGTTCTTTCTACAAAATTATAATTTTCTAGCACAATTAAGCCAGGCCAGGGGCCCTGGTGAAAAGTTGTTTTTTGTGCATTACAATTTTTTTTTTTAGGTATTTTGTATGTAAGCTTGTACAGAAGAAGTTGGATTTAGAGGACTCTCGCCATTGACTGGCTCAATAGCACACCAATGCCAAAAACTGCAGGCTAGGCACCGAGCATGGCTCAAAGGAGACAAGGATGATTATGCTCACAGGCTGCAGCAGGGTTTAACCTTACCAGCCCTCTTCATCATTTTGCAGAGACCAGGAATCCAGAGCATCACCCTGGCTGGGATCTACCTTATCCTGCTGGCAACCAGCTGCTGCTTGTTCCCCAGTAAAGATGAGACCAATGAGCACCAGAGGGCATGAGGATCATCCTCCTCGCCTGACCAATCAACCAATCAGTACTATAAGGGATGGGCATCCCCTGTCTCTTCTTCCAGCCCATAGGGAGGAAGTGACTAATCAGTGCTTTGGGAGTGATGATTCTCAGCCTTTCCCCACCCCTGGGAAGAAATTAGCTAATCAACACTGCAAGCACTGGGGAATCTGAGCTGTGCTTTGGAGCTCTGATGCTACTCAGTTTGACTGGAGAGATTACAGTGTCCTTTTACTGTTGTAAATGGATACTGTACAAAAAGCCCCCAAACTGGGCTGTCAGGTCCAAAACCTGATAGTTGGCAATCCTTTGCTAACCATGTTCATGCTCAACAAAATGTTTGCATTCACAGGAGAATCAGACATACCCCACAATAGCTCAAACACAAAATTTAACAATAAAGCTACTTTGGGCTTTTTCTGTGGCTCAGGCTGATGTGCTGTGCGCAGCAGTGGAGAACTGGTGTTCAGATCACATCTACACGTCCAGGAGCAGAAGGAAAGTGGCTGCTGCTACTGGGTAGCCCCTATTGGACATCTAGTAGCACTAGGGGTACACCTCTGAAGTGATACCCTTCAAACCCCAGAACCAACAAGCGCCACCTAGGCAGTCTGTCTGGAGAGCAATGAGAGTGGCCAAGAGGAATTAAAGGGGAAAAGGACACCACCACACTGCTTTTTAAAAAAAAATTAACAAAAGTAATGTAGAGTATAAAATGTGAGCTGTAAAATTCATTTTCCTATCATATTTTCTGTACTAAAGTTTTGCTATCCCAATAGTACATTCTGTTACAGCATATATTACATGATGTGTCGGAGTGCAAGCATTATTTTACATAAATTGTACAGGCTGTATAGGGACATATGCTGAATATCAGTTACACTAATGGATGGCATTCTAGGGAATAGTGCTCTGGTTTCATGAATATCTTGTTGGACCTGATTTATAAATGCACTTCTGTGTCTTTAGAAAAACGTTTCATAACAAAGTTCATTGGTTTTAATTTCTCCTCCCTCAGCCCTCCGAGAAGAGTTTGTAGATTTTCAAACCCATACTACATAGTAAGTGACAGCAGACAAAGACGAAATTGGCCCATCGAGGCGCCCAGTTGAGATTCTTCCACTTTGGGTAGAAGAGCATATAAATATGATACCCAACAGCAGCTCCCTCCTAAACCCCCCCCTCATTTTATTATCAAGGAGGATATCACTAAAATTGCACACAGTCCAACAATCACAGAGCAGTAGCAAGAAACAAAGCAGCATGCTACAAGGGAAAACCCCTTCTGAACCAGCCAATCAACGACTGAAAATGGGCTGCAAGAGAAACAAAAGCTGGGGAGGAAATGGAGAAAGGTGAACGGTGGGGTCCCAAAGGGATCTATAGTGGGACAGGCATTCTTTAGAATATTTTATAACTGATCTGGAGAAGGGAGCAACCAGTGAGATGACACTGATTACAAACAATACATAAATATTGCAGGTTGCCAAAACCAAAGATGATGGTGAAGACCTACAAAGAGATCTCACAAGATTCAGTGAGGGGGTCAATCAAGTGGCAGATGAGTTTCAACTCTAAAAAGTAATGCACACATGGAAAAAACTATAATTCTCTCACAATAATAGGCTTTAAGATTAAATATTTACACTCAGGAAAGAAACAGTGGAGTCCAGTGGTGCCTCTACCCAGAAATATTGGGTGGGGGGGGGGGGCAATGGAGTAGGGTGGTATGGAAGGGATCAAGCCAAATCAACATATACACATGTAGCGCCCACCCCAATGGCCTGGGCCTGGGTCCCTGCCTTTTCTACATGCACTGGTGTGCAACTTTTTGTGCCATTGCTCTGCATGTGGCCAGGGCCATAACTTGGGATTCTGGAGCACAAGACAAGCCTTCAGTTTGATGGTTCCCATAATCATCCATTTAGGTTGTAGACAGGCAACTTAAGTCAGGAACAAGGAATAAGTCAGATATGTAGTCCCTGTGCTACCCTCTCTAATATCTACATTAATGAACTCTCACCACTACTGAAGAAATCTTCTACCTCAGGATTGAACTAAATGCAGTAACTCAGTAATCAAATGCTGATTATGCAGTCAATCTGGCCATTTTATCCCATATTCCAGAAGGTGTGCAAGAGAATCTAAACTCGCTACTCATCTATTGCAAGTCATGGCTCCTACTGGTAAATCTGGAAAAAAACAAAGATTTTCTAGGAAAAGCCAATAAATCTCCAACATAAATTCAAGTATTTTCCTAAATAACCAAAAAGTATAGCACAATTAGACTTTGCATGCTTTACCATTAAGTGCATCTGGAGCTATACATTGGCTATAAAGACACTACAAGAAAAAGTACCAAGGGCCTTCCATTGAATAAAAACGCCAGCCAGTTTCAGCTATCTATTGTTATAATTATTTGTTTGCATCATTTAACTACTGGTATTTCTTCTATATGAGAGTAAAGTCTGGGGTCTACATAGGATGAGACAGAACTCAATATAGATCTTGCACCTCCAGTTCTAACAATTATGTTTTAATGCTCATGCGATGTGAACAGCTGTACTCACCTTCCTACTGGCAGGCCTGGCCGTGACGAGATGCAGCCGAGCGGTAAACGCAGCAGAATGCCACCACTACCCACGCCCAAAGTCAGCTGTCTTAAAGGACCTGCAACAGGAAAGCCCGTGGTGTTCTCAGATGATATCATGATCTTCTGCCCTATAACAGGGCTCTTCTGACATCTCTTCATTGCCTTAGCAAGAAGAACTCCAGCTTGGTTCCTTGTCTTCAGCCTTACTCTGCTCCAGTTGTCAGCCTTGCTTTGCTCCAGTCTTTGGATTTGCTCCAGTCTTCAGTCTTCAGCCCTGCTCTGCTCCAGGTTTCAATCTTCAGTTTTTCTTCACCCACAGCTTTGCCTCCATCAAGTCTTCAGCTTCAGCCACAGTGTTGTCTTCAGCCATAGCCTTGTCTCCTTCAAGTCTTCAACTTCAGCCACAGAGTTGTCTTCAGCCACAGCCTTGCCTTTGTCAAGTCTCCAGCTTCAACCATAGCCTCTTGGACTCTGCCACAGCCTGGCCCATACTAAAACTTGCTCACCTGCTGTTGGCACAGACCTTAAGAGCTCAGCCTACAAAGTTGTGACCTGCCTTGGCCACTGT
The DNA here is from genome assembly GCF_901001135.1 of Rhinatrema bivittatum. NCBI lineage: Eukaryota > Metazoa > Chordata > Amphibia > Gymnophiona > Rhinatrematidae > Rhinatrema > Rhinatrema bivittatum. Next base: position 71,931,306 of record NC_042617.1, on the reverse strand, counting down.
TGGAAAAATGATATCGGGCTTGACAGATCCTTGGTCTGACCCAGTATGGCAAGCCTTATGCTTTTATGTTCAATTGTGACATGGCAAGAAGGGCTCTCGCCCACATCATTCGCAACAGGTTGCTGAGGCCATGAGCTCGGCAAACACGTCTCCACAATAGGCCATTGCTGCCTTGGCCTCCCAGATGCAGGAGCAAAAGACCGAATAGTTTCCCGAATAGGTTCAAGCAGCAAGCCCAGCAGCAACTTGAACAAGTGAATGGGTTATTACTGACCTATTCCTAGTGCTTAAATATGATTCATGCCCAACACCAGGCTTCAGTCCCAATTTCAGCTCTGGCGAACCCTGTACCGGCACCTATCTGGCCCATGGAATCCATGATTCATCTACTGCCACCTCTGAGGTACAGTGGTGATCCTAAGGGTGCAAGACATAATTTGAGTTACAACCGGCTTGATTTTTATCTAACCATGATTACTTATATCCTCTCCCTGTTGGATGGTCCTGCTCTTGTCTGGGCTTCTCTCTTGTGGGAGCAAGATGTCTTAATTCTCAGGAACTTGGATAACTTCATACAACAGTTTTGCCTGATTTTTGACCAGCCTGGTTGCCTTTCATCTGTTGAAACAGAAATTCTTCATATTCATTAAGGCACTCACTTGGTTGGCGAGTACGCAGTAGAATTTTGTACCCTAGCTTCTGGACTCAGGTGCAGCAGACAGTCAAACCACCATTTTTCCACAAGGGTTATCTAGGAGAATGAAGGATGAACTAGCAGCTTGGGTCCTTCCCTCAACCCTAGAAGCACTTATTGTCTTGATTATTCAAATAGATATGAGATTTCAGGAACAAGCTCATGAAAGGAAGAACTCCCATCGGGTTACTCCCGTATCCCCCAAACCCCTGAGTCGCTCAGACTCCATGCTAGAACCACCAAATGTGGTGGCCTTCGAAGAAACCGTGCAACTGGGTAGCACCTGACTTTCACTTGAGGAAAAACAAAGGCAGAGATGGCACAACCTTTGCCTCTATTGTGCAGCACCAGGACATTTTGTTGGTCAGTGCCCCAAGAGACCAGGAAACTCCGAAGAAACAAGCCTAATCAGAAGGGCAGTTCTCCACCATCCTGCTCCTTCTCCACAATTGATGCTATCAGTGTCTCTTACCTTTGGGAAATACTTAGTTCAAACTGAGGCTTTGATCCCGGAGCCGGGGGCAACTTTATTCAAGATTCACTGTTATGCCAATGTGGTTGCCCTACTACCAGTTTGACTATTCCTAGCATTATTTCTCCATTTATGGAGATCCCATACCCAGTCACATAACAGCGACCATCTTGCCCATCTCTATGCAGATAGGGTCTCACCAAGAAAAACTTCAGTTCTATGTGCCACCTAAAGCATCCAGTACTCTCTTACTTGGACTACCGTGGCTCAGACTCCATCAATTGAAGCACCTTTCAAATCACTCACTGGGGGGTCATAGTGCTTGCAGCATTGGACCAACTCATTTCTGGATGTTCTACTCCAGACCACCTTGCTTGAAGGACCAGATCTGCCGCTCCTGTATACACCCTGCTCCCACTTATATCGACCATTCCAAATTTTCAAAGTCCCTCGCTGTGGAGGTAGAAGTCACTGCCAAGAAGGCAGGGCTGTCCTCATTCAACACAATGATCTTGAAACCTACATGTCATGTCTGCATTCCTCTGAAGGATCCCTGTCTGTAGAACAGAATCAATCAACAGATATCTCCCCAGCTCAGATCAGAGGCTAAAGAATTCCTAGATGTCATACTAAACCCCCCAAGTTCCCAGATGGTAAAGATGTACCTTCAATGTCTCCTCAGAAGCCGAAGAAAAGATGCTTGAGGAGGGGGCTTAAAGGAGGGGTTACATTACGTTTTGCTGCTAGCGGGATGCGAGCAGCTACACTCGCCTTTCTGCTGGCGGGCGTGGCCACGACAAGAGCCACTAAGTGGCACACAAGACAGGATGCTGCCACCGCCCCCGGACTTTCTCCTAGGTGCTATGCATGCCCAAAATCAGCTATCTTAAAGGGCCTGCAGCGCCCATGGATGACATCACGATCTTCTTCCCTATAAAAGGGCTCTTATGACATCTCTTCATTGCCTAAGCAAGAAGGTCTCAGTTTGGTTCCTTGTCTTCAGCCTTGCCTCAGTCATCAGCCTCGCTCCATTCCAGACATAAACCTTGCTCCAATCTTCAGTCTTCGGCCCTGTTCTGCTCCACTTTTCAGACTTCAGTTTGTCTTCAGCCACAGCCTTGTTGCCGTCAAGTCTCCAGCTTCAGCCACAGCCTCTTGGACTCTGCTACAGCTTGCCCCATGTTCACACTCGCTCACCCGCCGTCGGTGCAAATCTTAAAGCTCAGCCTTTGAAGTTGCTCCAATTGTGCCACGGCAAAAAGGGCTCACTCCCACATTGTTTGCAACACATATACACATCCACAGAAACTCCCCCAGCAGTGAGTGCAGCGTAGAACTTGAACATTTTTTCTTAAAACCCACCATACACAAAAATAATTCAACTTCTGGGCACATATCCGACTAAATTCTAGCCGCCTAATAAGTTAGGCAGTTAGAATTTAGCTGGCTAATAGGTTGATTCACAAAGGTTCTTCTCCCATTCTGCGTCTATTGGAAAAGACCTTAGTGAATCAGACCATAAGTTAGGGGGCGTTCCAAATTTTCCATATACACTAATAACTGGGAATGAATTGTTTAAAGAATATTCTGCTGAAGTCCTCCAGTTTCTTCCTGATAGTGTTTTCTTGCTGACCAATTGTTATTATGTACCTAACGGAGGGTCCTGGCCTCTGAGGAGGGAGCTAACGAAGTGTTGGCTCCTCTCTCTAGTACAGATCTTACTCTATTTCTACAACCTTCCAATTATGTGATTGCTACTAGCTCAACCTAGATTGTTACTTTCTTGTTGGATAGCGATAGAGAGATCTTTCTTAAACAATATTTTAAGTTTAAGGATGCTTTGTTTGGTGTCCACAAAGTACTGATCTTTCCAGATGTATCTAAGGAGACTCAAATGAAGAGAAAATTATTTTTACAATTGAAACCTGGGCTACTGTCCCTAGGTGCAATGTTCTTGAAATGTCCTTGTAAATGTATTGTAACCTATCAAGGCTGATCCTAGACATCTGGAAAATTTATAAGTAATAAATAAATCATCTCCTCATTAACTGAAGGAATTAATGTGTATTTTAAGGGATAATTGATCGGGGTCTATGGTTTCATTACATGTTTTCTTGTTTTGTTGTTTGCAACTTTGAATTAGCAGCTCTAAAGTAATGGGAGCGTAATCAAGAGAAAATGAGTACTGTTAAGTGGGGTATGATTATTTCCTGATATTCTTAGTTTTATCATCATATGTATTATATGGTTAAAAAGCTTAATAAAATTTAAATAAAAAAAAAAAGGTTAGGGGTGTTCCGAGGGCGTAACTGTTAGGAGTTGAATTAGCCAGCTAAGTAAACTGCTAACTCCAAAATTCATAGTTAGCCACTGGCTTAGCCTGCTCACTGCCTGATTCACTAAAGCTTTTCTCCCATTCTGTGTCTATGGGAAAATGCCATAATGAATCAGGTCCCTAAGTATGGTCAGGTCAAAGAGCTGTCATAAAATTAAGTGGCTATTGACTATACCCCAAAGTTAGACATTGAATATGGACCTCAAGGTGGATTTTGTGTTCTATTTCTGCAAATATTTACAACTGATTAGGAAAAAGGAGATAGCAAAGTTTGCAAATACAAATTTATTCCAAAGCAGTTCAAACAGTGGGAATTTTAATTTCCCAATCTTAGCAAAAGGATGCGCTATAGTAGAGATTCAATACATTGCATGCCTGATTCACATGAGAATTTTCCAGTGAGCTAAATGGCCTTAATGCCTGACAACATTAGCAACTGTAAATATCTGCAGATTCTCTCTCCCATGGCTGGAAAACCAAGATAGCTGCAAAAACATTTGTTCTGCTATGCTGGCATGCAAGCTTAGCAGGGAATCTCTGTTTAAGCTTTCACTAAACTCAAAAAGCATATTTTAAACTTGTTATAAATGAGTGCCCTTATCAGGAGTTACTGAAGCTTTAGCAAAGAACTGGTGAGAGAATCTAGAATGCTAAAAGGAGTAGATTTTCTAAGTCTTAAACTCCTTTTATACTGGTAAAAAGAGTTAACCCATATCAGTACCTGATTCATCAAGGTCTTTTTGTCATAGACACAGAATGGAAGAAATTAGTTTGATTTGATTCATATTCTGCTTTTTCAGGCACTTTAAAGCAGATTGCATTCAAGTATTGTAGGTATTTCTTAGTGAGAGAGAGAGAGAGAGAGAGAGAGAGAAAGAAAACCTCTGGGGGGGCACCATAGTAAGCAGCTATTTATGCTACTATAGGAGGCCCACCTAGTAAGTCGAGGTGAGGTAGTGTAGGGGTTAGGGGCCACTTTTACATGAGAGTGAGTTGTACGAACAGAACAGTACACTCTTGTGGTGATTTGATGTCCTTTGGCATGAGGAAATTCACACAACGATGACATTTGTACAATGTTCTCTTACCCTAGCTTGATGGACTCTCTACCTGGGTAACATCAAACTAGGTTGAGAGAACATTGTACAAATCTCATCTTTGTGTGAGTTTCCTCACTCCGAATGACATCAAATCTTCACAAGAGTGTACTGTTCTGTTCGTACATCTCACTCTCATGTAAAAGTGGCCCCTAACCCTTACACTACCTCACCTCGACTTACTAGGTGGGACTCCTATAGTAGCATAAATAACTGCTTACTATCATGCCACCCTAGAGGTTCTTTCTTTCTCTCTCTCTCTTTCTCTTGGAATTTGTGAAAAAATCAATTGCATTATGGGCTAAAAAGGTATAGTTATTTTCAGTGTTAAAACTGTGTGATATTGTGCTTTATGGCCTCATGAAACCAGCCCATTTTTTTGGAAATCCCTCCCTGGACTCCTCCCCTTTTAAAAATGTGTATCACATCATGCATTATGGTGCTTATCGCTTACATTAAGGCATTTTTTGCATGCAAAAATGCCATAACATGATTTGATAAATGACCCTATTAGGGTGCACCTGAGGCAATGGAGGATACAGTGACCTGCCCATGATCACCAGGAATGGCAATGGGATTTGAACCCTGGCTTGTAGCTCACTGCTCTAACCACTAGTCCACTCCTCCACTCCTTAGTGGAGAAAGTCTTAAATTAGCCATATCAGAATAAGTGGATTTTTAGCTCCCTGAACCACAATGAAGCATTCAAGAAAGACACACAGGAAAGTAAGAGCAGTGATTTGAAAAGAAAATTGGCCCTTACCTGATAATTTTCATTCCTGAAGTACCACGGATCAGTCCAGACTCCTGGGTTTTGCCTCCCTTCCAGCAGATGGAGACAGAGCAAGTTTCGACAGACTCTGCCATATATACCTAGGAGCCACCCAGTCTGCCAGTATTACATATTGTCAAAGCAGCATGGTATGAAACCAAACTAACTATATACAGGAATCATAAACCACAACTGGATCACTAACCCCAACTGCGAACTACGTTCAGTAACCAGGGGACAAAAAGTACTCTGCAGACCTGAAAAATCAACAAATACAGAAGAAGTGGACTCTCCTTTACCTCTCCACAGCAATCGGGTGGGACTCTGGACTGATCCGTGGTACTACAGGAACGAAAATTATCAGGTAAGGACCAATTTTCTTTTCCCGGTACGTACCCGGATAAGTCCAGACTCCTGGGATGTACCAGAGCTTCAACTAACTGGGATGGGAACCGGAAAGGCCCGCTCTGAGCACACCTTCTCCAAAATTTCCCATATCTGGAGTCGAAACATCCAGATGGAATTGCCGTGTAAACGTATGTATAGATTTCCACGTAGCAGCTCTACAAATCTCCTGTGGTGAAACATGAGAACATTCCGCCCAGGAAGCCGCTTGAGAACAGGTAGAATGTGCCTTGAGACCAATGGGTAAAGGCTTACCACACAATAAATACGTGGAATTTATCGCTTCCTTGAGCCACCGGGCAATTGTGGCCTTGGACGCCATATTACCTCTTTTCGGACCACTCCATAGAACAAACAGGAGTAAGGCCCTGCGCACGTCCAACCTTTTCAGAACCTTAGAAAGGGGATCCGCCCTCCCCAAATCTGAAAAAGCCGGAAGCTCTACCGATTGATTCAAATGAAAGGCGGAAACTACTTTTGCTAGAAAGGACGGAACCGTTCGCAGGGACACACCGGAATCTGAAATCCACAAGAAAAGCTCACAACAGGACAGAGCCTGCAGTTCCGATACTCGACGAGCCGAGGTAATGGCTTAAGGATCTTACACCTTCAGTGTAAGATCCTTAAGGGTGGCCCAAGACAAAGGATCAAAAGGAGCCTTGCATAGAGTGGACAGAACCAGATTTAGATTCCATGACGGACAGGGCCGATGCACTGGAGGAAGGAAACGAGAAACATCCGGGTGCGCAGCCAACGGACGGCCACCGACAGCCCCGTGTAGACAACCCAGTGCCACCACCTGCACCTTTAAGGAACTGCAACCCTGCCTGAAGAAAACCTAAGACATCCGACACAGATGCCCGCATGGGTTCCACCTCCCGGGCTAAACACCAGGACTCAAAGACCTTCCAGACACTGACATATGATAGCGAAGTGGAAGACTTACGCGATCTCAAAAGGGTAGCCACCACTGCATCCGAATATCCCTTGCCTTTCAAATGTCACCTCTCAAAAGCCAAGCCGATAGACAAAAGCGATTGACCTGGTCGAAACAGACGGGCCCCTGATGTAGAAGATTCAGCAGACATGGGAACCGCAGAGGACCGTCCACCGTCAGTTTCACCAGATCCACGAACCACGGCCGACGTGGCCACTCGGGAGCCACCAGGATCACCTCGGACGGGTGAGTCTCCACTTGCCGGAGCACCTTGCCAATCAGAGGCCAGGGGGGAAGACATAAAGCAGGATAGTTGACGGCCACGGCAGCACAGAGCATCCACCCCTTCTGCTCCCGTGTCCCTCCGGCGGGCGTAGAAGTGCGGGGCCTTGGCATTTTTTAATGTCGCCATCAGGTCCATGTGCGGTGTTCCCCACCAGTCGCAGATGTGACGAAAGGCCTCGTCTGCCAGCTCCCACTCCCCGGGATCTAGATGATGTCAACTTAGAAAATCCGCGTGGATATTGTCGACCCCAGCTATGTGAGACGCTGCAATGCAGAGCAGATTCTGCTCCACCCATTCTATCAACAGACGAGCCTCCACCGCCACTAGACGGCTTCTGGTACCTCCCTGGCGATTGATATAAGCCACCGTGGTGGCATTGTCGGACAGCACCCTGATCGACTTCCCCCGGATGAGAGGGAAAAAGGCTTGTAGTGCCAGCCGGACCGCCCTGGTCTCCAGACGATTGATGGACCATCGAGCCTCCTGCAGGGACCACAGACCCCGCATGGACTTCTGTAGACAGACTGTTCCCCAACCTGACAGGCTGGTATCCGTGGTGACCACTGTCCAGTCAGGAACCACTAAAGATACCCCCCTGGTAAGATGGTCCGATATGAGCCACCAATCGAGGCTGGACCGAACAGATTCCATCAATGGTAACTGAAGGTGAAAGTGTTCGGCAACCGGACTCCAATGGGAAAGTAAAGCTGATTGCAAAGGCTGCAGGGACCAACTACAGGGTAGAAGCCATGGACCCAAGCACCTGTAAGTAATCCCAAACCGTCGGAGGGTGTTTGGACAGAAACGCTCGTACTTGCCTTTGCAATTTGCCCACTCGTTCGGAGGTCAAGAAGACTCTCCCCTGCTGTGTGTCGCACAAGGCTCCCAAAAACTCCAAGGACTGGGAAGGGACAAGATGACTCTTGGCCATGTTCACCACCCAGCCAAGCGAAGCTAATAGCTTTAGTACCCGCTGGATCGCTTGCCGACAAAGGACCTCTGATTTCGCCCGAATCAGCCAATCGTCCAAATATGGATGTACCAACAACCCCTCCCGGCGGAGCTGTGCCGCCACCACTACCATGATCTTGGTGAACGTCCTGGGGGCTGTGGCAAGGCCGAAGGGCAGAGCCTGAAATTGGTAATGCCGACCCAAAACCACAAACTGCAGGTGATCCACCCAGATCCCGACATGCAAATATGCCTCCGTGAGATCCAGCGAGGCCAGAAACTCCCCCGGTCGCACAGACACAATCATGGACCGCAACATTTCCATGCGGAAACGCGGGATGCGAAGACACCGGTTGACCTGTTTTAAATCGAGAATGGGCCGGAAGGACCTCTCTTTTTTTGGCACGACGAAATAAATGGAGTAACGTCCTTGACGTTGTTTGGACCGTGGGACCGGCACCAACGCTCCGAGGCCAAGGAGGCAGTGCAAAGTCTGCCTTATCGCCCCCCGCTTGTCGGCATACCCGCAAGGAGATACTAGAAACTGGGGGCGTGGACGGCATGCAAAATCTAAAGCGTAGCTGTGTCTTATCACTGAAAGAACCCACTGGTCCGAAGTGATCTTGGTCCACTCCTCGAAAAACAGAGACAGGCCTGCCCCCGACCACTGGAACTGAGAAGTGGATCGGCCGCCCATCATTGGGTAGCCTTTCCGCTGGGGGAGGACTGGGAGGCACCAGGTCTACCGAACCGCCGGCCCTGAAAGGACGGGAACCAGGCTTGTGGACGAACAGCGTTTTGCCAAAAGGACGGATTCGACGTCCGAGCCGCACATGACCGGCGACTCCCCTGGGACCGGGACGAGAAGGATCCCCTGGACCGTGGTCTGTCTTCGGGCAATTTATGGACCTTATTCTCACCCAAGGACTGGATCATATCCTCCAGCTCCTTACCAAAGAGCAACTTACCCTTAAAGAGGAGAGACACAAAATGGCCCTTGGAAGACACATCCGTGGACCAGTTGCATAACCACAACAAACGACGAGCCAAAACTGCGGAAACCATAGAACGAGCAGACGTCCAAAGGAGATCATAAAGGGCATCCACACTATAGGCCACCACTGCCTCGAGGCGGCCTGCCTGGCGAGCCTCCTCTTCAGAAAGACTCTCATTGGCCAGCAGCTGCTGCACCCAGTGAAGTCCAGCGCGTAAAGCAAAATTACTACACATAGTCACTCGTACCCCAAGATCTTTTTAAGTTGCAACTCCAACTTTTGATCCTGAAGATCCTTAAGAACCGTGGACCCCGTGACCGGGACCGTCATCTTCTTAATAACCGTAGAAACCGCCGTGTCTACCTTCGGCACCCTTAGGATCTCTAGCGCCTCCTCCGGTAGCGGGTAGAGCTTGTCCATGGCCTTCATAACCTTCAATCCCAAATCAGGGGTATCCCATTCCCTAAACAGGAGATCCATAGCTGAAAAGTGGAATGGGAAGGACGTAGGTGGGCCTCGCAGGCCCAACAATACCGGATCCATAGACCCCAAACGTGTCTCAGTCGGGGGCACCTCAATTCCCAATTCTGTCAAAATGCTGGGAATAAGAGGACCCAGTTCCTCTTTGCGGAACAGCCTTACTACCCTTGGGTCATCCCCCTCGATTACCTGGGAACCCTGGCTAGCTCCCTGCTTGAGGTCCCCTTCCCCGTCTATCCCCCTCGGGGGCTGATTTGGGACATCCTGCCCGGCTGTATCTTCCTCCTCAGAGGAAGTATCTGTAACCTTCTGCGGAGGTATCGCCCGGACCGGGCACTTAGACTTGGGGGCTCCCTCTGGCCCCTCGGTCTGGGACCGCTTCCGAGGGCGACGAGGGGGTTCATACACACTCCCCCTGTCAGACCCGTGTTTCTTGTGAAGCTTCCTTTCCTTAAAGGCTTTGTGCATTAGCAACACAAAGTCTGACGTAAAAGAGGACTCCGAATCCTCAGAATTTGAATCGGAAGAGTCCCCTTGTGCAGCTGGCCTCGACCGAGCCGGGGATTTAAGCCATGGCGGCAGCTGCTGCGGCGACAATGGCAGTGGGAGATTCCCCTCCCCCTCCGCTATGAGATCCGTCAGAGGACAAGGCGACAAAATGGCGCCGTTTCCTGCGCTCTGCGGGAACGGTGAAGGAGAAGAGAGAGGCAGGGCTGCGAACCCTTTGGAAATGGTTCGTCCCCTTAATACTGCCCTGGCCGGGCTAACGGAGGTGTCCTCGCCTCCCGGGATGCAGGCGGAGCAAAGCCCATCCCGAGAGAGCCGCCCATGACCGGATCCGCAAGCCCTGCAGGCCACTCCGCGCGGCATGATGCTGAAACCCCGGGAGAAGCAAGCGCGAGAAAACACTGACCAGCCCGCTCCCGAGCCGACGCCGCAGAGGACAAAGAAGAAAGCCGCTTCAAGAACCTTTAAATAATAAATAATTTACTTTTTTTTTTCTAACCTGTCGCGGATCCCTCAGGCCTTTGCGTTGAGGCAATCCCATTGGGGTGAGTGAGCCGGGCTCCCCGGTATCACCCCAAGCTCTAGTGCACTGGTGGCAGGAGAGGGCCCTGGACCCTTAGCCACAGCCAATGTGCACACCGGGAGGGACGGTCCCCTCAGGACCTAACCAGCTCCCGGGCGCCTGCCTTGCTTCAGAAGATCTTCTTGTACCTATTTTATCTTTTTTTTTTTTTAACTTTAAAGAGACCTCTGACTAACTGACCAACTCTCTACACTAATTCCCTTTTTTTTTTTTAAAGAACTAGTCCAGACTGTGAGTGTTGCACCCCTACCATTTGCTGGAGACAGAGTAATACTGGCAGACTGTGGGTGGCACCTAGGTATATATGGCAGAGTCTGTCGAAACTTGCTCTGTCTCCATCTGCTGGAAGGGAGGCAAACCCCAGGAGTCTGGACTGATCTGGGTACGTACAGGGAAAATGCAATTACTCCACCTACTTTACGTCCCCTCCCTTGACTTGCTCTTCCCCTTTTTAATGTGAGTAAAAGCATACATGGGAAGTGGGAGGAGGGAGCAATCAAACTTGTTTTTATGCAGGTAAACAAACATTTACTTATGTAAAATGCTTTGACTGTTGTCCCCAAAGTGACTTGCCTAAGGTCACATGGTGTGTCAGTAGCCATGAATCCTGGTTGTCAGTCCACTCCTCATTCGGAGGAGTTTGAGGAAACTATACGGAGGAAACTATACTAAAGGGCGCATGTGTCGTGAGCGAGTTGCTGATATGCCTAACATGTGCTATCCTTTTGAAATACATAAGGGTGTGGGCATGCTTTTAGCTACACAATACCCCGGTATTTAACCAGAATGTGCAGGGGTACCTGGTGCTTGAAAACCGGCTTGCTTTATGCTGGCTGAAAAGGTATGTGCGGACTTCTGCAGTTAGGCCCCCGGCTGAAAATTTGCCACATGGTGACCAAGGCGTAAAAGCAGCGTCTGGCAGCACAATGTAAGGAAATAATGTGCTCCAGACACAATCACTTGGTAGTATTCTGCAGTAAATGGCATCGACGCCTCTGCATTTCCTCTGGTTTTCCTGCTCTGTCTTGACAGAACCTGGCTGGGGCGCACAAGCAAGATCAAACGTTTTCAGTGCTAAATAAAAGTTTTCTTTTCATTTTCTTTTTTACTGTCTGTATAATCCCTTTATGCAATTCACAGGTGGTTCCCTGTTTTACCCGCTGTGTATGTTGGTGCTGCTTACTGGCTGTTGACAGAGAAATGTAACTACTTTACAAGTCGGTGGACTGCATATAGCAGAAAACAACGCAAAACCAGTGGGGGTTTCCCCCCCCCCCCCTACAGGTGGCTCTGGCAATACAGGTGAGCTGAATGAACTGTGGTTCATGCCTGGCCTTGATCTGCTACTCATTTCAAGAGCTGCGATCATGGATCACAATCTCGGGATTTAAATTTTCCCGTGGAAGGAAAGTCTTCTTGCCTGAGTGTACAGAGGGCATCATTCTGGTTTTGGAGGAAATCTTTGATCTTTGGACCACAAGTCCCAAAATGAATTACAAACCATAACCTACTGGATCAAGCATCATGATCCACAAATTATGTAGCCCATCTCTAATCAGAGATGCATTCTGAAGTGCTTACTTCTCTCCTCCCATATCTGCTTCTCACAAACCAATCTCAGATGTCTCTCCAGTAAGTCCACTTCTGGTCATGTAGCTGAAAATGTCTGACCAATGAGAGTTCATGTTATAGATGGTAATAGCCATGCATACAAGGGGTTCAGCTTTGATGGAATTACATACAGATCAGATACTGAACATTTACTGGAATGTAACTGAAATCTTGCCACAATCCACTCTTATCAAAAGTACCGGCAATGAAAATGCTGACACAATCTACACTTGCTTTCTCTGCCAGCCTAGGTTCATCCAGGGACAGCCGGACCTAGCTGAGTGGCATTAAAGACTGCACGTCCTGAGCAATGCTTGCTGGAGTTCCTTTGCCATCAAACAACATAAAGTTGATTGACTTGGCCATGGTACTTTTGGACGCCTATAACGCAGTGTTCTTTCACAAATTTTATTCTTTGCGTGAAATTCTGAAGGAAGTAGTGGTCCTTGTGATCACAGAATCAAAGAACCTCCAAACAGCTCTTTTGTGGATCAGCTCTCACAGAAACGAACTTTTCTTGAATAATGTTCTTTAATCAGGTATCATTAAATCTTTGCCCCGCTAGCTACAGTATTACAAATCTTGATCCAATTAAATACACAACTGCTTGATGTCTCTCCCCTGTGCTGGATGAGAGCATGCAGTGCTGTGCTATTTAGGTAGGAACTATTTAGGGCAAGAGTATTTGTAAAAACATTTAGCATTTTTTTTTATCAGTGAAGAGGCAGAGCAGCTTATGTTCTCCTCTATTATACTGATCTAAGCACTGAGAAGAACAAGTCCTGGCCCGATCTCATAGCACCCCCTTCCCCGGAGTACATATGCAATGTCTTAAAATTGGGGAGGTCGATATTCAGCGCTTCTTAGCTGGATAAGTAGTTAGCAGTATATTGAAGGCGTGGGGAATGCGCAGATCAGGCTGGTGCTACTTAGTGGGATATAACCAATCTGGCTAAGTGGTGACTTTTACATGGATATTCAATGGCATAGCCGTGCCGCTGAATATTCCATGTATAATTAGCCAGATAAGTTATATCCGTCTAAGTTACATAGCCATTCAGCTTTGAATATGGAGGCCTGAGACGTTTGCCTGGACTTATTATTTACTCGCTTGGTTTCTTTTGCCGTGGCATAGGGATGGCCAACACCAGTCCTCAAGAGACACAAAGAGGCCTGGTTTTCAGGATATCCACAATGAATATGCATGAGACAAATTTGCATGCACTGCCTCCATTTGTATGCAGATCTATCTCATGCACATTCATTGTGGATATCCTGAAAACCAGACCTATTTGTAGCTCTCGAGGACCGGAGTTGGCCACCCCTGCCATAGCAGATTCCCTTGGCATTTTCCCTTTTGTGCCATTTTTTATTTCCTCTGCTCCAGGTACCCGTGTTTTCAATAACATCCCAACTGCCTGGCTTATGATTTTCCCCTCAACCATTTTACTAAAAATGGTTTCACATAAAAACAATTATATTTATTTTAATCAGAGCACAGAAAGCAATGGTTAAAATCATTAAAAGTGAACAATGATGCCAGAGTGGCAGGAAAATGAAAGAGTACCCCCACCCTGAATACCTGCTTTATGGCAGAGCGCTGTGAGGATGAAGTTATTTATTCCTCCCACAGTGCAAGGTTTTCCACTACAGTTGCTCTTGAGCTTACAAGCACAAGACGCATGGTCAGTGCCACCCTTCGTGTCAGGCTGCTTTGCTCCGTGGCTTAAAATGCTACAAGCATAGCTCACTTTTAAAACTTTACCAAACACTGCCTTTTTGTAGACACGGAACTGGCAAGTAGGGGGAGAATTTATTTCACGTCATTCCAGCAATTGGGGGTTACTTTCAGTTTTATTTATACACAAGTTTCTTCATCTCCACTGTGTACTGCAAAAATGGCAACCCCTCCATCCCCAAGGCAGTGCCGTTCCGTTCCATAATGGGTCTGTTTCTCAGCCCCCCCCCCCCCCCAAAAAAAAACAACCCATTGTTTCAACAAACTTTAAGATGCTGAAAGCCCGCTTAAAAGAAGACACAGAAACGGAACTGAACTATGAATCGAAAATACGGTCCGTCCCTCTTTGAGCTTAAATGTTCAGTCTGGTCTGATGGTCTTGAAATATTTTTAAGAAAAGGCAGGTCTGTCATATTTAAAATCGTATCCAGCAGCATTTCTCTTGTTACATTGGCACAAGGAGCTTAGCAAGCTGACAATGATAATGGAGGTCCTATATGCTCTGCACTCCCCCCGCCGCTCCCCCAACATGATTCTGTACTGTGCAACACACGGCACAGCTCTTAGGGAACACAAACATTCGGTTCCTTTCCCATAAGAAGTGTCAGATATCCCAGGCCCCTTTATCCTGCCGGTGGCACTTCTGAACTGTACTTGAACTCCCAGCAGTGCTTGTTCCGTATTTGTCAAATTCAGTTTTATGCAGAGAAAAAAAACACCCAAAAAAACACAAACCCAACCCCCAAAGCAAACAAAATTAGGAAAGCACAAATGGACTTACTGATTTCAAAATGCTAACAGCTTCTTTGCTCAGCCAAACAGGGTACAGGACGTCGTCATGAAGGATTGACTCAAAGAGATCATCTTCATTGTCGGCCTCAAACGGGGGCTGCCCAGCCATCATTTCGTACATCAGAACACCTAAAGCCCACCAGTCTACAGAAGGACCATATTCTAACTCCTGCAGGATCTAAGCAGGGAAAAGCAGAGGTTAAAATGATTGGAGCAATATGAAATGACCCGTCTGGACTTGAGTTTGTTTTCTGGACTTTGCCATGTTTATCCTCCAGCAAAGTCGATTCTTCTTTGTCAGCATTTACCTACAGAAAGTCTGTAATTTTTAGCAACTATTGTTTTCTTTTCCTCTCCATAAGGAGCTTAAAAAACAGGGTTTACATAGAGTACATTATTAAACATGTTAACATGTTTTAAAACCTGGAGTTAATGCATGTTAATGCAGCATTAGGATTAATGTACCTGGGCATTAGTTTGAGTTAATGTTAACAGGAACAGGTCACTCACTAATACTAAAATGGGGTTAATGGAAATTGTGTAAAGCTACGCCATTTGCATTAACCTACTGATAATGCAAAAGCTTAACTAAGCTTCCTTAAGGTGTACTTGTGTTTTTGTGTTAGCCTCCAGAAGCAAATGTAAGGCCCAATGTGGGCCTTGATGTCTCTCCCCCACACCTTGGCAAAAATAGGCCCAAGAGCAGATCAACCCCTCTCCCTGATCCAATTACCCTCTCCCCTTCCACTTTCCTGGCAGAAGCACAATCCTGCAGGTTACCTGAACAAATTCACCCCTCTCCCCCACCGAAATCAGAACCCATCCTCTACCATCCACTGTAGTAGTTGATAGTGTTAGGAGAGTACTCCCGCCTCCTGCTCCACTAGTTCCACTATTCAAAATAGTGCTGGATCAGCTCACATGGTCTGTTGCATCTGCGGCAGTGGGTGATGGACTGAGGTGAAGCCTGATTTTGCCACACAGATGGAGGGAAATGGGAAATCAGCCCAGGAGGGCCTTATTCAGCAGGATTTGGGAAGGGGGGGGGGATGGTGATAAAGCCAGGGGAAGGAAGGGGTTTAATGCTGCCTTGTGGGGGGAGTGGAGAGTAGGATGATAGGGCCCCAGGGGGCCTAACTTTGTGGGTGGGAGTGCTGATTCTGTTAGAGGGTGATTATCTGAGTGGAGCCTGATTTTGCCAGTGGGGGGGGGGGGAGGAGGAGGAGGAGGGATGATAGGCCCTCAATAGCCCTTGTGTTACTGGCAGGATAATACATCAATCTCAACTGCTTCAAAAGAGCAGGTTTAATGCCTGTTAGTATGTCAGATATTTAACATAGTGTTTTGTAGTTGATAATGCTCATGTTATAATTGAACAGTAATGCACTACCAGTAGATTTTAATGCAGCTTAATACATTAGCCTTTAAACCTGTAATGAGGCTGCTTTTTTCATATGAATTAAATATTATGATAATATGAATACAATTATACTCTAGTATAATTTGTTAAAAAAAATCACATCATGCAAAAAGAATAATAAGGCAATAAAAATAGTAATAATCATAACATTCTGCCTTCTTTTCCTTTTGTAGCTTACATCTAGTCTTTGTGTCAGCAAGCTGCTGTTAGGTATTCTTCTCAGAGTTGAGGGTGTAGGGTGGAGGTGAGCTTATGGAAGATAAGGCCATTGCAGAAAGACTAAATTAATTCTTTGCTTCCGTGTTTACTAATGAGGATGTTGGGTAGATACCAATTCTGGAGATGGTTTTCAGGGGTGATGAGTCAGATGAACTGAACAAAATCACTGTGAACCTGGAAGATGTAGTAGGCCAGATTGACAAATTAAAGAGTAGAAAATCATCTGGACCAGATGGTATGCATCCTAGGGTACTGAAGGAACTAAAAAATGAAATTTCTGAACTATTAATTAAAATTTGTAACCTATCATTAAAATCATCCATTGTTCCTGAAGACTGGAGGGTGGCCAATGTAATCCCAATATTTAAAAAGGGCTTCAGAGGTGATCCTGGTAATGACAGACCAATGAGCATGACTTCAGTGCCGGGAAAAATAGTGGAAACTATTCTCAATATCAAAATCGTAGAGCATATAGAAAGACATGGTTTAATGGAACACAGTCAACATGGCTTTACCCAAGGGAAGTCTTGCCTAACAAATCTGCTTCATTTTTTTGAAGGGGTTAATAAACATGTGGATAAAGGTGAACCAGTAGAGGTAGTGTATTTGGATTTTCAGAAGGTGTTTGACAAAGTCCCTCATGAGAGGCTTCAAAGAAAACTAAAAAGTCATGGGATAGGAGACAATGCCCTTTTGTGGATTACAAACTGGTTAAAAGACAGGAAACAGAGAGTAGGATTAAATGGTCAATTTTCTCAGTAGAAAAGGGTAAACAGTGGAATGCCTCAGGTATCTGTACTTGGACCGGTGCTTTCCAATATATATATAATTGATCTGGAAAGGAATACGACGAGTGAGATTATCAAATTTGTGGATGATATAAAATTATACAGAGTAGTTAAATCACAAGCGGATTGTGATACATTACAGGAGGACCTTGCAAGACTGGAAGATTGGGCATCCAAATAGCAGATGATCGAGGGGTTAAAGGTGCACTTAGAGAAGATAAGGCCATCATGGAAAGATTAAATGATTTCTTTACTTCAGTGTTTACTGAAGAGGATGTTGGGGAGGTACTCATACTAGAGAAGGTTTTCATGGGTAATGATTCAGATGGACTGAACCAAATCACGGTGAACCTAGAAGATGTGGTAGGCCTGATTGACAAACTGAAGAGTAGTAAATCACCTGGACCGGATGGTATACACCCCACAGTTCTGAAGGAACTCAAATATGAAATTTCAGACCTATTAGTAAAAATTTGTAACCTATCATTAAAATCATCCATTGTACCTGAAGACTGGAGGATAGCTAATATAACCCCAATATTTAAAAAGGGCTCCAGGGGCGATCCGGGAAATTACAGACCGGTTAGTCTGACTTCAGTGCCAGGAAAAATAGAGGAAAGTGTACTAAATATCAAAATCACAGAACATATAGAAAGACATGGTGTAATGGAACAAAGTCAGCATGGCTTTACCCAAAGCAAGTCTTGCCTCACAAATCTGCTTTACTTTTTTGAAGGAGTTAATAAACATATGGATAAAGGTGAACCGGTAGATGTAGTGTACTTGGATTTTCAGAAGGTGTTTGACAAAATTCCTCATGAGAGGCTTCTAGGAAAAGTAAAAAGTCATGGGATAGGTGGCGATGTCCTTTTGTGGATTACAAACTGGCTAAAAGACAGGAAACAGAGAGTAGGACTAAATGGACAATTTTCTCAGTGGAAGGGAGTGGGCAGTGGAGGGCCTCAGGGATCTGTATTGGGACCCTTACTTTTCAATATATTTATAAATGATCTGGAAAGAAATACGATGAGTGAGGTAATCAAATTTGCAGATGATACAAAATTGTTCAAAGTAGTTAAATCACAAGCAGATTGTGATAAATTGCAGGAAGAGCTTGTGAGTCTGGAAAATTGGGCATCGAAATGGCAGATGAAATTTAATGTGGATAAGTGTAAGGTGATGCATATAGGGAAAAATAACCCATGCTATAGTTACACAATGTTAGGTTCCATATTAGGTGCTACCACCAAAGAAAGAGATCTAGGCATCATAGTGGATAACACATTGAAATCGTCGGTTCGGTGTGCTGCAGCAGTCAAAAAAGCAAACAGAATGTTGGGAATTATTAGAAAGGGAATGGTGAATAAAACGGAAAATGTCATAATGCCTCTGTATTGCTCCATGGTGAGACCGCACCTTGAATACTGTGTACAATTCTGGTCGCCACATCTCAAAAAAGATATAGTTGCGATAGAGAAGGTACAGAGAAGGGCATCCACAATGATAAAGAGGAATGGAACAGCTTCCCTATGAGGAAAGACTAAAGAGGTTAGGACTTTTTAGCTTGGAGAAGAGACGGCTGAGAGGGGATATGATAGAGGTCTTTAAGATCATGTGAGGTCTCGAACGAGTAGATGTGAATTGGTTATTTACACTTTCGAATAATAGAAGGACTAGGGGGCATTCCATGAAGGTACAAAGCAGCACATTTAAGACTAATCGGAGAAAATTATTTTTCACTCAACACCCAATAAATCTCTGGAATTTGTTGCCAGAGGATGTGGTTAGTGCAGTTAGTGTAGCTGGGTTCAAAAAAGGTTTGGATAGGTTCTTGGAGAAGTCCATTAACTTCTCTTAATCAAGTTTACTTAGGGAATAGCCACTGCTATTAATTGTATCAGTAGCATTGGATCTTCTTAGTGTTTGGGTAATTGCCAGGTTCTTGTGGCCTGGTTTGGCCTCTTTTGGAAACAGGATGCTGGGCTTGATAGACCCTTGGTTTGATCCAGCATGGCAAGTTCTTATGGTCTTATTGCTCATTAGGGATGTGCAGACCAAAAAAATGTGTTTTGGTTTGTTCATTCATTTTGTTTGGATCCATATTTGTTTCATTAGTTTAAGAACATAAGAACATAAGAAATTGCCATGCTGGCTCAGACCAAGGGTCCATCAAGCCCAGGATCCTGGGGAGGATAGGGAGGAGGGCTGCCACAGAGGAAGAGTCACTGATGGTACAATGAAAGGGAGAGAGGAGGGGGGAAACGAGCCTGTGGGGGCTGCATCTGGGAGGGAACTGAGCTGGGCCAGGGTGCATCTGGAAGGAGGGAAGGGGTGTGAGAAGGAAAAAAAAGAGTCTGAGGGGTAGAAAGCATGTAGGAGGAGTTCTGTTTTCCTAATGGCAGGTGTTTTGGTTTTTTAGGGCCTGATGTAATATTTGCAGTGTTGCTTTTTCATAGGTAGGATTGTTATTGTTTGAGTGCTGTTAGCACTGATTTGGTATGGGAGATTTACTGTATTGAAATTATTATTCTGTTTACTCATGGCTTTCTGAGGGCCTAATTCCATATGGGTTCCAAGTAGCTTTTTTTGCAGATTTTTCTGGTTGGCACTACAGCAGGGCATGTAATATAACAATTATGTTATTGTATGTGATATTTTTACTTGTACTGTACTTTGAAGGTCCTTTTTTATTTAAAATGTATTATTGTAAATGCATACTTTTTAATTGTGTGTGGGGAGGGGAACTATGCTGTATGGTTCACCTAGGGTGTCTAATACCCTTGCACCAGCCCTGGGAGAGCCATGATCTCACTAGGCTTCCTCTGCTTGGCATAAAGTGACAGCAGTTTGATGTGGCTGCTAGATGACCACTGAGGATTTTACCAGTCATTTGACTCCTGTTCCTGCCTCCCTGAGTCCTGAGTGTGGTACCCCAAATCTGCTTTCTAGGGAAAAGAGGACCAGGGAAGGGGGGTATCTGTAGAGATTTTCTTCAGCGTTTGTGCCCAAATGAAGGTTTATGCAGCTCTAGCAAATGCTGTGGAGTTTGTTCTGAGGCCGGTGTGTGGTGATTGCTTTGAGCAGTTGCTGCTGCTGAACTCGATGATGCCCCAGCTGGGGTTGAGGGTTGTGGACAAAGTGAGGAGGCTGGGGCTGACACAAGGGCCGGTACTCCAGGCTGGGTAAGGGTTCCCCAGGGTGCTAGTGATTGTATTTTATGGGCCTTGTGTTGTTCTCTCCCATTTTACAAGTGGAATCTCTCTGTAGCTTGTGATACTTTATATTTTAATATTTTAAAGATTTAAATTTTGTAAAATACCAATGATTTAACAAGATGTCATGTATTTTATATTTTTAAAGTTTCAAAGTGCATTAAAAAATGTTTAAAAATCCCATCTAGACTGAAGAATAATTTTAGCTTAGAATGCAATGATTTATTAGAAAGTTTATGCGACACTGATAAAATACAAGTATTTATGATTCTCCCTCAAATTAAATGCATTTTTCCTAAGTGTGGGTGAGAATAACAATTGTGTTGATGTGGAAGGACCCTGTCAGCAAAACGTTTACTCTGCTTCTACAAGTGTTTGGAATTTTCACAGGTGAAAGTTGGAAACCCTAGGAGTAGGGAAGTAGCCAAATGCACAGTACAGAGGAACTGCTAGAGGGCCATGAAATCAGTTATGGTTCATGAAGCGGTGCCACAAGTGTGCAAAAGAATGCATAGCCTTGGCAAGAGCAAGAAATGGCAAGAAGGCGAATACCATAGATGAAGAATGGTCTTAAAATCCTGAGGAGTGTTTTAGTAGGTTTGTAATGCAATCTATGGGCCTCAGTGGCTCAGTGGTAATGATTTGAACATGGTATATGTAGCTGTAAGTGACAGGCCTCAGTGGTTAGGATTAGATAATGGCATGCCATAGGTGTGACAGGCCTCATTCTTAATGGTTGGAACATGGCATGCCTTAGCTGTAAATGACAGGTCTCATTGGAAATGGTTGGAACATGGCATGCCTTAGCTGCTGTAAGTGACAGACCTCATTGGAAATGGTTGGAACATGGTATGCCTTAGCTGCTGTAAATGACAGACCTCATGGTTGGAACATGGCATGTCTCAGTGGTGGTGTTTACACCAGCACTGAGCCACGATTCCACTGACTTCCCCTGTCTGCTTCACCCCAAACAGCTGTTGAGGAAAGGCAGGCAGGGGAAGACAGTGGAGTCATGGCTCTGAGGTAGCATTTGTTAAATGGAGGCAGAGGAACTCAGCAGAGTCATGCCTTGAAGGTTGCATTTGCGGAAAAGGAGGCACAGGAGCGCAGCGGAGTCATGCTCTAAAGGTTGCATTTGGCAAAAAGAGCAGAGGAGCTCAGCGGAGTCATGCCTCAAAGCTTGCATTTGGGGAAAAGGAGGCAGAAGAGCGCAGCTGAGTCATGCCTCAAAGGTTGCATTTGGGGAAAAGGAGGCAGAAGAGTGCAGGGAAGTCATGCCTCAAAGGTTGCATTTCGGGAAAAGGAGGCAGAAGAGTGCAGTGAAGTCATGCCTCAAAGGTTGCATTTGGGGAAAAGGAGGCAGAAGAGCGCAGCGGAGTCATGCCTCAAAGGTTGCATTTGGGGAAAAAGAAGCAGAGAACAGTGGAGTCATGCCATGAGGAGCTATCCAAGGTTCTTGAAGTAGATGCCAACAAGTGGACCCTAAAGTAGTGGGTGAGCTGGAATGGGGGTTACCACCGGTGCTTCCAGAGCCTGGCTGACTGCTTCCAGCACAGCTCTGTCCTGGCCATCCCCCATTCTCTAATGCAGCTGCCCAGGCTAGAGCTGCCCTGAAGCAGTTTCTGTTCCTATTTTGTTTCTTTAATGAAGTTTGATTTACTTTTAAGATGTTTATTTATGAATCACAAAATTTGTTAGGTGTGTGCTGCTGGTGGGATCAGTTAGACCAGAAACTCCCAAGCGCAGCTGTTGCTGAGGAATTGAGCCTGCAGTGAGGCTCTGTCCTGGGCAAGCAATGGCTAAATGTAGTGCTTTTTAATATTTTTATGGCGGGAACCCCCACGATGATTGTTTTTGCAATTGAGAGCAAAGCTTTCGGCTGCTAGTGCTCCTAGGCTATTTCTTTGTTTTTGTGGTAGTAGTCACCTCTCCTTTTTCAGGGCTCCTAGTCCTTCCTGCTGTGGGTTGAAGCAGGGGAATGCTTCCCGAGTTTGGGCCTCTATGAAGGGGCACAGAGTGGATGGTGAGGCTGGCACAATAATGCCTATTGAAGTGGGAAGGTCTGAATTGTTCCCTACACTTTATGAGCAGACCCAGGCTGGTCATTCTTCTCAAAATGAGCGCTGGTTAAGCCTGCATCTTACCAAATGTTACCAGCTGAGCAGTTGAAAGGATGCTAGTGCTCTCCTTCCTCCCACCATGCAAATCAGAAACCCCTGACCCTGGCTCTCCTCTCTCCAGTGGCACCACAAGTTCTATTTTATTGTCTTTGGTTGGCACTTTAACGGTTTTGAGTTATAAATGTTTTGCACTTGACGCTCGTTTCCTTTTTTTCTTCTGCTGAAGGGACAGATCCTTGGCTGTAGTACATTTCTGATTGTTACTCTATGTCAAGGAGGAATATGAATGTTTATTTTTTTGAGGCATTTAGAATGCTATCATACACATAAACTAGCAGCAGGGTGCTTGTGGAAATGTGGCCCAACTGGTGGTGCTGGGACCACAACAGGACTCAGCATCGCATCTCTTCCAGCTCTCGACCTTGCATCTCGGGCCCGGACAGGAGCAGCAGGGTGGTACTTTTAGTGTGACCCAACTGACTGTGTTAGGGACACAGCAGGACTCATCATTTTAGAACTGTGGCCCTTGGATTGGCTTTTCGGATCCTGGAAACAGCAGCAGTGTGGTGGTTGTAGTGTGTCCCCACTGGTGGTGTGGGGGACACAGCAGGACACAGCATTGCATCTCTTCCAGCCCTTGATCTTTAATCTCAGGCCTGGACAGGAGCAACAGTGCGGTACTTGTAGTGTGGCCCAACTGGCTGTGTTAGGGACATAGCAGGACACAGCATAGCATCTCTTCCAGCCCTCAATTTTGCATCTCAGGCCTGGACAGGAGCAGCAGAGTGGTACTTGTAGTGTGACCCAACTAGGGTGTTGAGGACATAGCAGGACTCATCATGTTGGTGTTGTGGCCCTTGGATTGGCTTTTTGGATCGTAGAAGTAGCAGCAGCATGGTAGTTGTAGTGTGTCCCCACTGGCGGTGTAAGGGACACAGCAGGACACAGCAGGACACAGCACTGCATCTTTTCCAGATCTTGAGTTTGCATCTTAGGCCTGGACAGGAGCAGCAGAGTGGTACTTTTAGTGTGGCCCAACTGGTGGTGTTGAGGATACAGCATGACTCATCATTTTTGTCTTGTTGCTATTTGATTGCATTTATGAACCATGGAGGCAGCAGCAGTGTGCTGGTTGTAGTGTGGCCCAACAGGCAGTGTTGGAAACACAGCAGGACTCAGCATTGCAAACCTTTCCAGCCCTCGATCTGGCATCTCAGGCCTGAACAGCAGCATCAATTGGTTGGTTGGTGAAGTGTGGTCCAATTGACGGAGTTACAGGCAGATGCAGTTAGTCAATCACAGTCACTGGATGTTGCTGGACACTGGATGTAGCCCCCATTGCTGCCATTGAGGCACAGCATGCAGAAAGACAGAGCAGCCAGCAGCTACAGGACTTTCATGTTCCATTCATTCATCTCTCCACTCACATGGCAAATCTGGATAGCCCAGCAAAGGCAGATTCATGTTAAGGAACACTAGCTTCTCCATCATGTATGGTGACAGCCTGGAGAATGAGGGCATATAATGTCTTCTGTCATGGAAAACACTTTCGCTGGAAACACTCGGTGGACAAGAGAGATAGTACTGAGCCATTCTCGCTAGGTCTGGCCAGATGCTAGACTTTTGAAACCAATATGCCAGCACATCTGTCTCCATGTCCTCAAAGGTGTCACTGAGATAGCATGTCACTGAGATTTGAGCTGCCACCTCCTTTGGTAGTATTGGACGTGAATATTTCTTCCCAGCTGCTTCAGTGATCCCTGGGACAGAAGTGAGGATTATTTCCCTTTTCTTGTGGAGGGTCTGCTAGGTGATGATGACAGGGTACTACTCTGACTTACACTGCTGTCTGACCTGGCCAATGAGAGAGTTTCCTCCTGTGCTACATCCCTCCTCTGCCTCAACCTGTGGCGCTCTAGCTGACAGACCTCTTCTGTCAGCATGCCCTTCATATGTGTCAGATTGTTAATCTCCAGTGCAAGTCTCCCTTTCACAAGTGGACCACATAATATAGTGAGCATGTATGTGGGATTTCTGGTCAGAGGTCCCAATCTCTCTGCCACCTGCTTTTCCAAGGACACCAAACAGTGCGTTGAGACTTCTGGCTCTCTGATCCAGCTGCCAGCCCTCCAGCATCTTTCAAAGCGCTGCTAAAATATTGGCAGAGGTATGGGAACCATCTGCCAGGTAAGTGTACAGCAAAGCCCACCTGCGTCCATCCCCTCTTCCTGTTGAAAGCCCTCCAACTTTTCTATCAGGATGTTTACTATTGGGATGACATCTCCCAAGGTGGCACTTGTAGTACTCAGCTCCTCTGTGGCATCCTTAAAGCGTTTCAGAATTTTCACAAGCTATCTCATGACTGATCAGTCATCATGCCCTAGGGGAGCCTGCACACCTTTCTCCATTTCCCGAGACAGATCATGCAGGGATATCTTCTGCTGCACTAGCCTCTGCAGCATCATATAGGCTGAATTCCAGCAGGTACCCACATGTAAGATGAGACGTTTGTGAGGCATCTCTAATTCCTCTTGCTTTTCACGGAGAAGGTCACCTACCTTTACACTCCAGTGGAAGTTTCCAGCTATTTTTCTACACTTCTCTAGGAAGTGTACACAGGCTCTGGATCCCTGGACCCCAGCCCTAGGGGGCCTCATTCATTGCTAGGTGCAGGATGTAAGCAAAGCATCATACACCCTGATATCCACCGTCGGATACTGCCTTGACCATATTAGAGCCATTGTCAGTGATTAAGAAACCTGCGTTGAGACTTCTGGCTCTCTGATCCAGCTGCCAGCCCTCCAGCACCAATTGCTGCTAAAATATTGGCAGAGGTTTGGGAACCATCTGCCAGGTGAGTGTACAGATTCCATTTGCTCTGGCCCCTGTGGAACTGTTGCCTGCCCCTACCTCAGCCAGGGTCCACCAATGTGATATCAGAGAGAGGAAGGATTGTGAGGCATTTGTGGATGTCCATATGTCACTTGTGAAATGGACACTGCTCTCCTGTGCCTTCACCAGCAGCGCCTGCACACAGCAGTGACAATGTTTGTACAGATTGGGGATGACCTTCCTACTGAAATAGGTCCTTTCTAGTTTGGCACTAGAAGCTGCAGCAAACGCCTGACACCCACATTCTCAATGACCTGCAGGGGCTGATCGTCTAAAGTGATCATCTCACCTATAGTTCTTGTCACCACTTTGGTTGCTGTCTGCCTCTTTCCGCGTGACAGTGCTACCGAACACCACCCCATTTCTTCCATCGTGGGCTGTCGCTTCTTAGCCATAGTTGGGTACTGCTGCTGCCAGCCTGCCTCCTGACTGGTAGAAGGAGCTGAAGTCTTGGAAGGAACTTGAGGAACACTCGTTCCCTTTTCAAAGACTAGTGTCCTCTGTCTTGCAGAAGGGGCTTCCTGACTACTCCTACTATCATCCCCAGGTGCATATTGAAGGGGATGCTGCTTCTTCAGGTGATGCTTCATTCCAGCATTGCTTAAGTGGCCCAGTTGTTTCATTCGGTTGATGCCCTTTGTACAATAGTTACAACGCGCAAAGCATGGGTCCTCCCTCATTTGAAAATGGCTCCAGATCACAGATTTCTTTTGTGATCCCTTGCCTCTGTCTGTATCCTTTGGGGTAGATGGTGCTGCTGGCAGTGAAGTGGGAGTGGTCACAGATGGAGCCTGAAGAACTGCAGCAGAGGATTCACTCATCGTCTGCTCTTGCACTGTCAGTGTGGCCTGCTCTCCCTCACTAACATGTCCTCCTGCCTCTCTCTCCTCTATCAGTGAAATGGAACCTAGCACAATACTGACTAAACCTCCTAATATAGGGTCTTCAGCTAATGCCTCTCCCATCTCTGCTTTAAGAAATCCTTTGAAGTAAGATTCATCAAGTTCTGAATCAGAAGAGGATGACAAAACTGATCTTATAGCCTCTGCTGCACTAAGGGTTTGCGGTGTTTTTTGTTTCACCGCTTGTACTTGTAGTTCTCTAGGCTCTGGGGGTTGTACTTCGCTGCTACTAGTACTACTAGTGCCTTCCCTTTCCCTCTCCTCTGAGGAAGAAGGATCTGGCTGAGACACTGATGAAACAATTGGCATATTCTCCCCAAATCTCAACTTCTTGTAGCTTGACATGCATGTCTCTCCTTCCGATGTTTGGGATTTTAAAAAATCCCTTGTTATCTTAGTTGGGGGTTTCACTGCTGTCTGTCTAGCAAATCCCCTGCCAGCAACTGCGGGCTTCCCACATCCTTTGCCCGACATGATGGATTTTGTTTTCTGCTGTAGTGCTGGATAATAGGAGTTGTCAATTAATCTTTATTTCTGAAAATTTGGCAGTCACACTGTTAGCATTAGTGTGACATACTACTACAGTGATCCTTCTGTGTGTAAGGTTGAACAACACTCAGAGAGAATACACTACAGAAGAACAACAATTTTAGTATTTTGCTCTGCTAGTGACTACAGTGTACGCTGATGCACACAACACACAGAAAAAGCAAAGAATGATATCGTGTTATACTATGTGTGTGTGAGCTCACTACTGGTAAAAGTGAGTGCACTAGTATTTTAAATGCAGTAGCAAAATAAAATAATCAACAAAGTGGCTGGCTGTACCTGTGGTAGTAACTGGCACAGACCTACTGCACTTTTGTAGATGCACTGACGTATCTAACAGACACAGACCCAGACAAAGAGAGTTAAAACAGCCTCTCTATGAGGGATATTGTGGCAGAGTTCAGTTACAGCGCTGGTACTACACAACAGGTTTAAAATTTAATAAATCATTGCAAAAATCTCCAGTGTCAGTCAGGCAGCCTGGAGTGTCTTCCCCCTAAAGGGAAGGGAATGATGGAGAACTATAACCTTCCTCTAAGTCAGTAGCAGTGACAGCAGCAAGATGTTAAAAAAAATTATAAACTTGTGCAAATTAACACAGTATGACAGCAGCAACAGCTAACAGGATTAGAATAGATGGAATGTTTCAAATTTTGAAGCAAAGTACTGTTGATACAGAAGACTGTAGTAATACAGAATTCTAAGACAACAGCAAAGCAGGATGTATCCTCCATGAGTGAAAGATACAATCCAACTGCAAGATGAAACAGTCAGGGATTGTAAAACAAAGAATGGAAAGTTCAGTGATTCGCTGATTTAGAAAAATGTTTCTCTCTGATATGTTCCCTTGCTTTGGCATTCTGGTTTCCTTGACAACAGATCCCGGTTCTCCTCTGACCTCACAAATAAGTCATAGGCATGAGGGCTGGTTGCTATGGAAACTCCCACATGACCTGCCCAGCCTCAGAGTCTATTGTTTTAATACAGCCAATGCTTTCAATGGGGAATCATAAATGAATGACACATGTTTCATTCATGGGACTTGCTCATACGTTTTCAGGGGCAAACGAATCAAACGAATATGGTAAATAGGTCATTCATTTTAAAAGAATGCACATCCATATTGCTCCTGTTTTTGAGGTCTGGGTGCTATCAGTGTAATATGTATAATGTGAGAGGTCTAGTTAGTGGGTTTGTGAATGGTAGATTTTGTATCTGGGTTTGCATTGGAAGAGGTTGTAATGATGCTATTTTAGACTGTAAGGACAGCGGTGGCTTCCCCAGTGGGAGTACTTGGAGCCTTGCTGCTGGGCCAGGGGTTGAATTAGTATTTTTTAAAATTATATTTTATGTATTAATTTTGTATTTTTCAATGTCTTGATTCTTATTTAACATTTGAATCTATTAATTTCTATTTGATATATATTTCATTATGGGGTGGACTTTTGGGTGTTACATAAAAACTCAGATTAGATTACATGGCCACACAACATATGAAATGCCAAAAATTTGTAACATGCATCATTGTCCAGTTTGGCTCAAATCCCAAATAATCATTCTTACATACAGGTCAATCCAGTAACGAGTGGTAGGAAGAGCTGCATTAGTGCCTGGCGCACCCGCGGTTGCCGCACGCACAGTCCAGCTCACCTACCGCTCGATCCTGTATGTAAATAGCTTGCAAATGCAAGCTGCGTCTAAGAAGCGTCCGTGAAGCGTTAGGCCCGCGCAACCCATTTTACTGTATAGAGCGCTATACAGTAACCTGGGTGCGCGGGCCTAACGCTTCACGGACATGCTGGTATCTGTCATTTCAAATGTCATTTGAAATGACAGGTACCAGGAAGTGGACAGTTCTCCGACACGGGATTGTCAGCCCTCTCTCCCCTCCTCCCGAAGCAAGCAACGAAAGCGGAAAAAAGCGAAAAAAAAAGCGAAAAAGCGAAAAAAAAAAAAAGCAAGAGAGAGGGGAGAGAGGACGGGCAATCCTACGCTCAGGATTGACAGTCCCCTCTCCCCTCCTCCCGAAGCAAGGCGCGAAAAGCAGCCTTGCTCTGGGAGGAGAAGAGAGAGGACTGGCAGTGTAAAGCGACGAAGCGACTTACTTTTTTTGCAGCTCCCCTCCGGAGACGGACATCGGCGAGGATGACCACGGCTTCCCTCCCCTGCCTCCAGCTGCCCGCGAAGATAGACGCATGGCACGGGCGAAAGCGGCCCCTGTGCGTGCAATTGGGCCGCTCAAGACGTGACGTCACATGCCGTGACGCCAAACGTCGTGACGTCACGCCTTGAGCGGCCCAATTGCACGAACAGGGACCGCTTTCGCCCATGCAGGCATCCATCTTCGCGGGCAGCTGGAGGCAGGGGAGCCGCGGTCGTCCTCGCCGATGTCTGTCTCCGGAGGGGGGCTGCAAAAAAAGTAAGTCGCTTCGTCGCTTTACACTACCAGTCCTCTCTTCCCTCCTCCCGAGGCAAGGCTGCTTTTCGCGCCTTGCTTCGGGAGGAGGGGAGAGAGGACTGGCAATCCCGAGCGTAGGATTGCCCGTCCTCTCTCCCCTCTCTCTCTTGCAACTTTTTTTTTTTCGATTTTTTTCTCTTTTGTTGCTTCGGGAGGAGGGGAGAGGACTGGGGCTGCCCCAGAGACCAGCACCCATGGACGCGGCCAGGGCAGGTGAGCAGGGGCTGGGGGAAAGTTTGCCGCCTACCCTTACCCCTGCCTCTAACGCAGGGGTAAGGGTAGGCGGTAAGTTAGCAGGTTAAACGAGCGACAAAATGGCAGGGTAAAAAAGCGATAGTCGGGGCGCGCGTTACTTGATGGTAGGGAATAGCTAATTCGATCGTTTACATGTAATATACATGCCGCGTGCGGAAGGGGTTACCCAGGGATTTAAGGACGCGGTAAGAGTAGGTTAAAGGGGATTGTGGATCGCAGGAAGAGCTAACGCGGCCGGAAAGTGAGTAGAAAGCGGGTTAGGAGCGGGGTAAACGCGGCCGCACTTTACTGGATTGACCTGTTTGTATCATAAAATGCTGCATGTCCCATTACACTGTGAAAGAAGCATGGCTATCTTTCCATGTGCAATTCATCAACATGTGCTAGTAGCAAAATCTCAATGTTGAATGTGATTAAAACTGGATATTCATGAAAAATCATAAAAGCTGTTTTGTAAAATTTGCCCTGAGGTGGGGGGATGGGATTACCAACTCTATTCCCACTGTTTCTCTCCTGTTGCTGCCTGAGAATCTGTTGCACCAGGCGCAAACAAAAAGTACGCTGGATTTTATAAGATACGCGCGGATACGCGCAGCTACGCGCCTGGTGCAACAGAAATGTCCCAATTATATGGTCACACAAACAGGGTAAGGTTGCTATTAGTATAAGTAGCGAAGCAAGAACAGTCTCAGAGGTTATTCCCTCCCCAGGCCATGCTTATTTTCTCCTGGGTCCAGAGAAGGGGATCTCCATGCCCAGACCAACACCTCTCTCTCTCTCTCTCTCTCTCTCTCTCCCCTCTCCCACATTCTGTAGTGGGAGCCATTGGTGAGTAAGGACAAAGACTGATGATGCCGATAAAAGGAAGGAATCACTCCCAATGAATACATACAGTAGTTCTCTTAGAAGCTTAGCACATGTACTGAGTGCCATAATTCTTCTAATCTAGAGGCAGTGCCACCTAGTGTCCTGTCAATAGATTATACTTGGGAACCATACCAATTGTTGGATCCACTTACTGGGCCTGGGGGAGGGGATCCTTGGGCTTGGGCTAACTCACTGTATCCCAGATATACAGGAGGGGATTCCTGGCCTGAAATGACTCTTCATGCTCTCTGCTCTCCTGGTCATGGGGGGTGGGGAGAGAAAATAAATGGGTCCAAGCTGATGTTTCTTTTTTCTCCTCTTCCGCTCCCTAGCCTGTGCACTAATTGTTGCTCCTTTCCTGGGCTGCTGCTGCATGGCTGCATGGTACTACTGGCCATCCAGTGCAGTGTCCATTTAAAGATGGACACTGATGCAAACACCTTTCCTTACTTTTCATTGTTTGAAAAATAAAAATCTTAGTTGTGCTTACAAATGTGCGTTTCATCAAAACTAAGGAGATTTCTCTTTCCAAAGATGTCCTTAACTGTGCATGCAGGGCAATAAGAAACACCAGATCTTGTCTGCACAAAGTAGTCGAGTTCTTTATTAGCATGTAGATAATTGAAATAGTTGGATACGATCGATAATATTTCTTAGGCATTGCAGGCATATACAAATCTTTGGAAGCAGAGAGAATGTACAACACTAACTATTAGCTGCAAGGACATTTTATCCCACTTTACTTTCTGGTTTAATTTCACTTTATCTTTATTAGATTGTATGTAACATTAACAGACTTACTTTGCTTTCCAATCTGATCTCACATGTATTTTTGGGAGTTTATTAAAGAATGGGAAGAAATCTGTGGGAAAAAAATAGCCATCTCATTTTAGGGACAATATCACATGACGTGGGCCCATGTGGAATTGCCAAAAATGCATTTATCCTAATTTATTGTGGGAATTTACAGACAAAATATGCAGAAATTGCAGCTTATAAGCAGCTGAGATATTTACTGCTTTCTGCTGCATTTGTTGATAGTGTGAGTCTTAACAGATAAAGATTTTTAGGAAGCCTTCTAAAAACTAAACTAATGTACAAGAAATCAAACATGGGGGGGGCATTTAACCAGACAGCTCACAGGTTATCTGGTTAAATGCCAGCTTTTTGACTATGGGGCGCTTATGTAGTAGGTGTTGGCCAAATAAGAAAGAGAGGACCCGGAGACATAGAGAACTTATCTGGCTAACTTAGCCGATTGCAAGCTGTATCCGGCAGAGTTACTTGGTCACCTGTGGCCGGATAACTTGAGGCTTTACTAGCTATATTCAAAGTAATGTAGCCGGTTAAGTGGTTTTAGTATAAAGAAAAAAAAAAAAAGTGCAGCACAGACCTGACGGCCCAAATCCTTGAACTCCATCCAATATTTGAAAAAGTAGCCCCTGCTGGGCCGAGCTCTCACCCCCTCAAATTTCCCTAACTAAAGTTTAACACTTGAAAACCTTTCCTTCTGCTGGAAGCCAGCCTCTTCCCCTCTCCTTCTCTTTGCAGAAAATGAAATGGTAAAGCCCCCCCCCCCCAAAACAAAAAAAAAAAACCCAATCCAAACCCTGCCTGTCAGCTACCGGGATGGTGGTAAGGTATGACTGCTCCCGGCAGCTTCCAGCGTTGCTGTCAGAGGCCAGGAGCTTAAGCAATTTTCCAAGGCTTTCCTCTGTCTCTCCATCTGATGAGCATAAAATATGCTTGATAGAAATTTTGAAGATACCATCTGAGGACATTTCATCTGTATCTAGGGTGTATTACTTGCCACAATTAAAAAAAAAAAAGAAGTGAAGTGAAGTTGGAGACCAACGATTCAATCCTTTACAAGCCATGGATATTTTGGATTTGACAGGATGTTTTATAATAAACTGACTCTGAGTTGGTGGAACCCTCAACTTTATTAGTTGGATTCAGATAGAGAGTGGTTGCTATGGGGTTTTTTTTTCTCAAATATACAGAACTCATGAGGTTCATATGCAAAAGCATTTAGCTGGCTAACTCAGAAGACTGAATATTTGGGCATTTATCTTGCTATATTCTAGCTGGCTAATAAGTCAGGCGACTAGAATTTAGCCAGATAAGTTAGGGGCATTCTGGGGGCGTAACTGGGAGATGTAGAGTTAGCCGGCTAAGTTAACCAGCTAACTATGATA
This sequence comes from Rhinatrema bivittatum, assembly GCF_901001135.1. Classification (NCBI taxonomy): domain Eukaryota; kingdom Metazoa; phylum Chordata; class Amphibia; order Gymnophiona; family Rhinatrematidae; genus Rhinatrema; species Rhinatrema bivittatum. The sequence continues at coordinate 71,898,771 of NC_042617.1, read as the reverse complement.
TTCAAAGTTAGCCAAGTGACTTGGCCAGCTAAGTCTGGTCAGTCCAAAGAACTATCCTAAAGTTAGCCGGCTATACATAGTAATGTGGGTGCACTACTGAATATACTCTCTACCTGGGTAACATCAAGCTAGGTTGAGAGAACATTGCACAAATCTCATCTTTGGTGAGTTTCCTCACTCCGAAGTTCATCAAATCTTCACAAGAGTGCACTGTTCTGTTCATACGTCGCACTCTGAATGTCAAAGTGGCCCCTAACCCCTATCCTGAGGCAGCCACTTAAGAGTGGCGAAACTTGGCCAGAGTCGGGCAATTTTTATCACGTCTCCACCACAATAAATATTTATACAAGACATCCAGCATCTATCTCTTTTTGACTGCCCATGTCCTGCCCATGCCCCACCCCTTTTTCGGGAAAAACTTTTATGCGTTTATGCGTTTTATGCGTGGGAGATAGGCTGCGGGCCTTTTAAAATCTCTACGGCACGCACGAGTCTGAGTCACGCGCGTATCTCCCAGTTTTGCAGCACGCAAGCCTTTGAATATCAACCATACTGCAAAGTGTTTCAGAAAGACAGTTCTAACTTTTCTCAGTTAATTTACAATGTGAATAGTTTAGCAGCTATTAATGCTTGTTCTGTCCACATAATAAGAAAGCATCCATTATTCTAGTCCAGTAAAAAAGTATCACCTACTACTTGTCTGTTGACCTTGATTGCTACCTGTGCCTGCAAAATAAAACTCTAAAAATACAATTAACAGATTATTTGAGAACTGCAAATGTATTTATTTATTTATTTAAAATAATTTCTTAATCTCCTAACTTATGCAATCTATCTAGGTGATGTACAACAGAAATTCAACATTGCTTATTACAGAATTTAAAATAAACCCATCGGCAGTATAATATCTACAATCATTCTATATCTGAATATACGTCCCCATATAATTATCATAAGTCACTCATCGTAGTGCAGGTATTGAAAGTCTTTTGGAACATTAACAAATCCCCCTCTTCTCTCAAACTTAATGGAAGACGATTCCACAATTGTAGAACCACTCCAGAGAAGGATCTAGCTTGTAAGCGAGAACGGCGAAACGCTTTAACTGCATGGGCCTGTAATAAATGCCTTTTAGTTGATCTTAACTTTCTAGTGGCACTATGCCATCTCAAATAATTTTCCAGCTGTTTTAGGCCTATTCCTCTTAATGTTCTAAATGCTAAAGAAAGATTTTTAAATGTGCATCTGGCATTCACCGGGAGCCAATGAAGATCCAACAACATTGGAGAAGTTGAAGTCCTCCTAGTACTCCCCATAACAATACAGGCCGCCGTATTCTGAATCAATTGTAATAATGCGAATGGAAGACCCCTACCTCGGGAGCAATGTAATCTGGCGTTCCACAGAAGGTTGTTGTTGTCACCCCGTTTAAAATTCCTTCTTTACACATTCCAAAGTCAGCCAGCTTGCAGTGGCCTTCTGCATCCAGCAAAATATTGTCCAGTTTAAGATCTCTAAAGAAAAAGATGAAAGATTTTTCTTATACTCCTTTTCGTTTTCAAATACTGACACACTCTCTCCTAAAACAAATGTCAACACATCGCCACTGTAATGGATCCTGCAGTTTACATATATATGCAGGCAACATCATCAACCCAAAGGTGGAAAGGTGGTCCAGCCAGTCTGCCCATTTCTGCCTGCCTACTGTGCTGTCACAGGTCTTCCTTGTGTGATCCTCTCACCCTCCGCTACTATGGGCCCTTTGCGTCTATCCCATGCAAGCTTGTTTTGGCTCCGCCAGGAGTCCCTGACCCTTTCACTTTAAAGTACTTTCTTTCATTCCTTTTGAGCCTCCTCCCCCTTTAACTTCATATGATGACCTCTTGCCCTTGAGATGTTTATTCTATAGGAAAAGCTACCAGCTAGTACTTTATTGAAACCTGCTAGATATCTAAATGTTTATGTCATATCACCTCTTCCTCTTTGTTCTTCTAGAGATTACATCTTTAACGCCTTCAGTGTCTATGTGCATAGCTTATACGCATGGCAGGTTGGTGGCCTTCCTTTGAAATACTTTTGCCTTCCGTTTTCCTTTTGTAGATGTACTCTCCAGAACTGAACACAGTACCCAAGATGGGGGTCTCACCAGAAAGCTAAAGAGCGGTCTGATTATTTCCTTCTTTCTCCCAGGGATACCTCTCTTTATATACCCCCAGGTATGCTCTTAACTTTCCCAATTGCTCTGTCATATTGACTATCTACCTTGTGGTCATCTGCGATTATGACGCTCAGGTTTCCTTTTTTGTTTGGTAACTGATCCCAAAAGAATGATTCTGCAATTTTGGGGGGTTTTTTTTGGATTAAAGCGTGGTTGCTGGATTTTATCTACCCTGGCCTCTGGCACGTCTATGATGCCGCAAATTTTCATTATCATCTGCAAATAGGAGAACCTTCCCTTCTAGCCCATACCTAAAGTCACTTATAAAGCCATTGAAGAGGACTGGGCCTATCACTGAACTGTGTCACACCCTGCTAGTCACTTTCCTTTCACCTGTGTGGACCCCACTCATTACCACTCTCTGAGTCCTGTTGCTCAACCACTTTCTTATCCACTTTATAATTTTTCTTCTAGCTGTGAGACTGGCTCGCTCACTAGGAAATACTGTATTTTCCCCTTATGAAACTAGGTTGTGTTGACTACCTGGTTTCAAAGGGGAAAACTTTTCCTAATAAGGATCTGTTTATTAAAGCACCTGGTCTCAAATTATGTTTTATTAAACTACCCAAATTAGAAAGTTATGGAAGGATGAAAGAATTATTTTCTCCAATATTATGCTACTCATACTTCCTGAACTCAATAGCTTTTTTTTTTTCTTTTTGCTGAAAATTGCTGTAGTTCCATATATTTGCTCCAGTTACTGAGAGATTATGGACCAGATTTTCACAAAATGGTAAATATTCAAAAGATTTACCAGGAAAAAAAACCTGGATTTTAGCCTGAAAATCCTTACCCGTACAATATTTCCCTCCTTTATTCAGTTAAATTTGTGTGGATGAAAACTCTACCTGCACAAATGTAACCAAGTAAGGAAGGTATTCTTAGGGCGGGCTCTTTAAATTTAATTGGGTAGTGCAATATTCAGCTAAATTTGTATGGATAGCTCAGTCTGCACAAGTAGCCGTTCTGACTCCACCTACACAAAATGTGTGCCGATAGATTTCACTTGATTTTCAGTAGCAATGATAAGTTCCACTGAATATCTGGATAAAGATGACCAAGGAAATGGAAACGGTTATCTTTTGCTGCACTGTGAGTTTTAAACATCAATCCCCAAAACAGCTGGGAAAAGAAGCCTTAGTTTTGACAAAAAAAGACAAACGTTTTCCTGAGTACACATGAAATAAGAATATGCCTTTGAGGTTTAAATATTTAATTGCACAAAATGAAAAATTCCTGTGGGCCATGAGTCTTAAAACACCTAGGAAGTGAAAGGGTTAAAAACAGTGGAAACTTGAGAAAACATTTATGGGAATTTTTCAGATGGAACTAAAAATGAGAATTTCTTACTGATACATTTGCTATTTTTCCTCAAAGCATAGCATTTTTTTTTTTTTTTGTAACAACATCAAAATTGCTCCCATATAAATGAATGGAGCTATGAGGCTACAGTAGTGCTCGCGCCTGGACTTGTTCCACCCTTGAAAGAATAAATATGCCCATGTTGCAGACCTAAAGGCAAATAAAAGGCATATGTACACTTTGGTAAATTAGTATTTGTAGATAGACCTATGGGAAGAATAGTAAATGTTAATGGAGATCTATGGTAACAAAGTAACTATTACCTGATATGGGAGGCCACTCCATGTATCCACCAACCTTTTCCAGAGGAAATATTTTTGTGATACGCTCCTGAGTCTACCTCATTTCAGTCTCATACTGTGAACTCTTGTTCTAGAGTATTCTTTCCTTTGAGACGGGTTTGCCTGTGCATTATTTAACGTTTTGCAGTATGTCAATGTTTCTATTATACCTCGCATCTCTTCTCTTGAGGATATGTAATTAGGTCCTTAAGTCTCTTCTCTAATGGCTTTTAGGCTGGCATTTTCCATTTTCGCAGAGAATGGTGAATCCCGGCGGTAAGGGGGAGCGGGGGGGGCGTGCCTGCGAAAGCTGGCAACGATTGCACCACCGCGGTGTTATCGCTGCCGGCTTTCGCACCCAATGGCGCCACAGTGAAAGGTGGTGCTATTGGGTGTGCTACTGGCAGCGATAACGGGTCTTACCTTATCACCGCGTGCGAAAAGTCCCTTTTTGCATGCGATAGGCTTACAAAATACCACCCTTAGCGTAGATGCAGAGGTATTGCATCCAGCACCAGCACTAGACACAATGTTCTAGGTGAGATCTTACCAATGAGAATTAGAGAGGCATTACTACCTCCTTTTATCTATGGTTATTCATCTCCCTATGCACCTTAGCATCTCTCTGGGTCTACACATCTAAGCTGTATACAAAACTGACTGCTGACAAGTGACTAATTCATCTTTAACTGATCAAAGGAGCACATTGCTCCAAGTAAATATAAATCACCCACCAACTGGAAATCTTTGGACTACCACTCATGAAAAGCAAAAGCTCCTAATTCTGCAGTGATCCTAGGTAGCAACCACAGAGCCAGAGTCAACATTAATCATCTTTGAGGGATACCCTGACATTATATGTTAATACAGTAAGCTAACACAACCAGCTGAGAACAGAATTAGCTTGGCTTGCCAAAAAAAAGAAAATGGATTTTATGACTGCCACTGATTCAGAATACATTTTATTGCCCATGGTCGCATCCATAACCACCTCTATATTCAAAGCACATATTACACATATACCAATATTCTTTCTTTCTTTCTTTTTGCTTTCTTTTTTCAAATATTAAAATATATTTTGGGGAGGTTATTTAGACCGATGATTGAAAATTTAATTGCCCTGATATTGATATGGCTTTCTTTTTTATCCTGTCATATTATATTGCACTCAGCATCTATAAATTGATTAGTGGGATTATTATTGTTTACTTGTACATTTTTTCCTCATCAGTCTCTTGTTTTTTGGATTTACCTGAATGAGACCATGCGATGAGATAGAAACTAACTGAAGCCACAATGCAGGTTCTTGGTGCAGAATGAGAATGCTTGGCAAAATCATAAGACCATAAGAAATTGCCATGCTGGGTCAGACTAAGGGTCCATCAAGCCCAGCATCCTGTTTCCAACAGAGGCCAAACCAGGTCACAAGAACCTGGCAAGTACCCAAACACCCAGAAGATCCCATGCTACTGATGCAATTAATAGCAGTGGCTATTCCCTAAGTAAACTTGATTCATAGCAGTTAATGGATTTCTCCTGCAAGAACTTATCCAAAGCTTTTTTGAACCCAGCTTCACTAACTGCACTAACCACATCCTCTGGCAACAAATTCCAGAGCTTAATTGTGCACTGAGTGAAAAATAATTTTCTTCAATTAGTCTTAAATGTGCTACTTGCTAACTTCATGGAATGCTCCCTAGTCCTTCTATTATCCCTGTATGAACCGGGCCACTATTATACATTTTTGCAGCCTTTGCTGTGTTCTTGTTTATCTCGGAGTTTTTCAGCGACAAATAATGCAGCGATATTGCTACAATATTTTATTGGGGAGGAGCAAAATATCGCGGGACCACAACTACCCTCGCATGATATTTTGCCCAACCAGTGATAAAATATCACAGTTTGATAAACCTCCCCCTAAGTCTGTACCAGATGTAATGGAGAGCAATGTGACCTGCCCAATATCACAAGCAGCAGCAATAGGATTTGAACCCTAGCTTCCCTGATTTGCAGGCCACCGCTCTAACTGCTAGGCTGTACCTTCATTGCCAAGTTAGGTTCAGACACTGTGTGCAATTGTTTAGGCATGGAGTTCCACAGGATAAGCCCTGCAACTGAGAAAGCATGGTCTCTTGTTTCAATCACATGAACCAGAGAAGAATAAGTTATTTCGAGAAACCCTTTATTTGCTGAACCTAAGGTGCATGACAGTGTATAAATTTGCAAAAGTAATGTGATTCAGGGTGTAGAATCATAATGAAGTAATCTGTGAACTAGCATCAAGATCTTAAATTTAATTTTCCACTGGACTGAAAGCAATGGAGATAACATAGGATTGGTGTAATATGATCACGAGAACCTATACCGATTAAAATATGAGCAGCTGAATTTTGAAGATTCTGACGGAATATTAAAGTATTGTCAGGAAGACTGATCAGAAGTGATTTGGAGTAAAGTTCTGAAATTCCCATCGCAATAATCATAATTTGTAATATCCAGATTTTATAAGACTTTTTATGTTTGTTTTCATTGACAAATCAGGATCTTAAAAAAACTCCATTGTTCTAGATATAAGGTGCAATCGATGTAATATGTCCTTCAAATTCAAATTTAGGTAACACTTCAGAGAAAGGATACCTAATCAAAATGATCATCTCTGTCTGTGCCCTTGAGTCGAACTGTGCCAGGCTAGATACTCAGCAGCTGAGCCAAACCCTGAGCTGAGTCAGGCAACACAGCCTACAGTCTAGTTAGGAAAATTAACAATGGAATGCAGAACAGAACAAGTACACACAGGTCAAATTAATGTTTTTATTGGTTAATTGCTATTAAACAACCATATACTTGTTATAGTCACAAAAGGGTGCGACCAGTGCACTTTTGTTCCACAGTTATGTGAATCAGACTATTGGTATCTTTAAGCACCAATGTCATAATTTGCTCAACTGTGGAGAAATCTGAGTGAGACAATTAACTATCTCTCTGGTCAATTCTTTCACACCCTAGGAACATTTCTTACAGTATCAAAATACCAAATTTGAAAACAGTTTGAGGATCAAATTTAAACATGGCTTCCAGTGCCTTTCTCAGATTTTTCCGTACAAGTCACAGTTCTCCTTTTGTATTATAGAATGCTGAGTTTTTATCAACAAACAGAAGGAAAATTGAAAGAGTACAGAAACGATATAGAAAATGATAACCAAAATGATCAAGGACATGGAATAATTTCCATACAAAAAGAGACTTAAAAAGCTAGGATTCTCCAACTTGGAAAACATATCATCTGAGGGGAAATATGACAGCAGCAGGTAAAATCATGATAGACATGGAAAAAGTAAACAATTATTTATTACATCTCATTATACAAAACTAGGGGGCATCTGATAAAATTAGGTGGCAAGTTTAAAACAAACACAAGATAGGACTTCTTTCCATCATGACCAAAAGACATTTTGGAGGTACTGGATTCAAAAAAAGATTAGACCAATTTATTGTTGATAAACCAAGTACAGGCTCTTTAACATAACAGTAATGGAGTTTGACACATCCCTAAACCATAACTGCTGCAAATTGGAAATGTCTGTTAGGGAACGGAGCACTATACAAGTGCCCTGATTTTTAGTGCGTGCCACTTTCAGAGACAAGCTACTGGACTAACTAGCAGGCTAGAGGCAACACGGGCAGCTGCCTAGGGAGCCACATTTTGAAGGACACCAAATATCCAGGCCAAACAGAGCAGCACAATTTTAAATTCAGCTTGCTAAATAGACATTTTGTTTCACCCAATTTGGCAGTTCTTATCTGTTTTTATGTTAATTAATCTAGAGCAGAATTTCCCTGGAGCTGGCCAAAAACCATATGGTGCTAGGAAGAAGCTAATAATGAAAGTACGAGTGCACCTAGAGACTGAGTGCCTCAAGAGAAAAAGAGAGAGAGACTCTAAGAGAAATCATCCTTGGTGAAAAAGATTTTGAGTGGATGCCAAGTGATCACTTGCTGAGACAGAAAATGAAAGTCTTTGCTCCATGTCTCTCAATTTAGAGTGCTTCCTGTTGCTCAACCTGCTTACCCTCTTCCGGATCTTGAGTGCTTCAGTTGTAATGATACCTGCACACGATATCAGCCTCTTTGGAAGATAACATAGTGCAGTTCTGCAAATAAATATTCCCTTCACGGCAGACTCAAAATTTCAGAGGTCTGCAATTTTGTTCACTCTCCATTTCCAAATCCCAACTGGAATAGATGGTGGTAAAAGTGGTGAGTCATGACAATGAATCACTAGATCCAAAATTCCTCATAACTCCTCAGTTTTCTACTATATGGCCTTGTGTGTTAGGATTTGTGGCTCGTGGGAAGGTCCCTTGAGCCTCTAGACTTACCCCTGTTGCCATGCTGGCCCCAGGCCTGCTGCCGGCTCTTCATGTGTTCGCTGCCGACACTGACTGCCGCTGTGGTGACGTGGGGACACCACCATGCTGTCCCACTCTTGGCTCCTCTAGGCACATGCATTGATCTTTAAGAGGCCCATAGCGGAATCTGCCTTGCAGTGCGTGTTGCCAGCATTCTTGATTCCTACATTTCCTATGCCTTGTTTTCCCAACCTTGCCTTGTCCTACCTTTGCTCTCCATCCTTGTCACGAATCTCTTCTGGCTCACACTTCTCTACCCATGAAAAAGCATTTTAGTGACATAAATATAATGTAAATTGAAAATTCTAGACCCTTGAATATTTTCCCATCAATACTAACCAACATCTGTCTTGAATGTCAGAGCACAATTGTTGGTATCTCTATGGACTGAAATGAAAAGACTTCCCATTTTGTTTGTCTATGATCATTGGTCAATCCAAATCATTTGGAATGTATCTGAAGAATTAAAGGATTCTAATGATAATGATGTAAGGATTCATAATCTTAGCTAACTGATTTACAATTAGTCCAGAATGCAGTGGCCTGGATGATTACTGGAGAATTATCTTGCCACCATATCCTCTAAATTGTCTGAACTTCATTGACTCCCTACTAATTGGCAAATCAAATTTAAGATTTTTGCATTGGTATTCAAAGCACTTCATGATGCTGTTCCAGACCATATCTGCACTGCTATTTCTGTTTATACTCTGGCATGAGCACTGGCAGGGGGCGATGCTCTTAAAAGATACCCTTTAAGAGTATTTGTTTCTAGGGCCTTTGCTATAGCTGTGCCTATAGTATGACACTTTCCCCACTGAGTTACATCTTTTAGAATGTCACCTGTTCAAATGTCGTTCATGGTTTACATTATTTACTTCCACTGTTTAATTTGTTCTCTGTAAAGCCTGTTGCAGTTTTAGTTATTTGTGAACCGAGATGATGTTCCCAACGTATCCCGGTATATAAAAACACCTAAATAAATAAATAAATACCTATCTTTTCGGAAAAAAAGTATAATCTTTTCTTTTAAACAGGCTTTTCCATCTTATATTTTATAAGGTTTTCATATAAGGATAGCTTTGCTTCTGTATTGATTTTATGCACATGTTTTGTTCTGATTTGATGTGTTGATTTTTTATCTTTATGATGACAATGGTTTTGCATGAATTAAATATGTTGCACCCTACTGAGAACAAGTTCTTAAAATCAGTGAGATATAAATACTATTTTTCTACAAATAAATAAATGAGGCTCGGAGCGTGTTGCTCTGTTATTTGTTGTAATGTTTATAGGCATAGACAAAACCACTGAGCACTGTGAAGCCCCCTGCATATTTCCTAAAAATGCTCAAATAAAGGAATCTTGATGATCTTTTTAAACATATTATTAAAATGACATCTGATTCAAGATTCTGTGGCAGACACTGACTTATTGCACCTATGTGAGCTTACTTAATGTTATAATCCCATTGAAACCAGTGAATTATTATGGGTGGATTCAGGGCTGGCTCTAAACTAACTGGTATCTTGTGCAAAACCTGAAATCAACATCCCTTTCCATATTCTCTCCCTCTTACCCTTCCCCTTCCTGTTTTCTCCATCCCGCCTTCAACACCACATGGCCACTTTGCAACTGTTCCTCCCCTCCACTCACCTTGGCTCACCTCATTTGATTGGCTCTGAGCCTGGCAAGAGTGGCAGCAAAAAGAGGAGAAATCAGTTTGGGGCCTGTCAGGGGGGGGGGGGGGCCCATGCTCACAGCCCTGCAATGGTCCCCACTCCTCTCATGGATTTCTTATGCTAACAGGAAGCCCATGTGGGAGGAAGGAGGTGACATGCCACAAGGCCTTCAAGTGAATGCCCAGTTCACAGGCACTGCTTAAAGTCTTCCTCTTCTTGTTGCATCACTACCAGACGATGTCCCATGGTCCTAATTAGGTGTTCCAGGGCAGTGAGCCCTCTTCTTGCTTGTGACAGGGATTGCACCTAGGAAAGGGAAATCAGGAAGAGACTGTGGATGGTGGCACTGGCTGCATGCAGTGGGCCCGTAATGCCCTCTCACGCATAGTCCTGTGTGGCAGTTGTACAGTTTGCATACACCCAACAACTGGCCAGAGGTGGATGCTTCTAACCAGGAGAAAAAAAACGTAAAAATGCCAGATTCCAGCCCTGGTTCTGCTTGAGTTGGAAATGTAAAGGAACAGAAGAAAATGCTGGGTAAAAAAAAAACCCAAACAAACCGAAAAGTCACATTCTAACAATATAACACAAATTTAAGGATCAATTTTCAACAACGGCTCAGCCCCTCACATAAATGGCCCAAGTTTAGCTGTCCAGGCTTAGGGAAAATTTCTGCAGAACCAAGGCAGCTAATGGAAAGTTTCCCTAAATATAGGCAGCCTGGGGCCACCTACTTTTAGAGCAGATAACTTTAACCATTCAGCCCTGCTCAGATTTTAACAGGGTTGATCTAGCTGCCTAATTCTTAATTATTTTTTATTTTCCAGAATTTTTTCCCACACTCTCCCAACGATCGAGGTCAGTTACAAAAAACATTCATAAATTAAAACATATATTAAGAAATAAAACAAACAATCGAACAGCAATACAAGGCAAATTAAAACAAACTTAGATCAACGTAAATTGATTTACAAGAGCAGACACTAACAGAGGGGACAGTATAACGACCTAACCCTTAACAAAAAGCCTCATGAAAGAGATATGTTTTTAACTCTTTTAAAAATAGTTTTACATCTCTTAATAGATGAAGATTTTTGGATAAAGAGTTCCACATTGAGAAAATTTGATCTCTTGTTTCAGTTAAGTGAGCCAGCTTTGGAGAAGGTACCTCAAGTAAGTCTTTACCGGCAGAGCAGAGTGAACGAGAAGATCATCAATTTGGGAATTAGAGTCAGAACTTTACCTTTGATTCTCTAATCTATCAGAAGTCAATGCAAGGCAACCAAAATAGGGGCAACATGCTCAAACACTGGAGTACTAGTAAGGACACGTACAGCTGCATTTTGCATTAGCTGGAGAGCCTGAAAAATGCAGGCCGGCAGACCAAAAAAAAAAAAAGGGAGTTACAGTAATCAATGGATGGAAATTTTTGTGCCTGTAGCACTGAATGAGAATCGTACAGTTAAGATAGCCAGATCTTTTAAAAATTGACACCTTACACAACAGTCTTCAAAAGAGAGTAAAGCTGCTACATTTTTCAATGAAACAGTTTCAAGACAAAGACAAGTTTTAGGTTTATGTTGATGGAAGCTTCTGCCTTAGTAATCAAAATTGGTTTTCACTAGCAATGTCAGAATGCCTGCCAAGGGCTGTACCATGTGGTTTTTAATCTGTACAGCCCTTCAGGCTGAACATTAACTATGTAAGTCTGGATTTCAACAACAAAATCTACTAGCTAAGAGACACCACACTTAAAGTGGCACACCAGTTTCAGCAAAGAGTTGATTTTGAATAATATAAGTCTTTTCCATCCAGTTTGCTTCTAACTTTGAAGCAATAAACAAAAACAAAGCATGATGTGGGATTACAATGATGTCATGAGCCCAAGTTTAAATCTTCCATAGAAGCACATGGAGATAATACATATGTTTTAAAGTTAGAAGGAGGAACCATGTGACTGTGACATTTTGAGGCATGGCTTGCTGCTCCAGTGACTAGGTCATAAAAGATTGAGTACCACTGCTCCAAGACGTGAGTGAATGCCTGGGAATCAGTGAAGCTATATCACCTATAATGCCAAAGCGTGCTCGCTTTCTGAAAGTGCTGCTAGATTTTATTGATAGAGGGGCCAGAAACCGTGGTCCTTGATCCCTACTTTTTGGTCCAACTACACAAAACAGAGATAGCTGGCAGACCTCTCCTGTACAAAGATGGAGAGGTCAGACTTGGGTAGGCAACCAATGGAAGCTGGCAATATTCTTTACCATAAACTCAAAAAGAAAGAATGTTGGCTGCATGAAAACAAACTCTCTAGCAATACACATTCCCTTGCAGTAATCAAGCAGGACCCCCACCCCAGGAAAAGTGTGATACAACAAAACCACAAATTGTGCAATTTTCAGCTTTCTCCCCAGTTTGCTAAATTTGACATCTCGAGGTCCATATTCAGTGCCATTTGTCTGGATAAAGTTGGACTCGGCCTGACAAATGGCAGGATTTAAAAATTCCACTGCATTGACCTTCTCCAAGATAGCCGGACAACTGTTCAACTTGCCATAACGTTATCCAGCTAGCTTGGGAATGGGGTGGGGGCATAAAACATTTCCGCCCAGAGCGCAACTGGGCCGAAAAGTTTTAAAATCCCGCCCAAACCCCTCCCCTTTCCCGCATTTAAATTTTATCATCGCGATGCGGTTATTGCCTTAGGGCACGCGATAAGGCCCTAACACACGTGACAACGGCCCATCGCATTTTGAAAAATGACCCTGCAAGTTAGCCAAACAAATGCTGATTTTCAGGGTTATCCAGCTGCTGAGGGAGCAGTCGTAAAGTTAGCCGGATACATTTCTCTAACTTTAACATAGCTGGGCAGATTCGGCAGCTCAGATGTGTCACTGAATATCCCAGCTATGCTAACTGGATAAGCTCATCCGGCTAACTTTGCTAGCTGGCCAGTGTCTCAATATGGACCTGTGTCCTTTTCTTTGCTTTTGTTTTATTTATATGATTTTCATAATCAAGATATCTTTAGATCTTGGCACCAATTCAGCAATGTTACCAAAGCACAAAACATAATAATCTAAGAAAATTAATAAAATTGCATACATTTTACACCACAAAATAAAACATATTTGGGGGGGGGGGGGAGGGAGAGAGAGAGTCACATATCAAACACCACCAGAATATAAAAAGGAAAAAATTAAAATCAGTCCAAGGCTTTATTATTGTCATTCCGGAGGAGTGCCAGGGTCCCAAAGAATATACGAAATACCACATAGCCTAGTCTTACAAGCTAAATTCAGCGCCAGTCTTCAAAACATCAGATTTTAGATCCAATTTTAGATCAATTTTAGATCAATTTTAGTATAAAACTTTTTCTAAAGCCAATCCCAGTCAGATTCAAGAAGAAAAATCACCAACAGAGTCCTTTTTCCAATTACTTGATAGTCCAAAGTATTTAATTCCAAAGAAAGATCTAACGAAATATCTTCAGACTCTTGTATTAGATATATCATTAGAAGGCAAGTAATACTTGTTCAGCAATGCTGGAACAGATTTGTTAGGTATCATTAAGCATTCAAACATGTACTTTTTAAATCAAGTCCAGAGGAAATTTATCAGTCTTACATTTTTATATTTTAAGACATTTTCAAAATTCTCAACCCTTTTTCTTAGTGCGATATCACCCTGAACCAACTTATTCATCACCAAGTTAGCCTCATCATTCTTTTTTCAGGTTCTGTCAAGTCACTCTGACCTTTTCCCACAGATACTTGTTCTACTAATTTTCCTTCCAATTCAAAACCTGATTTCTCTGGGGATTAAGGCTTGTTTAATTTCAAGAAGACTTTGCCATATTTGTTGCAAAGATACTTTACTTCCTTCACAGTCTCCAATCCACAATTTTCTTTATCACCTCACATTTCCTGGCAGTGAAGGCTGATTTTGAAGTTGAACCAAAGTTCCTAAGCCAAAACAGATTCCAACTCCTTGATGATGCCACTGGTCTCCCCAACGTCTCTGCCTTACCCTCACCCTGCTTTAGCTCAAACAAGACATCAGAATCAGTCGGTATCTCAAATCCCAGCTGCAGCTCTTTGACCAACCCCCAAATAAATGGTACATTGAAACCCTTTAATTCAAAATTTAATAACCTTTATTCAATACCATATAGCCACCAATATACATAAATACATATCATTTACATCTAAAAAATCTAAAAAGATATCAGTCACTCACAAATAAACACAAAATACATGTCACATTCATACACACAAAGACAAAGAGCTGGAGCTCTTTGACCAGCAGATGGGGGACAAACCACTCATGACCCATGATAAAGATGCCGATGCCGGGCACACGGCACCACTTGGCAAACTCTCCAATGGTTCCCTCCCCTGCTCAGGTCACACAAGCAGGAGTCGACTGGGTTAACCTCTGGCACCATTGATGAGAGTCTGCTGAAGGAAAAGTACAACTTTTACCTTTCCTTTTCAACATGCATGCAAGGCTTTAGAATAATCCCTAGCACTTTTTCCTTCCAGACTTGGCCTTTTTTAACTTGTTTCTGAAAACTGGATTTTTAGCATGTTGTGATACCTTGTTTAATCCAAACCCTTGAATAATTTTTCTGTTTATACTCTTGATAGTTACCCAAAAATTAAGAAAGCTAGTTATACAGCAATCCATATTCAGATGCATTTAACCGGATAACTCACAAGTTATCTGGCTAAATGACAACTTTTGAATATTTTGGGCACTTATCCAGGTAAACTTTAGCTGAATATCTCATGATTAAAATTTAGCTGGATAATGTAGAGGTGCTCTGGGGGTATTTCTGGGAGGAGTTAGGTTAGCTGGATAAGTTATTTGGCTGACTCTGATATTCAGAGGTAGCTGGATAACATGCCCAGCTAGCTCTGGCTAGCGCTGTCCTGAAGTTAGCCAGTTAAATTTATCCGGCTATGTTTAACATTGCTGTCTATATTCAGTAGTGTAGCTACACTTCTGAATCCCTCCAAAGCTGGGCAGATAAGCTTATCTGGCTAAGGGGGTCATTTTCTAAGGCTTATCGCGTGCGATAAGCCGCTATCATAAGCAAAAAGTCCCTTTTCGCGTGTGATAGCTTGCTAGGAGCGGAGTCAGGACGGAGTCGGGGCGGCGAGGGGAGGAGTCGGGGCTGCGTCGGGGCGGACTCCGCGATGTCGTCGCTGGTGGCGATGAGGTAAGACACGTTATCGTCGCCAGTAGCTCGCCCAATAGCACCACCTTTCACAATGGCGCTATTGGGTGCAAAAGCCGGCAGCGATAACACCGTGGTGGTGCAATGGCTGCCGGCTTTCGCAGGCCCACCCCCCATCCTCCATTTTTGCTGGATTCACCATTCTGCGGTAGAATGGTGAATCCAGGCCTAACTTTGCAATGCAGCCAGTGAGTAAATATGGACCTCGTATTTCCTACAATTATTGAAGTATCTTACTATACCATTATAGCAGTACATTAAAAGATTTATCAAAATCCACCTAGGAAAACTCATCTTAATCTGAATGAAGATCTCTTCCTGCCTAATATGCATGACAAGTCAGAGCTGTGTGGATTGCTTCACGTCCACAGATACATGGCATGGTGTCTACATTACACAGATTTGTTCTGAAAGATAGTTTTCTGATGTGTATCATAATTCCTACATTGCTTACATGCATGTTTTTCTTGCTGCTATTTTAGTTCACAAAGTGATACAATGCCAAACATCCAACAAAAAAATTCCCCATTGGAATGGATACCCATCATCAAAATAAAAACAAAGCCAGCATATGGAAGGTGAGCAAGAAGTAAGAAATCAGCATTATCAGTT